>NC_053392.1:153792439-154992439 GCF_905171765.1 Bufo bufo | reverse complement strand
TACATGTCTTTGATAAAAAATGTTTGGGTAAGAAAAAAATGCTTTGGGTAAAAAAAAAATGCTTTGGGTAAAAGTTATAGCGTTTACAAACTATGGTACAAAAATGTGAATTTCCGCTTTTTGAAGCAGCTCTGACTTTCTGAGCACCTGTCATGTTTCCTGAGGTTCTACAATGGCCAGACAGTACAAACACCCCACAAATGACCCCATTTCGGAAAGTACACACCCTAAGGTATTCGCTGATGGGCATAGTGAGTTCATAGAACTTTTTATTTTTTGTCACAAGTTAGCGGAAAATGATGATTTTTTTTTTTTTTTCTTACAAAGTCTCATATTCCACTAACTTGTGACAAAAAATAAAAACTTCTATGAACTCACTATGCCCATCACGAAATACCTTGGGGTCTCTTCTTTCCAAAATGGGGTCACTTGTGGGGTAGTTATACTGCCCTGGCATTCTAGGGGCCCAAATGTGTGGTAAGGAGTTTGAAATCAAATTCTGTAAAAAATGACGAGTGAAATCCGAAAGGTGCTCTTTGGAATATGGGCCCCTTTGCCCACCTAGGCTGCAAAAAAGTGTCACACATCTGGTATCTCCGTACTCGGGAGAAGTTGAGGAATGTGTTTTGGGGTGTCTTTTTACATATACCCATGCTGGGTGAGATAAATATCTTGGTCAAATGCCAACTTTGTATAAAAAAATGGGAAAAGTTGTCTTTTGCCAAGATATTTCTCTCACCCAGCATGGGTATATGTAAAATGACACCCCAAAACACATTCCCCACCTTCTCCTGAGTACGGCGATACCACATGTGTGACACTTTTTTGCAGCCTAGGTGGGCAAAGGGGCCCATATTCCAAAGAGCACCTTTCGGATTTCACTGGTCATTTTTTACAGAATTTGATTTCAAACTCCTTACCACACATTTGGGCCCCTAGAATGCCAGGGCAGTATAACTACCCCACAAGTGACCCCATTTTGGAAAGAAGAGACCCCAAGGTATTCGCTGATGGGCATAGTGAGTTCATGGAAGTTTTTATTTTTTGTCACAAGTTAGTGGAATATGAGACTTTGTATGAAAAAAAAAAAAAAAAAAAATCAGCATTTTCCACTAACTTGTGACAAAAAATAAAAATTTCTAGGAACTCGCCATGCCCCTCACGAAATACCTTGGGGTGTCTTCTTTCCAAAATGGGGTCACTTGTGGGGTAGTTATACTGCCCTGGCATTTTCCAGGGGCCCTAATGTGTGGTAAGTAGGTAAATGACCTGTGAAATCCTAAAGGTGCTCTTTGGAATATGGGCCCCTTTGCCCACCTAGGCTGCAAAAAAGTGTCACACATGTGGTATCGCCGTATTCAGGAGAAGTTGGGGAATGTGTTTTGGGGTGTCATTTTACATATACCCATGCTGGGTGAGAGAAATATCTTGGCAAAAGACAACTTTTCCCATTTTTTTATACAAAGTTGGCATTTGACCAAGATATTTCTCTCACCCAGCATGGGTATATGTAAAATGACACCCCAAAACACATTCCCCAACTTCTCCTGAGTACGGCGATACCAGATGTGTGACACTTTTTTGCAGCCTAGATGCGCAAAGGTGCCCAAAGTCTTTTTAGGAGGGCATTTTTAGACATTTGGATACCAGACTTCTTCTCACGCTTTGGGGCCCCTAGAATGCCAGGGCAGTATAAATACTAGGGCTGTCGAATATAATCGATGCAGCGATGCATCGCGATTCGACCCCCGGCGATTCTGCATCGATGCGGTTGCTTTAAATAATCGATGCATGTTGATGACGTCAGCGTCGCGTCCGCCGTGCAGAGCCGAGTCGGAAAAAAAAGTTTTTTTTCCCGCCTCCCGCTGACGACAGTGACACCCCCCCCCCCCTGTGTCGCACGCGTGAGTCGACTCGTGAGGAGGACTGGAGAGGAGACGGACGTGCAGCGTGCAGCAAGAGCGCTCAGAACTTTCTCCTCGGTCGGCTAACTGTGCTGTGCACAAAAGAAAAAAAACAGGCTGTCTTGCGGGGGGACAGAGGAGGAGGAGACCCAGTGACCCGAGCTAGGCCGCAATCGCCAGTGCCACACAGACAACAGCAGCACGCAGTGACTGCAGCAGCACACAGTAAGTTAGTAAGTTACCCTTCTGCATTTTTTGGGGGGATTTTTATTATTTTTGGGGGGGAGATGATGATCTGCTTCTGCACAATTGCACACTGAGTGTCTGACTGTCTGGCATATCTTTGTATTACTGTGATGCATGTGATCAGTGATCACTCACTAAGACCTCTAACTTAGCTTACAGCATTGCAAAAAGCTGCAAGTCAAATACACTATGTGTATTGAATACACTACAGTCAGTGGCAGCTTTTTGCAATGCTGTAAAGTTAGAGGTCTTAGTGAGTGATCACTGATCACATCATTTACAAAGATATGCCAGACAACACTGTCTGCAACTGTGCAATACTGCTGTTCTTGGGATTGTCATGTGGTTTAAAGCACAACTATTTAACAATATAACATGCCTGCCTGCCTGTTTGGTTACTTAAAAAATAAAACATTTTGACTGTTCTTTGTTCTGTCCCATACATCTTGAACTGGGTATTTTACAATTTTTAATTTTACCCCCCTTTTCACTTTCCAGTTTCGTGATGCAATCAATCAATCAATTGCTATCTTTCTTTTTAGGAGAGGGAGACCAGCCCATCCGTTACCCGGCTCGCAGGACAGGGAGCTAGGCCGCAGCTGCCAGTGCCACACACTCCGAGTCCCTTCATCATCACAGGCAGCAGGAGAGGAGACCCGCAGGTGCCACGTGCCAGCCAGACTCTGCCACCTTGTTGTGACAGGTAGGTGACCATCACACAGATACACCACTCACAGAGACTGCAGCTGGTCACTGCCTGTTACCTTACCGTACCTAAAAAAAAAAAATTGTCACTTGTGTCACCTCACCTGTCCGTTTTTCCTCACTCCTCAGGCTCAGTCCAGTCCACCACAGGCAGGAGGAGAATCACTCCACCACCAGCAGCCAGCAGTGCCACCACCACCACCACCAGCACCACCGTCGTTATCATCGTATCATCATTAATCAGGTAGGAAAACTAATAAACATCATCTTTCACATTATATTAAATAACTATGTCATGAAAGGTTTAATGAGTTTAAGTGACAATCACCAGACCATACCATTGCCATTTAATTAATTATGGTTACGTTTATGACTGTAGGTCTGCTGGTGCTGGTCTAGGTCTATATATCTCTATCTCTAATCCATTGAAATGAATGTTCTGTCCTGACCATTTGTCCACTTGTCCAGTGTGACTGTCTTGTCTTAGTGATGAATGATGATTGTTTGATCACAACTTTATTGATACTTTTTGATTTATGGTTTTGCTCATCACTGCCCCAGCCCCACACATGCTGCAGCTGCACTGCAAGGCAAGTGCATTGTGTGTGGGGCAGTAATGATGAGCAAAACCAAAAAGCATCATATTACAAATACAAACAAGGTAAGTATGAACTTGTGAATTGTGAATCAATCACCAAGACAAGACATTCAAATGATGCATAAAACCAGAATTAATGAAATGGGTGGCACTGGCATTATGTCATTGGGGGGGGGGGGGGATGTTGGCGGGACATGTTGTTGTTGTTGTGTTGTAGCAGCCAGTTTGTGATCTCAAATAATGCCAGTGTACCAGATTGGAGAAGGAGAGAGAGTGCGATATAACGTGACCGGCTGTCGCTGACTCTCTGAGACTGTGACCATTGCAATGCCAATGCATTGACCAATGACCATGACCACCAGTTGAGTTGACCAACCACCGGCGGCAGACGAGATGAGGGGCCAGGGCGCATTTTTTCTTTTACACATGATGAATAATGATAGTTGACACTTGACAGCGACTGCGACTAACTGCGTGTGTGGGGGGTAGAATAATAAATGAGGATTTTACATATCATACAATTACATACATACTAGAAAGAAACGTGTTACTTTTTCTGTTGATCTCGTGGCAGGCTTTAGGCTTAGTCACTCAAATTTTTTATTTTATTTTTTTAAACTGACAGAGTTTGACAACATCATCGTCACGTCAAGACTTGTGTCATCCCTACTCACAAATTCACATAGATGCCTGGCATGCATTGCATTTGCTAGTAAATAAAAATGGCAGAAGTAGAACAAAAGGAACGAGAGATAAAAAATGCACCTAGCTTTTTAAAAGCAAACATCTGGGAACATTTTGGCTTTTATGAAAAAAGTAGGAAGCACGAATTGGACAAGTCATACGCTGTGTGTAAAATCTGTCACACAAAAATTAAATATCTAGGGAATACTACTAATCTGAGAAACCACGTCAGCCGTTTTCACCCAGAAATGCTAAAACCTACCACCACCACCACCACCAAGGAAATGAACCCAGATCAGCCAAGAATTGATGCAATGTTACAGTCAACTTTGCCGCCCAACTCTGAAAAGGTAAAGAGAATAACAAAAGCTGTGGCAGCTTTCATAGCGAAGGACCTGCGCCCTTACTCTGTTGTGGAAAACAGTGGGTTTCGCTACCTTTTGAAGACAATAGAGCCGCGTTACAAGATCCCGTCACGAAGTCACTTTACAGAAAACGTCATACCTGCACTCTACCACGAAACCAAAGCTAAGATAATTGCATCAATGAGCCAAGCAAGTCGAGTCGCAATAACGTGTGATTCCTGGACTTCAGTCACGACAGAGTCTTATGTTACAATAACAGCACATTAAGTTAGTAAGGACTGGCAGATTTTGTCGCATGTACTGCAAACGAGAGCCATTTATGAGTCTCACACGGGTGCTCATCTGGCAGAGCTACTTTCTCATGTTGTGGAAGAATGGCAGCTGTCCGATAAATCTGTAGTGCTTGTGACCGACAACGCGTCAAACATGATAGTTGCAGCTCAAGTTGGAAAATTCCCCCATGTGAAATGCTTCGCCCATACACTGAATCTTGCATCCCAGCGAGCGTTGAAAGTGGCCACTCTCTCTAGGCTTCTTGGCAGAGTACGTCGGATATACACATTCTTTCACCGCAGCACTAGAGCAAGCCACTGTCTAAAAGAGAAACAGAAATGTCTTGGCCTGAAGAATCATAAGCTGATAACTGATGTGGCAACAAGATGGAACAGTGCATACGACATGGTCGAGAGGTTCTTGGAACAACAACCTACAGTCTGTGCCACCTTGCTGTCTCCAGAAGTCAGAAGAGGAGAGTCCGATCTCTGCACTCTAAACGAAACAGATGTGTCAAATGCAGAGGACGCCGTGAGTGCATTAAAGCCAATGAAGGATGCAACCATGCTGATGTCAGAAGAGCGCAATCCAACAGTTTCTCTCATTGCACCTATAAATGCACAACTTCTCCAGAGCATGACAGACACGATGGGAGACACACCCATGATTCATGAGATCAAGAATTCTATTAGAACAGATCTCCAGAAGAGGTACAGCAGTGAGGCCGAGAAGAAGATCCTTCATACAGCCTCTGCACTGGATCCTCGCTTTAAGGGACTGCCTTTCATCCTCACAGATGAAGAAAGATTGGAGATATTTAAAGGAGTCACTGAGGAAGCTGCATCCTTGGAGGTAATTAAATTAATTTGAAGAATTCCATCATGTTTCTTCTTGAAACGACAGTAGCACAAGCACTACCACGCTTCTGAATCTGATGCGGTGCGGGAACTGTACTGTCCGTTTCCTGTGCTTTTTCATCACCCCATCAGAATCAAAGGCATTGACATTTGTGTTTTTACTTATTGTTTTTTTTCCGTTTCTTTTTTGTTCAAACACAGATTACATCAGATGAGAGTGAGAGGACACAAGAGGATCATCAAGTGCCTAGAAGAAAACAAACTCTGGAAGAAGAGGACAGTTCACCCATCGAAGACAACCATTCTCCACCATCTCCTCCCAAAAAGGCCAGATCGCTGCTCGTGAGTTTGCTGGGACAGTCTTTCACTGACACTGAAGGTACAATAGAACCCAAAAAGACCCCCTATGCCAAGGCTGAAGAGGAAATGGAAAACTATTGTAAAGCCCCATCTCTGCCTCTCACTGAGGACCCTTTGAACTGGTGGCGTGAGCATGAGGTCATATTTCCCCTCCTTTCTCGGCTGTCAAAGCAATACTTGTGTATCCCAGGTACAAGCGTGTCTGCAGAGCGGGTTTTCTCCACTGCAGGAGATGTGGTAACTGCAAAAAGAAGCGCCCTCAAACCAGATCATGTAGATCAATTGGTGTTCTTACAGAAAAATCTACATGTTCCCAAATGCTGAGCAGTGTTTTTAATTTTATAGATTTTGTTTATAGCATTGTCTCTGCCACTGAAATTTTTTATTTCTCTGTCTCCCCTGCCAGACTCCCCTTTTCCCTTCCCCTCCCCTTTTCCCCCTTCCCCTTCTCTTTTCCCTTCCCCTCCCCTTTTCCCTTTCCCTCCCCTGATTATTCTGATTAATCATAATATATGATATTATTCTAGCTTTTAGCAGCACTGGAGTGGAGAGGAGATGGAGAATGGTTTTCTATTATGCGACTGTCCGTCCGATCCATTTTGTATTTTTACACTGACGTGTTTTTTGGTGTTTTCCCAATGTGTCTGTCATGCTCTGTGAATTTCTGACTCTGTTTAGGGGTTTAACCTTCAACCAAAAGAATTCTGTATTTAATTCCAGACAACTGACGCCCGCCAAGCCACCAGAGGAAGGCAAATCCTTGAAAGAATAAATTGAAACTTAAAACCTGGAGTAAATCTTTATTGGATCACACAAATACACATTCACACAAACCAAAAAAACACACACCGACCTTCTGACATGTCTGACTATGGTGGCTGTGCCACATTGCCCGTCCTGTGGCCTGCCCTTTACCATTATGATTCAGTGAGGAGGATGTGCGTTTATTTTTTTTCTGGTATTCTGTGGTGTGTGTTTGTGATCCCATAAAGATTTGTCCAAGGTTTTCAGATTCAGTTGAAAATGTATTCTGTCAAGGATTTTCCAGCTTCCTCTAATGGTGGCATGGCTTGGCTTCAGTTGATGTATCGTGGTAGAGTGCTTGCTGAGTGCTCATGCTCAGTGCAGGTAACGTTTTCTGTAAAGTGACAACTCTGAGAGCTTATAGCACTGATCTAGACGTACTACCCATCTGGTGCTGGTGGTGGTGCTGGTGGTGGTGCTGGTGCTGGTGCTGGTGGTGGTGCTGGTGCTGGTGCTGGTGGTGGTGCTGGTGGTGGTGCGCTCCTGCTGCCAAAACAATCACGGTGAACCAGGAAGTTCTGCAACACAGACAACTTGAACACACTGTGTGACAGACAGTTCCTGACTGGCAAACATCACAGTGAGTGAACCTATAACACAGTCACTGACTGTGTTATAGGTTCACTGACTCACTGTGATGTTTTACAGTCAGGAACTGAAGTGCTCCTTTTTTTGTAGGTACTGTTTAATATTATATAATATATATTATATGGTAAAACTATTGTAAAACTTATAAACTAACTGCACCAGCCAGGCCAGCACAACAGTTTAATGTTACAGAGACACTGACAGTACTGTTTTAAATAAATACTGTTGTCTGCTGCACTGTTTTGTTCATTCAGACTTTGCTATATGATATGCAGGGAACTTGGTATGATTTGTTTAAATAGCAGATACAAATAAATATTTTTGTGCAATTTCTGACTGATTGAATTAATTTTTTGATGTAAAATTGAAAAACAAGGGGACTTGGGTAATAATCTTGATGCATCGTGATGCATCGCCGAATCGAATCGTGGACTTGATAATCGTAATCGCATCGAATCGTGAGACGAGTGAAGATGCGCAGCCCTAATAAATACCCCACATGTGACCCCATTTTGGAAAGAAGACACACCAAGGTATTCAATGAGGGGCATGGCGAGTTCATAGAAAAAAAATTTTTTTGGCACAAGTTAGCGGAAATTGATATTTTTAATTTTTTTCTCACAAAGTCTCCCGTTCCGCTAACTTGGGACAAAAATTTCAATCTTTCATGGACTCAATATGCCCCTCACGGAATACCTGGGGGTGTCTTCTTTCCGAAATGGGGTCACATGTGGGGTATTTATACTGCCCTGGTATTCTAGGGGCCCTAAAGCGTGAGAAGAAGTCTGGAATATAAATGTCTAAAAAAATTTACGCATTTGGATTCCGTGAGGGGTATGGTGAGTTCATGTGAGATTTTATTTTTTGACACAAGTTAGTGGAATATGAGACTTTGTAAGAAAAAAAAAAATAATTCCGCTAACTTGGGCCAAAAAAATGTCTGAATGGAGCCTTACAGGGGGGTGATCAATGACAGGGGGGGTGATCAATGACAGGGGGGGTGATCAATGACAGGGGGGGTGATCAATGACAGGGGGGGGTGATCAATGACAGGGGTGGTGATCAATGACAGGGGGGGTGATCAATGACAGGGGGGGGTGATCAATGACAGGGGGGGTGATCAATGACAGGGGGGGTGATCAATGACAGGGGGGTGATCAGGGAGTCTATATGGGGTGATAACCACAGTCATTGATCACCCCCTGTAAGGCTTCATTCAGACGTCCGGATGCGTTTTGCAGATCCGATCCATCTATCAGTGGATCCGTAAAAATCATGCGGACATCTGATTGGAGCTTTACAGGGGGGTGATCAGGGAGTCTATATGGGGTGATCACCACAGTCATTGATCATGCCCCTGTAAGGCTTCATTCAGACGTCCGGATGCGTTTTGCGGATCCGATCCATCTATCAGTGCATCCGTAAAAATCATGCGGACATCTGAATGGAGCTTTACAGGGGGGTAATCAATGACAGGGGGGTGATCAGGGAGTCTATATGGGGTGATAACCACAGTCATTGATCATGCCCCTGTAAGGCTTCATTCAGACGTCCGGATGCGTTTTGCGGATCCGATCCATCTATCAGTGGATCCGTAAAAATCATGCGGACGTCTGAATGGAGCTTTACAGGGGGGTAATCAATGACAGGGGTGTAATCAATGACAGGGGGGTGATCAGGGAGTCTATATGGGGTGATAACCACAGTCATTGATCATGCCCCTGTAAGGCTTCATTCAGACGTCCGGATGCGTTTTGCGGATCCGATCCATCTATCAGTGCATCCGTAAAAATCATGCGGACATCTGAATGGAGCTTTACAGGGGGGTAATCAATGACAGGGGGGTGATCAGGGAGTCTATATGGGGTGATAACCACAGTCATTGATCATGCCCCTGTAAGGCTTCATTCAGACGTCCGGATGCGTTTTGCCGATCCGATCTATCTATCAGTGGATCCGTAAAAATCATGCGGACGTCTGAATGGAGCTTTACAGGGGGGTAATCAATGACAGGGGGGTGATCAGGGAGTCTATATGGGGTGATAACCACAGTCATTGATCATGCCCCTGTAAGGTTTCATTCAGACGTCCGGATGCGTTTTGCGGATCCGATCCATCTATCAGTGCATCCGTAAAAATCATGCGGACATCTGAATGGAGCTTTACAGGGGTGTAATCAATGACAGGGGGGTGATCAGGGAGTCTATATGGGGTGATAACCACAGTCATTGATCATGCCCCTGTAAGGCTTCATTCAGACGTCCGGATGCGTTTTGCGGATCCGATCCATCTATCAGTGGATCCGTAAAAATCATGCGGACGTCTGAATGGAGCTTTACAGGGGGGTAATCAATGACAGGGGTGTAATCAATGACAGGGGGGTGATCAGGGAGTCTATATGGGGTGATAACCACAGTCATTGATCATGCCCCTGTAAGGCTTCATTCAGACGTCCGGATGCGTTTTGCGGATCCGATCCATCTATCAGTGGATCCGTAAAAATCATGCGGACGTCTTATGGAGCTTTACAGGGGGTTGATCAATGACAGGGGGGTAATCAATGACAGGGGGGTGATCAGGGAGTCTATATGGGGTGATCAGGGGTGATCAGGGGTGATCAGGGGCTAATAAGGGGTTAATAAGTGACGGGGGGGGGGGTGTAGTGTAGTGTAGTGGTGCTTGGTGGGACTTTACTGAGCTACCTATGTCCTCTGGTGGTCGATCCAAACAAAAGGGACCACCAGAGGACCAGGTAGCAGGTATATTAGACGCTGTTATCAAAACAGCGTCTAATATACCTGTTAGGGGTTAAAAAAACACATCTCCAGCCTGCCAGCGAACGATCGCCGCTGGCAGGCTGGAGATCAACTCTCTTACCTTCCGTTCCTGTGAGCGCGCGCGCCTGTGTGCGCGCGTTCACAGGAAATCTCGCGTCTCGCGAGATGACGCATATATGCGTGACTGTGCGCAGGGCTGCCACCTCCGGAACGCGATCCTGCGTTAGGCGGTCCGGAGGTGGTTAAACACACACAGTGTTATGGGATATTTTCTTTTTTTAAGTGGCTTGCTAGAGGACCAAGTGGCCGAAAATTATGCCTTCACAGGATCAGAATGCCTGCCCATGCGACACACACGTGTTGATTGTCAGAAGAAAAAGTGGCTCGTTGTAAACAAGCCTAGAAAAATGTTCCTTTTTAATTGGGAGTGGAAAGGGTAAGGTAATAAGTAGAAGCAGCATATCATGGAACATACAAGGCATTAGGTCGGCTATCTATGGGTAGTAGTAGTAGTAATAGTAGTAGTACTAGTTGCGGTAGTACTGATGGTAGTGTTAGTAGTGGCAGATGCTTAGTGTTAATAGTTGTGGCAGTAGGGGATTAGCAGTGAGTAGCAGCAGAAGCCATACGGTACTTGTTGGTGGGCAGGCAGTAGCATGATGGAGGCAACAGCAATCTTACAGAAGATGATGGTAGTTAGGCAGTGGTATGAAGGCAGCAGTGGCATGGTGAAGGCAGCAGCATCGGTATGGAAGATGATGGTAAGCAGGCTGTAGTAGTGGCATGATAGCGGCAGTGGCACAATGGCAGCAGCCATATAGAACATGATCGTGGGCAAGCAACATGATTGTAGGCAGGATGGCAGGCAGACAGCAAAAGTGCCAATATGAGACACCATTTGCAAAGGCAAATCTATTTATTGGCCTCAACCAAAGGAGTGTGAAACTTCATCAGAATCCAGGCTTGGTTCATTTTGACAAAAGTGATGTTTTAGACACTGGCAGAGGACACCTTGATCTGCTTGGGTGTCACAACATCCCCTGCAGTTCTGAAAACCCTCTCTGGAAACTGGAGGCTAAGCAACAAAGAAGAAAGAGAGCTAGCTGTACTAGTTCTGGCCACTGTTCCAGTTTTCCTGTCCAGAAATTCATGGGGTCAGGGAACAGGGTATGTGTCAGAGACAGGCCAGAGTGTTGGTAGGTGTCACCGAGAGAGCTGTCAGCTTGCTGACTGGCCTAAGCCTGGTGCGGAACATTGAAAAACTGCCCCATCATGTTGAAGAGACTGAAGTGACTGCTGCTACTTCAGATGCTTGTGGCGATAGGAGGGGGTGACTAGGTGGGGGCTGAGAGGGGCCTCTCTTTCAGACACGCTGGCAGAAGGCGTCTGCCCGCCGAAATTTGCCGCAAGCTGCGCACATAGTGTTTCCTGGTAATAATGTAATTTGGCTTCCCTTTATACAGGAGGAATATATGCTCCGTTTTGCTTTGATAGTGAGGGTCTAAAAGCATGGCTATCCAGTAATCATCAGACTTCTTGATGTCAACGATACGCCTCTCATTGCATAGGCAGGCAAGCAAGCATACAGCGTGCCATTCTAGCCAGCAGGCTCAAGAAGCCAGCTCTTTCAGGCTCCATCTCCAACTGAGACGATTGGGTGTCATGATTTTCCTTTTGCTCCTCCACCTATGACTCCTCCTTCTTCTCCTTTTATAGTGGCAGCTCCTCATCCTCCTATACCTCCATGGCAGTTTCTCCTTGTGGGTCCCCTGCTGCATGACAGTCAGCGTGTGTTCTAAGATAAATATGAGGGGTGTGACATCAGGGACGTAACTAGAAGTGACTGGGCCCCACAGCAAATATTTGTAAGGGCCCCCCAGCGCGCTTTGCACCTCCCTTCTCCTGTGTATATCCCACTCATTTGGCACAGTGTAGCCGTATACTGTATATTGTGTGGCACAGTGGATGCTATATGTGTATAACAAACATATTTAATATGAAAACTTACAATTACTTGACTTAGCCCTTGGGGATCTCGGACGCCACTTCAACACTTTGCCCTGGGGTTCGGTGGAGCTGATGTTGTGTTTTATCCTAATGAGAAAGATTTCATAATAAGGATTTGGAGAAGGGGCAGAGGGATAGCAGAGCAGGGAGAGGCTGGTGCTTCTACTAGGGGGTCATACCATGGGGGAGTAATAAAGCCCACCATAATGCCCCCCCAGTAGAAATAATTCTCCTTATAATTTGACAGTGCAAAAATACCCCCTTGGAATGCCCCCAGTTGAGCTAATGTCCCCATATTGCCCCCATAATGTCCCAGTATAAAATACCCCTATATAGTGCCCCCAGTAAATTCCCCCATAGTGCTCCTCTCCCCCCTTCCTGCTAGTGCCCCCCATAATGTACCAGTATAAAATGCCCCATATATAGTGCCCCAGTAGATGCCCCTCAGTGTCCAGCCTCTGATAGGCTGCCGGCCTAGTGTCCCCCAATAATGTGACAGTAAGTGTCCCCATAGATGTCCCCCCATCATGTGCCAGTTTCAAGTGCCTCTCACCTCCCCCCCACATGTCCCAGTATCATAGTGCCATCTCCCCCCGCCAATGTGCCAGTATCAAGTGCCTCTCTCCTTCCCACCCCCATGTGCCAGTATCATAGTGCCAACCCCCCCCCACGTGCCAGTATCAAGTGCCTCTCTCCTCCCCCCCATGTGCCAGTATCAAGTGCCTCTCTCTTCCCCCCATGTCCCAGTATCATAGTGCCATCTCCCCCCCCCAAAAAAAGTGCCAGTATCAAGTGCCTCTCCCCCCCATGTGCCAGTATCATAGTGCCAAACCCACCCATGTGCCAGTATCAAGTGCCAAACCCCCCCTCCCACGTGCCAGTATCAAGTGCCTCTCTCCCCCCCCATGTGCCAGTATCAGGTGCCTCTCTCCCCCATGTGCCAGTATCAGGTGCCAACCCCCCTCCCCCCCATGTGCCAGTATCAGGTGCCAACCACCCTCCCCCCCATGTGCCAGTATCAAGTGCCTCCCGCTCCCCCCATGGCAGTAACAGTCGGGTATTAAAAATAAATAAATAAACACTTCTAATTACCTCCATGTCAGCGATGCGATGCAGCCTCTTCCTGTGTCCCGCCCTGTATGTCCATATATGGAGTCAGTGCTTGTATTTCAGAAAAGTTTCTGCTGGGCTTCGAACCCATGACCTTCTGTATCAGAGGCAAAGCATTTACCCACACAGCCATAAAGGCTGCCTTGACACTGACTTCTACTGTTATAGCTGGCTAAGGTACATTTATACACATGACAGCTGCCCCCAACACACCCAGAATTGCTATATCTCTATATGACAGCTGTCCCAGCACACTCAGCTCTGCTATATCTCTATATATGATAGCTGCCCCAGCACACCCAGCCTGCTACATCTAATACACATGACAGCTGCACCAGCACACTCAGCTCTACTATATCTCTATATATGACAGCTGCCCCAGCACACCCAGCTCTGCTACATCTACATATCTCTAAGTATTGCTATACAGTAGATAGATATATAGAGATATAGCTAAGCTGAGTGTGCTGGGGCAGCTGTCATGTGTATAGATGTAGCAGAGCTGGGTGTGTTTGGGCAGCTGTCATGTGTATAGATGTAGCAGAGCTGGGTTTGCTGGGGCAGCTGTTATATATAGAGATATAGTAGAGCTGAGTGTGCTGGTGCAGGTGTCATGTGTATTAGATGTAGCAGAGCTGGGTGTGCTGGGGCAGCTATCATATATAAAGATATAGCAGAGCTGAGTGTGCTGGGACAGCTGTCATATAGAGATATAGCAGTGCTGGATGTGTTGGGGGCAGCTGTCATGTGTATAGATGTACACTTAGCCAGCTATAACAGTAGAAGTCTCATATATTTTCAGTCAGTGGCAAGGCAGCCTTTATGGCTGTGTGGGTAAATGCTTTGCTTCTGATACATGAAGGTTGTGGGTTCGAATCCCAGACACATCAGGAGACTTCAGGAGACAGTAAGATTAGATCACATTAGCGATGGGGCCCTTAGACAAGAATCGATCATATTTAACTAACTTGAAAATAAACTGTCACACACGCTGCCGGGCACCAGGCCCCTTGGCAGCCCGGGCCCCGAAGCAGCCGCTTCCCCTGCTTCCCCGGTAGTTACGCCACTGTGTGACATCATTCATGCTGCAGTTGTCTCTGCTGACAAACTTTGTGGCCTCTTTGAAGCGCTTCAGCACCCGACAGGCATCTTGGATGAGCTGCCACTGCCTGACCTTGAACCAACACATGCTTCCTGCTGCTGAAGCGGTCTGGTGCATGACAAATTTATTAACTGCTTTCCACCGCTCGTATAGACACTTAAAGGGAACCTGTCATGTGGATATTTGATTATAATCTAACTAATTATATACAATCATTAACTACTAAAAAGTACCTGGTGTGACAGACGGGTTACCTCATAATATACACACAAAGATGCCACATGCCACATGCTAATGAGCTGATTTGAGTCCAGCGTGATGTCATGGAGTCCAGCGTTTATTTAATTCAGAGCTATAGCCACTCCCCTGCCCACCTGCTGCTGATTCATATGGAAAATAACTGTCAATTAGCAGCAGGTAGGCGGGGAGAGTCAGGAGCTCATAAATATTCATGACTCATCATTATGAGCTGGAGCTTTTCTTGTTGGCAGATTGACTGGGTCAATTAAAGAAAGTGATCCAGCATTTTGCTAAGAGAATCAGTCACTTATTTATGTTGCCCTTAGTTAGGACACCATAAAACTGGTGACAGGTTCCCTTTAAGCATGTGCAATGTTGAATTCCAGCGAGTTGGAATGTCATGGATTAAACAGTGTAGCGGTAGGCTGTTCTCTCGCCTGAAGTCCAGGAAGGCCTGCCTCACTGCATAAGAGTGACTGAAATGATTGGACAATCTCCTGGACATTACCAGCACCTTGAGCAAGCCAGTGTACTTAGTTAAAAAAGAGTTGCATAATCAGGTTGATGACGAGCTCCATGCAGGGAGCATGGGTTATTTCCCTCAGGTTCAGGGCGGCCAGGATGTTGCACCCATTGTCGCTGACCACCTTGCCCAATTGGAATTAACGGGTGACAGCTGATTAATGTCAATGGCCTGACTTTGCACATGTGATAGGAAGGAGAGAGATCGGTAATGACGCCGTGCCCTGTTGCTGTTGTGGAAGGGGCAGTATCCATGGAAGAGGAGGTGTATAAGTGCCTAGTGTGGGAGCCAAGCCAAAACAATCATGAGGGGACATGTACTGTCCCTGGCCATAAGAGCTGCTCCAGGTGGCCACCATGGTGTGAACCTTGCCACACAGCAAGAATAGCAGGGAACGGCCCACGTTCTCTGCCATGTGAGTGTACAAGGCAGGGATGGCTTTTTGGAAGAAATAATAGTGGCTGAAAATTCGGCAAAGCGTCTGAATTTAATTTTTGAAAACTTCACTCATCTCTAGTGTACACCTGTGGGGGCATTTTTTTATGATTGCATTTTACTTGTTTTGGCCTAAAAATTTTTTTTTTCAATTGGTCTTTATTAAAAATATTGAGCCGTTCTGTCACAAAGGGTTAACTGTTTTATATCTGTGTGAATGGTATTTTCACTTTGAGCCATCATCTAATAACCCTTATCTGTAAATTACTAAAAGGTCATAACACTTACAGATGCCGCCAAGCTAAACTTGATGGTTAATGCTTTAAAGTATAAAATGGCACAAAAAGGTGTTACTCTTTCAATGTATTTTAACCACCTCCGGACCGCTGTACGCAGATTCGCGTTCCGGAGGTGGCAGCGCTGCGCACAGTCACGCATATACGCGTCATCTCGCGAGACGCGAGATTTCGCTCCAAGCCGGCCCGCGCATGCGCATCGCGGGCCGGCAAAAGTTAAAGAACAAGTTCGTCACCAGCCTGCCAGCAATGATCATTGGCTGGCAGGCTGGCGATTTTTAAAAAATCCAATCACAAGCCATATAACAGATCATATTAGTAAATATGATCTGTTATATGGCTTCTCTGCTCCTCTGCTGGTCCTTTTCGTCGGTTGGATCCAGCAGAGAAGCAGACATCACTGTGAGTACACCAAACACTTCACTGTAGCCCCTAATCACCCCCCTGCACCCCAATTAACCCTTTGATCACCCCTTTGATCGCCCCTGTCAATCACCAGTGAAAGGAAAAAAAGTGATCAGTGTAAACTGTCACTTTTTTTTTTTCACTAGTATTGGCTGTTAGGTTTTAGGGATAGTTTAGGCCCCTTGGTTAGGTAGTTAGCGTCAGTTAGTGCCCACCCCACCGCACCGCAGTCACTTTTATTCGCTGTTTAGCGTATCGCTAATCAGCATTTGTACTTTTATAGTATCTGTAAGTGATCAAAACTGATCACGGTCAGATCTATAATAGTATTAGTGTCACCTTAGCTCGCCCTCCACCCAAAACGCAGTGTTTGCCCGATCAGGCCTGATCGGTCGCCCACACGTGCGTTCACCCACGCCCGCCCCACCGCAGTGACAAAAAATATATATTTTTTGATCACTGCACATTCATTTTACACGCACTGCGGCGATAAAAAAATCAGTTTTGATATTTTTTATCAACCGCAGCGGCCTCCGGTACTTCGCTAGCCTCCCCTTTGTAAGACAGGCTTGCTTTTTTTCTTGGGTAGTCTCAGGGAATACCCCTAAATTTAGTAGTCCAAAATGTCAAACAGGGGGTATTCTTCTGAAGAGGCCTACAGGATTCTGACCCAGTCGGATGAGGAGTGGGAACCCTCATCTGATGAATCTAGCGGGTCAGAATATGAACCTGTGGAAAGCAGTGGCTCTCTGACCCAAAGTTCGGACGAGGAGGTGGAGGTCCCTGGCAGCACCAGGCGTACCCGGCCCCGTGTCGCTAGACCACAGGTTATGCAGGATCCGCTTCAAGAGCAGCAGAGTGGGGCTGTCGCTGCCGGATCACGTGGTGAGGCATACACCAGCAGCGCAGCCCTCCCTGGACCTAGTACCAGCACTGCCGTACAACATGGTGACGTGGCGAGCACCAGAAGGGCAGTTGAAGCTGGTACGGTGGCACGTGCAGTAGTTACCCCGTCGCAGCCACCGCACAGACAGGCCCGTAGAGCCCCTAGAATCCCTGAGGTGCTGGCAAACCCTGATTGGCAGTCACCAACTTCAGCCGCCCCTGTAGTTCCCCCTTTCACCGCCCAGTCTGGAGTTCGGGTTGAGACGGCTCAAATCGGTTCGGCCCTGGGATTTTTTGAGCTGTTCTTGACTGCGGAGCTCTTGGACTTAGTCGTGGCAGAGACCAACCAGTATGCCACACAATTTATATCCGCCAACCCGGGAAGCTTTTATGCCCAGCCTTTCCGGTGGAAACCAGTCCAAGTTTCCGAAATTAAAATTTTTTTGGGCCTTCTCCTCAACATGGGCCTGACAAAAAAGCATGAATTGCGGTCATATTGGTCAACGCACCCGATTCATCACATGCCCATGTTCTCTGCTGCTATGTCCAGGGCACGATTTGAGGCCATCCTCCGTTTCCTGCATTTTAGCGACAACACCACCTCCCGTCCCAGAGGCCACCCAGCTTTTGACCGGCTCCACAAAATTCGGCCCCTCATAGACCATTTCAACCAGAAATTTGCTGATTTGTATACCCCCGAGCAAAACATCTGCGTAGACGAGTCCCTAATACATTTTACCGGGCGCCTTGGCTTCAAACAGTACATCCCAAGCAAGCGTGCCCGGTATGGGGTCAAATTGTATAAGCTCTGTGAAAGGGCCACAGGCTATACCCACAAATTTCGGATCTATGAGGGAAAAGATCAGACCCTGGAGCCGGTCGGTTGCCCTGACTACCTGGGGAGCAGTGGGAAGACAGTCTGGGACTTGGTGTCACCCTTATTCGGCAAGGGGTACCATCTTTATGTGGACAATTTTTACACAAGTGTGGCCCTCTTTAGGCATTTGTTTCTAGAACGGATTTGCGCCTGTGGCACCGCGCGAACTAGTCGCGTGGGCTTCCCCCAACGGCTTGTAACCACCCGTCTTGCAAGGGGGGAGAGGGCTGCCTTGTGTAACGAAGAACTGCTCGCGGTGAAATGGAGAGACAAGCGTGACGTTTACATGCTCTCCTCCATTCACGCAGACACGACAATCCAAATTGAGCGAGCAACCCGTGTCATTGAAAAGCCCCTCTGTGTCCACGACTATAATGCGCTCATGGGAGGGGTGGACTTCAATGACCAGATGTTGTCTCCGTATTTAGTTTCCCGCAGAACCAGACGCTGGTATAAGAAGGTGTCTGTATATTTAATTCAATTGGCGCTCTACAATAGTTTTGTTCTCTACAGTAAGGCTGGGAGAACACGATCTTTCCTCAAATTCCAGGAAGAGATCATCGAGAACCTCCTTTACCCAGGAGGTTCCGTGGCCCCATCCCCCAGTGTAGTTAGCCGTCTACACGAGCGACATTTCCCCAGTGTCGTTCCTGGTACCTCAACCCAACCGTCACCCCGAAAAAGATGTCGTGTCTGTAGCAGGAGTGGAATAAGGCGTGACACCCGCTATTTCTGTCCTGACTGTCCGGACCACCCTGCCCTATGCTATGGAGAGTGTTTCCGGAAGTACCACACACAGGTACACCTAGCATAGGGATTGCATCTCACAGGACAGGCACACAGGGCTATTAGGGCCCTTTTACTCTCAGCTGCTGCAAACCTCTCCTTTCACCTGGGATAAAGTGCATAACGTACTTCGCCACATCTTTGGGCGATTTGCGCTTTGCACATTGTCCCATGGGGAAGGAGAGGTTTGTTCTATAAAGGTAAAAAAAACTAAACAAAAAAAAAATTACCGGTAAGTAAAAAAGTTTAAAAAAGTTAATATGTTCTGTTCTAAAGTTAATAAAGTTATTGCTTTGCGGCCTGGTTTTTTCTTTTTTGTTTTGTTTTTTTTACCTTCCAGGTGGACCAACCGATCGACCAGCTGCAGCACTGATGTGCATTCGGACAGAAGCATTGCGCTGCTGTCAGATTACACGCAAGTCGGTGTATGCGGCGCTGCAAGACGAGATTTCTCCTCTGCAGTAAAAGATATGTTTGCCGAGGCATATGAGCTGAGGAGGTGGCGGTGTTCATATACTTTGGCAAACACTTTGTATATATATAAAAAAAAAAAATCCCGGCAATGATTTATTCATCCACATCGATTGATGTGAATGGAGAAATCGGGTTTGCCAGGGCATACGAGCTGAAGTGGGTATGGATGTTGGGCGGAGCTCCTATGTCCTGGCAGACGCCTTTCCCCTCCTTTTTCTTTTTTTGGCAGAGATTTTTTCATCCACATTGATCGATGCGAATGAAGAAATCTGTGCCGTTCATTTTTTTCTTTCAGCCCAGAGGCTGAACGGAAAAAAAAAATCTCATTACCTGTATGCTCAATATAAGGAGAATAGCAGAAACTCCTAATGCTGGGCATACATGTAATGATTGCGGAGACCCTCAAATGCCAGGGCAGTACAAACACCCCACAAATAACACCATTTTGGAAAGAAGACACCCCAAGGTATTCGCTGAGGGGCATATTGAGTCCATGAAAGATTGAAATTTTTGTCCCAAGTTAGCGGAAAGGGAGACTTTGTGAGAACAAAATCCAAAAAATCAATTTCCGCTAACTTGTGCCAAATTTTTTTTTTTCAATGAACTCGCCATGCCCCTCATTGAATACCTTGGGGTGTCTTCTTTCCAAAATGGGGTCACATGTGGGGTATTTATACTGCCCTGGCATTTTAGGGGCCCCAAAGCGTGAGAAGAAGTCTGGTATCCAAATGTCTAAAAATGCCCTCCTAAAAGGAATTTGGGCCCCTTTGCCCACCTAGGCTGCAAAAAAGTGTCACACATGTGGTATCTCCGTATTCATCAGAAGTTGGGGAATATGTTTTGGGGTGTCATTTTACATATACCCATGCTGGGTGAGATAAATATCTTGGTCAAATGCCAACTTTGTATAAAAAAAATGGGAAAAGTTGTCTTTTGCCAAGATATTTCTCTCACCCAGCATGGGTATACAGTGGCGGAAATAATTATTTGACCCCTCACTGATTTTGTAAGTTTGTCCAATGACAAAGAAATGAAAAGTCTCAGAACAGTATCATTTCAATGGTAGGTTTATTGTAACAGTGGCAGATAGCACATCAAAAGGAAAATCGAAAAAATAACTTTAAATAAAAGATAGCAACTGATTTGCATTTCATTGAGTGAAATAAGTATTTGAACCCCTACCAACCATTAAGAGTTCTGGCTCCCACAGAGTGGTTAGACACTTCTACTCAATTAGTCACCCTCATTAAGGACACCTGTCTTAACTAGTCACCTGTATAAAAGACACCTGTCCACAGAATCAATCAATCAAGCAGACTCCAAACTCTCCAACATGGGAAAGACCAAAGAGCTGTCCAAGGATGTCAGAGACAAAATTGTAGACCTGCACAAGGCTGGAATGGGCTACAAAACCATTAGCAAGAAGCTGGGAGAGAAGGTGACAACTGTTGGTGCGATTGTTCGAAAATGGAAGGAGCACAAAATGACCATCAATCGACCTCGCTCTGGGGCTCCACGCAAGATCTCACCTCGTGGGGTGTCAATGGTTCTGAGAAAGGTGAAAAAGCATCCTAGAACTACACGGGAGGAGTTAGTTAATGACCTCAAATTAGCAGGGACCACAGTCACCAAGAAAACCATTGGAAACACATTACACCGCAATGGATTAAAATCCTGCAGGGCTCGCAAGGTCCCCCTGCTCAGGAAGGCACATGTGCAGGCCCGTCTGAAGTTTGCCAATGAACACCTGAATGATTCAGAGAGTGACTGGGAGAAGGTGCTGTGGTCTGATGAGACCAAAATAGAGCTCTTTGGCATTAACTCAACTCGCTGTGTTTGGAGGAAGAAAAATGCTGCCTATGACCCCCAAAACACCGTCCCCACCGTCAAGCATGGGGGTGGAAACATTTTGCTTTGGGGGTGTTTTTCTGCTAAGGGCACAGGACAACTTATTCGCATAAACGGGAAAATGGACGGAGCCATGTATCGTGAAATCCTGAGCGACAACCTCCTTCCCTCTGCCAGGAAACTGAAAATGGGTCGTGGATGGGTGTTCCAGCACGACAATGACCCAAAACATACAGCAAAGGCAACAAAGGAGTGGCTCAAGAAGAAGCACATTAAGGTCATGGAGTGGCCTAGTCAGTCTCCGGACCTTAATCCAATCGAAAACCTATGGAGGGAGCTCAAGCTCAGAGTTGCACAGAGACAGCCTCGAAACCTTAGGGATTTAGAGATGATCTGCAAAGAGGAGTGGACCAACATTCCTCCTAAAATGTGCGCAAACTTGGTCATCAATTACAAGAAACGTTTGACCTCTGTGCTTGCAAACAAGGGTTTTTCCACCAAGTATTAAGTCTTTTTTTGTTAGAGGGTTCAAATACTTATTTCACTCAATGAAATGCAAATCAGTTGCTATCTTTTATTTAAAGTTATTTTTTCGATTTTCCTTTTGATGTGCTATCTGCCACTGTTACAATAAACCTACCATTGAAATGATACTGTTCTGAGACTTTTCATTTCTTTGTCATTGGACAAACTTACAAAATCAGTGAGGGGTCAAATAATTATTTCCGCCACTGTATGTAAAATGACACCCCAAAACACATTCCCCACCTTCTCCTGAGTACGGAGATACCAGATGTGTGACACTTTTTTGCAGCCTAGGTGGGCAAAGGGGCCCACATTCCAAAGAGCACCTTTCGGATTTCACAGGTCATTTACCTACTTACCACACATTAGGGCCCCTGGAAAATGCCAGGGCAGTATAACTACCCCACAAGTGACCCCATTTTGGAAAGAAGACACCCCAAGATATTCCGTGAGGGGCATGGCAAGTTCCTAGAATTTTTTATTTTTTGTCACAAGTTAGTGGAAAATGCTGATTTTTTTTTTTTTTTTTTTTTTTTTTTTCATACAAAGTCTCCTATTCCACTAACTTGTGCCAAAATTTTTTTTTTTCCATGAACTCACTATGCCCATCAGCGAATACCTTGGGGTCTCTTCTTTCCAAAATGGGGTCACTTGTGGGGTAGTTATACTGCCCTGGCATTCTAGGGGCCCAAATGTGTGGTAAGGAGTTTGAAATCAAATTCTGTAAAAAATTACCTGTGAAATCCGAAAGGTGCTCTTTGGAATATGGGCCCCTTTGCCCACCTAGGCTGCAAAAAAGTGTCACACATCGGGTATCTCCGTACTCAGGAGAAGGTGGGGAATGTGTTTTGGGGTGTCATTTTATATATACCCATGCTGGGTGAGAGAAATATCTTGGCAAAAGACAACTTTTCCCATTTTTTTATACAAAGTTGTCATTTGACCAAGATATTTATCTCACCCAGCATGGGTATATGTAAAAAGACACCCCAAAACACATTCCTCAACTTCTCCTGAGTACGGGGATACCAGATGTGTGACACTTTTTTGCAGCCTAGGTGGGCAAAGGGGCCCATATTCCAAAGAGCACCTTTCGGATTTCACAGGTCATTTTTTACAGAATTTGATTTCAAACTCCTTACCACACATTTGGGCCCCTAGAATGCCAGGGCAGTATAACTACCCCACAAGTGACCCCATTTTGGAAAGAAGAGACCCCAAGGTATTCGCTGATGGGCATAGTGAGTTCATGGAAGTTTTTATTTTTTGTCACAAGTTTGTGGAATATGAGACTTTGTATGAAAAAAAAAAAAAAAAAAATCATCATTTTCCACTAACTTGTGACAAAAAATAAAAAATTCTAGGAACTCGCCATGCCCCTCACGGAATACCTTGGGGTGTCTTCTTTCCAAAATGGGGTCACTTGTGGGGTGGTTATACTGCCCTGGCATTCTAGGGGCCCAAATGTGTGGTAAGGAGTTTGAAATCAAATTCTGTAAAAAATGACCTGTGAAATCCGAAAGGTGCTCTTTGGAATATGGGCCCCTTTGCCCACCTAGGCTGCAAAAAAGTGTCACACATCGGGTATCTCCGTACTCAGGAGAAGGTGGGGAATGTGTTTTGGGGTGTCATTTTATATATACCCATGCTGGGTGAGAGAAATATCTTGGCAAAAGACAACTTTTCCCATTTTTTTATACAAAGTTGTCATTTGACCAAGATATTTATCTCACCCAGCATGGGTATATGTAAAAAGACACCCCAAAACACATTCCTCAACTTCTCCTGAGTACGGGGATACCAGATGTGTGACACTTTTTTGCAGCCTAGGTGGGCAAAGGGGCCCATATTCCAAAGAGCACCTTTCGGATTTCACTGGTCATTTTTTACTGAATTTGATTTCAAACTCCTTACCACACATTTGGGCCCCTAGAATACCAGGGCAGTATAACTACCCCACAAGTGACCCCATTTTGGAAAGAAGACACCCCAAGGTATTCCGTGAGGGGCATGGCGAGTTCCTAGAATTTTTATTTTTTGTCACAAGTTAGTGGAAAATGATGATTTTTTTTTTTTTTTTTTTCATACAAAGTCTCATATTCCACAAACTTGTGACAAAAAATAAAAACTTCCATGAACTCACTATGCCCATCAGCGAATACCTTGGGGTCTCTTCTTTCCAAAATGGGGTCACTTGTGGGGTAGTTATACTGCCCTGGCATTCTAGGGGCCCAAATGTGTGGTAAGGAGTTTGAAATCAAATTCTGTAAAAAATGACCTGTGAAATCCGAAAGGTGCTCTTTGGAATATGGGCCCCTTTGCCCACCTAGGCTGCAAAAAAGTGTCACACATCTGGTATCTCCGTACTCAGGAGAAGTTGGGGAATGTGTTTTAGGGTGTCATTTTACATATACCCATGCTGGGTGAGAGAAATATCTTGGCAAAAGACAACTTTTCCCATTTTTTTATACAAAGTTGGCATTTGACCAAGATATTTATCTCACCCAGCATCGGTATATGTAAAATGACACCCCAAAACACATTCCTCAACTTCTCCTGAATACAGAGATACCAGATGTGTGACACTTTTTTGCAGCCTAGGTGGGCAAAGGGGCCCATATTCCAAAGAGCACCTTTCGGATTTCACAGGTCATTTTTTACAGAATTTGATTTCAAACTCCTTACCACACATTTGGGCCCCTAGAATGCCAGGGCAGTATAACTACCCCACAAGTGACCCCATTTTGGAAAGAAGAGACCCCAAGGTATTCGCTGATGGGCATAGTAAGTTCATAGAACTTTTTATTTTTTGTCACAAGTTAGTGGAATATGAGACTTTGTAAGAAAAAAAAATAAAAATAAAAAAATCATCATTTTCCGCTAACTTGTGACAAAAAATAAAAAGTTCTATGAACTCACTATGCCCATCAGTGAATACCTTAGGGTGTCTACTTTCAGAAATGGGGTCATTTGTGGGGTGTTTGTACTGTCTGGGCATTGTAGAACCTCAGGAAACATGACAGGTGCTCAGAAAGTCAGAGCTGCTTCAAAAAGCGGAAATTCACATTTTTGTACCATAGTTTGTAAACGCTATAACTTTTACCCAAACCATTTTTTTTCACCCAAACATTTTTTTTTTATCAAAGACATGTAGAACTATAAATTTAGAGCAAAATTTCTATATGGATCTCGTTTTTTTTGCAAAATTTTACAACTGAAAGTGAAAAATATCATTTTTTTGCAAAAAAATCGTTAAATTTCGATTAATAACAAAAAAAGTAAAAATGTCAGCAGCAATGAAATACCACCAAATGAAAGCTCTATTAGTGAGAAGAAAAGGAGGTAAAATTCATTTGGGTGGTAAGTTGCATGACCGAGCAATAAACGGTGAAAGTAGTGTAGGTCAGAAGTGTAAAAAGTGGCCTGGTCTTTCAGGGTGTTTAAGCACTGGGGGCTGAGGTGGTTAATGGCTTTTGTCACAAGATTACACAAGATAAGGCCTCATGCACACGACCGTTGTGTGCATCCGTGGCCGTTTTCCGTTTTTTTTCGCGGACCCATTGACTTTCAATGGGTCCGTGGAAAAATCAGAAAATGCACCGTTTTGCAGCCGCATCCGTGATCCGTGTTTCCTGTCCGTCAAAAAAATAAGACCTGTCCTATTTTTTTTACGGACAACGGTTCACGGACCCATTCAAGTCAATGGGTCCGTGAAAGAACACGGATGCACACAAGATTGGCATCCGCGTCCATGATCCGTGGCCGTAGGTTACTTTCATACAGACGGATCCGAAGATCCGTCTGCATAAAAGCTTTTTCAGAGCTGAGTTTTCACTTCGTGAAAACTCATATCCGATAGTATATTCTAACACAGAGGTGTTCCCATAGTGATGGGGACGCTTCTAGTTAGAATATACTACGAACTGTGTACATGACTGCTGCCTGGCAGCACCCGATCTCTTACAGGGGGCTGCGATCCGCACAATTAACCCCTCAGGTGCTGCACCTGAGGGGTTAATTGTGCGTATCATAGCCCCCTGTAAGAGATCAGGTGCTGCCAGGCAGGAGGGGGCAGACCCCCCTCTCTCCCCAGTTTTAATTTCATTGGTGGCCTCCCCTCTCCCCCCCCGATCATTGGTGCAGCGGAGAGTTCCGATCGGAGTCCCAGTTGTCACGACCGCTATCCCAGCAGCAGTCGTGTCGCACCAGACGGAGGGGAAGGGGGACCCTTATCTATGGATGAGAAATATAATGGCCACCCCTGACTAACCCTAAGCTGGCACCTGTCTGCCCTGATACCCTAGACAGGGTGTGAACCCGTGCGGCGAGCAGCATGCCTAAACCCTCAGTCACCCTAACAAGAATAGACTGAGGAAAGGCCGATGGGAGCACTAGTCACCATCACTCACGTCTAGGAGAACAACAGGGGAAGACAGCAACAAACAAACAATCAACAGCAGAGATAGACTTATCCAGTCACGAGCAGAGAAGGCGATCCCAAACACGACAGTCCACGCCGGACAAGAGCTCCACAGCAACACCGTCAAACGATCTCCTTCAAAGGTCAGAATAGCACTGGAAATAAGGACTATATCTGGCAATGACTGCAAGTGAAACTGAAACTAATATAGTATCTGGGAGTGGCAGACAGGACTCACCTGAGAAGGATGCCTACAAACTCCCAGTCAGGACAAAAACCCGGATGACATACCCTGAACCACGGAGCAAACTCACAAGCTATCGCAAGTAGCAAGTCGCTGCGACCTTCTCCTCCCAGACCTGTCTGGATCAGTCACAGTTGTGACACCAGTTTAATCGCTGGGGCTTCGATCGGTAACCATGGCAACCAGGACGCTACTGCAGTCCTGGTTGCCATGGTTACTTAGCAATATTAGAAGCATCATACTTACCTGCTGCGCTGTCTGTGACCGGCCGGGAGCTCCTCCTACTGGTAAGTGACAGATCATTAAGCAAAGCGCCGCACAGACCTGTCACTTACCAGTAGGAGGAGCTTCTGGCCGGTCACAGACAGCGCAGCAGGTAAGTATGATGCTTCTAATATTGCTAAGTAGCCATGGCAACCAGGACTGCAGTAGCGTCCTGGTTGCCATGGTTACCGATCGGAGCCCCAGCAATTAAACTGGGACTCCGATGCCACCAATGATCGGGAGGGGGGGGGGAGGCTGCACACTGTGCCACCAATGAAAATAATACAATAGAGGGAGGGGGGCCAGGGGGGGCTGCACACTGTGCCACCAATGAAATTAATACAATAGAGGGAGGGGGCCGAGGGGGGGTCTGCCCCCTGCTGCCTGGCAGCCCCTGATCTCTTACAGGGGACTATGAAACGCACAATTAACCCCCCTCAGGTGCGGCACCTGAGGGGTTAATTGTGCGGATCACAGCCCCCTGTAAGAGATCAGGTGCTGCCAGGCAGCAGGGGGCAGTCATGTACACAGTTCTTAGTATATTCTAACTTGAAGCGTCCCCATCATCATGGGAACGCCTCTGTGTTAGAATATACTGTCGGATCTGAGTTTCACGATCTAACTCATATCAGGCAGTATATTCTAACATAGAGGCGTTCCCATGGTGATGGGGACGCTTCAAGTTAAAATATACCATCGGATTGGAGAAAACTCAGATCCGATGGTATAATAAGGACTCCTGACTTTACATTGAAAGTCAATGGGGGACGGATCCGTTTGCAATTTCACCATATTGTGTCAACGTCAAATGGATCCGTCCCCATTGACTTGCATTGTAAGTCAGGACGGATCCGTTTGGGTCCGCACGGCCAGGCGGACACCAAAACGATTTTTTCTTCATGTCCGTGGATCCTCCAAAAATCAAGGAAGACCCACGGAAGAAAAAACGGACACGGATCACGGACCTACGGACCCCGTTTTTGCGGACCTTAAAAAAAAACGGTCGTGTGCATGAGGCCTAACACTGTGACGTGTTTAGTTATTAGAGTCAATTGTGGCTCAGTTACATCTGTAGGTAAGCCACCTTTTTATCAGTAAGATAAGAACTGAGCTGATGAGATGAGATCAGAGATAAAGAGCCCATCAGCTTCCTGCCTGATGGAGCAGAAAGAAAATTCATAACCAGCTACTAGATAAACTAAAAGCTGTGCAGGAAAAATGGCTCAATATTTTTAATAAATACCAGTCGTGAAAATTATTTTAGCTCAAAATGAGTACAATGCAATAATAATAATAAAAAAAAAAATTGCCACCAAAGGTGTATATAGCATTTCATCCCTTGAAAAAGCGACCGCGAAACACGTGTTGGGATCCAGGACTGTCTTGATCTGCATTTATTCCCCCATGTCATTTTATCAAATAGTTGTGCCACTTTGCACTTTATATATATTGACTGTGGGCTGAGATTTTTTACTTTCTTTTTTACAGCCTGGGAGTTTATATTGCTAGTTATATGTATTATGATGTGACAGACCTGTGGATATTTATCCTGTGTGATTTAAAGCTGCTAATGTATATGGATTTCTATGTTTTATACAAATGTATGTCCAATAAAAAAAATTGGGTTTTGGGTTAATAGCCTTTAAGTGAATGCATGCTTGTTGATGCAGTAACTGCATTACCACTAATTCTTACCCACATCACAACTGCACTGTGTGGGAGTACCCTAAGGCCTCATACACATGACTGTAGTTTTGCAGATGGGATGTGGACCCATTCTTTTTAAAGGGGCCACAAAAAATCTGTGGCCCAAAAAAAATAGAACATGTGCTATTCTTGTACGTGTTGCGGACAAGAAGAGGGATTTCTATAACAGAGGGCAGGACACACTGATCCACAAAATGCGGAATACACACTGCCAGTGTCTGCGATTTGTGGACCGCAATAACGGATACGGTGCAGGAGACCTAAGGCTATTTTCAGATGAGTGATGTTAAAGAGGACCTTTCACCGATTCTTACCCTATGAACTAACTATACAGACATGTAGAGCGGCGCCTGGGGATCTCACTGCACTTACTATTATCCCTGGGCGCCGCTCCGTTCTCCTGCTATGCCCTCCGGTATCTCCGTTCCCTAAGTTATGGTAGGAGGAGTCTGCCCTTGTTCTTCTGTAGCGCTGGCCAATCGTATTGCAGAGCTCACAGCCTGGGAGAAAATAACCTCCCAGGCTGTGAGCTCTGCGCTGCGATTGGCCAGCGCTAGAGCAGAACAAGGGCAGACTCCGCCTACCATAACTTAGGGACTGGAATCTCCGCCTACTATAACTTAGTGAGCAGAGATACCGGAGGACATAGCAGGAGAACGGAGCGGTGCCCGGGGATAATAGTAAGTGCAGTGAGATCCCCGGGCGCCGCTCTCCATGTCTGTATAGTTAGTTCATAGTGTAATAATCGGTGAAAGGTCCTCTTTAAACTCATCACAGTGCAATGACACAGGTGAGACAGAGCAGTTGTGATGCGGTTACTACATCACATAGCAGGAGTAATTGTAGCTGGCTATATTCTTTAACTCTTTCAGGACACAGCCTATTTTTATTTTTCCTCTGTTTTCTTTATTTTTTCTTCCTTTTTTTTTCTGTTCACATGGCTGTATGAGGGCTTGTTTTTTGCGGGTCAAGTTGTATTTTTTAATGGCACTGTATGATTTGCTGTAGCTTGAAAAATAGAGAATTTTTTTTGTGGGGTGAAATTGAAAAAAAATTGCTATTTCGTCAAGGTTTTTTTTTTTTTTTTTTCAGCATTTATTGTGCATTAAAAAATGCCCATAACTTTTTTTATATTTGTCTACAGAGCTGCTGTGTGACAGTTAGTTTTTTTGTGGGGCGAGCTGTGGTTTTTTAATTGGTACCTTTTTGGGGAACATATGACTTTTTGATCACTTTTTATTCAATTCTTTGGGGGGATAGGGAGTCAAGGTATCCAAAAACAGCAAATTGTCTATTTTTCTTTTTCTGTTACGGTATCCACCACCAGGGGCTGATTAAGTATATCATAGGTCCAAGGCTGTACAGTGCCTTGCAAAAATATTCACCCCCTTGACTTTTTTTGTATTTTGGTGCCTCACAACTTGGAATTAACATGGATTGTTTGAGGATTTGCATCATTTAATTTACAGAACAAATGCATCCGTTTGCGTCCAGTCTCTGACACAAGTGTGAAAGTAGCCTTAAAGAGGTTTACAACTATTCTGAAAAATAGATAGTAAAGATTGTCACTGCTCCTTGGAATCCTCCCAAGGGACCAATATATGGGGGACCCCCTCCCACAACTGAACAGTGCGGCGACAGTAGGGAAGAGCAGCCCTCACTCATTTTAAGTGACTGAGGACTGCCCTCCCCCACCACTGTACGACATACATTGGTACCCCATATACTGGTGACCCCCACAGAGCTGCACCAGTCACGCTTAGATCTCACCCCCCCCCCACAGACTAATCACATTCCGACCATCCCCACCGCACCCCCCAAAGTAGTCAGTTAGCTTGTTCCCCATCCCCCCCAGAAATCATTTTTAGGCTCATCACTCCTTCCCCCAATCCCCCAAAGTAGTTAGAAAGCTGGTTTCCCTTCATTACCAGCCTCCCCTATCCCCCCAGCAATCTTGTTCAGGCTCACCAACCTCCCCCTCCCTAAATCTGGTCACAGTGCTCATTCCCCATCTCCCTAAGATCACAATCCTGCCCCCCATGCTAATCTGGTCACATGCTTGTTCCCCCATCTCCCCAAGATAACCTTCCTCCCCCCCACCGCAAATCTGGCCATATGCTCATTCCCCCATCTCCCAAGCTCACCTCTCCCCCCCTTCCCAATCTGGTGACATGCTCATCTTCCCAAGCTCACCTTTCTGCCCCCAGTTCCAATCAGGTCACATGCTGGTTTTCTCATCTCCCCACCCCTAATCTGTTCACACACAAACTCTCAGTACATTTAAATACCTCTGGCAGCATTTCTGGCAGTCCTGAGGAGGTGGAGACGTGCAGCAGTGAGGTACGGTAGAGGCCAGCCAGTAGCGTAGCATAGTGCCACTCTCTGCTATCGCTCCTCTGTGGAGTCCTGGTGGAAAGCGTGAGGGGCGGGCCTAGCAGACGCGTCGTTCATGACGGATCTGAAGATCTTTATATTCAGATGTACAGCGCAGCGGCGGGACATCCAACAAATGGCGAAAAGACTGAAATGTCATTTGATGACAGCTGGCATGCCAGCAGAAAGCGGTCTGCGTGCCACAGGTTGCCGACCCCTGGACTAGGCCATTCAAACACATTTACATGTTTCCCCTTAAACCACTGAAGTGTTGCTTTTGCAGTGTGTTTTGGGTCATTTGGTACAGATTTTGCTCAAGAATATCCCTGTATTTAGCACCATCCATCCTTCCCTCAACTCTGACCAGTTTCCCAGTCCCGGCTGCGAAAAAATGGTGTTCTTTGGGTGATGTGATGTGTTGGATTTGCGTCAGACATAGTGTTTCCTTTGATGGCTGAAAAGTTAAATTTTTGTCTCATCAGACCAGAGCACCTTCCTCCATACATTTTAGGAGTCTCCCACATGCCTTTTCACAAACTCACAACGTGCCTTTTTGTTTTTAGCTGAAAGTAATGGCTTTCTTCTGGCCACTCTGCCATAAAGCCCAACTCTATGGAGCGTACGGCTTATTGTCATCCTATGTACAGATACTTCAGTCTCTGTTGTGGAACTCTGCAGCTCCTCCAGGGTTACCTTAGGTCTCTGTGCTACCTCTCTGATCAATGCCCTCCTTGCCTGGTCTGTGAGTTTTGGTGAACGGCTGTCTCTTGGCAGGTTTGCTGTTGTGCCATGTTCTTTGCATTTGGTTATGATAGATTTGATGGTGCTCCTGGGGATCATCAAAGTTTTGGATATTTTTTTATAACCTAACCCTGACTTGTACTTATCAACAACATTGACTTGTTTGGAGAATTCCTCGGTCTTCATGGCAGTGTTTGGTTAGTGATGCCTCTTGCTTAGGTGTTGCAGCCTCTGGGGCCTTTCAAAAAGGTGTGTATATGTAATGACAGATCATGTGACACTTAGATTGCACACAGGTGGACATCATTTCACTAATGATGTGACTTCTGAAGGTAATTGGTTGCACCAGAGCTTTTTATGGGCTTCCTAACAAAGGGGGTGAATACATACGCACATGCCAAGTTTCTGTTTTCTATTTCTAAACAATAGTTTTATTTATATACTTTTCTAATTTCACTTCACCAACTTAGACTATTGTGTTCTGATCCATCACATAAAATTCTGATTAACAAAACATTGAACTTAAGGCTGTAATGTACCAAAATACGAAAAAAGTCAAGTGGGTGAATACTTTTGCTAGGCACTGTATACCCATCTTAGGCCCCCTCCATCCATTTTCCCCAACTATCCCCACTTTTGTGTTCCATCTCACATTTATTTTTTCTGGTAAATATTAAGGACAACTACACCACATATATAGTATAACACCTTCAGCCCCTCATAGTGTAAAGTTGCAACAACCCACAGTCTACAATATATAACACCCCAGAGTATATCATATATCCTATAACACCCTCAGCCACTCATAGTATACAAAACCCCACAGTATGCAGTATATAGTATGACACCCCACAGTATAGATTATATAGACACCCCACGGTATACAGTATGACACCCTGCAGTATAAAGTACCCTTCAGTATACAGTATATAACCCCACATTTTATAGTACCCTACAGTATGCAGTATAGCACCCCACAGTTTATAGTACTCCACAGTATGCAGTATACAGTATAACACCCCTCAGTATGCAGTACCCCACAGTATGCAATATACAATATATCACCCCACAGCATATAGTACCTCTCAGTATATGGTATGTAGTATAGCACTCAACAGTATATAGTTCCCTACATTACATGGCATATAGTATAACACCTCATAGTATATAGTACCCCATAATACACAGCATACAGTATAACACCCCACAGTATGCAGTATACATTATAGCTTTCCACAGTATACAGTACCCCACAGTATTCCTTATACAGGATAAAACATTTTTTCCTGATATACCGTAATCCCCAAAGTAAATGTCACTGAAAAGAAATCCTACATTAAAACTTTTAATCAGTGTTGATCGAACACCAAAGTGCTCGGGTGCTCTGGTGCTCGGGTCGAACACCTCATGGAAGTCAATGGGAGAACCCGAGCATTAAACCAAGCACCCCCTGGGGAGGGTGTCTGGTTCATAGGAAAAGGTCAGAAATTGATGGAAACACCACCAAAATGGTTCGGGAACAGCATGGGGAGGATCAGGGGCGTAGCTAGAAATGCATGGGCCCCATAGCAAAAAAAAATTATGGCCCCCCCCATATCTATCGGGCCTCCCACCACCCCTTCCAGAGCTCCCACGCAAACACCCATCCTAGATCTCCCACCGCCATGAGCATAGAAAAGTCAGAGGAAAAACAAATAAGTATATGAACCTTTTAATTCATCCGTCCTGCCGCAAGTGTAAAAGTACATTTATGTCTGTGTCTGTCATATAAGAGTGTGCCCCCCAAAAGAAGGAAGGGGCACCCTCCTTATCACTGCTGGCATCTCTTTTTAACTTCAGATGATCAGACTCTCACTAATTACAGCACACGCCCTGGCCTGTAGTGTCCACCATCAGACAGGGGAGGGAAGAAAAGAAACCCCAGAACTAGAGTGTCAGTGTGCCCAGGGCCGGTGCAAGGATTTTTGCCGCCCTAGCCAAGATAAAAATTGCCGCCCCCCCCCCCCCCCTTATCAGATGATCTGTGGATGACGCACTGTTATGGGGAGGATCTGTGGATGACGCACTGTTATGGGGGGATCTGTGGATGACGCACTGTTATGGGGGGGATCTGTGGATGACGCACTGTTATGGGGGGATCTGTGGATGACGCACTGTTATGGGGGGATCTGTGGATGACGCACTGTTATGGGGGGGATCTGTGGATGACGCACTGTTATGGGGAGGATCTGTGGATGACTCACTGTTATGGGGGGGATCTGTGGATGACTCACTGTTATGGGGGGGGATCTGTGGATGACTCACTGTTATGGGGGAAGGGGATCTGTGGATGACACTTATGTCATCCACAGATCCCCATAAGTGTCATCTACAGATCCCCCATCAGATGCATCAGTGTGGAGGGAGGAGGCGGAGACACTCATGGTGGGGCCCGGTGCAGTGATTCTACTCTAATACACTGGGTCCCGCCGCAGCTGTTAAGTCCATTCAATCCGAATGGGTCCACAATTACTGTACTGTACTTACTGTAGTACCTTATGTATAGCATTAAGACGGCGCAGACTGGCAGCTCCCTCCTCATGCGCCGCCTGCCTGCTTATCTCACTTTATGAATGAACAGGCAGACGGGCAGGCGGCGCATGAGGAGGGAGCTGCGGCAGGCGGAGCATGACCGAGCGAGCTGCTGGTCTGCGCCATTATACTGCTATACATAAGGTACTACAGTAAGTACAGTACAGTAATTGCGGACCCATTCGGATTGAATGTACTTAACAGCTGCGGGGCCTGGTGTATTAGAGTAGAGTCACTGCACCGGGCCCCGCCATGAGTTTCCCCACCTCCTCCCTCGACACTGATACTTCGCTGGCCGTGCTGTGCAGCATAGCGGCCAGCGAAGTATCCCCAATCCGCTTTATAAGACGCACGGCCATTTTCCCCCCACTTTTGGGGGGAAAAGTGCGTCTTATAAGGCAAAAAATACAGTAAATAATAAACATATTGCATTGTCTACTGACTACTTACCAGTCCAGGACAATAAGATGAGCTGGTCTCTGGCTGCAGTCTGGCTCTTGGTCGGGCTCTGGGGACTGGAGACAAACACGGTACGTACACCATTCAGGAATGTCGCCCTGGCTGGGGTCCTGGGGAAGAAGAAAGCAGCTGCACCTGCAGGCTGCACTCCAATCCAGGCAGGTAGGAGGCTAGGAGCCCACTTCTAGTTCTGTCCCAGAAGGCACAGGCACTGCACGACTGCACTGCCGCACTGGGGGTCGGGGGAGGCAAATTGCTGGTGGTGGGCCACTGTGGCTGTGGCTGGCTGCTGGGCTGCTGAGTGTGCGGCCTTGCCGCCTTCTCTTCTTCCTCCTTCGCTCCACCCCTCATTAGCTCCAAAGTCAGCAGAGCTCCGCCTCCGCTCCACCCTCTGCACTGCAGCCTGAAGCCAGGTAAGCCGGCATAAGCTAGCAGCAGTTAGAACTTAGAATAGTCACTCAGAGTCAGGACGTCAGACCCCCCCTCCCGCCCGCCGTCACAGTCAGACTGTCACAGACTGTCACAGTCAGGAGTCAGCAGGCGCCGGCTCAGCCCAGTGCTGCGCAGTGCGCAGCCTGCTGCCTGTGTGTGCTGCCTGTCTGACATGTGCCGCCCGCCGCCGCGGCCCGCCGGGATTCTTTAGAGCGCTCAGCCGCTCTGGCGGCGCAGCATGAGGGGCGCCGCCGGCCGCCACTGTTATGTTAGTTCTAACCAACTTCTTTTTTTTTTTTTTTTTTTAAATCGCGGCGGGCGCCCCCTTGCTATGTGGCGCCCTAGGCGACTGCCTAGTTCGCCTTACTGGTGGCGCCGGCCCTGAGTGTGCCCCCCAATGTGTTGGGGGCCACAGGGTTTCTTCCCTCCCCTGTCTGATGGTGGACACTACAGGCCAGGGCGCAGGGCGTGTGCTGTAATTAGTGAGAGTCTGATGATCTGAATTCTGCCTGCAGACCTGCAATGGCTTCTCTTGGGCCCCACTCTGAGTCTGCAGGCAGCTCTTTTTAACTTAAGAATTTAGATTATCTCAGAAATCATAAATTCTCAATAATCTCACTTCCTTAAAGGGAACCTGTCACCATGATTTTGTGCATAGAGCTGGGGACATGGGCTGCTAGATGGCCGCTAGCACATCTGCAATACCCAGTCCCCACAGCTCTCTGTGCTTTTAATGTGTTAAAAAACAGTTTTGACCCATATGCAAATGAACCTGATATGAGTCCTGTGTCCGGAGATGAGTCCAGCGGAAAGGAGCCCAGCACCGCCCCGCGTCCTCCGAATCTCCTACTTGCTGGCTGACGTCACAGAGCTGGAGCGCCGAAATCTCGCGATGCGCGAGCTAGCGCATGTGCAGTGTTGGCATCATGTTCATTCCCTGTGCTCGCATCGCGAGATTTCGGCGCTCCAGCTCTGTGACGTCAGCCAGCAAGGAGGACGCGGGGCGGTGCTGGACTCCTTTCCGCTGGACTCATCTCCGGACACAGGACTCATATCAGGTTCATTTGCATATTGATCAAAACTGTTTTTTAACACATTAAAAGCACAGAGAGCTGTGGGGACTGGGTATTGCAGATGTGCTAGTGGCCATCTAGCAGCCCATGTCCCCAGCTCTATGCACAAAATCATGGTGACAGGTTCCCTTTAAATTCAAATGAATCACATATTCACATGCATGATGCATCACTTACTTTTAGAGTCACTGACTGTAGTCGCACAGACTGGAGTGGCACGACCAACGGCACACACACGGCAGGACTGTCACTGGACTGGAGAGACCAGGCACTGACTCCACTGAGGACTGGAATGGAGGAGTGACTGACTGTGAGCCGGTTCCTCTCTGGCCCTCAGACTGGTTTTGGGCAGTCACTCAGTCAGCAGTATATCAGATTTAGATAGCGCCTCTGACTGGCGCCAGTGCGGCCGGCGGGACCACTCACTCCATAGTCCTAGTCCCACTCCCTCCACAGCAGGTACCCCCCCCCCCCACACCGGGCCCCCCTCCCCCCCGGGCTCGCCCCGCCCCCTCCACCGCCTGAGTCCGCCTCCTGAGTCCTCCCACCAGTCCCTCTAGTTAGTAGGAGGCGGAGCCGGAGGAAATTCATTCCTTTCCTGCACTGCAGTCTGCGGCGCTGGTGCCAGCCTGGCTCGTGGCTCCGCCTTCGCTACGCCCCCATTCCGGCCCCCTCCACCGCGTCCGCCTACCTTCTCCAGGACTCCAGACACTCCTTAAGTTGTGCGGCAGCCGGCAGTGCTACAGCCTACTTCCCCCAGGGCCCCAGCCAGGCCCGAGCCGCGGACCGCCCACGCCCCGCCCACTACACTGGGCGGGCGGTCGGGCCTGGCTGCATGTGAGTGTGAGTGTATTAATAAAAAAATAAAAAAAATTTAAAAAAAAATTATGCGGTCCGGACGGGCCCCCAGTGGCGTAGGGCCCCATAGCCACTGCTATGGTTGCTATGGCGATCCCTACGCCACTGGGGAGGATGTCTGGATGCATCTTGGACTCCCAGGTCGCTGCTGGGAACTATGTTATCCAAGTAGTACACCAATTTTACAGGCTGACACTAATATGCAACAAACTGAAGATAAAATCGATTTTAGAGAAAAAATTGTTAGGAATAATTCTTTCCTGTATATTTATTTGCATATAAAGTAGGTGGTGGTGGAAACCCTGATGGAATTAGAGTCCGCAATCCTTGGCGTCAATAGCACCTGTTCCATCCCAGGGTACGACTCGCTCCCAGCCTCCACAACGTTCACCCAGTGTGCCGTCAGGGAAATGTAGCGTCCCTGGCCGAAAGCACTTGTCCATGTGTCAGTGGTTAAGTGGACTTTCCCCAGTAACTGCGTTAGGTAAGGGCACGGTGATGTTACAGGACACATGCTGGTGTAAAGCGGGTACATGCTGGGGACTGCGTAACGAGGGACGGTCGCCGACATCAGGCTGCGGAATGCCTCAGTGTCCACAAGCCTAAATGGCAACATTTCCAGTACCAGTAATTTGGAAAGTTGCGCATTCAGTGCTATGGCCTATGGGTGGGTGGCTGGGTATTTGCGCTTGCGTTCAAATGCCTGGGGTAAGGACATTTGTGTGCTACGCTGGAACACAGAAGTGGATGTGGTCGCTGATGATGCTTGCAAAGGTCCAGGTACAGGGCAGAAGGCATCCGGGCCTGCGCCTTTGACAGGCAGGGGATTGGCCAGCACGGAACACAGAGGAAGAGGAGGCAGTGGTGTGAACCCCAGACACAGATTGTGGACCCAGGCGTTCGGCCCACCTATTACGGTGCTTTGATGCCATGTGGAGTATCATGCTGGTGGTGGTGAGGTTGCTAGTGTTCATGCCCCTGCTCATTTTTGTATGGCACAGGTTGCAAATTACAATTCTTTTATCGTCCGCATTCTCCTCAAAGAAGGGCCAGACTGCAGAGCACCCACCCCTTGGCAAGGGAGATTTCCGCAAGGGTGTGCTCCAGGGAACAGTTGCAGGCCTGTTTGGAGTGGCCCGCCTTCTCCCTTTTGCCACCCCACTGCCTCTTCCAGCCTGTTGCGGTGCTGCGGATCCCTCCCCCTCTGTACTGCTGTCCTCACTCGGCTTCCCAGGTTGGGTCAGTGACATCATTGTCCACCATCTTCTTTTCCACTTCCTCACTCTGCTCATCCTCCTGACTTGTTGACATTACAACAACCTCAGTTATTGACAACTATGTCTCATCATCAACCTCTTAAAACACTAATTGCGGTTGACTTATTGGCAACGGTGTCTCATCATCATCATCCACCTCATGAAACACTAATTGCCGTTCCCCATCGTCATCTTCTTGTGACTGTGGATGCTGAAGAGTTTGGGAATCAGGGCACAAGATCTCATGTCCCTCTTCAAGCGGGCTTGTGGAGAGGCCCAAATGAAAGAATGGCGCTGAAAAGAGCTCCTTTGAATATCCGAGTGTGGGAACACTTGTTTGGAAAGACTCTCCATGGTGGGAGGAAGGAGGATCAGGGTGAGGATTGTGTTTAACAGACTCTTGGCTACTGAGACTGGACTTGATGGAAGACAGGGTGGTGCTTAACCGACTGGAAGCATTATCTGCTGCAATCCAACCTACCACCTGGTCGCACTGGTCTGACTTCGAGAGCGTTGTCCTGCGCCGCCCTGCAAACTGGGACATGAAGCTAGGTATCGTGGATGATTGTTTTTCTTGTGCTCTGGCAGCAGGCACAGTTTCAACGCGCCCAGGGCCATGACTTCTGCGTGTACCATCAGCATCACGGCCACTTTCCTGTCCCTTACTGCTCGCCTTCTTCATATTAAATGTTATATATGCTTGAAAGTATGTCACACATACAGAAGCGTAGGATTTGTAAGTGTATGCGCAAAAAAATAAAAAAAGGTGTTTGGGATGTGGAAACGTCACAAAGGAGATATACCGCAGATATTGTCGCTGATGTCAGCAGCAGCTAATAAAAAATTACAGGGAATGTCACAGGTATTTGGGATGTGGAAACGTTACACAGGAGAAATACCGCAGATAATGTCGCTGATGTCAGCAGCAGATAATATAAAATTACAGGGAATGTTACAGGTATTTGGGATGTGGAAACGTTACACAGGAGAAATACCACAGATAATAGGTAACGGTCACGTCCACACACACACAGGGGAAAGGATAGTGACCACTGCGCTCCCCCCTCACCCCTGGCCCTGCCTACTTGCCTCACGAGTCCTGATGACAGGGGACAACTGGACAACAGTCCCTAACTTAGGATATGTGCAGGGAAGACAGACAAAACAAAATACGGAACATGAACGGACCGGGTCAGAACCAAGAGAGCTACGCAGTACAAAGGATTAAGCAAAGAATGGTCAGGAGAAGCCGGGGTCAAATACCAGGAGAGCAGAGAAGTACAAGAGGAGTCCTAAGAGAGTAGTCAGGTGGGAGCCGAGGTCACAATACCAGGACGGATGCGCAGTACAGGAGGAGCGGGCAAAAGGATGGTCAGGGAACAGGATCAGGTAAGTATTCAGCAGTCCAACAAATAGCCAGGAACCTAGAAATTAACAGGCAACCTGTAGCTAGCAGGCTGCCTGTATTTATAGTGGGGAGTGAGGGTCATGTGACGTGGCCAGCGTCACATGACCGACAGACCAACCAGTCGAGCACCGAGTGATCAGATCGGCGCTCAAGGCAGACTAGGAGCAGGGAGCCACCCAGCTAGTAAAGCTGCCCTGGGAATGAGATCAAACACAGAACCTCATTCCAAAAGCTAAGCAACAGGTCTGCGGGCAATGGGGGACCGAGTGCACCTTCGGAACCCCGTGACATAATGTCGCTGATGTCACCAGCAGCTAATAAAAAATTACAGGGAATATTACAGGCATTTGGGATGTGGAAACGTTACACAGGATAAATACCGCAGATAATGTTGCTGATGCCAGCAGCGGCTAATATAAAATTACAGGGAATGTCACAGGTATTTGGGATGTGGAAACGTTACACAGGAGAAATACCGCAGATAATGTCGCTGATGTCACCAGCGGCTAATAAAAAGTAACAAGGAATGTCACAGGTATTTGGGATATGGAAACGTTACACAGGAGATGTACCCCAGGTAATGTCACCGTCTACAGAAAAAGCACACTGGATGTCACTGATATTTTTGGATGTGCACACGTTACACATGAGATGTAGCGCAGATAATGTCGCTGTCTGCAGCGGCCTAACTATTGCACGCTATTTAGAACAGGATGCGCCAAAAATAGATATTGCTGCCACACACAATAGTCCTTAAAAGGACTTTTGGGTCTGTAACGTTTTAGCAATTTAGCACAGGTTATGCTAAAAATATACACTCACCTAAAGAATTATTAGGAACACCATACTAATACGTTGTTGGACCCCCTTTTGCCTTCAGAACTGCCTTAATTCTACGTGGCATTGATTCAACAAGGTGCTGATAGCATTCTTTAGAAATGTTGGCCCATATTGATAGGATAGCATCTTGCAGTTGATGGAGATTTGAGGGATGCACATCCAGGGCACGAAGCTCCCGTTCCACCACATCCCAAAGATGCTCTATTGGGTTGAGATCTGGTGACTGTGGGGGCCATTTTAGTACAGTGAACTCATTGTCATGTTCAAGAAACCAATTTGAAATGATTCGAGCTTTGTGACATGGTGCATTATCCTGCTGGAAGTAGCCATCAGAGGATGGATACATGTTCTCATTCTGTTTACGCCAAATTCGGACTCTACCATTTGAATGTCTCAACAGAAATCGAGACTCATCAGACCAGGCAACATTTTTCCAGTCTTTAAGAGTCCAATTTTGGTGAGCTCATGCAAATTGTAGCCTCTTTTTCCTATTCTTCTGCTGTTGTAGCCCATCCGCCTCAAGGTTGTGCGTGTTGTGGCTTCACGAATGCTTTGCTGCATACCTCGGTTGTAACGAGTGGTTATTTCAGTCAACGTTATTCTTCTATCAGCTTGAATCAGTCGGCCCATTCTCCTCTGACCTCTAGCATCCACAAGGCATTTTTGCCCACAGGACTGCCGCATACTGGATGTTTTTCCCTTTTCACACCATTCTTTGTAAACCCTAGAAATGGTTGTGCGTGAAAATCCCAGTAACTGAGCAGATTGTGAAATACTCAGACCGGCCCGTCTGGCACCAACAACCATGCCACTCTCAAAATTGCTTAAATCACCTTTCTTTCCCATTCTGACATTCAGTTTGGAGTTCAGGAGATTGTCTTGACCAGGACCACCCCCCTAAATGCATTGAAGCAACTGCCATGTGATTGGTTGACTAGATAATTGCATTAATGAGAAATAGAACAGGTGTTCCTAATAATTCTTTAGGTGAGTGTATATTGCTAACTGCCACACACAACAATAGCCCTTAACAGGACTTTTGGGTCTGTAAAGTTTTTGCAATTTAGCGCAGGTTGTGCTAAAAATATATATTGCTGCTGCCACACACAACAATAGTCCTTAAAAGGACTTTTGGGTCTCTGACAATTTTTTCAAGACCCGATGAGGCGTACCTGCCAGCCAATTACTGTAATGCCAGTAACCAACATGGCTACGGCATTACAGTGAGGGCAGCACATACCTGCACGTTTATTGGCTGCGTAGCAGCCAACAAATGTGCGGAGAGGAGACTCGATCATTGCGCTCGAGCACAAGCGGTATTCGGCCGAATACCGCCATGTGCCGACCATCGAGATGCTTGGGCCAAACTGGTGTTCGGCCGAGCATGCTCGATCAACACTACTTTTAATATATAAAGTAAAAGCCACCAAATAATATAATGTCCCACAATGATGTCCCATCAGATATGGTATAGCTAAATGGTCCTTTGTAGGACAGGTCACATGTAAAAAAATGAGGTTACCACTGTCGTGGTCACTTACAATTAGATGACCAGGATACCGGGATATTATAATCACTTGCAGTGAGGCGACGCTAATATCTGCCCAATGTTCTCGAGGCATGGAGATTCCGGAGTTCACCACTGTGTTCATTTGATGTGTCCAGGACAGCTGATATAGTCACTTGTCCTCCAGAGTACTATTTTGAAATTGAATTGGTGGATACAGATCTGCTTTAGGCATTCATGAAGGATCTTTCACCCTATCATTCTATTGATCCCTGCCTAAAAACTGAGTAATTGCCCCAAAAAGGGCGACCCCACTTATTGGTGATTGTCCCTACAATACAGGTCCAGTAAGAGGATTCACAAAAGTTTCAGTAGGGTAAATAAAGGGATACGCTATAATTCCACCACATCTATACATCCCAAGTGGTTTCCTTTCATTCTAACCAGGTACCTGTTTTTTTGGGGGGTTGGTAATGACTATGTAGAATTTCTTCTTGGGGATGGACCTGTATTGTAGGGACAATCACTGATAAGTGGGGTCGCCCTTTTCAGGGCAATTACTCAGTTTTTAGGCAGGGATCAATAGAATGATAGGGTGAGAGATCCTTCATGAATGCCTAAAGCCGATCTGTATCCACTAATTCAATTTCAGCATAGTACTCTGGAGGACAAGTGACCACACCAGCCTTCCTGGATACATCAAATAAACACAGTGGTGAACTCTGGAATCTCCATGCCTTGAGATCATTGGGCAGATATTAGCATAGCATGCAAGTGATTATAACATCCAGGTATCCTGGTCATCTAATTGTAAGTGACCACAGCAGTGGTAACCTAATTTTCTCCACATGTGGCCTGTTCCCCAAAGGACCCTTTAGCTATACAGTATCTGATGCGACATCATTGTGAGGCATTATATTATTTGGTGGGTTTTTCTTTTACTATATATATATATATATATATATATATATATATATATATATATATTATAATATATAAAAGTTATGTTTTAGTATTTCTTTTCAGTGACATTTCTGATGTAATCTCCACATAGACCTATGGCAGATTTCTCCTGCAGTAACACTCCTCCTGGATGAAAAGGACTTGTGATGATGTCCTCACCATGTGACCAGTAACATCCATTTGTTACTGGTCACATGGCGATGATGTAATCACAGGTCATGTCTCCTAAGAGCATCACACTCTCCTTCCTTGTAATGGAAGTTTTAGGCGACAATGGGCCCCATAGAAACGTTAGGCCCGGGACTGCCGACACATTCCTATTATAATCCGCGATTGTTCACCACACAGGAAAATATTTTTTGGATTTTAACAGCTCGGACATGGTGATACCAGTTGTGTTTATTTTTTATTCTTTATTTTTATATGCAAAATTTGGAAAGGGGGGGGTGATTTTTGTGTCTTTTACATATTTTTTTTTATACATTTATTATAATAATTTTTAGTCCCCTTAGAAACAATGGGAAAATGGGTTCTTCTGATCGCTTGTACCGTAGACTGCAATAGAATACTTTTGAAGTCTGTGGGATCCTTGTTTAAATTCTGCACCCCTCAGCCAGGGAAATGCAGGAGAATTTAATAACAACCTAATTTTGCCTGTGTTATTGTGAACTCAGAGAGACTGAAAGGTGTCCATAGAGAGAGCGATTCAGGGAGTGCTACAACTGCTATCATTGCTGCTGCCCATACACGGCTATTGGGAGTAGACTATACTGTGAACTAATTTGGAACTGTGCTTTTCATCTAATCCAGTAAAGAAAGACTTTATTTATTGCAACCAACAGGCCTGGTTATTGCCATCCACCTGCCTGTGCCCTCCTGCCTTGTACCCTGACAATTGTTCACCATCAAGGGAACCCTGACTACCACCAGGAAGGAGCCCCAAGACCAGAGTGTGCCCTGAGGGAAGAAAGTGTCCACCCTCCAGTCACTGCATGGCCTTAGGGAGCGCCACTTCCATCCTCTGCACACTTCCCTGTGTCTCACTGCATCAGGACGTAAGTTGGGTACAGATTTTTAGGCAGCTTGCTATGACACCCCTGGAAGCTTTCACTAGGCCCCCAGGCTGTCATAACAATGGATCGGAGACCCTCAATTTAGCTAAGAGGGCTCTTATAGAAGTGTGGAGGGAGCCTCCTCCCTTGGTCTAACCCCTTAGATGCCGCGGTTGCTATTGATGTGGCATCTGAGGGGTTATATGACCAGGATCGGCGTCATCTCCAATCCCAGGCACTGCGGCCAGATGCTGGCTGTATTACACAGCCAGCACCTGAGCCAGCACTTGCCACATATGGAGCGGCTCATCGGGTGCAGTTACGTTGTGGTGCGTGTAAGGGTTAACTGCAGTAACTCCATCCCAACTGTGCTGTGTGACAGCACCCACAGTGTTCTGGATGCTCAAAATGGATGATTTTTAATGTACCACACATAGCGTCTATAGGTTTCTTGCAGACCCATTCACTTTATTGGGTAAAGTTAACAAGTAAATTGAACCAAGATAGAGCAGGTTTCCATTTTCTTTGTATGAACTGATGATATGTGTGGAAAACTGGACAAGTCCATCTGCTCTTTGACTATAATGGGCCAGTGTTCAGCCCATATCCTGTCTATTTTACAGCACATCACTTTTCTTAATGGGCTTTTAAAGTGTTAATTAATTTACGTCTCTGTGTACTTAAGTAGACCCAATTTGATTATGTCATTTGCTGGCTCTACTTCCCCTCTTCTCCCTTTTGCTGTTGGAGTTCCTCAGGGTTCACTCCTAGGTCCTCTTCTTTTTTCTCTCCACACAGCCCCTATTGGACAGACTATCAGTAGATTTGGTTTTCAGTACCATATTTATGGTGATGACACCCAGCTATACACTTCAACCTGTGACATCACCCCTGCTGTACTACAGAACACCAGTGACTGTCTCTCTGCTGTCTCTAACATCATGTCCTCTCTATCTGAAATGGAATCTTTCAAAAATGGAACTACTGGTGTTTTCTCCATCTATTAACCTACCATCTACCACTACCATCATGTCTCAGCAGCACACCCACTGTCTCAGTGTTATGTTTGACACAGATTTTTCCATTACTCCCTATATTCAATTGCTTGCCCTCTCATACCACTCTCATGTACCTCAAAAACATCTCTGGAATCTGCCCCTTTCTTACTGTGGAAACAACAAAAACTCTCATTGTTGCCCTGATCCATTCCTATCTTGATTACTGTAAATCATTACTAATTAGCCCCAGACTTTCTCCTCTCCAATCTATCCTGAATGCAGAAACCAGGCTCATCTATCTGTCTAACTGCTACTCCGATGCCTCCGCCCTGTGCCAGACATTGCAGTGGTTGCCGATACAATACAGAATTCAAAGTCCTCATTCTCACCCACAATGCTCTCCACAGTGCTGCACCCCTACATCTCTTCCCTCATTTTTTTCTGCCATCCTACTCATGCTTTCCGTTTAGCCAATGACATACGAATGACATCCACCATAATCCGAACCTCACTCAGTCTCAAAGACTTTTCCTGAGTTGCACCAGTTCTCTCCCTACCCTAAGCAATTAGGTTAATTCACAAGATCCACAGTTTTATGCACTCTCTAAAAACACATATTTTTAGGTTAGCCTATCACATCCCCTGATCTAACTCTCCTCCATTCCCTGTTCCCCCACACTACCTTTCAGCATAATTCTTCTGAACCTGATCCATCATCCATCAGTGTCCACCACACCCCATGCACTCAGAAGCACTACAGATATCGGCTGGAGACTGGCTCATGCAGCCTAATATGTACTCCCCTATTAAGATAGCTGGACCATTGTACAAAACGTGCCCTTGTTACCTTTTGTATCACCTCTATCTTCTCATAGATTGTAAGCTCTTGGGCCATCATTCCTCTTGTCTTAATTGTTGACCTGTTTGCTGCTACTGTATGTTATTTATTAATGTTGATCGAGCACCAAAGTGCTCGGGTGCTCGAGTAGAACACTTTGCGATGCTCGTGTGCTCTACAGAGCACCTGAGCACAATGTAAGTCAATGGGAGAAACCGAGCATTAAACCAGGCACCCCCTGCTCTGAAAAGGGGAGGTTGCCAGGTCCCACTAAGGTCTATGCAGAAGATCACTGTACAGTGAGGGAATCCCCCAGTGTGAGTCTGCATCTTAGGAGTCCCTGCTGTGACTCCATATATAGCTATGTCTATATATGGAGTCAGTGCTTGGGGACACCCAGTGTATTTAAATCTAATTTAGCCTCTATTTCTGAAAAGTTTCTGCCAGAATTTGAACTCACAACCTTCAACATTAGAGGCAAAGACTTTAACCACTCAGCTATAAAGATGAAAAATAAACTATGTCAGAAAAACCTCATAGTAGTTTGTCGTGTAGTAAGTATTCCTATACAGCAGAAATATAATTTCATATTTCAGTGCAGATTAACATACTTATGATATACAGTGAATATAAAAAGTCTACACACCCCTGTTAAAATGTCAGGGTTTTGTGCTGTAAAAAATTAGACATAGATAAATCATTTCAGAACTTTTTCCACCTGTAATGTGACCTATAAACTGAACCAATCAATTGAAAAACAAACTTAAATCTTTTAGGTGGAGGGAAGAAAACAAAAAAATACTAAAATAAAGTGGTTGCATAAGTGTGCACACCCTCTTATAACTGGGGATGTAGCTGTGTTCAGAATTAAGCAATCACATTCAAAATCATTTTAAATCGGAGTCAGCATACACCTGCCATCATTTAAAGTGCCTCTGATTAATTCCAAATAAAGTTCAGCTGCTCTTGTTGGTCTTTCCTGAAATTTTCTTAGTCGCATCCCACAGCAAAAGCCATGGTCCACAGAGAGCTTCCAAAGCATCAGAGGGATCTCATTGTTAAAAGGTATCGGTCAGGAGAAGGGTACAAAAGAATTTCCAAGGCTTAAGATATACCATGGAACACAGTGAAGACAGTCATCATCAAGTGCAGAAAATATGGCACAACAGTGACATTACTGAGAACTGGATGTCCCTCCAAAATTGATGAAAAGACGAGAAGAAAATTGGTCTAGGAGGCTGCCAAGAGGCCTACAGCAACATGAAAGGAGCTGCAGGAATATCTGGCAAGTACTGGCTGTGTGGTACATGTGACAACAATCTCCCGTATTCTTCATAGGTCTGGGCTATGGGGTAAAGTGGCAAGACGAAAGCCTTTTCTTACGAAGAAAAAAATCCAAGCCAGGCTAGCTACATTTTGCAAAAACACATCTGAAGTCTCCCAAAAGCATGTGGGAAAAGGTGTTATGGTCTGATAAAACCAAGGTTGAACTATTCGGCCATAATTCCAAAAGATATGTTTGGCGCAAAAACAACACTGCACATCACCAAAAGAACACCATACCCACAGTGAAGCATGGTGGTGGCAGCATCATGCTTTGGGGCTGTTTTTCTTCAGCTGGAACTGGGGCCTTAGTTAAGCTAGAGGGAATTATGAACAGTTCCAAATACCAGTCAATATTGGCCAAAACCTTCAGGCTTCTGCTAGAAAGCTGAACATGAAGAGGAACTTCATCTTTCAGCATGACAACGACCCAAAGCATACATCTGAATCAACATAAGAATGGCTTCACCAGAAGAAGATTAAGGTTTTGGAATCACCCAGCCAGAGCCCAGGCCTGAATCCGATTGAAAATCTGTGGGATGATCTGAAGAGGGCTGTGCACAGGAGATGCCCTCGCAATCTGACAGATTTGGAGTGTTTTTGCAAAGAAGAGTGGGCAAATCTTGCCAAGTCAAAATGTGCCATGCTGATAGACTCATACACAAAAAGACTGAGTGCTGTAATAAAATCAAAAGGTGCTTCAACAAAGTATTAGTTTAAGGGTGTGCACACTTATGCAACCATATTATTTTATTTTTATATTTTTTCTTCCCTATAACTAAAAGATTTCAGTTTGTTTTTCAATTGAGTTGTACAGTTTATAGGTCACATTAAAGTTCTGAAATTATTTACAGTATCTTTGTCTCATTTTTTTACATCACAGAAACCTGACATTTTAACAGGGTGTGTATACTTTTTATATCCACTGTATATGAATGCATATTATGGGGGAAACTACTACTGATGTTTTTACCTATAATATATTTACATATATTATAATATATTAACTCTTATTTCTGCCAGGATTTGAACTCACAACCTTCTACATTAGAGCCAATAATCTTAACCACTACGCTATACAGCTACATGTTAACCTACAGTGAAATATGAAATGATACTTCTGCTGTATTGGAATACTTACTACATGATAAACTACTATGAGGTTTTTCTGACACAGTTTATCATTCAGCTTTATAGCTGAGTGGTTAACCCTCCTCTTATTTTAGGGTCAGAACCGACCCGTTTTCAGGTTTTGAATGTCTATAAGTATCACATAAATTTGTTTATTGCATCAAGATTTTTTTACTTTGTCAGGAACCTCTATTTAAACAATGTAATAGAAAAAGAATCCTTTTCACTAAATTATAAAATACTGTGGTGAAAATTAAGATGTTTATGGTGTTAGGGTCAATTCTGACCCAGTTATAATATAGGATTATAGGACACTAATAAGTGCCAAAACTGAAATCCTAAACACTCTCTCTGCTTAGTAACACTGACAGCCAATCACCTCTCAACCCTGTGAGCTGTAGTTAGGGAGGGGCCGATCTCTTTGCCTGCTTGTCTGCTTCTCTAAATAAAGTAAATATTCTATTGAGGTTTATTTTACCATTTTTTTTAAATTTGAAAATGAGAGGTATGCTATCAAAAGAAAGGTCTAAGGGGTCACACCAAAAATATTAAAACCAATCTTTTCAAGGATAAAGAAGCCTAACAAGGTAACCAAGAGGTAAGAAACAAATTGGAGGATAAATAATTGTTCAGAGGGTATTTTATGGCTGATTTAAGACATGGGTCAAAACCGACCCGTTAACATCATGGATAGTAACAGAAAGCTAACATAAGAGGAGGGTTAAAGTCCCTGCCTCTAATGTAGAAAGTTGTAAGTTCAAATCCCGGCAGAAACTTTTCAGAAATAGAGGCTAAATTGGACTTAAATACACTGACTCGAGCATCGAGCTCGAGAACACAAGGTATTCGGCTGAACACTGCGATGTGCCGAGCATCACAATGCTCGAGCCGAACTGGTGTTCAGCCAGGCATGCTCGCTCAACACTATTATTTATGACTCGGTTTGTACATATGCCCCCTGATTGTAAAGCGCTGCAGAATATGTTGGTGCTATATAAATAAAGATTATCATTAGTGATAAGTGAAGCGAGCTTCGGATGCTACATCCAAAGTTGCTACATTCAAAACTTTGGATTAATACTGTACATAGATCCGTCTCTGTACAGTATTAAAATGTATGGGCTCCGATGAGCCGAAGTTAGTTATCTGCGAAGTCGCGCGTGACTTAGTTGAATGACTTCAGTACCGATGTCATCGGAGCCCATACATTTTAATACTGTACGGAGATGGATCTATGTACAGTACATTTTAATACTGTACGGAGATGGATCGGATGTAACATCTGAAGCTTGCTTCGCTCATCACTAATTATTATATGTAATTGAATATATTTCAAATAACAGTAGATCTGTAGAAATAAAGAATAACAGATTTTTCACAAAATCCTTGACATCACATCTTATGAAGTGCTATCAGTGGGTACCTATTGTTCAAAGACTGCCATCTAGTGGCTAAGAAGTAGATTAAGCAAATAAAGAACATATTTTTTATTCTGATCTGTCCTACTTTTTCTTTTTATGAATGATGCTTTAGGTTATTGTGTTTTAGGAAATTAAGGTAGATGTTTTTGCTCTGGGGCATGGGCGTCTGATCTTTGGCATGGGGGTCTGACCTTAGGCATGGAGGTCTGATCTGAGGTCATTCACATTGGGGTCTGAGCTGAGGTCTTATTAACATTGGGGGTCTGATCTGAAGTCTGATTGAGCGTCTTATTAGCATTGGGGGTCTGATTCGGGCTGTGAGCTGAGGTCTGATTAACATTGGGGGTCTGATTGCTGGTCTGATCTAAGGTCTAATGAAAAATATTTTCCATTTTCTAACGATTGCTCCAACAGTTGATCTAGTTTCACCAAGCTGCTTGGCAATTGCCCCGTAGCCCTTTCCAGCCTTGTGGAGGTCAACAATTATGTGGACAGGTGTCTTTAAAGAGCTCAGACAGGTGCTACTAAGTTAGATAAATGAGTGGAGTAGAGTTGGACTTTTTAAAGGCACAGTAACAGGTCTTTGAGAGCCAGAATTCTTGCTTTTTCTCAGGTGTTCAAATACTTATGTTCAGCAGTGCAAGACAAATAAATTCTTTAAAAATCATACAATGTGATTTTCAGAATTTTTGTTTTTAAATTCTGTCTCTCAGAGTGGGAATGCACCTACAATGTGAATTTCAGACCCCTCCATGATTTCTAAGTGGGAGAACTTGCAAAATCGCAGGGTGTTCAAATACTTCTGTTCCTCACTGTATAGCTCAATAGGGCAGTTTACTATTACAAATGCACCAGAACAGTGTGTTTTAAATAAATTTACTAATAAACAAGAGTATAACCTGTTTACAGCTTATAGACTCTTGCTCCTGAGACAGCGCCTGTACAAAGAAGTCCTGGTTCTTCTTTTTCCCTAGAATTGTGCCTCAAATTGAGTCAGAATTCTGAAGCATATTCCTTTAACCAATTCTATTAAGGTTTTAGATGATTTTCCACCATGTTTGACAGGAGGCATGACTCTGCAGAAAGTGGATGTGCTCTATGGGAGAGAGCATGGTCTAAGTTGTGCCAATGTGTGCCAAAATGTCAATAGAATTTTGGTGAAAAATTCTATTTTAAGGTGGTTTCAGCTTAGACTAGACTGCCTAAAAGTGCACCAGATTTTATATCTAAGTGTGCCATATTTTTATATCTGAGTGCACCATTTTTATATCTAATGGTACACCATTTTTTTAAATCTCTAACAGTGCACCATATTTATCATCAAGTATCAGCTACTGTTATAAATCTGCCACATCTTTACACTAAGTTTACTCTTTCTAAATCTTTTACATTATTAATAAATCTGCCTCAATATATTGCTTTGGAAGACAGTCAAGCTCAATAGTTAACCTCAGTAGCACTACAAATAGTCTCAGTGTAGCCCAAGTTTTAGGGGCACATTTATTAAGACCAGCGTTTTAGACTCCGGTCTTAATAAAGGCCCATAGCTGGCGGTGGATACGCCGGAGTTATGAAGAGGCGCAGGACTCTCCATAACTTCAGCGCATCCAGTGCCAGTTCTAAATGTAAGATAGCTTCCAAGCTGTCTTCCATTTAGACCATTTTCTACGCCTAAACCAGGAGTAGAAAATGATGAGTGAGATGGGAATGGCAGCCTGTCTCCTTCCCCACCCATGCCACGCCCACAATCTTAGATCTGGTGTGAGGGGGGAGAAGTCGCAGAAGTCTGTGCCTAAATAAACTGAGAATGTTGTATTAACTTTCAAATTTGTTCAGGGACCCAGCAATACATTTTAAACATAAACTACTCCTGTTGACAACAAATAACAGTGAATGGCACTCTCGCTTCACAGCATGGATCTCAACCTTAATGGGGTTGTCCACCTATTATTAAGTGATGGTGTCACGAGGGTGTCAAGAGCCACGCCTGACTCCGTTATACCCGGGGTCAGGAAGTCGCAGCGGGTGGCTGCGCGCTCTATGTCTAAAGACAGTGCTGTTTCTTAATGGTAGCTTTCTGGGTTTGCCTTGCAATCCTTTTTGGCTCACTCAGGGATCCGTAGCTTCTCCTCCTCAGCTGTTTCTTGTCCAGCAATCCCAACCTCCTTATATTCCCATCTCTCACTTGTCTGGTTGCCAGATATAGAGCTTCCTGCCTGGACTTCTATACTGACCCACTGGAGCTGTCTGGCTGTGTTCCCTGGTTGTTGTTCCAGAACGTTACCCTCCGGATCCCTGTTGGGCCTTGGTGGTCTGCTGTTGTCGCCCACCTGGGATTATGTGTTTGTCTGTATTGTCTGTCCTCTCCTTTGTGTTTTCCTCTTAGTGTCAGTGGTGCGGACTAGTGATCCCACCGCCCCGTTCACTACATGGGGCTCATCTTAGGGAAAGCCAGGGTTTAGGCACGTGATCGGCGTACGGGTGAGGAACCCGTCTAGGGACGTCAGGGCAGTCAGGTGCCAGCCGCAAGGTGAGTCAGGGGTCACCATCTTTCCCTCTCCCTTGGACAGGGCCTTCCCATTTCCCTCCCTTTGCGTGACGCCGGTCATTACAGATGGCCTATCCAGGCCAGGATAGGCTGTCAATAGCCGAACAGTGGTGGGCTGACTCCAAGTACCCCTGATAATCACCTGGCAATAGCTCCAGCACTGGAGAGGTGCAGGGTGTCAGAGGATAGGCCATCACTAAAAGGTGGACAACTCCTTTAATCCATTTCTGATATCTGCCGTACATGTATGGGAGATGGGTCTTTAAAGATGGTGCCCGATTTGGAGCGGAGCAAGCGCTATAGCCAATGGATGCCTGCTGTTTCATATGGCTCACTTTTGTTGCCAGCGGTTTAGACATTAATGGCTGTGTGTTAAGTTACTTTGAGGGCACACCAAATTTACACTGTCATACAAGCTGTACACTGACTACTTTACATTGTATCAAAGTGTCATATCTTCAGTGTTGTCCCATGAAAAGAAATAAAATATTCACAAATATGGAAGGGGTGTACTCACTTTTGTGAGATACTGTATAGTTCCCCTAGTAATGTTCTGTAAAACTCCCCTAGTAATAAAAATACCCCTATAGGTCCTCCAGCAATACCCCCTGTTGTAACCCAGTAATAATGCCCATATAGTGTCCATTATAGATGAGCGAAGTTCTTAAAAATTTGATTCGGCTGCTCCTCTGAATTTTACAAAATAAATTTGCTTCGTGGCTCATTGCTTGCAATAATTGTGCCAGTCCCCCCCCTACGAAACCCTCAGATGCCGCATTGATCGTGGCACCTGAGATGAATATTATAATGCCTTTCAAGGGATGATCAGTTAAAAAAAAAAATAATTATTGTACTTACCTTATCCATTTGAGAGCGAATAGGCCACCGCAGCCATCTTGCTTGAAGATCATACATCACCGAGCACAAGATTTTGCGTGGGATCTTCAAACAAGATGGCCGCAGCAGCATCTTCGCTCTCAGATGGATGAGGTCAGTATAATATTTTTTTCTAACCGCCATTTCAGGGAAAATGTATTTATTATCATGAAGCATGAGGAAATTTTGCTCCGCGGCAAATCTAATTTTCCCGTATCTAAATCCACTTCAGATACTTTGATTCGCTCAACACTAGTGTCCACCAGTATTTAAAATATCCCTATAATGTCTCCAGCAAAAATAAGACTCCCAATTTTGCCTCAGGTATTAACAATTCCCCAGTACTAAAAATTCCCTTATAGTGACCTAGTATTAAAATGTCTCCATTGCCTCCATTAATGCCCCTATAGTGCCCCAGTAATGTCCCCTATTGTTCCCCATTACTAAAAATGTCCCCAGTGATGCCCCTTATAGTACCCTATTATTAAAAATGCTCCCAGTTATGCCCTCTATAGTGCCTTAGTATTAAAAGTTCCCAGTATTCAAAATTCCCCCAGTAATGCGCCCTATAGTTCTGCAAGTAATGTCCCCCACAGCAGCCTCTCTGATAATGTTCCTCCCACCCGCCTCCTCAATAATGTTCCCCAAAGTGGCCTTCTCGGTAATGTCCCCCACAGTGATCTCCCCAGTAATGTTCCTCACAATGACCTGATTACTAATGTCCTCCACAGTGGCCTAACCAGTAATGTCCCCTGAGGCGGCCTCCCCAGCAATGTCCTAAAAATGGCTCCCCCAGTAATGTTCCCTACAGCTGCCTTGCTAGTAATGTCCCCCACCGTGGCCTCACCAGTAATGTCCCCCACAATAGCGCCTCAAGTTAATTTCCCCACAGTGGACTTCCCAGTAATGTCCCCATAGCGTACGAAGGGAAAAAAAATTAATACACCCCGCAATACAGGCCACAGGCTTCTTCCAGCCTACGACCTGAGACACTGGTGCCAGCCTGGATTTACTTCTGAATAGGTCTTTAGGCCTATGAGGGTGAATGGTCGGGCAAGGGACCATCACATCAGTTCTGGTGCCCCATCGTAGTTTTCAACTGCAGTGCCATCCTGAGGACAGCGATGTAGTGGAATTCAGGGGGGACCTATGGCCGTGTTAGGAGATTTGGGTGACCTATTCTGCATTGTCCCGCGACTCCCCAGAAACTAGCCCTTGGATGCCTAATAATACGTCTCTGCTTTTGATATCTCCTGGTTTTATCCAATGCTTGTTCCTGATCCCGGCTCCTGGTGTCTAGTGGTAACATCCAAGGTTGCTCACATGTCTGACCAGCCACTACATTAATTTCTGGGGGCTCAACGGGGTACTGGGCCCTTGTTATCGTGATCAGTGGGGGTCCCAGTAGTGGATAGGAGATTACAATATAACTGGAATACCCATTAAGTGAATGTCTGTTGTTGTGATCTAATAACCATTTTCTGTAATGCGTTATATAAAGTTGTGCTAATATGACCGAATTAATAAATGTTTTGATAAAGTTAAAGGATAAATTAATTAAATCGGAATACCTCTTTATCTAGTTAGAAGCCAATTAACCTACCAGTATGAAGTTGAATGGAGGGAGGAAAACAGAACCCTTGATGGGGACCCCTTGCAAACATTAGGAGAGTGCTACGTGTGTGAACCTTGTAGCCTCTGTGTGGATTTGAACCAAATGCTCAGGCACTGCAAGAGAACAATGATAAGCACTGTGCCACTGTGGATAAAGTAATGCTTTTCCACCCCCTAGACTTTCCCTCCCTCTCAGTCAGCTGGGAGACTGTAAGAATTGCTCTGAAAGCATGATCAGAAGGCTTAATTAAATACAGATATCCATGGGAGCCCAGCTAATTATTCGGCTCTACAATGTATAACAGGCGCATTTACTGTACTTACAATAAGAAAGCAGGTGCCAATCAAAGCAGCTTTCAGCTTCACATCAAGGTCTGCTGGAAATTCTATTCCAAAGTTATCAGCATTAGTGAACACGTCATTTACAAATCCAGACCAGTATTTGGAAATCCTCCCAATGATTGATTTTTCATTTAATGTTTTCACCTGCAGAATAAAAAAGAAAGTAGAAGAGATATTTATTACTTCATCTTCTCAGTCAAAGCAAGAATATTCAGTACAGATATCAGTGTCCTGCAGTGGTCTCACAATTAAGGGTACGGCCACATGGTCAGGTTTCTGCACACAATTTTGGAAGCCAAAATCAGATGTGAATAAAAAAAAAAAAAAAAGTCATTTTTGTCCTGTGTTCTTTTTCTCCTTTTATGATCCACTCCTGATCTTGGCTTCAAAGACTACATGCAGAAACCTGACAGTGGTGTCAGCATGCCACAGTTACAGCAGGTGATTGGCTGTAATGGTCACACGTTGACACATTATCACTAAAGCCTTGTAAACAAAGACTGGCATGGGGCCCAGGGATGCATCAACATGGGATTGATAAGGCGATTATTACTCCTTTTGTTATTTTATACCATTGTCAGCTGATTTTTTATTTAAATTTCATGGGGAACAAAACCCCCCTCAAAGGTGTTTTCCCCCTAAGATCAGAAATCAAATCCTCTTCTGAAAAGTCACAGTTGATACTGAGGGGAAAGTGTGGGAATGCTGTTATTTCCACAAATTGAAATGATTTAATAGAATGTATTACAAATTGACAGGAGATTTTGTTTTGTAATTTTCTCAAAAGGATCATGGTTTTCCTTAACCCCTTAAGGACACAGCCTTTTTTCACCTTAGGACCAGGCCATTTTTTGCAAATCTGACCAGTGTCACTTTACAGGGAGTGCAGAATTATTAGGCAAATGAGTATTTTGACCACATCATCCTCTTTATGCATGTTGTCTTACTCCAAGCTGTATAGGCTCGAAAGCCTACTACCAATTAAGCATATTAGGTGATGTGCATCTCTGTAATGAGAAGGGTTGTGGTCTAATGACATCAACACCCTATATTAGGTGTGTATAATTATTAGGCAACTTCCTTTCCTTTGGCAAAATGGGTCAAAAGAAGGACTTGACAGGCTCAGAAAAGTCAAAAATAGTGAGATATCTTGCAGAGGGATTCAGCACTCTTAAAATTGCAAAGCTTCTGAAGCGTGATCATCGAACAATCAAGCGTTTCATTCAAAATAGTCAACAGGGTCGCAAGAAGCGTGTGGAAAAACCAAGGCGCAAAATAACTGCCCATGAACTGAGAAAAGTCAAGCGTGCAGCTGCCAAGATGCCACTTGCCACCAGTTTGGCCATATTTCAGAGCTGCAACATCACTGGAGTGCCCAAAAGCACAAGGTGTGCAATACTCAGAGACATGGCCAAGGTAAGAAAGGCTGAAAGACGACCACCACTGAACAAGACACACAAGCTGAAACGTCAAGACTGGGCCAAGAAATATCTCAAGACTGATTTTTCTAAGGTTTTATGGACTGATGAAATTAGAGTGAGTCTTGATGGGCCAGATGGATGGGCCCGTGGCTGGATTGGTAAAGGGCAGAGAGCTCCAGTCCGACTCAGACGCCAGCAAGGTGGAGGTGGAGTACTGGTTTGGGCTGGTATCATCAAAGATGAGCTTGTGGGGCCTTTTCGGGTTGAGGATGGAGTCAAGCTCAACTCCCAGTCCTACTGCCAGTTTCTGGAAGACACCTTCTTCAAGCAGTGGTACAGGAAGAAGTCTGCATCCATCAAGAAAAACATGATTTTCATGCAGGACAATGCTCCATCACATGCGTCCAAGTACTCCACAGCGTGGCTGGCAAGAAAGGGTATAAAAGAAGAAAATCTAATGACATGGCCTCCTTGTTCACCTGATCTGAACCCCATTGAGAACCTGTGGTCCATCATCAAATGTGAGATTTACAAGGAGGGAAAACAGTACACCTCTCTGAACAGTGTCTGGGAGGCTGTGGTTGCTGCTGCACGCAATGTTGATGGTGAACAGATCAAAACACTGACAGAATCCATGGATGGCAGGCTTTTGAGTGTCCTTGCAAAGAAAGGTGGCTATATTGGTCACTGATTTGTTTTTGTTTTGTTTTTGAATGTCAGAAATGTATATTTGTGAATGTTGAGATGTTATATTGGTTTCACTGGTAAAAATAAATAATTGAAATGGGTATATATTTGTTTTTTGTTAAGTTGCCTAATAATTATGCACAGTAATAGTCACCTGCACACACAGATATCCCCTTAAAATAGCTAAAACTAAAAACAAACTAAAAACTACTTCCAAAAATATTCAGCTTTGATATTAATGAGTTTTTTGGGTTCATTGAGAACATGGTTGTTGTTCAATAATAAAATTAATCCTCAAAAATACAACTTGCCTAATAATTCTGCACTCCCTGTAAGTGCTAATAACTTTAAAACGCTTTGACTTATCCAGGCCATTCTGAGATTGTTTTTTCGTCACATATTGTACTTCATGACACTGGTAAAATGAAGTCAAAAAAATTATTTTTCTTTGCACAAAAAAATACCTAATTTACCAAAAATTTTGAAAAATTTGCAAATTTCAAAGTTTCAGTTTCTCTACTTCTGTAATACATAGTAATACCCCCAAAAATTGTGATGACTTTACATTCCCCATATGTCTACTTCATGTTTGAATTATTTTGGGAATAATATTTTATTTTTTGGGGATGTTATAAGGCTTAGAAGTTTAGAAGCAAATCTTGAAATTTTTCTGAAATTTACAAAAACTCAATTTTTAGGGACCAGTTCAGGTCTCAAGTCACTTTGCGAGGCTTACATAATAGAAACCACCCAAAAATGACCCCATCTAACAAACTACACCCCTCAAAACTGATTTTGCATATGTTGTTAACCCTTTAGGTGTTGCACAAGAGTTATTGGCAAATGGGGAGGAAATTTGAGAATTTCATTTTTTTGTCTAATTTTTCATTTTAACCCATTTTTTCCACTAACAAAGCAAGGGTTAACAGCCAAACAAGAATGTATCTTTATTGCCCTGACTCTGCCGTTTACAGAAACACCCAATATGTGGCCGTACACTACTGTACGGCCACACAGCGGAGCGTAGAGTGAAAGGTGCGCCGTTTGGTTCTTGGAAGCCAGATTTTTATGGACTGGTTTATTTACACCATGTCCCATTTGAAGCCCCCTGATGCACCCCTAGAGGAGAAACTCCCTTAGGCTACATTCACACGTCCGTATTTTTCTACATCCCGATTTTCGGTCCGTTTTTTGCGGATCCGTTGTTCCTAAAAATGTTTCCGTATGTCATTCGTTTTTGCGGATCCGCAAAAAACGGAAACATGTGAAAACTCTAATCCGACAGTATATTCTAACACAGAGGCGTTCCCATGGTGATGGGGACGCTTCTAGTTAGAATATACTGAGAACGGTGTACATGACTTCCCCCTGCTGCCTGGCAGCACCCAATCTCTTACAGGGGGCTGTGATCCGCACAATTATTGTGCGAATCATAGCCCCCTGTGAGAGATCAGGTGCTGCCAGGCAAGAGGGGGCAGACCCCCTCCCTCCCCTGTATTAAATGTGACTAGTGCGGCCCCCCCCCCTCTATATTCATTGGTGGCCAGTGCGGATGTGACCAGTGCGGCCTCACCTCTTCCCCCCCCCCCCCATCATTGGTGGCCAGTGCGGATTCCCAGTATTAATAAATGTGCCCAGTGCGGTCTCACCTCTTCCCCCCCCCATCATTGGTGGCAGCGGAGAGTTCCGATCGGAGTCCCAGTTTAAATCGCTGGGGCTCCGATCGGTTACCATGGCAGCCAAGACGCTATTGCAGTCTTGGCTGCCATGGTTACTTAGCAATAAATACAAGCATTATACTTACCTGCGACTGCGAGCTGCGATGTCTGACCGGCCGGGAGCTCCTCCTACTGGTAAGTGAAAGGTCTGTGCGGCGCATTGCTTTTAGCACAGACCTGTCACTTACCAGTAGGAGGAGCTCCCGGCCGGACACACATCGCAGCTCGCAGTCGCAGGTAAGTATAATGCTTGTATTTATTGCTAAGTAACCATGGCAGCCAAGACTGCAATAGCGTCTTGGCTGCCATGGTAACCGATCGGAGCCCCAGCGATTTAAACTGGGACTCCGATCGGAACTCTCTGCTGCCACCAATGATGGGGGGGAAGAGGTGAGACCGCAGTGGGCACATTTATTAATACTAGGAATCCGCACTGGCCACCAATGATGGGGGGGGGGAGAGGTGAGACCGCACTGGGCACATTTATTAATACTGGGAATCCGCACTGGCCACCAATGATGGGGGGGGGGGGAGAGGTGAGACCGCACTGGGCACATTTATTAATACTGGGAATCCGCACTGGCCACCAATGATGGGGGGGGGGAGAGGTGAGACCGCACTGGGCACATTTATTAATACTGGGAATCCGCACTGGCCACCAATGATGGGGGGGGAGAGGTGAGGCCGCACTGGTCACATTTATTAATACTGGGAATCCGCACTGGCCACCGATGATGGGGGGGGGGAGAGGTGAGACCGCACTGGGCACATTTATTAATACTGGGAATCCGCACTGGCCACCAATGATGGGGGGGGGGAGAGGGGAGACTGCACTGGGCACATTTATTAATACTGGGAATCCGCACTGGCCACCGATGTTGGGGGGGGGAGAGGTGAGACCGCACTGGGCACATTTATTAATACTGGGAATCCGCACTGGCCACCAATGATGGGGGGGGGGAGAGGTGAGACCGCACTGGGCACATTTATTAATACTGGGAATCCGCACTGGCCACCAATGATGGGGGGGGGGGGGAGAGGTGAGGCCGCACTGGTCACATTTATTAATACTGGGAATCCGCACTGGCCACCGATGATGTGGGGGGGGAGAGGTGAGGCCGCACTGGTCACATTTAATACTGGGGAGGGAGGGGGGTCTGCCCCCTGCTGCCTCGCAGCCCCTGATCTCTTATAGGGGGCTATGATATGCACAATTAACCCCTCAGGCGCAGCACCTGAGGGGTTAATTGTGCAGATCACAGCCCCCTGTAAGAGATCGGGTGCTGCCAGGCAGCAGGGGGCAGTCATGTACACCGTTCTCAGTATATTCTAACTAGAAGCGTCCCCATCACCATGGGAACGCCTCTGTGTTAGAATATACTGTCGGATCTGAGTTTTTCACGAAGTGAAAAATCTGATCTGTAGAAAACTTACTGGGAATCCGCACTGCCGCACTGGCCACCAATGAATATAGAGGGAGGGGGGCCGCACTGGTCACATTTAATACTGGGGAGGAAGCCTAATTTCCAGGAACGGAATCCGCATAAAACGGATGACATACGTAATGACATACGAATGTCTTCCGTTTTTTGCGGATCCATTGACTTTGTATTGGTCCAGGATCCGATTTTTGCGGAAAAGAATAGGGTATGTTTTATATTTTTTCGGACATGCGGAACGGAACAACGGAAACGGACAGCACACATTGTGCTGTCCGATTTTTTCCAGGGCCCATTGAAAATGAATGGGTCCAGATCTGGTCCAGATCTGTTCCTGAAAAAACGGAACAGATCAGGAAAGAAAAAATGGACGTGTGAATGGACCCTTAAAGTTACCCCATCTAAGAAACTAAACCCCTCAAGGTATTCAAAACTGATTTTACATACATTGTTAACCCTTTAGGTGTTGCACAAGAGTTATTGGCAAATGGGGATAAAATTTGAGAATTTCATTTTTTTGTCTAATTTTTCATTTTAACCCATTTTTTCCACTAACAAAGCAAGGGTTAACAGCCAAACAAGACTGTATCTTTATTGCCCTGACTCTGCCGTTTACAGAAACACCCCATATGTGGCCGTAAACTACTGTACGGCCACACAGCGGGACATAGAGTGAAAGGTGCGCCGTTTGGTTTTTGGAAGGCAGATTTTGCTGGACTGTTTTTTTGACACCATGTCCCATTTGAAGCCCCCCTGATGCACCCCTAGAGTAGAAACTCCATAAAAGTGACCCCATCTAAGAAACTACACCCTCAAGGTATTCAAAACTGATTTTACAAACGTTGTTAACCCTTTAGGTGTTGCACAAGATTTCATGGAAAATAGAGATACAATTTCAAAATTTCACTTTTTTGGCAGATTTTCCATTTTAATATTTTTTTTCCAGTTACAAAGAAAGGGTTAACAGCCAAACAAACTCATTATTTATGGCCCTGATTATGTAGTTTACAGAAACACCCCATATGTGATCGTAAAATGCTGTACGGGCACACGGCAGGGCGCAGAAGGAAAGGAATGCCATACAGTTTTTGGAAGGCAGGTTTTTGCTGGACTGGTTTTTTTGAAACCATGTCCCATTTGAAGCCCCCCTGATGCACCCCTAGAGTAGAAACTCCAGAAAAGTGACCCCATTTTAGAAACTACAGGATAGGGTGGCAGTTTTGTTGGTACTAGTTTAGGGTACATATGATTTTTGGTTGCTCTATATTACACTTTTTGTGCGGCAAGGTAACAAGAAATAGATTTTTTGGCACCTTTTTTTTTTTGTTATTTACAACATTCATCTGACAGGTTAGATCATGTGGTAATTTCATAGAGCAGGTTGTCACGGACACGGCGATACCTAAAATGTATACAATTTTTTAAATTTATGTAAGTTTTACCCAATGATTTCATTTTTAAAACAAAAAAAAAGTTTTAGTGTCTCCATAGTCTAAGAGCCATAGTTTTTTCAGTTTTTGGGTGATTATCTTAAGTAGGGTCTCATTTTTTGCGGGATGAGATTATGGTTTGATTTGCACTATTTTGGGGTGCATATGACTTTTTGATCGCTTGCTATTACACTTTTTGTGACGTAAGATGACAAAAAATGGCTTTTTTTACACCGTTTTTATTTATATTTTTTTACGGTGGTCACCTGAGGGGTTAGGTCATGTGATATTTTTATAGAGTCGGTCTATACGGACGCGGCGATACCTAATATGTATCCTTTTTTTCAATTTATGTAAGTTTTACACAATGATTTCATTTTTGAAACAAAAAAAAATGATGTTTTAGTGTTTCCATAGTCTAAGAGCCATAGTTTTTTCAGTTTTTGGGCGATTATCTTAAATAGGGTCTCATTTTTTGCGGGATGAGATGACGGTTACAATTTTGGCGTACATCCGACTTTTTTGATCACTTTTTACCTTTTTTTTTTGGGAAGTAAGGTGGGCAAAATTTCAATTTCATCATAGTTTTTTATTTTTTATTTTTATGGCGTTCACTGTTCGGGTAAAGTAACATGACCGTTTTATAGATCAGGTCGTTACGGACGCGGCGATACCAAACATGTGTAGGGAATTTTATATTTTTAATTTTTAATCAGTGATAAATGTGTTTTTTGATTTTTACTTTTTTTTACTTTTTGTTTTACCCAGACCCAGTTGGTTCTTGAAGATCCAGTGGGTCTGATGTCTGTATAATACAGTACTGTACTCTATATAGGGTACTGCACTGTATTTTACTTACACTGAACAGATCTATGCCTTCAGCACAGATCTGTTCAGCACCATGGACAGCAGGACGCCTGAGACGGCGCCCTGTTGCCATGGGAACCTTCCCCGTCTGCCACAACTTCGCAGACGGGGAAGGGTGAGGACGGGGCTGGCGGGGGGCTGTCTGGGAGCTCTCTCCCTCTCCCATCGGGGGGCTGCAAAGGCACTGCAGCCCCCCGATCGGAGAGGGAGGGAGCTCCCTGAGCTATTAACCTTTTCCATACAGCGGTCCGTACGGACCGCTGTATGGAAAGGGTTAAACGGCTGACATCGCATCACCGATGTCAGCCGTTTATACCAGGGTGTCAGCAATGTGCTGACACCCTGGTATACCCACTGTACACCAACGATTATTGAAGGGGAGGCGGGCGGGGGATCGCGATCGCGCCTGCTGCACCGCCCGCCTCCCGCACCGCCCGCAACCCCCCCTGCACCTCCCACCGGGCTAAAATCATTCAGAGGTGCAGGGGGGTGATAAATATATATTTTCGCCACACTAAAGTTTCTGATCGCCGCGGTCAGGGACCGCGGGGATCAGAAACTGCAGAAATCGCAACAAACCGCAGGTCTGAATTGACCTGCGGTTTGTTGCGATTGCGGACATTGGGGGGTCATGGGACTTCCCCCCCGCGCATTTAGCCGAGGTGCCTGCTCAATGATTTGAGCAGGCACCTTGTTCCGATCACAGCCGGCCGGGCGGCAGTGATCGGAACAACACATGACGTACCGGTACATCATGTGTCCTTAAGGACTCGGGAAACATGCCATACCGATACGTCATGTGTCCTTAAGGGGTTAAAGGGGTTTTCCTGGAGCAGAATACTGATGACCTAGACTAAGGAAATCATATCATCAATATCTGGTCATTGTGGGTCCAACTCCTGCCACCCGTGCCAATCAGTTGTGAACTGTGGCGCTTCAGTGAGCACTGTGGTCTCTTCCTAGGTCAGTTCATCGGTCTGATGGCCTATGTATAGCTTAGTCCCATTCTAGTGAATGGTCCTGGGTTGCAATGCTAAGCACATCCACTATACAATTTATGACACTGGCAACCCCAACAGCTTATTAATAGTGGTGCTGGGTGTCAGACCTCCAAAAATCTGATATTAATGACCTATCTCCAGAATAGGTCATCAATATTCTACTCCCAGAAAACCTTCAAATCAAGTCCATGATAAAATTGTGACAAACTGATTTCAAGTGGGTTCCTATGAAATTGGCCTTTGTGTGTTTGAGATAGCAAAATTAGATTGTGAGTCACATGGAGGATACGAACTGTTGTGATTACAGGTTTTATCCCATGAGTAATCGAAACAATGAAAATCAGACATCATACTGTTTAGGACAGTCTTTTTCTAAGAAACTTAGAACCAGCCTTGGACTTCACTTGGATCCAGAGATCTGCCAATTTATTGCTACAATTGCTCTGCTAGATTTATTTCAAGCTGGCCACCCAGGGGATGTGCACTTTCTCAGGTGTTGTTCCCTTTATGCTGCAGCTGGTGGCAGTGGAAGGATGGCACTGGGGATGTATATCAAACTCATTGAGCTGGACAGAGAATTTAGAAAAAGGGCAAACAGCAGGTGGCGCTTTACAGGTAGATTTCAGGGAATAACTCAGTGGCTATGCTAAATTCTTAATTACATGCAATTACCAAAGTATTCAGATCCAGGCGCTGGTTTGAAAACTGTTGAATATTTTTCATGGGGCAAACCCTTTAAAGGGGTTGTACCACGGAAAATATTCTACAGTTTTTAAAACAGAATCTGGATCTGAATACTTTTGTTATTACAAGTAATTGAAAATTTAGTATAGCCAATGAGTTATTCAATAAAATGTTTCTGTATAGCGCCACCTGCTGTTTGCTTTTTTTTCTTATTTCTGTGTCCTGTTGACTGAGATGGCCGCACATGCTTAGTTCCATTTTTCAACTGCCTCCTGAGTTGTGATAGGGAGAGCATGGACACGCCCCCTGAGGTGCAGCAGAAAAGACACTCCCCTTCAGCTGTCAGCTTGATATAAATCTACCACAGCACTGAACGTGGAGACCTCTGGATCCATGTGTGGTACAGGACTGGTTCTAGCTTTGTTAGGCTACTTTCACACTTGCGGCAGAGAGATCCGGCAAGCAGTTCCGTCGCCGGAACTGCCTGCCGGATCAGGCAAAATGTATGCTAACTGATGGCATTAGTAAGACTGATCAGGATCCTGATCAGTCTTAAAAATGCCTGATCAGTCGAAAAAATGCATTGAAATGCCGGATCCGTCTTTCCGGTGTCATCCGGCAAAAACGGATCCGGCATTTATTTTTTCACCTTTTTTTCAGTCTGCGCATGCGCATACCGGAAGGACGGATCCGGCATTCCGGTGTTTTGAATGCCGGATCCGGCACTAATACATTCCTATGGGAAAAAATGCCTGATCCGGCATTCAGGCATGTCTTCAGTTTTTTTAGCCGGAGATAAAACCGTAGCATGCTGCGGTTTTCTCTTTTGCCTGATCAGTCAAAACGACTGAACTGAAGACATCCTGATGCAAACTGAACGGATTACTCTCCATTCAGAATGCATGGGGACATACCTGATCAGTTCTTTTCAGGTATAGAGCCCCTGTGACGGAACTCTATGCCGGAAAAGAACAACGCAAGTGTGAAAGTAGCCTTAGAAAGAGATTGTCATGTACTATATGATGTCTGATTTACATTTTTTACATTAGTCATGGGATAACCCCTTTAAGTACAAGTCATGTACAGCACTGTGAAATATGATGGTGCTATACAAGATCTTAGTTGAAGGCGTTGTCAGCAAAATAACACAATATCACTATGTTTGATGTACTGTAAATATCCCTGGTATGTACAATATGCTGTGTGAGCTGTACACTGGGTAAGTCTTTGAATACCGTTCTGAAGGTTTGTTTTTCAACAACTAAGTTTTGGGTCAGGACTCAGGAATATTCTTTATTCTTGTATTTCTGTTCTTTCAAAATGCCGTAGTGATTCTTCTCCGAGTGCACCACACAGCACAATAAAGCTTTCACTCTTACTTTTCTATGGCAGGAAACCAGACCCTTCATAAAGGTAACACATTACTGGCAGCACTGAGCTCATCATATCGTAATCTCAGAGAAAGGGAATATTTAATGTGTTTTTTAGTCAAATCTTCAAAGCTCAAAGCAGACGTCTTTGCCTCGTAGGCTGCTTTTAGTCTCAGATTCTCCGTACTACACCTGCAACGCATGCTGGCTTCAGTGCCAACAAAAAGAACTTCAGAAACAAAGACCTATCCAATAATTAGATGCAAAATCACAAGCTGGCGAATATATACAAAGGGCTCAAGAAAAGTCCTTGCAAACGTAGAGAAATTATTAGGTTCCTGAAACTAGATGTACAACAAAAAATGAATATGCAGGGTTTTTAGAAGACATTAGGTTATAGTCATGACATGATGTTTCTCTGGTCCCCTAAATTAAATGAGCACCAAATTTAAAGTGTTACAGAAGCTGATGTCAATCCACTGTACCACTAAACAGATTTGATTTGGGGCCACTTCTAAGGACCATATCCTGGCAGCCCCCTCGAATAACTGACACCTTAATATTTATGTCAGCTGTTTGTCCCCTACAATTACATATTTATAAATAACTAGACATTATGCCCCGTTACAATAACGGGTGCGAGCATTGGCCGGCGCGCAGACCAATCAGCACACCAGTGCTCCACAAGCCGCCCGTGCACACGGCGTGTGGGGCGGCATTAATTGGCCGGAGCGGGTGTGTGCGGTGCGGGCGATGGCCTGTGTGGCGTTGATCGGTTGGCGCGGGTGTGGGCGGCCATTATTGTAACGGGGCATAATGTCTAGTTATTTAAAAATATATAATTGTAGGAGACAAACAGCTGACAAAGTCAGTTATTAATTTATATCTTAATTTCTAGGAGGAATAATACAGGAGCAATATAGAGTTCTAAGAAAAAGCGAAACAGCCTTGTTATTTCATGAGGAATACAAGTATTCAGTAAAGAAAAGACGCTTCATGAGAGATAACAAGGCCTCTTTAACACAAATTATTATTAATATTTACATGACGCTTATTAATTTACTACTGAACGTCTTGATCATACAGCGGCTGTTGGATACACGGCATCTAGGCCTAGATTGTATTAATCACTCCCGCACCAATGGGTTCTATATAGTGTATTAGCAATGTGGCCAATGCAGCGTAATTGTGTAATATGTAAAGGGTGTATAGACAGACATTCATAGCAGTCTCTGAATCTCTGAATATAGTGTGCCAGCTATCAGTGATAACCCCCGCTTTACTGTATCTTTACCCATAAAACTATACAGGGCTGTCTTTAACCTGGGGAAAAAGGGGCAGCTGCCCTGGGCCCAGTTGCTCCTGGGGGGCCCAAGGCAGCTGCCTCTTGAGCCCTGCTGGCCAGTGGCGTAGTGTGGGGGGGCCGGGGGGGCCGTTGCCTCAGGTGCAAAATTCCAGGGGCTGCTAGCAGGGCCGCACCGCCAATTAGGCAAAGTAAGGGGATGGCCCCAGGCGGCATGGCCCTGGTGACAACTGGGGGGGAGGGGCAGCGGCAGGGCACAGGGAGATGAGCGCTTCCATTGTCGAAGCGCTCATCTCCATAGTCATCTGTATCGCCGTCCACAGGACAGCGATACAGATAGATGTGCTGTGGCGGGGCAGGGAAGGGAGAGGCGTCTCCCTTTCCCGTTCCTCTGACAGGCTGCAGGCACTAGGCCTGCAGCCTATCAGAGTCCGGTGCAGGTGGTGTCATGACATCATTGCTCCACCTGAGCTGTACAGCGCGGGACACAGACTGGAAGAGGCATGCATCGCATCGCTTCCAGCCTGATGGAGGTAAGTATAAGTGTTTATTTTTTTTTATATGGTACTACTTACTGGCACATGATTGGGGAGCATCTATGGGGGAATTTGTTACTAGCACATGATTGGTAACATTTATGGGGGCACCTGTTACTGGCACATGATTGGGGGGCATCTATGGGGGCACTTGTTAATGGCACATGATTGGGGGAATCTATGGGTGTACTTGTTACTGGCACATGATTGGGGGGCATCTATGGGGCACTTGTTACTGGCACATTATTGGGAGGCACTGTGGGGGCGTCTATGAGGGCACTTCTAAGTGGCACATTATTGGTGGAACTTTTTACTGGCACATTATTGGGGGCACTATGGGGGCATCTACTGAGGCCACAAAGAAGGGGTATTTTATATGGGGGAAGGGGGGAGAGGACATTATGGGGGCTTCTACTGAAGCCACAAAGAAAGGCTATTTTATATGGGGGGCTCTGTATAGGGGCATTTTATACTGGGGCACATTATAGTGAGTACTATGGGGAAGGGGGGAGAGGAGTACTATAGGCTTATCTATGGTGGGCACTAAGAAGTGGTATTTTATACTTGCAAATTATGGGGGACACTGAGGGCATCTACTGGGGCACTATATATGGGGCATTTTATACTGGTACATTATGGGTGCACTAGGAAGAAGGGGGAGAGGAGTACCATGGGGGCATTTACTGGGGGCACTATATAGGGGTATTTTATACTGGCACATTATGGGGACACTATGGGGACATTAAAGGGTTTCTACCACTTCGTTTCACATAATTAGCTGTCAGACACTAGCGATCCGCTAGTGTCTGCTCTACCGAACCATCCTAATATAATTGCTTTGGAGGCAGCCGTTTCGTTAAAAAAAGAACTTATATTGATATGCTAATGAGCCTCTAGGTGCTATGGGGGCGTCATTAGCACCTAGAGGCTCGGTCTACCTTCACAAAATGCCGCCCAGCGCGTCCCTCCAGCCCGCCCATCTCCTCCGGAATGCGATCCTCCCTGTGAGCACAGTGAATGTCTGACCGCTTTCTGCACAGACATCTCCACTGCGCCTGTTCCTCAAGGCACTATGACGTCATCGGCGCAGGCGCAGTGGAGATGTCTGAGCAGGGAAGCGGTCAGACATTCACTGCGCATGCGCCGAATACATACGTTCACAGGGAGGATCACATTCCGGAGGAGATGGGCGGGCTGGAGGGACGCGCTGGGCGGCGGCATTTTGTGAAGGTAGACCGAGCCTCTAGGTGCTAATGACGCCCCCATAGAACCTAGAGGCTCATTAGCATATCAATATAAGTTCTTTTTTTAGCGAAACGGCTGCCCCAAAAGCAATTATAATAGGATGGTTTGGTAGAGCAGACACTAGCGGATCGCTAGTGTCTGAAAGCTAATTATGTGAAAACGAAGTGATAGAAACCCTTTAACTCAACTGGGGGCATTAAAAGGAGGTATTTTATGCACTGGCACATTATAAGGAGAATTATTACTACTGGGGGCATTATGATGGGCTTTATTACTACTGGGGGTCTGTCACGAGTTGGAGGTCCCAGGAGAGACCACCGCGTCGTCAAGCAATAAATGGAAATCAGGTACAGACACATAATGTCACAGCCAGACAGCTGAGAAGCGCTCACAGGAGCTTCTCAGATCCTCCTCCTTGAATTTCTTTGTTTTGGTTTAGTTTCTCATCTTGTTAGTCTATCTCAGCTGTCATGCAGTCAGACTGATCGCTACCCTTTAAGTTCCTCCCCATAATGCAGTAGTGTGCGGCTGATACAACTTCCTGGAGTGTGTGTGCATGCTGTTCCCAGTTCCCAGTTCCCAGTCCTCAGTCGTCAGTCGTCTGCAGATAAGTGCTGTTTATGTATTTATGTTTTTGTCTTTTCTGGATCCAGGTGACCCTGACTCCCTCCGTGTCAGTGTAGGGAGCCGGTGGTCGTGTCCCTTCACTATTGTAGGGTCTTCAGGTAATAGATAGCCGAGGAACGTGGATATGCGGCCATCCACCTTTGGGGTGTTCGCATAGGCTGAGCAGTGAGGGAGAGCGGCAGCTCTATTGCAGGGGTCTCCCTTTGTTCCTTAGTTGTGGATCCAGAGAGACATTGTTTATATGGTATTGTCTTGTTTCCTGTACACCATCCGTGACATTATCAGCCGCCAAAACCGTCTCAAGCATGGATCCGGTTTCACTTTTGGCTGAACGCCTCCAGGGTCTTTCATTGGAGGTAGCTGATCTCCGTAGGATTTTTTCTCAGTTTCAAGTGACCGGTTCAGCTTGCGTTCATGGAGTTTGTGCTGAGCCCAAGATCTCGCTCCCGGATACGTTCTCTGGGGGTAGTGAGAATTTTGTGCGTTTTAAAGAGGCTTGCAAACTCCATTTTCGCCTTCTTCCCCATTCTTCTGGTGATGAAGAACGGAGGGTGGGGATCATTGTATCGCTGCTCAGGGGTAACGCTCAGTCTTGGGCCTTTTCGCTACCGGAGGGGGCACGGCCCCTCCGCTCAGTGGATGAATTCTTTTTAGCCCTGGGTCAGATATATGATGATCCGGATCGTATTGCTCTGGCTGAGTCTAGACTACGTCTGTTATGCCAGGGTAAACAATCCGCAGAGATATACTGCTCCGAATTTCGGAGATGGGCAGCTGATACTGGTTGGAATGATGCTGCACTCCGAAGTCAATTTTGCCATGGTCTTTCAGAGGGATTGAAAGATGCATTTTCCTTTCATGAGAGGCCTATCTCCTTGGACTCTGCTATGTCTCAGGCCGTTCGTATTGACAGGCGTCTTAGAGAGAGACGAGAGATCTCTCCTTCCTGTCCTACTCAGTCTCGGAACAGTGCAGCGGTCTCATTCTGTGCGCAGGAGTCTCAGTCGCTGTCAGCCCCTTCTGAGCAGGAGCCCATGCAGCTGGGGTTGATTGCCTCTGACAATAGAAGATTCAGCCCGCATGGGAGGGTTTGTTTTTGTTGTGGAGGTATAAATCATTTGGCAAATGTTTGTCCCTCAAGGAGATTCAGGCAGTTTTCTGGGAGTAATAAAGAGACAAAAAGGAAAAAATCTTTTAAAAATGTTCCGTCTGTTACTATTGGCAGGGTTGAGGCAGAAATTGAAGGTTTTCCGTTTGCTTGTAGTTCCCGTTTTGTCCTGTCTGCTAGGGTGGCGCTAGAGAGCAAGAGCATTTTTTGTGAGATTTTTGTGGATAGTGGAGCAGCTGTCAACCTCATTGATAATCAATTTGCAATAACTCATGGTTTCCAGGTATGCACTTTGGGAAGGGATATTCCTGTTTTTGCTATTGATTCAGCTCCACTTTCTCAGAAATCATTAAAGGGCATAGTTCACAATATCCGTTTAATTGTGAGTGATGCTCATGTTGAGGATGTGTCATATTTTGTCCTTAGCGGTTTGCCTACTCCTCTAGTGTTGGGGCTACCCTGGCTCACTAAACATAACCCCACCATTGATTGGCAAGCGAGGCAAATAAATGGTTGGAGTAACTTTTGCAGAGAGAATTGCCTCATAACATCTGTTTCTGAGGTTTCTACTAAGACTGTACCACCTTTCCTCTCTGAATTTTTGGATGTCTTCTCTGAGAGTGGAGTTCAGGTTTTGCCTCCGCACAGGGAGTATGATTGCCCTATTAATCTCATCCCAGGCGCCAAGCTGCCTAAATCTCGTTTATACAATCTCTCCCAACCTGAGAGGGTCGCTATGCGGGCTTATATCTCTGAGAGTTTGAGAAAAGGACACATACGACCCTCGAAGTCACCTGTTGCCGCTGGTTTTTTCTTTGTTAAGAAAAAAGATGGTTCTTTAAGACCTTGTCTGGATTTCAGGGAGCTGAACAGTATCACTATTCGTGATCCTTATCCGCTTCCTCTGATCCCGGACCTGTTTAACCAGGTTGTTGGGGCTAAAGTCTTTTCCAAATTAGACCTAAGAGGGGCATACAACCTGGGTCAGAGAAGGAGACGAATGGAAGACGGCTTTCAATACCCCTGAGGGCCATTTTGAGAATTTGGTTATGCCTTTTGGTTTGATGAATGCCCCAGCCGTTTTTCAGCATTTCGTCAACAGCATTTTTTATCATTTAATGGGAAAATTTGTATTAGTGTATTTGGATGACATTTTGATTTTTTCTCCTGATTTCAAGACTCATAAGGAACACTTACGTCAGGTCTTGCTCATTCTGCGGGAGAATAAATTATATGCGAAACTGGAAAAATGTGTGTTTGCGGTTCCAGAAATCCAATTTCTGGGATTTCTTGTCTCCGCTTCTGGTTTTCGCATGGACCCCGAGAAGGTCCGCGCTGTGCTTGAGTGGGAGCTTCCTGAGAACCAGAAGGCGCTGATGCGTTTTTTGGGCTTTGCCAATTATTACAGGAAATTTATTTTGAATTATTCCTCTGTTGTTAAACCACTCACTGATATGACCAGAAAGGGGGTAGATTTTTCTTCCTGGTCGGTAGAGGCGCGTAAGGCCTTTTCTAATATCAAGGAGAGTTTTGCTTCCGCTCCCATCCTAGTACAACCTGATATTTCGTTACCCTTCATAGTTGAGGTTGATGCTTCTGAGGTAGGGGTGGGTGCGGTCTTGTCTCAGGGTTCCTCTCCTGCCAAATGGCAACCGTGTGCCTTTTTCTCAAAGAAACTCTCCTCCGCAGAGAGAAATTATGATGTGGGAGATAGGGAATTGTTGGCCATCAAGTTGGCTTTTGAGGAATGGCGCCATTGGCTAGAGGGAGCCAGACACCCTATTACCGTGTTTACTGACCATAAAAATCTGGCCTATTTGGAGTCAGCCAAGCGTCTGAACCCGAGACAGGCCAGATGGTCTTTGTTCTTTTCAAGGTTTAATTTTGTTGTTACGTTCCGCCCTGGGGTTAAGAATGTGAAGGCAGATGCCCTGTCACGTTGTTTTCCAGGAGGTGGGAATTTTGAAGACCCTGGTCCCATTTTGGCTGAAGGTGTGGTGGTCTCTGCTCTTTTTCCTGAATTGGAGGCAGAGGTGCAGGCAGCCCAGTCAGAAGCTCCTGATCTTTGTCCTCCTGGGAGGTTGTTTGTGCCTCTCGCTTTGAGACACAAGATTTTTAAAGAACACCACGACACGGTCCTTGCTGGGCACCCGGGGGCAAGAGCCACACTGGATCTCATCGCTCGGAGATTCTGGTGGCCTGCGCTTCGTAAGTCGGTTGAGGGTTTTGTGGCAGCTTGCGAGACTTGCGCTCATGCCAAGATCCCTAATTCACGGCCATCAGGTCCTCTCCTTCCTTTGCCCATTCCTTCCCGTCCTTGGACACATCTGTCCATGGACTTCATAACGGACTTGCCTCGTTCCTCGGGGAAGTCTGTGATTCTGGTGGTGGTGGACCGTTTTAGCAAAATGGTGCATTTTATCCCTTTCCCTAGTTTGCCCAATGCTAAGACGCTGGCGCAGGCATTTATTGACCACATTGTCAAATTGCATGGGATTCCTTCAGACATAGTCTCTGATAGGGGCACGCAGTTTGTTTCCAGATTCTGGAAGGCTTTCTGTTCTCGCTTGGGGGTTCGGTTGTCATTCTCTTCTGCTTTCCATCCGCAGTCCAATGGCCAGACAGAGCACGTCAATCAGAATCTGGAGACATATCTGCGCTGTTTTGTGGCGGAGAATCAGGAGGATTGGTGTTCTTTTTTGTCCCTTGCTGAGTTTGCTTTAAATAACCGTTGTCAGGAGTCCTCTGATAAGTCACCATTTTTTGGTGCATATGGGTTCCATCCGCAGTTTGGGACTTTCTCGGGAGAGGGCTCTTCTGGTTTGCCTGATGAGGACAGATTCTCATCGTCTTTGTCATCTATTTGGCAAAAGATTCAGGATAATCTAAAGAGCATGAGTGAGAGATATAAGCGTGTGGCGGATAAGAGACGTGTGCCTGGTCCGGACCTGAATGTTGGTGATCTGGTGTGGTTGTCTACCAAGAATATCAAATTGAAGGTTCCCTCCTGGAAGTTGGGTCCTAGGTTTATTGGGCCTTACAAGATCCTGTCTGTCATCAATCCTGTTGCCTACCGTCTTGATCTTCCTCAGACTTGGAAGATCCATAATGTTTTTCATAAGTCCTTATTGAAACCTTATGTTCAACCTATTGTACCCTCGCCTTTGCCTCCTCCTCCGATAATGGTTGATGGAAATCTTGAATTTCAGGTCTCTAGGATTGTGGATTCTCGTCTTGTCCGCGGTTCCCTCCAGTACCTCGTTCATTGGGAGGGTTATGGTCCTGAGGAGAGGATGTGGGTCCCAGTGACGGACATTAAGGCCTCTCGTCTCATCAGGGCTTTCCATAGGTCCCATCCTGAGAAGGTGGGCCCTGAGTGTCCGGAGTCCACTCCTAGAGGGAGGGGTACTGTCACAGCCAGACAGCTGAGAAGCGCTCACAGGAGCTTCTCAGATCCTCCTCCTTGAATTTCTTTGTTTTGGTTTAGTTTCTCATCTCGTTAGTCTATCTCAGCTGTCATGCAGTCAGACTGATCGCTACCCTTTAAGTTCCTCCCCATAATGCAGTAGTGTGCGGCTGATACAACTTCCTGGAGTGTGTGTGCATGCTGTTCCCAGTTCCCAGTCCCCAGTCCTCAGTCGTCTGCAGATAAGTGCTGTTTATGTATTTATGTTTTTGTCTTTTCTGGATCCAAGTGACCCTGACTCCCTCCGTGTCAGTGTAGGGAGCCGGTGGTCGTGTCCCTTCACTATTGTAGGGTCTTCAGGTAATAGATAGCCGAGGAACGTGGATATGCGGCCATCCACCTTTGGGGTGTTCGCATAGGCTGAGCAGTGAGGGAGAGCGGCAGCTCTATTGCAGGGGTCTCCCTTTGTTCCTTAGTTGTGGATCCAGAGAGACATTGTTTATATGGTATTGTCTTGTTTCCTGTACACCATCCGTGACACATAAGAGTTTATTGCACAAACAGAAACATGGAAAGCAGCACAGATAAAACATGAGCTCTATGTACCGTCAGCACAGTGGGATAAAACCCCCACTGCGCCACTGTCTAGTAATACTCCAGAGGGGCGTAACTAAGCAACTCCTGGTTTTCACTAGAGCCCTAGATGGTAGGGTTAGACTTAGCCGCAGGAAGTTGCCAGGGTCCACTCTGGAGCATGACCTAGACAGTGACAGCAGGAGCGAATGGACAACAGGTACCAGAAGGTACCGACGGCACATAGGCAAACATAACAGACAGGTAAATACAAAACAGGGCAACTAATAATACAAGCAGGAGTTCACGCAAGGGAGCAGGAGTGGCAATGAGCAGAGAAGGACTTGCTCCACCAGGAGTAAACTGCATGGCCTTGTCATGCCACTCTGCTACAAAGGCTTGCTGAACACAGACATCAGAATAAACACAAAGTAACTAAAACATAACAGGCAGAACAGATAACAGACAGACAACGTTAATGAACAAGTAGGGAAACCCACAGAGCACAGACAGACACGGATCCCATGGGTCAGCAGCATGGGAGAAAGAGTACAAACCAGGAGCAGAGCAGGACAAGACAACACACACCAGGAGAGCTGACCCAGAACTGAGGAAACCTCAGCCTTTTATACAGGTTTCATGGGTGCAGCAGAGAGACCACACCCATGGAGCAGACAGAGGATTAACTCCTAATAGGCACACAGGGGAGTTAACCCATAAAGAAACACAAATGACACACAGGAACAGAACTTCAGCGAGGAGCGCTGAACGAGCAAGAACGGAAGGTCACAGTCAAAGGTAACGACTGTGACACTCCCACCCCTCAAAGCCCCCCCCCCCTCCTCCCAAACAGAAAGAGGAAGAAGAAGTAGGGGCAACAAACCAAACAGAACCAGGCAAGGGGACAGAAATCAAAGGGGTGACGAGGTACAAGGGCAGGAACACATACGACAACCGCAACCAGCCCAACCCCTGAAAACCAGCCTACATGGAGGATCCGCAGCCAGTACGCCAGGGGAAGATAGCCAGCCAACACGGCATACACGTCAAGTGAACCGCACCAAGAAATTACCTCCCCCTCCACTCTCCCTCTGGAGAATGACATGTCTGCCAAGAACTAATTGGCCAGACATGCAGACACCCCCTTCCGGAGGATTGGGACCAGGAACAGGAACCAGACAGGAATCCGAAGAAAATCAGAATCAAAGGGGTACAGAGGTAGACATGCAGAACACATAAGACGACCGCAGCCAGCACGCAGCCCCTAGCAACCAGCCTACACGGTAAACGCAGCCAGTACGCCAAGAGGAATGCAGCCAGCCTACACGGCCACAAAAGTCAAGGTGAACTGCAGTGTGCTAACACCTCCCCCTCCACTCTCCCTCCGGAGAATGGCATGTCTGCCAAGAACTGATTGGTCAGACATGCTGACACCCCCTTCCGGAGGCCCAGGAGCAGATACCTGCACCGATAACGGAAAACACGGCCGTAGGCAGAACTGCAAGCTCAAAAGGTTAAACCGGACGTCACCCCTGGCAACCAGCATACACGGAGAACACCGCAGCCAGTACACCAAGGCAACCAAATCCGATACCTACAGGTAGCATAAAGAGAGAAATACAGAATGCACACACACCACAGATAAGCAGAAAACAGAACAAAAAAAAACTCTGTGAAAGTTCACTTGTTCATTCTGTCACGAGTTGGAGGTCCCAGGAGAGACCACCGTGTCATCAAGCAATAAATGGAAATCAGGTACAGACACATAAGAGTTTATTGCACAAACAGAAACATGGAAAGCAGCACAGATAAAACATGAGCTCTATGTACCGTCAGCACAGTGGGAGAAAACCCCCACTGCGCCACTGTCTAGTAATACTCCAGAGGGGCGTAACTAAGCAACTCCTGGTTTTCACTAGAGCCCTAGATGGTAGGGTTAGACTTAGCCGCAGGAAGTTGCCAGGGTCCACTCTGGAGCGTGACCTAGACAGTGACAGCAGGAGCGAATGGACAACAGGTACCAGAAGGTACCGACGGCACATAGGCAAACATAACAGACAGGTAAATACAAAACAGGGCAACTAATAATACAAGCAGGAGTTCATGCAAGGGAGCAGGAGTGGCAATGAGCAGAGAAGGACTTGCTCCACCAGTAGTAAACTGCATGGCCTTGTCATGCCACTCTGCTACAAAGGCTTTCTGAACACAGACATCAGAATAAACACAAAGTAACTAAAACATAACAGGCAGAACAGATAACAGACAGACGACATTAATGAACAAGTAGGGAAACCCACAGAGCACAGACAGACAGACAGACACAGATCCCATGGGTCAGCAGCATGGGAGAAAGAGTACAAACCAGGAGCAGAGCAGGACAAGACAACACACACCAGGAGAGCTGACCCAGAACTGAGGAAACCTCAGCCTTTTATACAGGTTCCATGGGTGCAGCAGAGAGACCACACCCATGGAGCAGACAGAGGATTAACTCCTAATAGGCACACAGGGGAGTTAACCCATAAAGAACCACAAATGACACACAGGAACAGAACTTCAGCGAGGAGCGCCGAACGAGCAAGAACGGAAGGTCACAGTCAAAGGTAACGACTGTGACAGGGTCTATGCGGAACATGATTACTAGTATGGGAACTATGGGAGCATTATTACTTCTGGGGCACAGTAGGAGCACTATTATTACTACCATGTGTGCTCTAGCAGAGAATTATTCCTATTGGTGGGACTTTTGGGAGCACTATTACTGTGGAGGGCACCCTGGCACAGTATCAGCTTACCACAATTATTTTTGGGGGACGTTATGTTTACACTATTAGTGTCAGAGGCTCTATTTGCTGGGTGCAGTTATTTTAGGGCACTGTGTGCCAATAATTATTGAAGGGCACTATCTGCATGGTACTACTATTATCAGGGGGTTTATCTGTTTCTGCAGTATAGTATTGGGGAGCACAGCGGCACAGTATTGGGGTGGTAGGATGATTTGTCCAGAAGATGGGAGGATAATGGAAAAGTAGTAAACTAAGATTTTGTTTGTCAAACTGCAGAGACGATAAATGGCTGAAAAATGGTGGTCTGGTCTGAAGGTCTGAAAGGAGAAGATGAGGAAAGAGAACATCTACATCAAAGAGACATCACTGGATGTAAGAGGTATGTGGCACTGTATTACCCTGTATGTAGGGGTGGATGGAGGGGTTAGTAGTACAGTACTATCTGCACATTGTAAAAAAAAAAATCTTCTAAATACCGTACTATATATTTGTGTCAGAAGTTGTGCTTTTTTCATTTTTAGAATAATGATACAGCCATTTATTTGATACTTTTGTGCTGATTCTTCCCCCCCCCTTCTATATTAAGGGACACTATAGTTACCAGAACCACAACAGCTAAACGTAGTAGTTCTGGTGTCTATAGCATGTCTCTGCAAGATTTTTAATGTACACACTGCCTTTTCAGAAAAAAAGGCAGTATTTAAATTACTGCCAAGGAACACCTCTAGTGGCCACTCATCATTATTAAAGTTTACTACTCTACGAGGTGTGTGGATTTGTTTTTGTGTGTGTGTGTTGTGGTGGAGGGCGTGATTGCATGCTAGGGTGTGGGAAGGCGGGATCCAGGGAGCCCAAGTAAATTCTTGCCCAGGGTCCAATGAATATTAAAGACGGCCCTGAAACTATATATCAATCTGTTTTTCATGGTGACTGGGCCCCTGGGCCCCTTTAATACGGCAACATCATAATCAATGTGTCGGTTTATCTTTGTATAACTAGACCATGTTAAATATTTATAGTATTATTTTATAGATAAATAGATAATAGATAAATAGATGATAGATAAAATATTTATAGTATTATTTTATTAACCAGGATTATAGATCGCTAATAAATAGATAACAGATAGAATAGATAGCCATGTAATATTTATAGTATTATTTTATAGATAAATAGATAATAGATAAATAGATAGATAGTGGATAGATGGATAGATAGATAGATAGATAGATAGATAGATATATTGATAGATAGATATGTGATTGCTTGATAGATAATAGATAAAATATTTATCTATTAAATGATAGATTTGGGCTAGATAGATAGGTAACTAGATAAAATAACAGGTGTATAGAAAGATTAATGGGTAGATAGATAGAGCTGTTTTTATACACAGTGGCAAAACATGGTTTTTAAATTTTTATTACTTGCCAATATTTAGTATATTTTATTAAACACGATCGTATATAATTAAACATAATTAAAGTTTTATAAATACTGTTTTCTGCTATAAATAGTGAGATACAGCGATGCTGTTTTTATACGACGTGGTAAAACATGATTTTAGATAGGTAGATAGGTAGACAGATAGATATAGATAGATAGATAGATCGATAGATAGATAGAACATAGATAGATAGATAATAGATAGATAGAACATAGATAGATAATAGATAGATAGAACATAGATAGATATAACATAGATACATAGATAATAGATAGATAGATAGATAGATAGATAGCTTAGGTTTTTACAGTATAAGATTCATAGAAGAGATTAATAGAATTAGAACAGCCTGATAAAGAGGATAATAGAGACCCAATATCATTTTATTTTTAAAGATATTAGGACGTGTCCGGGCATGTTTGGACAACTGTTTGCTATTGTCACAGCTGCTCGTACATTCGGCTGACTATGTCTCGTAACACATGTATAAACATTGTGGACTTCTAAATTTGGTAGGTGTTTGTACAAATTGATGGACAGACTGCGTATTAGAAGATAGATATGTGTTATCGACACCCGGGAAAGTTGGGTGCCACAATTAGCTATTGTTAATATTTATAAATGCTACAAATCTTAGTTAGATAGATATGTTGAATATCTGTGATAGATGCGGCTATGAAAGAGGACAAAATGGGAAGACAGAATCGGTACCCGGCAAAGTTATATGTCGCTGACGGAGGTTCTGTTGTTTCTGCCGCAGCTGCTGCGTCTGTGACGGGACAAAAGACAAATCTGTATGAAGACGCTAAGGATAAATATGGCTTCAACATGTTATTTGCACCCGGGAAAATTGGGTGCCGCAATTAGCTATTGTTAATATTTATAAATGCTACATATCTGTGTTAGATGCTGTGATCAAATGTTTTGCTTAAATCATGGACGCCTTTGATTTTATTAAACACGATCATATATAATTAACGCAAATTTCAAACATCGCAGGTCCTGCAGGATCTAACAAAGGGACTGTGTAAGTTCCCCTTCAAGGACCTGTGGTGACATCATCAAACTACTTTAGCTTTAGGAAGATTGCAGGATCAATTAGCCATTGTCAATATTTATGATGGCTTAGTAAGAGGTTAATACAAGCTTAATATCATTTTATTTTTAAAGATATTAAAACTTAATTGAATTACTGACATGATATCAGATCTAACAGAATAAGTGGCGTTTAATGGGCGGTATGACATTTTCAAAGGTCCTTTAGCTTTAGGAAGCTAGATGGATCAATTAGCCATTGTCAATTTTTATAATGGCTTAGTAAGGGGTTAATACAATCTTAATATCATTTTATTTTTAAAGATATTAAAACTTAATTAAGTTATTGACATAATATCAGATCTAACAGAAAAAGCCCCTTATTCTGTTAGATCTGATATTATGTATTATGTCAATAACTTAATTAAGTTTTAATATCTTTAGGCTTGGTATTTAGGCTTGGTTTGGGTCGGTATTTAGGCGTGCTTTGGGAGGGACTGTGAGGGGTTGTGGGTTATGGGTGGGAAAGGAGCGTGTCCACTTGTCACTTTTAGTTTGACAAGATATGTCTCCCTATACTACTGTAGTGGTTCTGGCTGTTACAGTCAATCACAGTGGCTTTCCTCACACCGTTGTGCCCTTCAGTCATGCAGTGAAAGGAGGCCGCACTCTTTCTTCTCTTGGGGAACAACATGGTTCTGGTGCTCCAGCCTGATGGTAGTTGGGGTGCTTCTTAAGTGATGTATTTGTATGAGTGCAAGGCAAGGCGTGTACAGTGCAATGGCCAGTGTATGTGTAGGAGTAAAAAAAAACAGGCCTGAGTTAGAAAAAAAAAAATCTCTTTTTACTCAACTGCAAAATGAGAGTTGTAGTACATCCAAGTATATCAGGCACAGTTTCAACTGTACATAGTGCAATTCTCTCCCAGAAAGCAATGTTTGGATTTAGGCAAGGGTGTGGGTTATGGCCTTCTTTCCTCTCTATCTAGCTAAAGTCTCTTTCAATAAAGCCTATGGTGGGTAATAGTATAGTCAATAATGGATTTAGTGTCCACTGAGGGATACACAGTTTTGATGATACAATTGGCCAAGTCATGTTCAGGTGTGAATGGTGTCTTAGCAGGTTACCTTACTGACTCCAATGCTCAACTATGCAAATTCGGAATTCTCCAATTCTCTCTTTGAAAGAGTATTCATACCCCTTGAACTTTTGCAATTTTTTCACTTTACATCCACAAACTTTATTGGGATTTTAAGGGATATATCAACACAAAGAATAAGTATGTTTGAAGGAAAATTATATTTAATAAATAAATACATATATGGAAAGTGTAGTGTGTATTTGTATTCAACCCTCTGAGTCAATACTTTGCAGAACCACCTTTCGCTGAAATTACAGTTGCAAGTTTTTTTGGAATATGTATCTACCAGCTTTGCAAATCTAGAGGTTGAAATTTTTGCCCATTCTTTGCAAAACAGCTCAAGCTCAATCAGAATGGATGGAGAGTGTCTGTGAACAGCAATTTTCAAGTCTTGCCACAGATTCTCAATGGGATTTAGATCTGGACTTTGACTGGGCCATTCTAACACATGAATATGCTTTAATCTAAACCATTCCATTGTAGCTCTGGCTGTATGTTTGGTCTCCTCTTACCAGAGCACCTTCTTCCTCATGTTTGCTGTGTCTCCTACATGGCTTGTGGCAAACTGCAAACAAGACGTCATATGGCTTGCTTTCAGAAATGTCTTTCATTCTTGCCACTCTTCCATAAAGGTCAGATCTCTGGAGTACACTACTACTAGTTATCCTGTGGACAGATTCTCCCAGCTGAGGTGTGGACCTCTGCAGCTCCTCCAGAGTGACCATGGACCTCTTGGCTGCTTCTCTAATTAGTGCTATTCTTGCCTGGCCTGTCATTTTAGGTGGACGGCTATGTCTTGGTGGGTTTGCAGTTGTGCCATACTCCTTCCATCTTTGTAGGATTGATAGAACAGTGCTCTATCAGATGTTCAGAGATTGGGATTTTTGTTTATAACTTAACCATTCTTTACACTTCTCCACAACTTTATTCCTGACCTGTCTTGTGTGTTCCTTGGTTTTCATGGTGCTGTTTGATCAGTAATGTTCTCTAACAAAGCTCTGAGGCCTTCATAGAACACATCTAACACATTTAAGATTGTGGGTGTAACATGAAAAATTTGGAAACACCCAACACTTCTGCCAATAAGGTGTTTGAAGAGGAAGCTGTACTCATATGAGAGGGTAACACACAACTACTGCTAATAGACCTCGCAGAACTTGATTGCTTGTAAGCTTCCAGTTCCTATTCATATCAGTTTGCAGCTTGCAGTTTTGCGTTGTGGAGTCTGCACTGTTGAAGGAATTGTACAAAAGATTTTAGATTTTTATGCACTCTGGAGCTGGACCCATATGTAGAATTGCTATGTAAGGATCTGCATCTCAGAGGGACCATAGAGATAACCCATAGTCTGAACTTTTGTGCTAAGATTTTTTTTTAGCATATGTTACTGCTGCAGCAGAATTATGTATGAAGCAATCTTTAGTTTCTTCACATACCACTGTTTTCCTTGAGTTTTTCCCTTAGTTACAGCTTTTTAAACATTTACAATATGAGGACCTTCTCAAGATGGCTCCTCTGCCAGTTCTCTGAGGCCAAAACTGCTTTCCCTTACTTCCCAAATACACTTGCTGTAGCCAGCAGCTCCCTAGCAGCCAATCAGATTGGATTACTGAGAGACACGCCTCCTCACTCTGAAGCCTAATGCAGGCATGCAATGTCAAGGACTGCCCCTCCGTCTTCCTGTCTTCTTCGCAGGAGACAGACAAGCCATAGTAACTGTCTTTTAAGGGAGCAGTGGAAAGGGACAGGGGACAATAACCACCTCCCATCCACCTGTTGACTATAAACGTCCGGGAGGTGGATCTCTATCTCTGAAGGGACGTTTCTGAACGTCCATTCAGAGATGGCAGCTGCACTCTAATCGTGCAGCTGCAGAGTGGGTTGCCCGCTGTCAGTGACAGCAGGGCAACCCAGAGAGAAGGCAGGGACAGTTCCCAGGTGTCTCTGCCTTCTAGATCGCTGTATACACGTGACTGCTGGGGCCGGGATAGTGCAGGAGCTGTCAGGTCTTCTACAGACCTCGATCAGCCCTGCACTGAGGCTGTACAGCGTTGCATAGTGCTTTACAGCCTCTCTAGGGGGTGTATTTCCCCTGTAACTAGGGCTGTCAGCCCCAGTTACAGGAGAAATCAATAGTGGAAAAAAAAATAAAGTGAAGTTAAATGTCCCCCAGAAGTCTTGTATGACCTTATGGGGGACACAAAATGTAAAATAAAAAATTAAAAAATAAAGTGTTAAAATAAAAAAAGGTTTAACATGTAAAAAAAAAAAAAAAATCCCCAAGTAAGGAATTAAATATTTAAAAAATAAAATAAAATAGACATATTTGGTATTGCCGCGTCCGTGACGGTCGGCTCTATAAATATATCACATCATCCACCCAGTCCGATAAACACCATAAATTTTTTTTTTATAAACTCTGTCGAAAAAAGCCATTTTTGTCACCTTACATCACAAAAATGGCAACACCAAATGATCAAAAAGGCGTATGTCCCTCAAAAATTGTACCAATAAAGCCATCACCTCATCCCGCAAAAAATGAGTCCCTGCATAAGAAAATCACTCAAAAAATAAAAAAAACTATAGCTCTCAGAACATGGACACATTAAAACATCATTTTTTTTGTTTCAAAAATGCTATTATTGAGTTAAAGTGAAATAAATATAAAGTATACATATTAGGTATTGCCACGTCCGTAACAACCAGCTGTATAAAAATACCACATGACCTAACCCCTCCAGTGAACACCATAAAAGATTACAAATAAAAACTGCGCCAATTTTTTTTGTCACCTAACATCACATAAAGTGAAACACCAAGCGATCAAAAAGGCGTATGCCCCCCAAAATAGTACCAATCAAACTGTCACCTCATCCCACAAAAAATTAGACCATAACTAAGACAATCGGTCAAAAAATTTAAAAAAAACTATGGCTCTCAGACTATGGAGACACTAAAACATCATTTTTTTTTGTTTTAAAAATGCTATTATTGTGTAAAACTTAAATAAATAAGAAAATGTATACATGTTAAGTATCGCCTTGTCTGTAACAATCTGCTCTATAAAAATGTCACATGACCTAATCTCTCAGATGAACGCTGTAAAAATAAATAAATAAAAACTGTGCAAAAACAACCAATTTTTTAGTTACTTTGCTCCATAAAGTGTTATAATGAATGATCAAAAAAATCATATGTACCCAAAAATGGTACCGTTAATTCTTCCTGAAAAAAATGAGCCCCTGCACAAGACGATCGGCATAAAAAAAAATATGGTGTTCAGAATATAGAGACAAAAACACCTTTTTTTTTCAAAAATGCTTTATTATGTAAAACTGAAACAAACAAAGAAAGTAGACATATTTGATATCATTGCATCCGTAACAACCTGCACATGATTTACCCTGTCAGATGAATGTTGTAAAAAAAAAAAAAACACTGTCAAAACAGCAATTTTTTGGTTACCTTGCCACAAAAAACTTAATATAGAGCAAATAAAAATCATATGTACCCCAAAATACTACCAATGAAACTGGCACCTTATTACCTAGTTTCCAAAATGGGGTCACTTTTTGGGAGTTTCTACTGTAAGGGTGCATCAGAGGGGCTTAAAATGGGACATGGCATCTAAAAACCAGTTCAGCAAAATCTGCCTTCCAAAAACCATATGGCGCTCCTTTTCTTCTGCGCCCTGCCGTGTGCCCTTACATCAGTTTACGACCACATGTGGGGTGTTTCTGTAAACCGCAGAATCAGGGTAATAAATATTGAGTTTTGTTTGGCTGTTAACCCTTGATGTGTTAAAGAAAAAAATGGATTAAAATGGAAAATCTGCCAAAAAAGTGAAATTTAAAAATTTGATCTCCATGTTCCTTTAATTCTTATTGAACACTTAAAGGGTTAAAAAAGTTTGTAAAATCAGTTTTAAGTAACTTGAGGGGTGTAGTTTCTACAATGGGGTCATTTATGGGGGTATCCACTGTGTGAGCCCCACAAAATGACTTCAGACCTTAACTGGTCCTTAAAAAGTAGGTTTTGGGCAATTTTTAAGCCTTCTAACGTCCTAAAAAAATAAAATGACATTTACAAAATGATTCCAATATAAAGAAGACATAAGTAATAAATATTTTATGAAGAATCACTTTCTGTTTTAAAAGCAGAGAAATAGAATTTTTGAAAATTGTGAATTTTTCAATTTTTTTTGTAAATTTGGGATTCTTTCATAACTAAAGGTGAAATATATTGACTCAAATTTATGACTATCATGAAATACAATGTGTCACGAGAAAACAATCTCTGAATGGCTTGGATAAGTAAAAGCGTTCCAAAGCTATTACCACATCAAGTGACATACGTCAGATTTGCAAAATTAGGCATTGGTCAGGAAGGAGGCAAATGGCCCGGAAGTGAAGTGGTTAATGAAAGCTGTTATTATAAGGTAATTACAGATCTTTTGAGAATCATTGACAGACTAACTCAGGTATACATGCATAGCTCTAATAAACTAGCAAATAAAATAAAAATATGACAGTTACTCTTTAATATTTAAGTAAAGACTCTAAGCTACCCTAAATCAACCCTGCTTTGATTTCCTGTCCGTCCATCAAGAGCAGCCCACTTTCAATCAGCCAGGAGACTCCACACATGGTGTGCCCCGGGAAAACAACTACTATTCCTATCTGCAGCTCCTGATCACTGTGCCTGTCCTGGGAGAGAGGGAGATTGACCCAGCCACCCTGAGTACCGGATAACTACTACCACCAACATCTGTACCGCTCCCATCTGCCTCTTCGTGCTCTTGATGGGATCGCTTGAGGTCTCAGTGGCCAGACAACCACAGCAATCATACATTTATCATCTATCCTGTAGATAGGCAATAAATAACGCTAATGGGAAAACACTTTTAACCCCTTCTTGACCATTGTACATGTACAGAGGAAGTTGGGTCTTTAAAGAGGGCTTCTGCTACTATAGTCGCTGGGTGCATGCTGTTTCACACAGCAGCTATCTGGGGATAATGTCTGTGATCATCAAAAACATAAATCACAGACATTTAACCCCTCAGATGCCATGGTCACGTGGTCGGGTGACCACAACATCTGAGAGCTAGAAAACCTGGAAGCACACCGAACCCTGGTCATAATGCCTTCCCTTCACTGAGAATAGGGAAGGTGTTACTTAGTGGTGACAGACTTAAGCCTGTACAAGGCCTCCAGGCCTATTACTCGTATATATTCCACTGCAGCCCTGAAGGTGGCAGCACTGCATTGAAATATGCTGAAATGCTTAAATTCCGTTACTGAATGGAAAAGACAATCTAATGATCGCAAATTGAGGAAGTAACAGGAGTCGCTAAGATCAGCAGATGATCACATTTTCAAGCACCTAGCTCCAATCTGTGGCATGTAGAAGCAGCATAAAAGATAGATTGAATGAAAAGTTTTTTGGCCACATGAAACAATCGGATCATCGTGTGTGTGTGTGATACATCTGCAGTACCCTAGACCTGGGGGGATCTGCAAATGTTAATTACATATTGTTAAATATTTTCATGGTTATGCCTTTATTTCAACAAGAGGAGGAATGGTTGGCAATGTGTGGTAACAGGAATGGAATTTATCATTTCACTACTGCTCTCTTGGTAGGAGTGGACTAGTCCTGCTTGCTGCCAGGAGGGGGGGTTCCAGTTGAGACATCAAGGAATGAGGTAGCACATGGCATGGCTCCTGCATGTAGGAACTATATCCCATTCCCCTGTGCCACCAACACTACAGAGGGATATTAAGGAACCAGACCTAGTTCTCCTCTGACACCCACACTCCAGAGAGACAATCAGAATTCAGAATGCAACCATCAGTTGTAGGAGACAGCAGAGTGATCAGCAAAATCATAGCTTTACAGACACTGCTGCTAGGTCAGGGAAAATGGGCCAAAAACACCCTCAACACACTAAATAAACACTAGGCCAGACAAACATCAAGCCAGTATTAAAGTGGATGCCTATATCCACAAGTGCCAATTAATTGCCCCACAACCAGCCACCATACTTCCTCAGCTGGTGCCAGAGAAGAATTGCACTAAAGCCTGCTGCTACTGTATATATTTCAAGTTTTATGTTGCCCTTAGTAAAAAGTACTTTGTTATGTTTAGCTCTGGCCTCATTCTTCAGTACTATAACCTTCACTGTGACAGACCTCAAAGAGCTACGGCCTTAGGCAGGACATTGTGACACAACCACGCAACATCAGAGCCACTACCACTCCCATCCTCTACACCAGGTCCCACATCCTGCCAACATGCCAGTTATCATTACTTGTCGCAAACTGAGAGGGACATAAATTTTGAACTGAGAGACTTTGGTTTATCACTCCGGTAGATCATTACACGTTTAGGCTGAGATGCCAGAACTGTTGCCTGTCCTGGTGGTTGGGACATCAATGATAAACTAGAATGACAGAAAAAGGGGCACAGAGGAGAACCTCTGCATGGACAGAACATCTCATTACAAGAATGGCCGGTAGTAATCCATTCTGTACTGTAAGTGATATTGGATGTCACATCCCAAACCTTGAGTGGCAAACATTGTCTACAAAGACCATCAGAAGGCGTTTCACTGCATCAGGCTATGAGTCAGGCTATAATGTTGCATAGCAAGATGGTGGTTGGAATGGAGGTCTATCCTGTTTAGTGATGACTCCTGCATTTGTTTCAGACTCAATGATTCCTAGACATCGGTCTGGTGAACACATGGGAAATGCCATGAAGAGGCCTTCACAAGGCAACGTCAAACCAGTCCTACTCCTGGGATTTGGTGTGTGGGTCTGGATCTGGGCTTACAGGCTCCTTGGCACTGCGCTCCCAAAATAGTTGCTGATGAGGGTAAGCTGTCCATCAGTGGCCTCCATTCACTTACACTGGGGATGGACTTTTGCATGCACTAGGTCTAGGTCCCCTGTCCATCCGTAGTATAAATTAATGGAGGCTGCTGAGCGAAGGGACCGGTGACATGACCCTACATCACTGACCATTTTGGGAGAGTAGCACCAAGAAGCAGGTAAGCGGACCTGCAAGTAAACATAAATTAGGAATATTGCTGAGGGTTTAATACTGCCTATTAGTAGCTGCATATACTGTATGTGCTGTTCCTAGCACATGTGCAGCTAGCAATAGATAGTGGTCAACCTCTATAAGGCAATGGGTGGATTTCAGTACCAAGATAGGTTATCAAATTATATATTCCTTTAAATCTTCAGACACTCTATTTTTTCTTGATTTTGGACTTGTATCTTGCTTGGATTTTAGCATTGTAATAAATTACATTACCTTTTAATATACAGTATAACAGGAATGGATGCAACTGCTGAAACCAATAGTTTCCAACACAGGTAAAAAATATAATTGCAGTTAATCTACTTATTTATCAATGATTAAGTATAAGTTTACTTAAGCAAAGAGTTAAGATGACCTGTGTAGTGAAGGGTTCCTCTGGAAAAAGTAATCTGCTTTAGGCTAAAATCAGACACTAAGGGGTTCAATCCAATAAAATAGTTTTATAGACAAGAAATGCACCGGACCCATGCTGTTGTTTGCTTTACATTTTACATCCCCATTATTTCCTTCAGACACAATAGTACAGTGAACCATAAACCAGTTAATACTCCTGGACTCAAATGAAGAAATACAAGGTAATGGGTAGAATAACATTAATATTCTCACTATGGTGCATGCAGCCCACAGAATGTATTCTAATCTGGTCATTGCACTTTATTGTGAATAATAAAATATATGATTGCATTGGAAGTGGTTAATAACAGGAAAATGCTGGAAAGGTTAACTTATATGCTGAAAGCTACAATTATTCCTTTGACACTGTAGTTCTCTTCATCATCTATGGGTGAACAGGGAAATGTCTACCAGGCGCTATAGCATTACATGTAACACCGATAAAAAATATTATGTTAAAGAACCTATGCACACTATGCATAGAAGAACTTTGCATAGTTAGAGGTTATGTGGTCTTTAAATTAAGATCTTTGAAATCATGGTTGTACATACAGGATGTCCACACTGCTGGATTGTGGGGCAACCTGATTCACCTCTTCTTGCCTCCAGTTGATAGTTGCAGCCTTAGTGGTCTTGGCTGTGGCTCCATTTTGGTCCCATATGGCTGCATCAACTTTCTATAGCAATCAGCATTCCACGATAATGTTGGTCAGTTGCCCTATTTAAACAGGACCTTTCACTAGAATAAAAAATCTAAACTAAGCATACAGACATGGAGAGCGGCGCCCAGGGATCTCCCTGCACTTACTATTATCCCTGGGCGCCGCTCCGTTCTCCCGATATAGGCTCCGGTATCTTCATATGTTTGGCTCAACTGGGTGGAGCCTGCCGGCGTCTCCTTCTCCCAGGCTGTAGCGCTGGCCAATCGCAGTTTTCTTTTTCTCTCAGGCTATGAGCTGAGCGCTGCGATGGGCCAGCGCTACAGCCTGGGAGAAGGAGACGCCGGCAGGCTCCACCCAGTTGAGCCAAACATATGAAGATACCGGAGCCTATACCGGGAGAACGGAGCGGCGCCCAGGGATAATAGTAAGTGCAGGGTGATCCCTGGGCGCCGCTCTCCATGTCTGTATACTTCGTTTACATTTTTTATTTTAGTGAAAGGTCCTCTTTAAAAGGGGACTCTGGCCTTCCCACCTTACCTGCCGATTAAGGTACATACTTTGTATGACACTCATAATAGAAACATAGAAACATAGAATGTGTCGGCAGATAAGAACCATTTGGCCCATCTAGTCTGCCCAATATACTGAATACTATGAATAGCCCCTGGCCCTATCTTATATGAAGGATGGCCTTATTCCTATCCCATGCATGCTTAAACTCCTTCACTGTATTTGCAGCTACCACTTCTGCAGGAAGGCTATTCCATACATCCACTACTCTCTCAGTAAAGTAATACTTCCTGATATTACTTTTAAACCATTGCCCCTCTAATTTAAAACCATGTCCTCTTAATCTGCTATTCTGCTTGTGCCTTGCTCCTTGACTTTGTTGCCTGGTACCTGTTCTTCCCTTGGTTCAGATGCTTGGTCTGCTCATCTGACTAATGGTCCTTTTATATACAGTAGACAATTATGGAGATCAAGTTGTTCCTATGTGATAATTGTCTGATCATCAGAGAAGGTTAGAGTTACATTTACATGCAGTAATCACCTCCTCTATATGAGGACTAGCGATCATTTCAGTGATCACTCTTCCTCATAAAGAATCATTTGGGGTCATTTAACAAACTGGTGTAAAGTAGAACTGGCTTAGTTGCCCATAGCAACCAATCAGATTCCACCTTTCATTTTTTATAGCTCCTCTGGAAAATGAAAGATGGAATCTGATTGGTTGCTATGGGCAACTAAGCCATTTCTACTTGACATCAGTTTGATAAATGACCCAAATTGTTTCTGGGCAGAAGATCCCTGTTTACACTGGGATGTGTAGTACACAGAAATGATGATTTTTGCTGCCAGCTGAAACACCCAATGCATGAACGTCAGTCCAAGTAAAAGGAACTTTAATCTCCTGTTGATGACCCTTGGTCCCATTCCACATTCTGGAGTTTTCTCAGTGCACCTGCTCCCAATCAGAGACTATTCTGGAGACCAGGGCCTGACCAGGAAAGTCCATACCACCTATCGAGGGCACTCTCATAGGCAGCTCATGTTGCTCATTGCACCATCTCTGTACCGTGATTAATAAGTGGTCCCAAGCAACTGATCCTTCAATATGACAATTAGTGCCCTAATAGAGCATATGGTTAGGGGTTGTCCTAATTGTTTTAACAATTTTAATGCTGTATAATAGTAGTAGAGCTAAGATGTATGTATACTTACTTCAAGCAATGTAAAACTGAATATGATAAGTAAGATTTAGTAAATCATACCTCAAAATTGACATCACCTAAACAGCGAAATGTTAGATATGGACCAACAATCTTCAATAAATCTTCCTTACTCTCATTCTGAATTGTGAACTTTGGCAGAAGAGGATCCCATTTCTGGATAATAAAGCCAACAGTTGTCCCAGGAGGAGCTTGTACTTCGAGCTAAAAAGAAAAAACCATACTGCAAAATGATGTCTAAATTCATTTACAAAAGTAACTTTCAATACCCTTGACAGTACCAGGGGCTTTTACTTGTCAAAGCAAACCCATTCAGAAATATCTGTCCTCAGCAATGTGTCCATTATAAAACAAAGAAAGCTGTAATTTCCTCTATGTGTGTCAAAAACCATCACAAATGTAGCAAAGTGTTTAATTGTGCACAAAAATGCATTACTGAAAGCTCCATGCATCTAAATGGAAAGAGCTATGGTGAGTAGTTGTGCACATGCTGTATATAGTATATACATGTATTTACTTTAGTTCAAGAACATTTCATCCTTCAAACTAAATCTATATACAGTATATATATATATATATATATATACTTCCTGACAGTGGCGTAACTAGAATAACACATTTTTGAATGGAACCCCCCTCCCAGTCCCCAAGCAACTTATTCGCATCCCCCTCCTCCCGTGCATCCCCCCCGTGGCTAGTCAAAATCACTCATTTAGACCAGGCAGCTGCTCCGTCCGTTTCCTACAATGTCTCTGTATATAATGTAATTTTATAATACTGTTGAGGGGGCTCTAACAATACAATCTTTTTCTCCTCCTCCTGGGTGGGCCCCTTTTAAATTCGGGCCCCAAAGCAGGCACTTCCCCTGCTTCCCCATAGCTACACCCCTGCTTCCTGACAATATGATAAAAACAATTAAAAAGGAAAGTTGCAGGAGTGAAATTTTAGGGGGCCTGAATCATAGGTGTGAGACTGCCCAAATGAGGAGAAAAAAGCTACAAATAACATGTATTGGTTATGGGTTCTGATTAGTGTTGATCGAGCACCATAGTGCTCGGGTGCTCGGCCCGAACACTTCGGGATGCTCGGGTGCCCTACCGAGCACCCGAGTATAATGGAAGTCAATGAGAGAACCCGAGCATTAAACCAGGCACCCCCTTCTCTGAAGAGGGGAGGGTGCCTGGTTCATAGGAAAGGTCATAAAGTGATGGAAACACCCCTGAAATGGTTCAGGAACAGCATGGGGAGGATGTCTGGATGCATCTGGACTCCCAGGTTGCCACTGGGAACGATGTTGTCCGAGTAGTAGGCCACTTTTACAGACTGACAATAATACGCACAAAACCGAAGATAAAATCGATTTTAGAGGAAAAATTGTTAGGAAACATTCTTTCCTGTATATTTACTTGTATATAAAGTGCAAGTGCTTCCAAAAATTACAAGGAATCGGCACTACAATACACCCTTTGTTACACATAAAGGAGGGCATCATACACAGCCTTGAAATATTATGATTGATGGCCTGCTGGTGACCCTCAAAAACATTTTGAGCAAGGGCCTGCTGATCTGACCATCTAAAACATTATGGGTGATGGCCTCTGCCGCTTTGGTGACTTTAGATAACCTGGGGCTGATCGCACGTCCCCGTGACAGCGACAATCCATTCTGATTTCTGGCCTATAAACTTTCGATGTTATTGTCAGCGCAAACCATGGTGACTACAGGTAACGGGGAATCAGAGTTCGATTGCGGAGAGGGAGCCTGAGAAACAGCTACGGCTACCACATCCAAGCAAAGTAGCATGCACGCAAATTACCTATTAGGTATAATTAGGTGAGGGCCTGCAGGTGATCTGACCCTGTAAAAGATTTTAGGTGCAGGCCTGCAGGTGAGCTGACCCTGTAAAATATTTTAGATGCAGGCCTGCTGGTGAGCTGACCCTGTAAAAGATTGTAGGTGAAGGCCTGTGTCACGGCTGAGGATGGGGGAAATCCTCAGCCGTGTGAAGCCAGATGATGTTATGGCTGCTTGGCCAGGAAGACAGGATTAGGGAGCAGGTCACCTCCTAAACGCATCCCTAACCTGACCCTGACTCCTAGCTACATGAGCCGACCTTGATGGTAGGAGGGCTCATGCTCCAGAACCTTGAAGTCCCTGCTAGCCCTCAAGATGGCCCTAAACTAGGAGCTGAGTAAGACAACCCACTCCTCCTAGGCACGGAGGAGCAGGAGTCTCAATGGCCAAGCTGCTGGAAAAGGGGAAACATAAACAGCTCTATGGATATGGCAGGTGAACAAAGAGTTCCACCTACCTGCCACAGCCTTGCTGACTGGATCCCTGTGTAAGCAGGGTGCAGATCACAAACGCATCCCCACACAGGGACCCAGATCCATAGCTGCACAAAATCACATGGAAACATCAAACAGACATCACACATAACTAGAAATAAACTTAATGTGACATTATGGTTATGACCACAGGGGTGGCTCTCACTGGCAGGTAGTAAAGACAGGAGGCTGCTTTCAGCTAAGCATGGCTGAAGACCTGGAAAAGCAGTGAGGCTATATAGGCCAAGAAGCCACACCCCACAGTCGGACACACCCAGTGAGACACACACACACTGGGAAGGGAGTTAACCCTTCCAGCACCAAAGAAGGGAAACACACACTAAAAAGGAAAAGTGTCCAAACAACACATACACTGTGGCTGTTGCCGCAGGCAACGACATGGGTGGCACTCATGTCCAGGGAGTCAGCCCGAAGGCCGGGACACTGCCACCACATGTACAACAACCACCAAACGTTGCCACGGGCAACCACAGTGAGGGGAAGATGTACGTGCACACCACACATAACACAGAGTGTACACAGACATACATACACACACACACCCAACAGAAGGATTGCTAGGTGCAACCATAATACAGTTCAGAGTGCTATGCTGCCACATACATACCGTTGCCAGCGGCAACCACAGGTGAGGCAAATACCACAGCCCTCACCTGTGATTGACAATCAAACTAAACCGCTGACAACCGCATGCGGTTGAGGAGTCACCGTCATAGCCATGGCCGTGACAGCCTGCTGGTGAGCTGACCCTGTAGAAAATTATATGCGAGGGCCTGCAGGTGAGCTGACCCTGTAGAAAATTATATGTGAGGGCCTGCTGGTGAGCTGACCCTGTAAAAGATTTTAGGTGCGGGCCTGCTGGTGAGCTGACCCTGTAAAATATTTTAGGTGCGAGCTTGCTGGTGAGCTGACCCTCTAAAAGGTTGTAGGTGAGGGCCTACAGGTGAGCTGACCCTGTAAAAGATTTGAGGTGCGAGCCTGCTGGTGAGCCGACCCTGTAAAAGATTTTAGGTGCGGGCCTGCTGGTGAGCTGACCCTCTAAAATATTATATCCAAGGGCCTTCAGGTGAGCTGACCCTGTAAAAGATTGTAGGTGAAGGCCTGCTGGTGAGCTGATGCTGTAAAACATTATATGCGAGGGCCTGCTGGTGAGCTGACCCTCTAAAAAATTATATGCGATGGCCTGCTGGTGAGCTGACCCTGTAAAACATTATATGCGAGTGCCTGCTGGTGAGCTGACCCTCTAAAAAATTATATGCGAGGACCTGCTGGTGAGCTGACCTTCTAAAACATTGTAGGTGAGGGCCTGCTGGTGAGCTGACCCTGTAAAAAAATTATTTGCGAGGGCCTGCTGGTGAGCTGAACCTGTAAAAAATTATATGCGAAGGGCATATATGCGAGGGCATTATATGCGACGAATAAGCATATCAAGCATGTGTTGATATGATGGAAGATGAGAAAAGGAAGATTCAACCATATACTCTTGTTTGTGGTGGAAGGGGTGCATGGGAATAAAGTGTATTCAGTACATTGTAAACAACACATTTAAAGTGCCTTTATGTTCATCAGCTTTCATCTGGTGGAGTCGAGAAGTCATGGTCAATCCAGGCCTTGTTCATTTTTATAAGAGTCAACCTGTCAGCATTTTCAGTTGACAGGCGGATACGCTTATCTGTTATAATGCCACCAGAAGCACTAAATACCCGCTCAAACAAAACTCTGGCGGCAGGCCAGCACCTCCAAGGCGTAGAGCGCCAGTTTGTGCCACGTGTCCGACTTGGACACCAAGTAGTTGTAAGGCACTGAGGGATCATTGAGGACGCTGACATGGTCTGCTATGTACTCCTTCACCATCTTCCAAAATGTTTCCCTCCTTGTGACAGTAGGCCACGCATAAGGGTGAGGGTGATGTCATGAAACTGTCCTAGGCTTTGGAGAGTGTTTCCCTCTGTTGGAACTGATGTGTGTTCCCCTTGTTTCCCCTTCTTGGTTGGCTAAGGAACTACGGACTCTGCCGCCAGCGTTGTCAGATTGCAATTTTTGGAGCAATTTTTCAACAAGGATCTTCTGGTATTGCACAGTTTTGCTCATCCTCTCCACCAGAGGAATAAGAGATAAGAAGTTTTCTTTGTAGCGGGGGTTGAGAAGGGTGAACAACCAGTAATCCATGTTGTCTAAAATGCATATAACGTGTGGATCGCGGGAAAGGCAGCCTAACATGAAGTCAGCCATGTGTGCCAGAGTACCAACAGGCAAGACTTCGCTGTCGCCATCAGCAGGATTACTCTCAATCTCCTCATCCTCTTTTTCCTCTTCTGCCTAACCTCGCTGAACAGATGGAATTAAACTTCCATGGGTACTACCCTCTGTAGCGGAGTCAACCGTCTCCTGCTCCTCCTCCTCCTCTTCATCGTCCAATTCGAGCTCAGAAGACGAACTGAGGGTGGTCTGGTTATCACCCTATGTAATGTGTTCCCCCATTTCCACCTCTTACACATGTAAGCGTTGTCCTTAATTGTGAGCAGCGAGCATTTGAGTAAACACAGAAGTGGGATGGTTATGCTGATAATAGTGTTATCACCGCTCACCATCTGTGTTGATTCTTTAAAGTTTCTTAAAACCTCACAGAGGTCAGACATCCATGCCCACTCCTCGCTTGTGAATAGCGGAAGCTGACTGGAAAGGCAACAAACATGTCGCAGCTGGTATTCCACTACTGCTCTCTGCTGCTCACAAACCCTGGCTAACATGTGGAATGTCGAGTTCCAGTGCGTGCTCAAGTCGCACAACAGCCGGTGAGCTGGCAATTTCAAGAGCTTCTGCAGCGTTGACAGACGGGCTGAAGCTGTCGATGACTTGCGGAAATGTGCACACATGCGGCGCACCTTCACCAGTAGCTCAGGCAAATTGGGGTAGGTTTTGAGAAACCGCTGAACCACAAGGTTGAACACGTGGGCTAGGCATGGGATGTGTCTGAGCTTGCTGAGCTCCAAAGCCGCCACCAAGTTACGACCATTATCAGACACAACCATGCCTGGTTCTAGGGTGAGTGGCGAGAGCCACAGCTCAGTCTGGTCTCTTATCCCCTGCCACAGCTCTGCGGCAGTGTGCTGTTTGTCCCCTAAGCATATAAACTTCAGCACGGCCTGTTGCCGCTACCCCACCGCAGTGCTACCTTGCTTCCAGCTACCGACTGATGACTGACTGGTGCTGCACGCAGATAAATCTGAGGTGGAAGTGGAGGAGGAGGCGTAGGAGGAGAACCCTGATCGACGTAGGGCCCGCAATCCTTGTCGTCGCTAGCACCTGTGCCATCCCAGGATACAACTCGCTCCCGGCCTCCACAACATTTACCCAGTGTGCCGTCAGGAAAATATAGTGTCCCTGGTCGAATGCACTTGTCCATGTGTCCATGGTTAAGTGGACCTACCCAGTAAGGCCTCATGCACACGACCGTTCCGTTTTTTTGCGGTCCGCATATTGCAGATTCGCAAAACACGGTAGCCGCCCGTGTGCCTTCCGCAATTTGCGGAACGGAACAGGCGGCCCATTGTAGAAATGCCTATTCTCGTCCGCAAAACGCACAAGAATAGGACATGTTATATTTTTTTTGCGGGGCCACGGAATGGAGTAACAGATGCGGACAGCACACAAAGTGCTGTCCGCATCTTTTGCGGCCCCATTGAAGTGAATGGGTCCGCACCTGAGCCGCAAAAACTGCACCTCGGATGCGGACCAGAACAACGGTCGTGTGCATGAGGCCTAACTGCGTAGGTCAGGGCACGTGTAATGTTACGGGACACCTGTTGGTGTACGGCGGGCACGGCACACCTTGAAAAATAGTGGCAGCTGGGGACTGCGTAATGCGTGATGGCCGCCGACATCAGGCTGTGGAAGGCCTCAGTGTCCACAAGCCTAAATGGCAACCTTTCCAGGGCCAGTCATTTTGAAAGCTGCGCATTTAGTGCTATGGCCTGTGGGTGGGTGCCTGGGTATTTTTGCTTGTGTTCAAAGGCCTGGGGTAAGGACATTTGGATGATGCGCTGGGACATGGATGTGGATCTGGTCGCTGATGGTGCTTGCGAAGGTCCAGGTGTAGGGTGGGAGGCATCCGAGCCTGCGCCTTCGACAGGGGATTGGCAAGCACGTAACATAGGTGAAGAGGAGGCAGTGGTGTGACCTGCAGACACAGATTGTGGACCCAGGCGTTCGTCCCACTTATTACGGTGCTTGAATGTGATGTGGCGGATCATGCTGGTGGTGGTGAGGTTGCTAGTGTTCACGCCCCGGCTCATTTTCGTATTGCACAGGTTGCAAACTACTATTCTTTTATCATCCGCACTTTCCTCAAAAAAGCGCCATACTGCGGAACATCTACCCATTGACAAGGGAGATTTCCGCAAGGGGTGCTCTGTGGAACAGTTGCGGGCCTGTTTGGTGTCACCCGCCTTCTCCCTTTTGCCACCCCACTGCCTCTTCCAGCCTGTTGCGGTGCTGCAGATCCATTTCCCTCTGTACTGCTGTCCTTGCTCGGTTTTCCACCTTCCCAGGTTGGGTCAGTGACCTCATTGTCCACCACATCCTCTTCCACTTCCTCACTCTGATCATCCCCCTGATTTGTTGACCTAACCACAAACACAGTGATTGACAACTGTGTCTCATCCTCTTCATCAACCTCTTGAGACAGTAATTGCGGTTGACTTATTGGCAACTGTGTCTCATCATCATCCAGCTCATTAAACATTAATTGCCGTTCCCCACCGTCATGTTTTTGTGACTGTGGATGCTCAAGAGATTGGGAATCAGGACACAAGATCTCAGGTCCCTCTTTAAGCGTGCTTGGCGAGAGGGCCAAATCAAGTCATGGCGATGAAAAGAGGTCCTCAGAATAGCCGAGTGTGGGATCACTTGTTTCGCCAGACTTTACATGGTGGGAGGAAGGAGGATCATGGTGAGGATTGTGTTGACCAGACTCTTGGCTACTGAGACTGGACTTGGTGGAAGACAGGGTGGTGCTTAACCGACTGGAAGCATTATCTGCTGCAATTCAACCGACCACCTGGTCGCACTGGTTTGAATTCAAGAGTTGTGGCCTGCACCGCCCTGCAAACTAGAACATGAAGCTAGGTATCGTGGATGATTGTTTTTCTTGTGCTCTAGCAGCAGGCACAGTTTCTCCGCGCCCAGGGCCACAGCCTCTGCGTGCACCATCAGCATCACGGCCACTTCTCCGTCCCTTCCTTAATTTAAATGTGATATATGCTTTAAAGTATGTCACACGTGCAGTAGCGTAGGATTTGGAAGTGTATGCGCAAAAAATTTACAAAAGTATTTGTGATTAGGAAACGTTATACAGGACAAGTACCACAGGTAATGTCACAGTTTGCACTGTCTACGGAAAAAGGTACACTGGATGTCACTGATATTTTAAGGTATGCGCACACTTTACACAGGAGATGTGGCGTGAATAATTTAACCGTCTGCAGCGGCCTATTACACGGTATTTAGCCCAGGATGTGCTAAAAATGTATATTGCTGCTGTCACACACAATAGTCCTTAACCTGTTACGGACACAGGGCGTACAGGTACCTTGGTACAATACCCAGTGGGGTCCTGTGATCCCCCCCTTGTCGGCGATCGCAGCAAACCGCAGGTCAATTCAGACCTGCGGTTTGCTGTGTTTCCGGGTTATTCGGGTCTCTGGTGACCCGATAACCAGGAATAGGACGGTGATCGGTGGTGTTATATAATACACCACAAATCACGTCCTGCGATCCTGAGAGTTGGCGGTCACGCCACCTCTCAGGATCGCTTCTGATTGGTCGGCTGGGCAGGTGGGCGGGCGGAGCGGCAGTTTTGAATTGCCGGAGCTCCTCTCCCTGCTCATACACGTTCGTGGAGTGGGAGAGAGAGGAGCTCGGCTGGATTGTAAGTTTTTTTGTGCCATCAGGCACACATTGGAGTATTTTGGAGAGGTAGGGAGAGATACACTAGGCAGGGATAGTGAGGGAAAGTTATTTCACTAGTTTAGCACCCGGATTGGGTGTCTGGGGTCCACAGCACTCAGCTGTGTGACCCTAGACCCCCCAGGGGTGCTGCAGCTTTCCTCCCCACCCCAACACACATTTTTTTGGGGCGCAAGTGTTTTTTTTTTTTTTTTGCATGCGCTGAATTTGGCCGGCACTCTTTTGGGATTTTCAAATTTTTTTTGTTCGATTTTTTTTATTTTTTTTTTCTGTTAGGTGTAGGGCCACGTCCGTGAACAACACATTCTTTTCTTATGTTTTGAGATATTATGGGTCCGTCAATTTGCAGACCCTTTTAAAATATACTTTCATTATTTATACTTAAAATAAATGCCCCTTAATGGTGGCTTGATGTCATACATAGAGTGCAGGCCTCCAACCGGCTACTCTTAATGTATGATAGCATCCGCCACATTTCTGACATACAGACAATACAGACTTACACAGTGTACAATGTGGATGGAAGGTAGATGGTTGGTGTGGGGAATCTTTCCCTAGTACACACTCTTTCTAACCTTTACCCAGGGGTCGCCCCTGATGGTGGGGTTCCCTGTCCGCGTACCTTCCATCCTTTCCCTATAACAGCCTAACGGTGATAGTGTAGTGTAAACAAATACCATATATACGATACTGCAACAACATAGATAATTGTTGTACAAAGCAATGTTCCAACGCATTTTGCCCACTCAGGGGCTCCTCAGGGGGTCTCGGTTACAATAATACAGATAGTATAGTGACACCTATTAAATTGTTTATCCCAAGATATATACAATAACACTTTTTGCAGTGTCTAGGTAGATGGTACAATCACCATATATACATTATCCCATTCGTCGTCTCAAATAGGTATTGCAGACGTCATAAACAAAAAATGGTACAATCAGATGAGGGCTGGGTATCGCGCTAGCTCCTATTGGGTGCTACTACCTGTAATCCAACATATATAGTAAAAAGCAAGTACTAGATGCAGATAGGGATGTATACAGAGACACCCTTAGTCGAGGTCATATCCTTTTCTTCAACATCCAGGAATATTCAAGTACACTTACAATTTAGCTCCCAGCTCCTGACGTGACTGCCTCCTCCCAGGGTCGATATGGCAGTGGCATACATGGGGAACTTCTCTTCTTTTAAAATCGGCGCTCCTCAGGCACTTCCGGCCCGTGGAACGCACGCCGCGACCTTACTTCCGGTCTGGTGGAACGCAAACGTCACATCCGGTTCTGCGATTCACCAGGACACCGGCCTCTAGCGATTGTTAGAGGTAGGAAGACAGGATAGCGTTTCTTTAAAGCCATGCAGTGAACAGTTTAACCCCTAATACGCCTCCTATATGGGGGGAGCGGTCCCCAAGTGACTTCTAATGCTACAAAAAATTATATTTATTCATCCAATGATTAGGACATAGGGGAATCTCGGATCCTTAGATCCAGATCCAGATCCAGATTCATAACAGATCACAATCATGACTCTGGTGGGGTCATCTTGTATTTAATTGAGTACTTCCCGCACTCATGACCAATTTTTGAACTATCATTAATACCTTAAGCAGAAGCTTTAAGGGGCTTAATCCTCTTTTCAGGGTGATCTTTTGGTTAGGACATTTTTCCTGTTTTTTTCTGGCCAATTCCATAACATCCATCTAGAATACGGTCCAATCCCACAATCAGACTAGTTTCTCTTTTCCAACTGTGGGATTGTTTAGGCCTAAGGGTGCTTGAGACTTACATCTAAAAATCCATTCCGCTTCTCTTTGGAGGATTTTTTTATTCCAGTCTCCCTTTCTAGGGGACATGGGTACACACTCCAGAGCAGAACATTATAGAGCCTTGGCACTTCCTCCATGGAATTCATTTACATGATCGGCGACAGGCGTTACATTCTTCTATATAGTTCCCTATATGTCTTCCCTATATAATCTTTTGGGCATGGGCATTGACAAATATAAATCACCCCTTTAATCCTAAAATTGATGAAATCTCTTATGGTGAAAACCCTGACAGTCGCCGAGCATGTAATTGTCTTACATGTGAAAATGGAGGCGCACGCCTTGCATGTTTCACATCTAAACATGCCCGTGGGTCTATGGTCCAGCCAAGTTCCTGACGGTGCCACAGGTACATAGTGGCTGCGGATTAGCCTATCTCTCAGGCTTCTGCCTTTGCGATATGTGATACTTGGATACGACATGATGTTCTTACTCATTTCGGGATCCATTTTAAGGATTGGCCAGTACTTTTCTAGTATTTCTTTTACTTTTTTATTTGCAGTGTCATAGATAGAAATAAGTCTGGTCTGTGCTTTTTCATTTTTATTTTGTTTTTTAGGGGTAAGCAAGGCCTCTCTATTTGTACCCAAAGCATACTGGAAAGCCTTTCTCAGAGTTGCATTGAGGTAACCCCCATCCCTTAGTCGGGATTATAGTTTTTTAGATTCTAGATGGAAATCCTCCAGTGATGAACAGATGGGTGCTATCTCGCCCCTATATTAGGGCTGTCTAGGTACCCCTTACCCACTCATATCCCCGCCGGACCCCTTCTGCTCTTCTTTACAGCAAAATCTTCTTGCATTGGACATCTCCAGAGACCAGAGGACCGGGGCCATAACGGTAGGACCTACTGGTTATTTAAGGTGCCGCCGTGTACCCATCTATATTATTTAAGGGTGCCGCCGTGCACCTAGCACATTTGTATCCCTGGTGCCATCATGCACTTTTTTCTTTATCTCTCATTATAGCATTTAGGGACTCATCCTAATCTTGTATATATTAAAAGTTATGTTTTAACCTAAAATCACCATTACGAACTTCGAATTATTGCAATAAAAGTTCCTTTGAGAATAGCAGGCACGGGTGTAGCTAAAGGCTCATGGGCCTGCAAAAAATGCAGACAGCATACAGACAAGAATAGGCATTTATACGATGGGGCCCGATAAAAGTACAGTATGCACACGGACCGCATCCGTATTTTGTGGATGTGCGATTAGCGGACCACAAAATGGATAAGGTGGAGTGAATGTAGTCTTAGGCTCATAATAAATAACTGGATGTGGTACTCTGAGAAGCTCTGCAGCACCTTTATTTCTCCAAACCCAGGGGTCCTGGATGTTGGACCCACACCAATCAAACATTGATGGTTTGCCCAAAGTGTAGGGCACTGACAGCTGGAACTTAAGAGAAATGTCCACTCTTTTTATATTGATGACCTATAGTTAGGATACTGTAGGTCGTCAATATCTTAGTGACAGGGTCCGTCACCCGTACGCCTGCCGATCATCTGTTAAGTAGTAGTTCCTGCATTGGAAGTATGTGCCAGAACTATACAGCTGCATCCGTTGAGCAGTGGATGGAACTGGTTACTGCATCACTGCTCCCATTCACTTCGCAAAGCTGTGTAGTTCCGGCACCTACTTCTGTCACCAGAGCTACTGCCAAAAAGCTGATTGGTGGGGGTGAAGGGTGTTATACCCCCGATGATCAGATATTGATGGCCTCTCCTGAAGATAGGCCAGCAATATAAAAGGAGTGGACAACCACTTAAAATCAGCACCTGACTTTTATGGAGCTGTGATAAAGCAGTCTCGCTTCATCACAGCGTGTTTGGACTGTGACTGATAGTTAGGCCGAGTTCACACGAACGCGTGTGACCCGTGCTGTGGCCCGCAAACTGAGGGCCGCAATGCACGATCGCCGGCCGTAGGTCAGCCGCATCGGATCGCGGGCCCATTCACTTTAATGGGTCCGCGATCCGCCCGTTCCGCAAAAAGATAGGACATGTTCTATCTTTTTGCGGAACGGAAGTACGGGACGCAACCCCACGGAAGCACTCCGTAGTGCTTCCGAGGGGTCCCGTTCCGTGCGGCCGTTCCGCAATTCTGGATTTGCGGACCCATTGAAGTGAATGGGTCTGCTTCCGGCCACAAACTAGGCCTTAGATATAATCTAAAAGCCGCCGGCGCATTTTCCATGAAAAAGCTATAATGCTTTGGAATACATATGTGTGCCAATGCATGTATAAAAAAAATATAAAAAAAGACACTAAAAGTTGCAATTTCTTAGTGGGACAAAGTGAACTGAATGGTAAAATGTGATAAAAAAAAAAAGAATATTTATACTTTTTTATCATTTTAATTACATACAATTCTTGAAACATACAAAGAATAATTTATTAATAGTGCTGAATGGATGGATGGGCTGATGGACTTTAGATAGATAGAATTATAAATCCCATCATGGGTTAATAAGCTGATGACCTTACACATTGAACAGGTGGATTTAACCCCTTCATGCACCTTGATGTACATGCCAGGAGTGTATGGAGTGGGCTTTGGTGCTCAGCCTACTCATCATGTGGCAAATACCAGCTTGGTGCGGACTAAAATAAAATAAAAACATTTAAAAAGTATTTAGAAATGTGTGAAAATATGTAAACAAATATTAAAAACAACCATTTTCCTGTTTATCATATAAAAAGCAATAAACATAATTGATTTTGATACATCTAAAAATGTCCAGATCATCATTTTATTTTTCTCATAGGTGAATGCTGTAAAAAATTCCAATCACTGAATTGGAGCGTTTTTTTTTGGTTACCTTGTCTTCTCCAAAAAATGGAATAAAAATAATCAAAAAGCCATATGTACCAATAAAAACTACAACCCACTGTGCAAAGGACATGCTCACAGATCTCTGTCAGTGGAAAAATAAAAATTTTACGGCTTTCAGAATATGTTGACAAAAAGCTATTTTCATTTTTATGTAAAGGTTGTACAATTTAACAAGTAGTAAAACATAACAAACTATAAACATTTTGGTAAAGTCATAACCATATTGACCAACACAATAAGGTTATCATGTAAATGTTGATGTGTAGTGAATATTGCACTATACATACATAATTTTTTTTACAGTTTTGCAGTACAAAATATGGAACGTTAACATTGCCCCAATGAAAACCACAACTCATCCAACAAAAAACCCTTCATATGGCTATATTGCTAAAAAAAAAAAGTGCAGGAAGGAAAAAACTAAAAAAAAGGAGGCTTTACAATGCCATACAGCGTGGTTACTTCAGTACATTAGATAAATCTAATATGCTACCAATAAAGTTTATGAAGAGGTTTCTCTATTTCTTTTCTGGTTATGCAGGAATTGTCTTTACATAGAAGTACAGAACACATATTGAAGCTATTTGTATCCTGCCTAGGATATTTAGAAAGGTTTAAAAAAGAACATGTGCAACTCATCACAAAAAAAGCAGTAATAATAACAAGTGATCAACACAAAGACACTAACCTCTTGCAAGTAGCAGGGAAAACAGCAAGTAATGCACCTCAAGGGCCTAATAACTGTGATTACTTCCCGGCCTGTGTTATTAGCAATGTGCATGGTGAAAGGTCGCAATGGTCCACACAAGTTTTTATTGAGGTAGACGTTTTCCTCTCTTGCAAAATAAAGTCTTTGTCCAAAGTTATCTTTTATTTCATACTTATTGCTCTTCTCAGTTCCAAGAATAGCTGGAGAAGCAGAAAACACAGCCACATATCAAGAGAGGAACAAAGTAGTGGAAGATCTATAGTCTCTCTGATTCCTATTATCTACATTACTGTAGTGCTTGTAATCAAAACAATAGTCTTCACAGAGGCCAATGCTTATACAAGGCCATAGTAGTACTGATCTACTACAGCAGTAAAACCCACTGATAAATCTCCTTCTTCCCTTCACACAGTGTATTATAAAACTGTCTGCCTGTAGTCACCTCTAGGGGGAGCTCAGTGTATAATAACGTGAATCAATGTTAGGAACATGAGAAGCAGTTCAGCACTGGGGGGCCCATCAAAGATATGTGGTCTGTATCTATGGTAGGTATGCCACTGCTAAAAACTAAAGCAGAAAATGCAGATGTAGCACATATATATTATGTACATATACCTGCGTACAATTTTCTAGGACATGTTTTACATGTAAATTTTGTTATCATTTTTTTTTTCACCACTAAAATAATCCTAAAAGTAAATAACTTTAAAAAATAAAATAAATAAAATAAATAAATATATATATATATATATATATATATAGATATATATTTCATGAAGGAAATAAATCAATAAATCGGGGGTCATTTATTAAATTGGTGTAAAGTAGAACTGGCTTATGAGAGGTGGAATCAAATTGGTTGCTATGGGCAACTGAGACAGTTCTACTTTACACCAGTTTGATAAATGACCCCTATAGAGTTTGAAAAAGCTGATTGCGTGTAAGAGTGGGAGAGAAGAGGGACCATGCGTGTGTACTATATCTGTGAGACTGGGTGGTAGCTAGACTATGCTTGGGGCATCATCCATGGCAGTTAAAACTTTATTCTCTAAACATTCTGCCATTTATTCCTATGTGGGATTTTTTTTAATTTTAAATGTAACTTTATTAAAAACGACAAATCTGATTGACTCCAAAACTACAGAGCACACCTTTCATTACCAATAGTTTCAAAACACAGTTTGAAGGGAGTCTGTACGTTAAGGAGTTCTGGCTGTATTAATCGCAGAATTCTGTCATTCATTACAATGTTTTTTTTATTTTTATTTTAAACGTAAATTTATAAAAAATGACAAATCCCATTGACTACAAAAATTCATAGCACACTTCTCAGCGCCGAGAGCTTCGAAACACAGTTTGAATGTGGTCTGTACGTTATGTGGTTTGGGCTTGATTAATCGCAGAATTCTGCTAGTCATTTCTAAGGGATTTTTTTATTTTTTTATGTAGATTTATTTTACATATACAACACCTCTCAGATCTGAGAGCTTCGAAACAAAGTTTGAACAGAGTCTGTACATTAAGCTGTTCGGGTTGTATTAATTGCAGAAAACTGAAGAAATATAAAATACAGATTTAGCAGGGTTAGCACTCCAACTTTTAACTCAAATTTCTTAACTCATCGCGTTATCTTGAGACAAAAGCCATTGAAAAGCGATTGAAGGTGTTTGCTTAGATTAGATAACACAACTCAGAAATCTCAGAAAACAGGAGTGTTAATACTACTCCATCCGTATAAGAAGATAAATAATAACAATCTAGTGCTTTTTCAAGTCTCCATACTGTCCATACTGCCAGATCTCTACAATGAGAACCACTGCCTCAGATCAGCTGAATATCTAGTGCAAACAGAATAAATGATCATTTACTGATTATTATGTGTAGGATTAGAGATGAGTGAATCAGTCCAGATTCGTTTAGGGTCTGGTTTACCAAATTTTTGAAAAAGTTTGGTTTGAACCCAAATATGTTTGGGACAAACTAAGGCCCCTTTCACACGGGCGTTGCAGATTGGGGCCGGATGCGTTCAGGGAAAATGGTGCGATTTTGACACTAAAACAAGTCAGTTTTCACTGCGATTGCGCTCCATGTTTGCGTTTTTCCGAGCGGGTGCAAAACATTGTAATGCGTTTTGCACGCGCGTGAGAAAAATCGGCATGTTTGGTACCCAGACCCGAACCCGGACTTCTTCACAGAAGTTCGGGTTTGGGTTAGGTGTTGTGTAGATTTTATTATTTTCCCTTATAACATAGTTATAAGGGGAAATAATAGCATTCTTAATACAGAATGCATAGTACAATAGGGCTGGAGGGGTTAAAAAAAATAAAAAAATAATTTAACTCACCTTAATCCACTTGATCGCGCAGCCCGGCTTCTCTTCTGTCTTCTTCTTTGAGGAATAGGACCTTTGATGACGTCACTGCGCTCATCACATGGTCCATCACATGATCTTTTTTACCATGGTGATGGATCATGTGACGGACCATGTGATGAGCGCAGTGACGTCATCAAAGGTCCTTTTCCTGTGCACAGGAAAGAAGAAGACAGAAGAGATCCCGGCTGCGCGATCAAGTGGATTAAGGTGAGTTAAATTATTATAAAAAAAAATTTAACCCCTCCAGCCCTATTGTACTATGCATTCTGTATTAAGAATGCTATTATTTTCCCTTATAACCATGTTATAAGGGAAAATAATAATGATCGGGTCCACATCCCGATCGTCTCCTAGCAACCGTGCGTGAAAATCGCACCGCATCCGCACTTGCTTGCGGATGCTTGCGATTTTCATGCAGCCCCATTCACTTATATGGGGCCTGCGTTCCGTTAAAAAACGCAGAATATTGAACATGCTGCGATTTTCACGCAACGCACAAGTGATGCGTGAAAATCACTGCTCATGTGCACAGCCCCATAGAAATGAATGGGTCCGGATTCAGTGTGGGTGCAATGCGTTCACGTCACGCATTGCACCCACGCGGAAAACTCGCTCGTGTGAAAGGGGCCTAAAGTTGCTCCAATTGCCCTGAAAGTTGCTATATAACACACATTTAGCCTCCCATGACTTTTTGATATCTCATTTAGTTTATTTTTTATGAATTTTTTGCCCTCCCCAACCTGTCACTCAGATAGTAAATGATATCTGAGTGACACTGACATACATAGCTTTGCGTAAACGTACGTTTGACAGCATTAACAAACAGCGTATTTAAAAGCACAGCACGCCGGCAGATGTGTTATGCTTTTTCATATTCCAAAGCTTCCAAAAATTGGCCCTTATCAGGGGGGAGATAATGTTTAAATACACATTGTGTTATGGGATAAAAGAAATTGGCTTGGTGGCACGCATGCAAAAACTATGCCTTGACAGGGTCGAAATGCCTGCCCGTACAACACGCATAAGTGTTGATTGTCAGAAGAAAAAATGTCTAGTTGAGAACAAGCCTAAAAATTCTCTCCCTTTTAATTGGGAGCAGCAGCAGTGCAGAGTGTATGTGGAAAGGGTACAGTACAGATACAGTGGAATGCTGCAGCATAGCATGGAACATACAAGGCTGTCTATGGGTAGTAGTAGCAATAGTAGTAGTAGTGATAGTGGTGGCAGATGGTGCTTGGTGTTGGCAGTAGGGGTTTAGCAGCGAGGAGCAGCATCAGCTGAGGTAGCGGCAGCAGCAGCTGAGGTAGCAGTGGGTGCAGCAGAAGCCATTTGGTAACATATTGTCTGAACATGGAAATTGCACTATCAGCCATACAGAATGTGATGGTAGGCAGGTCACAGCAGTGGCATGATGGTGGTGGCAGCAGCTGTACAGAATGTGATGGTTAGCAGGTCACATTAGTGGCCTGATGGTGGCAGTGGCATGATAGAGGCAGAAACAGCCTTACGAAAGATGATGGTTGGCAGGTGGCATAGCATGATGGAGGCAGGCAGACAGCAACAGTGGCAAGATGGGGCACCGCCAGCAAGGCCAGATCTATTCATTGGCCTCAGCGGGAGGAGTGTGAGAATCCTCCTGAATCCAGGCTTGGTTCATTTTGACAAAAGTGATGTTTGGACACTGGTCCGTTTGGGTGTCACTATGACACCACAATACCCCCCCTCCCCCCGTGACGCTGAAAACCCTCTTTGAGTTGACAATGGAGTCTGGGCAAGAAAGAAGACAGAGAGAGTGCTGTGCCTGTTTGGATAACTGTTCCAGTCTGCTTGCCCTGCCTGTATTTACATAGGACAGGGTTTGAATCTGGTCATTGAGGTGGGGACCGTCAGCTTGATTACTGGTCTCAGCCTGGTGTGGCACATAGAAAAACTGCTCCTTCACATTGAGGAGACTGAATGCCTGCTGCAGCTTCATGGCAGCTGAAGGGAGGTAACTCTGCACGTGGTGGAGAAAACCCTCCCTTTCAGACACGGCCCCTCCCTTAATCAGAAAAAGGCAAATGAGAACAACATTCTTAGTTGCAAGGCTATACGGGGAACCTCTGGGTGGGTACTATTTCTATTATGGAGACCAGCTGATATACATGATGACTATTGTAGGCTAGACAACGCTCCTCTGGATTTCTGAGTAAAATATATGCAAATTTTCATGTCTAACATCTGCCGGCATCAGATCTGGTGATGCCGCCTCATGTGCTGCAATAGATCTCTGGTAGCTATAATTGTGTTTGAATGGCCATGGATTATTTTAATCCTTCAGATTATGCACCCAGATCCAGCTCCCAGGTGCTGTACATCACACAGTTGTCATCGGAGTCCTCACCTTCGCTGCCACTTTTATAAGACTGTGAGATATCATGGTGTGCTCCTGGACCCCCTTCCCCTGTGCTGCGTTTCCCCTGACTTCTACTGTTGCTGCACCCACTGCCAATACCGTGGCTACAGGTGCCACTATTACCACCACCATCAACACAGGTATGCATAGGGTCATCAGTCTCCTCCATGTCAGGGCAGCCTAAACGGTGAGAGCTCCCACACAAGTCATCAACAGGGAGACTCTCTTGACTATTGATCATAGGGCATGGTGTTTTTTTTTTTTGCTACTTCTTAGTAAAAAGGACAGGGCCCCGCTAGGAAGGGGCAGTGAAGACTGAGAAGACTCCACTGAAAGCCTTCTTTGGGGCCGCAAGCAGGAGAAGCAGAGGAAAGCTGTGATGCCTGGCTCCACAGCATGGTGTCGAACTCGGAAGTCACCTCCACATCATCCTGCTGTGACTGAGAGCAGGAGTGAACTATCCACAATCTCATCCTCTTTCTTCTCAACTATAATGATGTGCCTTTTCATAGCCAGCAGGACAACTGTAGCCTACTATTACTACTAATACTAGTTCTGGCCAGATAGTTGGTGCTTATACTACCCACATCCTTGCTCTGGGTCTTCCTTTTGGAACCCTTCTAAAAGGGTTGGACATTTTCAGGCCTCTCAGATAAAGTTATGTACTAACCTGTGTATTGGTGTAGTAATCGCATATTTATGCTGCTAGTTTGAATATAATTAACAACATAGGGGTGGATTGGCCATAGCCCTTACAGGTAAATCTCCCGGTGGGCCGATGCCCAGGGGGCTGCCTGAGCCCTCCTCACGGCCAACCAGTGGAAGTTCTTGGGGATGTATTTTGTGCTGCTGGCAGCAGTATTTTGTGATGGGCTGTGATATTTACTTCTGGTGGGGTGGTATAATGTGCCACAATATGGTATTGCTGGCCCTGCCTACTTGTGTTGGCCCTGCCTTCCATCACTTTGGACCCGACTACAAAACAGGGCCATTTTTAGTATTTTTCCAGGGTCACTTTAAGTTCTCAGCCCACCCCTGCAACAACCCCCAACAAATAAATATTTGATTAGAAACATGTTTGTGAACACAGAAATAAAGGGAATTTAGGCCTAAATTCATTATCCCTCACAGATACTTTTGTGTGCTGATCTGTGTATTGTTGTTTGTCACCTATATGCTGGTTTCATTCAATTCAACAAGTCCCCAAAAAATAAAATTTCAACCATGTGGAGAAAGAAATGAACTTTAACGGATGAGTAAGGGCTAGGCCTCACTCTCAATTTCATGTTAACACTCATAGGTAGATTACTACCCTGACCTGTGTATTGTTGTACTGATCCCCTATATACTGCTTTAATTCAATTGAACAAGTCACAAAAAATAAAATTTTAACTGTGTGGAGAAATAAATGAACGTTAACAGATAATTAAGGGCCAAGCCTCATGCTCAATTTCATGCCCTGACATGGCATCACGCAGTAAAACAGAGGGCACCACACATGTGCGAAAATACTGGAAACAGATGGCTGAGGCTTCACCCTTAATATTGCATTAACACTCGCTAATTCCACCCTCCAACAGCTTCCAAAAAAAAGTATTTCCGTGAAAATTAGAAAAAATGGGAAAATAATTTAAGTTTTTCTTTGCAGGTAGCTGCTTTTGAGGTTTGCACCAGCTGCAGTTCTGCTAGCTGGCACAGCGGCCACAGCTCCTCACTCCTTCCTCCCTGGTTGACAGCTTCCCTGCTTGTTTCTATTCTACACACATAATTTTTCTTCTTCTTTGTAATTCTAGCCTTTCCCTTCACTTTACCTGGCAACAGAGTACAAGCTTGATAGATTTCTGACTGTCCCTGATTGTTTTTTCACTCTCTATGACTCCCTAACACCCATCCACCTTCATTCACAGCCCAGCACAGAATGGCATTCTGCTCGTCCTACTAGGGCACCTCCCTGCCTACTGCAGCATTGTCTGTCTGTCAGCCTGGGAGCCAATCAAGGCAAGCCCCCCCCTTCCTCTCAGGATCATGTGAGAGCCCTTGTCCTTCCTCCCTAGTGCTTTTTCCTGCCAAAATGTGCACTAAAACGACCCTATGCGCCATTTTAGTGGATTTGTCTGGAACAAACCAGAAAATATTCAGATCGGAAAATACGTCCAAACTGGTTAGCTCATCCTTATGTAGGATGTTTTAATGTTGTTGTGTAATGTAATAGTAGATTTAAAATGACTTTAAAAAGAACTTAGGTTCACCCTCAGGGTGATAAGGTATTAAGATATTTAATAAAAATACAAATAGATAAAATGATATTGAAACATCAGTGCCATTACACCTGATACACACATCATCAGGCTGGCCTTATTTGCAGAGGAACATAGCAAACAATACATGGATAAAATTCAAGTTTCTCCTAAGAGACTACACAGGATTACCGTCTATCAAATCCAGCCGGTCCTTTGCGCAGGCCTATTAGGCAGACAGAGATGTTGGACAGGCATACAGCTGGAATTGTAAGATAGACACTGAGGAAGCAATCAAAAAATACCCAGAGAACTACAAGCACCCGTCACCCAGAAGGGACAGTGAGTAACTAAGTCTGCCACTGCTATAGTGTGGCTCTCTATACTACTGCAATACAATCAAGTCCATGCTATACTAACTCTGCGTTCTACTGCTACAATACCGTTATGAATACTTACCTGATTTGAATGCTCTTTTGCTACAACTAAGCTGCCAGCAGATATATTGCCTCAACTGAAAATACTGTAGATATCATTCTAGGACTAATATCAGTATTTGGACATTACATAGATAACATTCAAATTATTAATACTGGAAAGATATCACTTCATTGTGACCACATAACATCAATATCATCTTTATGGGATATAACAATGTGGATGGACACATCATCATATGGATGTCTAGCAGGGCCGGCGTCAGCACACCTGGGCAAGTGTCTGACGTGAATATTCGAATCGCGAATATCAGCACTTCGAGAATTCGCGAATATTTAGAATATAGTGATATATATTTGTAATTTCGAATATTCTAGATTTTTTTTCATCAGTAACCTCCCTTCTTGCTTGTGGGACAATGAAAAGGCTTAATGTCTTTGTCTGAGCTTAGCAACATCCCTAGCAACCAATAGGAAAATTGCCTACCCCTAACTATATAAGAACCTCCCCAGCAGTCATTTTCCACAGTTTTTTAAAGTTCTGAGAGAGACAGCAGTGTCATTGCCGTGCTCTGTGTTTTCCACACTACATTAGATAGATAGTAAGATAGCTTATATATATAATACAGACACTGGCTTACATACAGGGGTCGCAGGGGTCGCAGTTGTGACCGGGCCCGGCACTCCAGGGGACCCGGGCGCCTGTGGACGCCCCCAGGTGCTGGCAGGGGCCCCGCTGTACTAACATATAATGGAGCGCTCTGATGGGGCCCTACATGAAGTACAGTGGCAATTTTGGGCCCCATCAGAGCGCTCCATGCCACCTTTACATGTATAATATGGGGGGGGGAGAGCGCGCACTCACTCACACACACCCGGCCAGGCAGTTTGTTTCCATAGTGAAGGAGGGAAACCTCTCTGCTCCCTGCTTCACTGATCTTCATAGGGAGCTGCTGGCTGTGGGAGGAGAGCTGAAAGCTCGGGAATCTGCCTTCAGCACAGCCAGCAGCGCGATGATTGTGGGAGCCATCAGGGAAGAAGGTAAGTATGTTTTTTTTTTTTTTTCTAACGCTGCAGACTGGGGGCAAGGTGGGGGGGTGTTTGATTGGCACAACTAGAGTGAGGGGGCATAAAAGTGGGCATATCTACTGAGGGGCACCTAATCTGCCATAACTAATTTGAGGGGGCACCTAATCTGGCATAACTACTGTGAGGGGGGCACATATGAAGGATAACTATGAGGGGGCACATATGAAGGAATAACTACTGTGAGGGGGCACGTAATCTGGCATAACCACTGTGAGGGGCACATATGTGGGCATATCTAATGCGAGGGGCACATAATCTGGCATAACCACTCTGAGGGGGCACATATCTGGGCATATCTACTTTGAGGGGGCACATAACCAGGCATAAATACTGTGACGGGGCACATAATCTGGCATTACTACTGTGAGTGGACACATAATCTGGCATAACCACTATGAGGGGGCACATATCTGTGCATTACTACTGTGAGGGGGCACATAATCTGGCATCACTCCTGTGAGGGAGGCACATATCTGGGCATAACTACTGTAAGGGGACACATATTTGGCATAACTACTGTGAGGGGGCACATATCTGGGCATAACTACTGTGACAGGAACAAAGGTGGGCATAACTACTGTGAGGGGCCACAAGGTGGGCATTAGTACTGTGTGGTTGCACTTAGGGGAAATGTCCTAGATTACCCTGCTATACATTGGCATGGCTCAGTCTTACAGGCCAGCACAGCGCCCCCTGCTGATGATTTCACAGGGCCAGTCACCATCTCTTCCTTATCTGATTATTCTTTTTTTATCACCACAGGGACCTTGTTCTGGATCCAGCGAACATCACGCCAACACCAGCGACACCCTGGATGAGGTAGAACCAGATTTTATTAGGACTGGGTGAGTGTAGCCATGCATTGGGCTTAGTGCTCTTTAACACGAGCGGATCCTGTGCGGGTAATCTGCTGCGTGAAAGAGAGCCAAGCCCCGTTCCGGACAGCAGAGACACGGAGAATTAACATAATGCTCCTTGCCTGTCTGTGATCTTTTTACTACAAAATCACAGTGAGATAAAGTTGTCACCGTGATTTTGTAGTAAAAAGATCACAGTTAATCATGTTACTGCTCCGTGTCTCTGCTGTCCAGAATGGGGCTTGGCACTCATTCACTCAGCAGATTAGCCACACGGAAAGAGCCCTTAGTAAGAAAATCTGCTGCCTCTTTGTAAAAATGGGGGGGGCCCCAATCCAAAGTTTGCACTGTGGCCCATAACACTATAGTTACGCCTCTGAATACAGATAGTTAGTGGGAGATAGTCAGTGTAGGTTATATCCTGATATAGTGTAGCTGTTGCAGTGCAGGGTGTTAGGTAGTGTGATAGGTTCTGCTGTCCATACATACATTCAGACCTGCTAAAATGTTAATTTTCCCTTATTGCGCCAAAATATTTGCATCATTAGCGCCGATTAGCGCAATCGCAAATATATTGGTGCACTCTAAATGCATATAAAGCCATTTTAATGTTCTGCCGTGCCAACCATTTTCTCCAGTCTCAGGAAACTTCTAGCAACTTGGAAAATGTAGCAAAAGTGACCCACGCCTGTATTTCGCACGCATTACACGAATATTGCATTGACAATTTTTCACAATCAAGAAAATTATCTTGAAATCGCAAATATATGACGAATATTCACCCAAATATTTGTGAAATAACGCAAATTTGAATATAGCCCCTGCCGCTCATCACTAGTGAATAGAGAAAAGGGTCCAATCCCTCTGGGGCCCTGGGTTGCCAACCAAAATGTTTCTTTTTTCTCGACAACTTATTCCAAAATCACAAACAGACAACCTTTTTTCACAGACAAACTGGAAAACCATAATGAATGATAACGTTTATAAGTAATACATGTCTATAGCTCAATATACTGATAAGAACTCATTGGCAGCATTTACTGTGAGCTGTAAAATGATGATAATTACTAGACATGAGCGAATTTCTTCAAAATTCGATTTGGCTGATTTGCCGAATTTCACAAAAAAAAATCTCTTCATGACGAATTACTTCTCCACGAAGCACATTTTTTTGTAAGTAGCGGGTGCAATGGCAGGGAGCTGAGATAGCGACGCCCCGTCATTGTAGCCCTCAGTTGCCGCGTTCAAACATGATCGCGGCATCTGAGTGTACAGACAGTGTGAAATTAACATTAAAAAAACATTAAATCAAACTTTCCGAGTCCATTTCCGCGCGACGGGCCGGCCGACGCCATCTTGCTTGAAGATCTCAGCCGAAATCACGTGCGGCGCGAGATTACTTCATCATGCTGGCCGGCGTGGTGACGTATGTCAAGATCTTCAAGCAAGATGGGGGCTGGCGCCCTTCGTGCGCAAATGGAGGCGGTAACTTTGAATTTCAGGATTAATCGATTCGCTGACACGAAGCACAAGGAAATTCGTCTTCTAGGCGAATCGAATAATTCCTGAAATTCTGATCAAATTCTACTTCATGGGATTCGATTCGCTCATCTCTAATAATTACCACCAAAATAATTTAGTCAATACCACCAGCCTAAAAAAAAAACATAGACATATCTATATTTTTTTTCACGGACACAGGAAAAAAGTGACCAATTTTTACGGTCTGTCCAGAAATTTCTGGATGGTTGGCATCCCTGCCCTGGGCAACAGATCCACTAGATATCCAAACTAAAAAATGAAGCAGCATTCCAAAATTGCAGTGAAGTAGGATGATGGACCCGGTTTATTCCCCTGCAACGTTTCAGCCCAGAACAATGAGACTTTTGCCAATCATAGATATCAAGCCATGTGACAGGAAAAATGTTTAGGGACAGGGAGATCTTTGCTCTTTTGCCTAAAGGTGTATCTGTGCTGATTCAGTCTGGTCTTGAGATTCAGAGTGGTTTCGCCTACATATAGTAGGTTACATAGGCACTACAATAAATATACGATAGAGGTGGAGTCACATGTAAGGAACTGTCTAATCCGGAAGGTCCCATCTGAGACAGGATGTGCGAAAGTGCTCCTTTTGATAATGTATGGGCCATTCACACATTCAGGCAGGGGAAACAGCCCACTCTCCTGTTACCAATGTATATCTGTGTAACGGATTTGGATGGCTGCTGTTTTACCCTAGAAATGTGCCCTGTCATCCTGCACATGCTCAATGGGCATATTACGCATGCTACTTGTCACTTGACGCATTGGAGCGAGATGACATCACCCAGGCATGAGCACGGTGATACGCCTCATGCCGATCCTTACCATGAAATCCACATGGTGCTCTATTGATGGAATATTCTGATGTAGGTTATCCATTTATTTATCTGCTATGTAGTCATGTTGAGCAGTTGATTATTGCGCTTCGTTTTGGGAGGTAAACTCCACACCGAGCATAGGAGGGGAGGGGAGGGGGGGACAAGGAATCAGGCCTGAGAACTAGGGAAGGAAAATGGACACCTCCTAGTGAAAACCCTAACAAAAATCCTGACTGACTACCAGTATGAACAGACTCCAAAGGTAGGTGAGTTCATACGCAGAAATACCTACAGTCCTATCTAGCCCTATCTAGCCCCATAGGACCCTGGTACTAATGGCAGAGACTAGACTACCTATTCCTCCAAAAGGAAGGACGAACAGTAGTCTCCTACAGGCCTAATACAAGCAATAGGGAAAAGCAACAAACAGAACCCAAACAAAATACAAAAGGGAGAGGAAAGACTTAACTTCAAAGGAGCAATGGAAGCACCAGGAACTCAGCCGAGATCCAACCACAATCTATTCAAAGGTCCAAACAAAAACTATAAACCGCACAGCATTGTGGTAGAAGCAACTATAAATAGAGAAGGTTAAGCGACCTTAATAGCCACACCTGGGGAAAGAAGGTGTGGCAAGCAGCAGAAACAACACAGACGTCATTTGATCCAAACATGTCAGATCAAACCACATGTTGCCAGTCTCACTGATCTCCTGACACCTGTCGCGGGAACGTCCTTGACAGTACTCCCCCTTCTACGGTTGACCTCCGGACATCCAGGACCGACCTTATCCGGGTGAGACCTGTGAAAAGCTTTCACAAAACGACTGGCATTCACGTCAGATGCCGGTACCCACATTCTCTCCTCTGGTTCATAACCCTTCCAGTGAACAAGATACTAAAGAGAACTACCGAGAACTCGAAAGTCAATTATCTTGGCGATCTGAAATTCCAAACTATCGTCCACCATTACAGGAGCGGGTGGCAAGGAAGATGGCTTCAAAGGTTCAACATATCTCTCCAACAAATATTTACGAAACACATTATGAATGTTTAGGGCCTGAGGGAGTTCAAGAAGAAAAGCTACAGGATTAATAATGGAAGTGATCTTATATGGACCAATAAATCTTGGACCCAACTTCCAAGAAGGTACCTTCAACTTAATGTTTCTTGTGGACAGCCACACAGAATCACCCACTCTTAGGTCCGGACCTTTCATACGTTTTCTGTCGGCCACACGTTTATACTTGTTGCCCATATCCATTAAGTTATCTTGAATTTTCCGCCATATAGATGACAATGATGATGAAAAACTTTCCTCCTCAGGGATATCAGAAATATCTGAACCAGAAAATGTGCCAAAGTGCGCGTGAAACCCATATGCTCCAAAAACGGTGACTTCCCAGTGCATTTCTGTCTACGATTATTTATGGCAAACTCTGCAAAGACAAAAACGAAGGCCATTCCTCCTAGACAAAACATCTCAAGTAAGTCTCCAGACTCTGATTAGTCCTCTCCGTCTATCCGTTCGACTAAGGATAAAAAGCACCCAGTCACCATACATCTGGAGTGCTACCTCATTTCTTTTGTATTTGGAATCATCAGTAGATTACCTGCCTGTATTCCCAGGAAGATTGCACCCATACCTCACATACTGACTGTGCTGCTGTTTTCTTTTGCATTTCGATTATCTATCAATCATCTATCCAGAGAAGTAGCTAAGGGGCAACTTGGGGGTGTACCCCAGGTGCTGAATTGCAGGTTGATGCCAACAAGTGACTTTGCATTGGCCAGGGTATTTGGATAGAGGGCAACAAACTAAACTTTTGCCCCAGCTGAAAGAAAGCCTAGCTGCGGCTATCTATCTATCTATCTATCTATCTATCTATCTATCTATCTATCTATCTATCTATCTATCTAATCAGCAATCTATCATTTTTTACTATACTTTATGAACTGTAATTGTTTAACCCTTACTATTTAGATTGTATTTGTCTATCACTTTGTAATTTAAATTCCTTAAGTAATATTTAAATTCTAAACAAGTAGCTAAACCAAAAACAGCAACTGTGAGTGATGAGCGGAGCATTAAAAAAGCCCAAAGGATATTTCACAGCTCCTATCATGGAGAATCCATCAGTAATTATTATATTAAATTTGTATCCCACAGTGATCGATCAAGCTTGAATTTTTTAAAAATCTCTTTACCATCCTCCCAAATACCTGGTTCTAGCTTTTGTGCCATTATAGCAAGAAAACCATTAAATCTCCAAGCCTTTGCAAAGAAAATAAACTGAAGGCATCAAAGTTTGTATAGCCGTAGGCATGATTATCTGCATGGAGTCAGTTCCAAGCTGGGCCTGTTCTCCTGTGGGGTCCTTCTGCTATGTTGTTTAATACTTGTCTCCCACTAAGACACAAGTCTTAATTGAATCTAAGACAAAATGCCCTTTTGTTAAATCTCACTCTCGTCACGTACATTATCTCTTTCATATTCCTTCCAGAAGTCTGCAAGTTAATTGGTGGCAGTTTTCTGTAAATACAACAGGCATCATGGCAGGAGTGAAATATCATAGAAACGCCTAAGTAAATGGTTAAGATTCTTTGTGATATGTAGAGATGCACAGTGATCCAAAAATGCACTCATTTCAAGTCAATTTAACATTCTATGGGGTGCCAAGCTTGAATCCATTTTGAATACTATAAAGAACTGTATATAAAAATGGATGCGACGGAAGGAGAGCTGTCTACATGTATAGTGATTATGTATTTTATATTATGAATGTATCCCTAGAGATTTAAGGTTATTTGTCACATGGTGATGGCTTTTACGTTCTAAACAAGCAGGATTTCATGCTTTAACCCCTTCCCGACTGCCCAACATAAATTTACAGCAGAAATTGGGTATTTAAGTATGGCGCCCGCTCGCTAGCAAAGCAGACGCCATAGCAGCCAGGTGCCTGCTGTTTTAAAGGGTTTCTACCACCAGATTTTGACCTAATTAGCTGTCAGACACTAGCGATCTGCTAGTGTCTGCTGTACCTAACCATGCTATTGTAATCCCTTTCTCTGCAGCGGTTACCCTAAAAAACGTAGTTTTATTGGTATGCAAATGAGCCTCTAGGTGGTATGGGGCGTCTTTTCAGCACCTAAAGGCTCCGTCCACTCACCATTTCTGCCGCCCAGCGCGCTCCAGCCTGCCCCTCTGCTCTAGATTGACAGCCTACTTCTCTCCATCTCGGCCAAATTCTCGCGCCTGCGCCGTGTGCTTCTGTATTCAGCGCAGGCGCAGTGACTGTACCGGCATCTTCACTGCGCCAGCGCCGATTACGGCACAGGGAGCAGTCCAACAGTCACTGCGCCTGGGCCGAATACAGAAGCACACGGCGCAGGCGCGAGTAGGCTGTCAATCTAGAGCAGAGGGGTGGGCTGGAGCACGCTGGGCGGCAGAAATGGTGAGTGGACGGAGCCTCTAGGTGATGAAAAGACGCCCCCATAGCACCTAGAGGCTCATTTGCATACCAATAAAACTACGTTTTTTAGGGTAACCGCTGCAGAGAAAGGAATTACAATAGCATGGTTAGGTACAGCAGACACTAGCAGATCGCTAGTGTCTGACAGCTAATTAGGTCAAAATCTGGTGGTAGAAACCCTTTAAACAGCAGACACCCAGGGCAAATGTATACGATCGACAATAACGTCAATAGTGCCCATTTAACTCCTCAGATGCCATGGTCAAATCTGACCACGGAATCTAGGAATCAAGGTAATCAGCCGGGTTTACTGCATAGGAAACACTGTAAAAACAAAAGCCATAAAACTGTGACAGAATTCAGTTTTTAGTTGTTTTTTTTATAATTCCATCCCATTTGAATTTTTTTCCAGCTTCTCACTACAATGTATGCAACAGTAAATGGTGCCATTAGAAAGTATAACTTGTCGTGCAAAAAACAAACCCTCATATGGCTATAAGAATAGAAAAATATAAAAGTTATGGTGCTGGAAAGGCTGAGAGTAAAAAACAAAAATGCAAAAACAGAAAATGGCCCGATCCTGAAGGGGTTACAGTGTAGATTTGGTTTAGGGCCCATATAAATTTTATATTAGGGAATTGCATTAGCACTCCAGACTTTTTGGTATCATTTGTTCTAATTATTGGTTACAGGGCAATGTTCCAGATCTACGGTCCTTCATCACATGTAAGATGGAATGTTCCTTAGGAAGTGACACCTACTTGACTGTCACTGTATTACTAGGTAACCCTTAGTATAGCTATCAAATTTATTGCGGCTGCTATGACCCTGAGAAAATTACAGACCGTTTTCAAAAGCCATCATAATGAAATCAACACAGACAGCTATAGCAACAGTTTTTGCTTCCTTTGGGACCTAGCCAGTTTTCATCTTTGCTAAAAAGCCAAAACTTTTTTGCTTTTCCATTCACATACCCATATGGAGAATTATTTTTTTTGTGGGTTAAGTTGTATTTTTTAATAGTACCATTCAATTTACCATATCTTACATTGAAAAATTGGAAAAAATTATTATTTGTGTGTCTATATTAATAAATACAATTCCACAATTGCTGTGTGGGTTTTGTTTTTACAGCGATCATTGTGCGCTAACAATTACTTGACAACCTTATTTTGTGGGGCAGTATAATTATGACAATACTAAAGTTATATTTTTTCATGTTTTACTAAGAAACCTCTTGGGAAAAAAAAACTCTTTTTTTTTGCTTCGTAATATTGTGACTACTATACGCTTTTTAGATTTCCATCTACAGAGATGTTTGGGTGCTTGCTTTTTTGCAGAGTGAGCTGTAGTTTTTATTAGCACCATTATGGGGTACATACGAGTATTTGATCACTTTATTTATTTTTGTGACCATAAAATAATTTTTATGCTTTACGGTATTCACTGTGCAGAATAAATATTTTTGTATTTTAATAGTTTGGACATCTTTGGACATCTTGTGATACTAATTATGTTTTTACCAATTTTTATTATTTAATTTTATATGTAGAATATTTAATTCTTTCGTTTTTTTAAGTATTTTTAAAAACTTTTTTTTAGTCCGCCTAGGGGACTGGAACCTGCAATTGTTCAATTGATAATATCTTTGATTTCAATAATTTACTACTGAAGGCTACTTGGATTCTCTGTACTGCCTGTTATACCCTGCCCACAGGCAGAGCCTAACAGGCAGCTTACTATGGCAATCCTGGGAGGCTTCAGTTTCTCAGGCTGCCATAGCAATTGATTGGAACTCCACAGTCGCTGTTGACATCTGAGGGATTAAATGATCGGGCTCATGGGTAGTTTTGAGCGAACCTGAACTGTAAAACTTGGGTCCATACCGAACTTTGCGAGTACGGATACGCGAACTTTGCAGGAAAAGTTTTTTGTTCGAGTTTGGTGTTTGGGCATTTAATAAAGCTTTTGAAAGGCTTCAGGGCAGCCAATCAACAAGCTTTTAAGCTGTGGGCACTTAGAAGCCATCACAGCCATGACTAGTAATGGCATGGCTGTAATTTGCTGTTGCATCATGTGACCCAGCCTCCATACAAGCTGGATCACGTGTAGCACTGCCCTTCAGCTCTGAGTAGTGCAGGGACAGGAAGTAGGCTGCTGAAGAGAGGAAAAGTGTTAGAAATCTGACTATTGCTTTTGTAGGTGACCTATAATGATTTTTTGTGGGTGCAATACACCAGCTTTGTACCACTGACACAGAAATATAATAATAAATCTGGCTGTTAATTCTGCAGGTGACCTATACCGATTTTTTGTGGGAGCAATGCACCATTTTTGTACCCCTGACGCAAAAATAAAATAGTTAATGCGTCTGTTAGTTCGATGGGTGACATATACCCATTTTTGGTGTTAGATATACGTGCACTTTATGCGTAACAGGGAAATTAATATAGTTAATCTGACTGTTAGTTAGGCCAGTGACATATACCCATTTTTGGTGTGAGATACACGTGCACTGCATATGTGACAGGGAAATTAATACAGTTAATCCGTCTGTTAATTCGGTAAGTGACATACACCCATTTTTGGTGTGAGGTACACCTGCACTGCATATGTGACAGGGAAATTAATATAGTTAATCCATCTGTTAGTTCGTTGGGTGACCTCAAAGAATGAGGAGAGCATCAAATAAGGGACGTGGTCCTGGTCGTGGTGCTGCTGGTGCTGGTTGAGCTCCTTTTGCAGGGAGAGGACGTGGTTGATGTTTGCCAGCTACACGCCCAAATGAAACACCTTCCTCAGGTGTACATAGTCGACAGGAAGTTCAGCGTCATTTTGCAGGCCCGAATACTGGTGTACGAATGGTGAGGCCAGAGCAAGTAGAGGCGGTAGTAGATTGGATGGCTGACAGCGCCTCCAATACCTTCACATTGTCTCCCACCCGGTCCCCTGCTGAAACCGCAGAGTTGGCATATGTGACAGGGAAATTAATATAGTTAATCCGTCTGTTAGTTCGGTGGGCGACATATTCCCATTTTTGGTGTGAGGTACACCTGCACTGCATACGTGACAGGGAAATTAATATAGTTAAACTGTCTGTAAGTTCAGTGGGGAACCTCAAAGAATGAGGAGAGCATCAAATAAGGGACGTGGCTCTGGTGGTGGTGCTGCTGGTTCTGTTGGAGATCCTGCTGCAGGACGTTCAGCGTCATTTTGTAGGCCCGAAAACCGGTGTACGAATGGTGAGGCAAGGACAAGGAGAGACAGTAGTAAATTGGATGGCAGACAGTGCCTCCAGTTCCTTCACATTGTCTCCCACCCAGTCCCCTGCTGAAACCGCAGAGTTGGCATCTGCAGTCCATGGGCATCTGTCTTTCACCTCACTCCCTTGCAAATCAGCCAAGCAGTCTTAGCCCCAAGTCATGCAGCAGTCTCTTATGCTTTTTGATGACTCTGCTGGCAGGGTTTCTGTGGGCCATCCAACTAGCCCTGTCCCAGAAGTGGAAGAGATTTAGTGCACTGATGCCCAACCACTTATGTTTCAGGATGTTGACATGGGAGGACCACCGCACCACGTCTCTGATTATGATAACGAAACACAGGTGCCAACTGCTGCTGCTTTCTGCCATGTGCAGACTGACAAGGAGGGCAGGGGTGAAGAGTGGGTGGAAGATGATGTGGAGGATGATGAGGTCCTAGTCCCCACATGGAATTAAGGTCATGCGAGTGACGTGTGCAGTTCGGAGGAAGAGGTGGTGGTCACACAGTGCCAGCCTGTCACGGCTGTGTCTCAGTATTGTTGCTGTTCGCTGTGAAACATGAGCCGTGCATGCTGGTTGCCAGGGGCAACATGTTATTGTTGCAGCATGTTTTTACCTTGCTCCCTTCTGATGGATCTTTCCCTGTCTGGTGCTGGTAACTACCTGGCTGGGTGTGGCCACTAGAGGTTTATATTGCCTGTGACTTTCAGGCTGGAGTCAGTGGTACTCCAGCCTTTGTTGGTGCTGGAGCTTTGCTCCTTTCCTGGGTGTTCTATCTTCCCAATCCTTGAGGGCCACCTAGTGGGACATCGATGTCTCCACGATGTCTTCCCGTTGTCACCTTCCCTTCACTTTCCGTTTTTTTGTATGGTGTTGTTTATGTATGGGTGGGTTTTGTTATGTCTAGTTTGGTGTTCCATGTTTGGTCTGTCTATGGTGTATGCTCAGTCCTGCATGGATGCTAGACATCTCCCTGTATATCTGTGCCTTCGGTAAGAGGGCCCTAGGGTTCCCAAGAGGGGGAACTACAGATCAGTGAGCAGCTCTTCCTGGTGCTTTCATGCATCCTTTCCGCATGGGGGTCCAGGCAGTTACTGGTGTGCTGGTTACTATGTTTGGTGTTTGTACTGTGTCCTGTTTGGTGTGTGGGCTCCAGTACATATGCACGGGTTCCAGTCGTGTGGCTGTGGCAGGTAAGTGTGTTGTTCTGGTCCTTACCTGCCGATCACGGTCTCCTCTTTTCCCTGCATCTAGGCCGGGTGAGACTCCTGTTTTCATGTATCTTGGAGGAAAAGGTTTTCTCACGCCCTTTCATTATTTGTAGGGCTGTTCAGGGATTCCAGGGTCTGAGGTTACTGGGTATGAGTCATCATACCATCTGGGTCCACTCATACGGTGTGAGGAGTCAGGGCCAGGATTAGGATGGCTGTAGGAGGTGACCTGCTCCCTTTTCCCTGTCCAGGCCTAGTTGCTCTTCCCACTTCCAATTAGTGTTCGGTGGGGAGTTTCCCCCCACTTCCCACCATGACACAGCCGCACAGCAAAAGAGGGAGCAGGGTGCAAAAGCAGAGTGGCAGTCTCCTAGCCAGTATGCTTGCTACTGCCCACCGCACCCAGGGACTAAGCACACCAAAGCCAGCTCCAAGGAGTTCCCTGGCATGGCAGTTTTTCAGACAATGTGCTGATGACAAGACGCGAGTGGTTTGCACGCTGTCAGAGCCTGAAGCGACGCATAAATGTTCTAAACCTGAGCACCACCTGCATGACCAGGCATCTAAATGCAAAGCACGAGCTGCAGTAGAGTACACACCTGCAAAAACCACAAAAGATCTCAGGCTCCTCTTGCTCCCTCTTCTGCTGTGGTCTCGGCCTGTTCGTCCCCTCTGGAGTGACAGTGGAACCTGCCACCCCACAAACAGAGGATGTGGCAGCAACACCACCACCTCCACCACCGTCACCCAGCATGTCCACACTGTCCCATGGAAGCGTTCAGATGTCTATCCCCCAAACACTGAGAGAAAGAGGAAGTACCCCCTACCCACCCACAGTCCCTGGCCCTGAATGCCATCATTTCAAAATTCCTGGCCTTTGAAATGCTGTCCTTCTGTCTGGTGGAGACAGAGACTTTTAAAAACCTTATGGCAGTGGCTGTCCCACAGTGCGTGGTTCCTTCCCACCACTACTTTTCCAGGCGAGCCATCCCTGCCCTGCACAACCAAGTGGCAAACAAAATCAGGTATGCACTGTGCAACGCCATCTGTGGCAAGGTCCACATAACTACCGATACGTGGACCAGTAAGCACGGGCAGGGACGCTATATCTCCCTAACTGCACACAGGGTAAATGCAGTGGTGGCTGGGCCTGAGGCGGATAGCAGCTTGGCGCATGTCCTACCACCACTGAGGATTGCAGGACATTTCTCGTTGCCTCCTGTTGCCTCCTCCTCCGCTTCCTCCTCTACCGCCTCCTCATCCAGTCAGCGTAACACCTTCACAACCAACTTCAGCACAGCTAGGGGGAAACGACAGCAGGCTGTTTTGAAACTCATCTGTTTGGGGGGAAAATCCGACACTGCGCAGGATCTGTGGATGGGTATGGAACAACAGACCGATGAGTGGTTGGTACCGCTGAGCCTCAAGCCTGGCCTGGTGGTGTGCGATAATGGGCAAAATCTCAAGGAGGATGATGAGGAAGAGGAACCGTGTTCACAGCAGGGTGGCACCCAAAGCAGCTTATGGGCATCAATGGAGCGTGGCTGGGGGGATATAGAGGACACAGACGATACACCTCCCACAGAGGACAGCTTGTCATTGCCTCTGGGCAGTCTGGCACACATGAGCAACTACATGCTACAGTGCCTGCGCAATTGCAGCGGACCGTACCGCAGGGGCAGTATGTTGGTGCACGGTGGGCTGATGGGGGTAGTAGTCATACTCACGGTTTTGCGGCTCCCTGGGTCGGCGTGCAGTGATGAGGAAGACAGCACTAAATCCTCCGGGGCACTCTTTATTGTAGGGAACACCAGCCAGGTGGAAGTTGAGGTGCCCTTGGGTATGCTTAGGGTGCTTTGGTGGCTGGGCCCCTGTGTCCGTGATGCCAGCACCGTGAGGTGCAATTAGTAGATGATGTTGAATAAGGAGACCAAGTTTCTTAACAAACTCCCAGTACTTTACTAAAGCTGATCCACAGGTCATCAATGTATGCAAAAGTCATTTACAGCAAGGCAGCTTTTACAGTGATTCAGATTAGTTCCCAGAAGTGGCATAAGGGGCAGTTTTCTATGACAATCAATCTTTCTCCCTTGTTTCTCCAGGCTGGAGGGATGAACTATCTCTGCTGTACTGTTTAATCATATACAGTCGTGGCCAAAAGTTTTGAGAATGACAAAAATATTAGTTTTCACAAAGTTTGCTGCTAAACTGCTTTTAGATCTTTGTTTCAGTTATTTCTGTGATGTAGTGAAATATAATTACACGCGCTTCATATGTTTCAAAGTCTTTTATCGACAATTACATGACATTTATGCAAAGAGTCAGTATTTGCAGTGTTGGCCCTTCTTTTTCAGGACCTCTGCAATTCGACTGGGCATGCTCTCAATAAACTTCTGGGCCAATTCCTGACTGATAGCAACCCATTCTTTCATAATCACTTCTTGAAGTTTGTCAGAATTAGTGGGTTTTTGTTTGTCCACCCGCCTCTTGAGGATTGACCACAAGTTCTCAATGGGATTAAGATCTGGGGACTTTCCAGGCCATGGACCTAAAATGTCAACGTTTTGGTCCCCGAGCCACTTAGTTATCACTTTTGCCTTATGGCACGGTGCTCCATCGTGCTGGAAAATGCATTGTTCTTCACCAAACTGTTGTTGGATTGTTGGAAGAAGTTGCTGTTGGAGGGTGTTTTGGTACCATTCTTTATTCATGGCTGTGTTTTTGGGCAAAATTGTAAGTGAGCCCACTCCCTTGGATGAGAAGCAACCCCACACATGAATGGTCTCAGGATGCTTTACTGTTGGCATGACACAGGACTGATGGTAGCGCTCACCTTTTCTTATCCGGACAAGCCTTTTTCCAGATGCCCCAAACAATCGGAAAGAGGCTTCATCGGAGAATATGACTTTTCCCCAGTCCTCAGCAGTCCATTCACCATACTTTCTGCAGAAGATCAATCTGTCCCTGATGTTTTTTTTTGGAGAGAAGTGGCTTCTTTGCTGCCCTTCTTGACACCAGGCCATCTTCCAAAAGTCTTCGCCTCACTGTGCGTGCAGATGCGCTCACACCTGCCTGCTGCCATTCCTGAGCAAGCTCTGCACTGGTGGCACTCCGATCCCGCAGCTGAATCCTCTTTAGGAGACGATCCTGGCGCTTGGACTTTCTTGGACGCCCTGAAGCCTTCTTAACAAGAATTGAACCTCTTTCCTTGAAGTTCTTGATGATTGAGGTGCAATCTTAGTAGCCACAATATCCTTGCCTGTGAAGCCATTTTTATGCAACGCAATGATGGCTGCACACGTTTCTTTGCAGGTCACCATGGTTGACAATGGAAGAACAATGATTTCAAGCATCACCCTCCTTTTAACATGTCAAGTCTGCCATTTTAACCCAATCAGCCTGACATAATGATCTCCAGCCTTGTGCTCGTCAACATTCTCACCTGAGTTAACAAGACGATTACTGAAATGATCTCAGCAGGTCCTTTAATGACAGCAATGAAATGCAGTGGAAAGTTTTTTTTTGGGATTAAGTAAATTTTCATGGCAAAGAAGGACTATGCAATTCATCTGATCACTCTTCATAACATTCTGGAGTATATGCAAATTGCTATTATAAAAACGTAAGCATTCTCAAAACTTTTGGCCACGTCTGTCCTTGGTTATGGTGGGCAGCTTGTAGCTTAGAATCTCTCCACCTAATGCAAAGAAGACTAAAGCCTGATAAACAACAGTTTCCTTCTTTTGCAAATATTCTCACTCCCTCTCTGAGTTGCCTGGTTCTTCTGTAATTGTTCCATTCTATTGGCTGGTACTTGGAACTAACTTTGGAGTTTTTTGTAACTCTCCAAGATGGCTGCTGAGGTGCAACTTTCTCCTCAGACATCACACACACTGACCTCCTTGTCCTCTGTACTGTGTGTAGGGCGGAGTCAGCCCTGGGAGGATTGTTAGAGCAGCTATTTGTCAATGGGAGCCGGCAGCTCCGAAAACAGCCGCTGGGGGCTTTCATCGGGATGTTCTTGGAACTGCCTGCTCCCGGTGACTGCATTTGATTTCAGACCCACTCCCGGCACAGTTAAGGGCTTACCTGTGCATCGCCGTACGGGTGAGACTACCTTACTAAAGATGGCAGCCCGCATGTGTTCACTGGCGAACACTGCGAACTGACCATCACTGACCAAGAATCAGTTGTGGAAAACATCAGGCTGAAAAAAAAATTAATCTCAGAGTCAGCACAGAGTCAAACCAAGATGTACTACAAGTGGGAGTTAAGCGGAAGGTTACGTAGTCCAGGGTCAGAATTAGGGTGGATTCACATCACGTTTTTGCTATCCGTTTAACGCAGGGTTGCCCAACCTGCGGCCCTCCAGATGTTGCAAAACTACAACTCCAAGCATGCCTGGACAGCCTACAGCTATCATTCTACAGCAGGGCATTGTGGGAGTTGTAGTTTTACAACACCCGGAGGGCCGCAGGTTGAGCATCCCTGGTTTAACGTATACAAAAATTTATACATTAACAGATGCCTCAGACTGATGCCATACAGTGGCATTAATTTACCATAGAGTTCCATTGTAAAAAAAAAAAAAACTATAAGTGAACGTATATCTTTTTTTACGGTACTCTGCAGGATACAAAAGTGTGGTGTACTATGCTTTTGTATCCTTTTTTTTTTACCAATGCATATGTTAGGGCTCATGCACACAAATGTATTTTCTTTCCATGTCCGTTCTGTTTTTTTTTGTGGACCATATGCGGAACCATTATTTCAATGGGTCCACAAAAAAAAAAAAAGTTACTCCGTGTGCATTTCGTTTCCGTATTTTTGCAAAAAATTTTGCATGTCCTATTATTGTCCACATTACAGGCAAGTATAGTACTGTTCTATTGTATGTATATTGCGGTCTGCAAAACACGGATCCGCAAAGAATATGGATGACTTCCTTGTGCATTCCATATTTTGCGGAACGGAACAGCTGGCCCCTAATAGAACAGTCCTATCCTTGTCTGCAATGCGGACAATAATAAGACATGTTCTATGTTAAAAACAATCTAAAAAAGCATCACAGCAAACTATAGGAACAATAACTGACACACTCAAGAAAGCTAATTAAAGTTAACCACAGCAAGGAAGGCCCTGATTGGTCGTAACATCATCAACATTGGTCTTCTGGAACACCTGACTCACTGACCAGCCACGTCATATTGGCTGGAAAGCAATGTGTTCTGCACATGTGCCACCTGATATCCCTGTCAGCGCTACTGTAAAGCACCGGAGCTGTTAGGGAAGAGCATCACTGGATCAATGAGGTAAGTACTTTACAGATAAAAGGCAAAAGTGTACAAAGAATAGAGATAGACAATGCAGCTGCTATGCAACTCTTACCTTTTTTTGAAGTAACAACTACCATGTTGCTCTATTGTTTAGATTGCTGAGCACCTCACTAATTAAAATGGTAATTATATTTATACATCTTTATATGTTTATATGGTCTGATATAAACATTTACCCATAAATATTTTTTATTATTTCTACCTTTCTAGTTTTATTTTAAGGCTTCTATATTTTCAAGAATATTTTAGTTTGCCATTAAAGAACATTTATGCTACTTACCTCCCAAAAGTTCCACCTCTTGGTGAATAATGATGTGCTGTAGCTTAAAAAATATACAAAATCAGTTATAAAATTTGTGTAATTACAAATATATTAACACACATTACATGCAATATTTAGTATAGTATATCCCTTCTTTTATTGTGTTACACCAACGACAAAATCGTCCATTTCTTCTTATGTCTTTTGTACCTTAAATGGGTAAGTCACAATGCCGACCAGACAAGCCTTGGCTGATTGACCTATCAGTAAGACTGGAAGCTGAGCCAATCAGCTTCCTGGCTCTGTGTCCTATACCAGAGCTAGACGGCTGATAAAAGTCTGCAACTCAGTAATTGCCATTTGCCTGTGATTATGCGTATCTTGGATCCTCTGTTTTGTGCCACTCCCTACTATTGCATTTGAAATTCTGGTATTCTGACTGTGGCTTGTTTTCTCTATTAACCCCTAGTCTGCTGATTTGGCTCCTACTGAATCTCATGGTATTCTGACTTTGGCTTGTTTGTGGATTACCTCTCACCTGCTGTTTTTGTCAGTATCTGTCTCCCTTGTGTTGACCCTGCTTGTCTACTATTCTCCTGAACCCCTGGTCATTCTGGAGGTTCTGCTTCAGCAATCTTGTACCAGTTGTCTGCTCCCTTACTCCTCAGGCATTACCTGGGTCCTTAGCAGCTAGTAAATTACCAAGGGGTAGACTTCCTACCAACCAGAGTCTAAATTTGTAACATGTGGTTCCAGGACAGTGGCCATGTTATTTCCTTACAATCTAAAACACATATTAAAAATGTCTAGCAAGCCAAATCATGCTCAGCTTGAGGTAAGGAGACATGGGAAAAAAAAATACAACATACAAGGGCATCAAGACGAGGACTTGAGAGATAAATATGAACATACAGCTCAGAAAATATTAGCATAATATAGCTATATTTGACCTAACCTGTAGTATGCATTCATTTGAATAAAAATGCTACAGTACCTTGCTCAAATGTTCTAGACCTGGTGGAACCAAGAACCTAGGTTCTGGAGCTTTTGTTTCTGGAGAAGATTTCCATAGTGGGATTCCATCTTCTCATTATCCAGAGACTGGGGAGTACCAGGTAGCATATTCTGAACATCTTTAGTTGCCTGGGGTGTGTTGCCTACAAAAAAGAAATACATCAAATTTTATGATGATTTGTGACCCCGATGTCCTTTCTGCACCTTTCAATACCTCTTAGACAAAGAGGTGTTTTTGAGTGGTTTAAGACTATATATATATATTTTTTTAAAACAGTGTTTTTATGGCTGCTATAGACAGATACGACATGTTAGCCAGTTGGAAATTATAAACCTGCGTACAAGCACTGGATTTTTTGTTGTGCCATTTTAAGACAGTTTCTGGCATTTCTTTTGTCATTTGGTTGTTTTTTAATTGCATCATGCTCTGGTGTAGTATTTTTTCAGGTATTCTCTCATAGAATAAAAATATATAAATTTGAAAAAAGCAAACCCCACAACCCCATAAAATCTCAGATTAGAATGCAAAAGCAGATGTTATCCGAAATGATGGAAATTCAAATTTCAAAGTGGAACTCAGAGTTATTCTAGGACTAAAGTTTCAATTTAGTAGTAGTCTGAAGTATATAGCTTAATGTGCAGATCCCCACAAATACTGTACTGATTAACTTCTTAATCATCTTTGTAAATGTTTGTATATTACCAAGCTCAGAATCCCCTGAATAGACAGCTATTGCCTCTAGAGGGAGTGCTGGAGCTAACTGCATACTGTTATAGACTGAACTTAATGACACTTCTTACAGTAAGTTCTCATGCTATGTCTAGCAGAGGCTGCACACATCAAGCATTTTATCTTCTAAATCTATGTATATGCAGGGGAATTGGACCACTGTATGTGTGTGTGTGTGTGTGTGTGTGTGTGTATATATACACTGCTCAAAAAAATAAAGGGAACACTTAAACAACACAATGTAACTCCAAGTCAATCACACTTCTGTGAAATCAAACTGTCCACTTAGGAAGCAACACTGAGTGACAATCAATTTCACATGCTGTTGTGCAAATGGGATAGACAACAGGTGGATATTATAGGCAATTAGCAAGACCCCCCCAATAAAGGAGTGGTTCTGCAGGTGGTGCCTACAGACCACTTCTCAGTTCCTATGCTTCTTGGCTGATGTTTTGGTCACTTTTGAATGCTGGCGGTGCTTTCACTCTAGTGGTAGCATGATACGGAGTCTACAACCCACACAAGGGCTCAGGTAGTGCAGCTTAATCCAGGATGGACACATCAATGCGAGCTGTGGCAAGAAGGTTTGCTGTGTCTGTCAGCGAGTGTCCAGAGCATGGAGCGCTACCAGGAGACAGGCCAGTACATCAGGAGACGTGGAGGAGGCTGTAGGAGGGCAACAACCCAGCAGCAGGACCGCTACCTCCGCCTTTGTGCAAGGAGGAACAGTAGGAGCACTGCCATAGCCCTTCAAAATGACCTCCAGCAGGCCCACAAATGTGCATGTGTCTGCTCAAACGGTCAGAAACAGACTCCATGAGGGTGATATGAGGGCCCGACGTCCACAGGTGGGGGTTGTGCTTACAGCCCAACACCGTGCAGGACGTTTGGCATTTGCCAGAGAACACCAAGATTGGGCAAATTCACCACTCTGGCGCCCTGTGCTCTTCACAGATGAAAGCAGGTTCACACTGAGGCACATGTGACAGACGTGACAGAGTCTTGAGACGCCGTGGAGAACGTTCTGCTGCCTGCACACATCCTCCAGCAATGACCGGTTTGGCATTGGGTCAGTAATGGTGTGGGGGTGGCATTTTCTTTGGAGTGCCGCACAGCCCTCCATGTGCTCGCCAGAGGTAGCCTGACTGCCATTATGTACCGAGATGAGATCCTCCAGACCCCTTGTGAGACCATATGCTGGTGCGGTTGGCCCTGGGTTCCTCCTAATGCAAGACAATGCTAGAGCTCATGTGGCTGGAGTGTGTCAGGCAGTTCCTGCAAGACGAAGGCATTGATGCTATGGACTGGCCCGCCTGTTCCCCAGACCTGAATCCAATTGAGCACATCTGGGACATCATGTCTCGCTCTATCCACCAACGTCACGTTGCACCACCAGACTGTCCAGGAGTTGGCAGATGCTTTTAGTCCAGGGTCTGGGAGGAGATCCCTCAGGAGACCGTCCGCCACCTCATCAGGAGCATGCACAGGCGGCTTGTAGGGAGGTCATACAGGCACGTGGAGGCCACACACACTACTGAGCCTCATTTTGACTTGTTTTAAGGGACATTACATCAAGTTGGATCAGCTGTAGTGTGTTTTTCCACTTTAATTTGAGTGTGACTCCAAATCCAGACCTCCAGGGGTTGAAAAATTTGATTTCCATTTTTTTTTGTGTGATTTTGTTGTCAGCACATTCAACTATGTAAAAGAACAAAGTATTTTAGAAGAATATTTAATTAATTCAGATCTAGGATGTGTTATTTTTGTGTTCCCTTTATTTTTTTGAGCAGTGTATATATATATATATATATATATATATATATATATATGTGTGTAAAAAAGGCCAAGGCAGCACTCAAGTATCCGTGAAAAAAGGGTATTTTAATCACCCATGTGGTAACAGCAACGTTTCAGCTCACTCCATGGAGCCTTTGTCAAGCCATAATACATAGTGCAAAATCAAGTGCTTATGTAGCATACATGATTAGCAAAGTGATTACATGATTATACATCAATTTTTACTAAAACAATATTAAAAACAATATATATCAAGTGTGCATAATTGTATCTCGCTAAAAACAGACAATATGTCATAAAGTGCTGTCATAGAGCAGCAGGAAATGCTAGCAGAATGCTTGGGTGTATAGGGAGAGGAATTACCAGTAGAAAGAGGGAGGTGCTCATGCCGCTCTACAGAGCACTAGTGAGACCTCATTTGGAGTATTGTGCTCAGTACTGGAGAACATATCTCCAGAAGGATATTGATACTTTGGTGAGAGTTCAGAGAAGAGCTACTAAACTGGTACAGGATTGCATGATACAACTTACCAGGAAAGATTAAAGGACCTTAACATGTATAGCTTGGAAGAAAGACGAGACAGAGGGGATATGATAGAACTTTTAAATACATAAAGGGGAATCAACAAGGTAAAAGAGGAGAGAATATTTTAAAAGAAGAAAAACTGCTACAAGAGGACATAGTTTTAAATAGAGGGGCAAAGGTTTAAAAGTAATATCAGGAAGTATACTTTACTGAGAGAGTAGTGGATGTTTTCCTTTGTTTTATGGTTCCTGATAATCTTTGCTCGCCCCTCTCGTATGGGTTTTATTACATGTGCAATCATTGGATTATTCCAATAACTGTTTTTTTGTTTTATTTATTCTCTATATAATTCCGGAACGGCCAACCGAGTCCTGCCGTTCAAGCTATATGTGAGAATTCTCTTATTAGATGAATTATTTGTTTTTAATCAGCACAATCATGTACACCTGATTTGTAATATTGATTAATTAAGTCATGCACTGTAACCAGATAAATTTATGGATAGAAATTTTTGGCACATAGCACTTATGACATATTGTCTGTTTTTAGAGAGATACAATTCTGCACACTTGATATATATTGTTTTTAATATTGTTTTTGTAAAAAATTGATGTATAATCATGTAATCACTTTGCTAATTATGTATGCTACATAAGCACTTGATTTTGCACTATGTATTATGGCTTGACAAAGGCTCCATGGAGTGAGCTGAAACGTTGCTGTTACCACATGGGTGATTAAAATACCCTTTTTTCATGGATACTTGAGTGCTGCTTGGCCTTTTTTACACATATCTAATAGGACCAGGTCTGTTTCAAGGAATTGCACCGCTTTGGATTTGTGTGCTGCTCATCAACTTTTTATATAAATATATAATATATTTATATAAAAATAAATAAAATATTATATATATATATATATTGTTGGATTGCTCTGTAGTTAGGATTAGCGGGTGCAGCACAGAGGCAAAGTACAAGTTCTTGAAAACATCAGTGTTTATTCACACGTGAAAGCAAAACAAAAACGCAAGTTGCTGGTGATCGTTCACACACATAACACTCACACCACTCTGTTGGAAGCTTTGTCAAGTCCACAGGCATGCGTTAGGCGGCCTGTTGCCCTCACAGAGTCTGAGCCTTCCAGCCCTTCTCAAGACGTGGATTCCCAACACAGCCCTTAGATCACAGCACACAGACCGTCCTCAGCTCCACTGTCAGACGGAGGTAATCCTCCTCACCTGGCAGTGCTGGCCTGTTTTTTATGCCTGGCAAAACTGAGCCTGGAACATGGGGAGTAGTCACCCACCCAGCACTTTGACTACTCCCAGTAAGAGCCGTCCCGTGTCAACTATTACAGCCATACTAAGTATCAAAGTGTCAAACAGCAACTGCTGCTGACACATAAAAGCCGGCTCCTATTTCACCGAGGCCAGGTACCTCGGTGACATGTACCAATCTTCCACGATGATTCCTTGTACCTTCTTGCATACCTCCCCCCTTTTTCAACCCTGAGGGGGTGAACATATGCCATACAGTATACTCGGGACAGGGCATCTGCGTTTCCCTGTAACCAACATTTTGTAAGGACAGGAACCACCTGGTGACTCAGGCATTTCTCTCTTTGGCCTGGCTCATCCACTTGAGAGGGGAGTGGTCAGTCACCAGGCAGAATATTCTCCCCAACAACTTATAGCGGAAAGACTCGAGTGCCCACTTGATAGCCCAGGGCACTCTCTCTCTCCACTATACTAGTCTTGGCTGGGGTGAGCTTGCGGCTTAGGAAGACAACGGGATGCTTGCTCCCCGTTGACTCCTGAGACACTACAGCACCGAGGCCTACTCAGAGGCATCTGTCTCTACTATGAATTCCAGCTTAAGGTCAGGCGTCACCAAAACTGGGGACCTACACAGGGCCAACTTCAAAGCAGAGAAAGCCTCTTCCACGCGGTCATTCGAGTGAACCATCACTGACTTGTGTCCCTTCAATAACCCTGTCAATGGTGTAGCTACAGTAGCAAAGTGGGGAATAAATCTCATGTAATAGCCTATCATTCTTAGGAATGACTAGCCTTTGGAAAGTGGCGGGGGCGCCATGCAGACCAAAGGGTAACACCTTATACTGGTATAGCCCTTCCAGAGTGATGATGGCTGTTTTCTCTTTGGCAGCCTCCGTTAAGGGTACCTGACAATACCCTTTGGTGAGGTCCAAAACAGAAAGATACTGGGCTTGTCCTAACCTCTCAATCAGCTTGTCTACCCAGGGCATGGGATACGCATCGAACTTGGAGATTTCGTTTAGTTTCTGGAAATCATTACAGAATCGTAACGACCCGTTCGACTTTGATATTAAGACTATTGGACTGGGCCACTCACTTTTGGACTCCTCAATGACATCTAGTTGCAGCAATAGCTGCACTTCCTCCGAGATGGCTTGTCGCCGAGCCTCAGGTACCCGGTATGGTTTCAACCGGATTTTGGCCTGAGGCTCAGTGACAATGTTATGCTGGATTATGGAAGTACGTCCAGGGAGGTCTGAGAACTCATCCGTGTTCCTGCTGATGAACTCCCTGGCCTCATGAGTCTGTTTAAAGGAGAGGCTGTCAGCAATCTTCACTGTGGCAACCGCTTCCCTTACATCAGACTGAGGGGCCGGAACCTCTCCTCCTAGAAAACTTGGCCACGGGCTATCGTCAGTACTGGTATCCCTATCTTTCCAAGGTTTGAGCAAATTCAGATGGTACACCTGCTCTTGCTACCGTCGCCCTGGCTGGTGTACCTTGTAGTTTACTTCTCCAACTTTTTCGAATACCTCGTAGGGTCCCTGCCACCTAGCCAGAAACCTACTATCCACTGTCGGTACAAGAACCAAAACCCGATCTCCCGGGTTAAAGATCCGGACCCGAGCCTACACCCGACTTTGAGCTCGCTGAGCTGCCCCCACATGTTCCTTTATCAGCAACAACACGGTTTCCATACGTTCTTGTATCTAGGTAACATATTCAATAACGCTATTATATGGTCTGGGTTGTTGCTCCCACACCTCTTTGCTATATCCAACAGACCACAGGTGATGTCTGCCATATAGAAGTTCGAAAGGGCAGAACCCAGTAGAGGCCTGGGCACTTCTCACACTGCAAACATAAGATAGGGCAGAAGGAGGTCCCAGTCCTTCCCATCCTTAAAACACTACTCATTTTATGTGAAAGTAAGTTGTGGTTCCAGCTCACCTTATGCATAAATACTCCGCGTGCACGGAAGGGCCAGGGAATCCAAGGATGTAATGATGAAAAACAAAGTCCGAAACAATGGATGCTTTGCAGTAAAATCTTCTGTTTATTTCAGCAACATAATCTCCACGTACAGACAGTGCAGACACAAGCGGTATGCCAGTTACGCGTTTCGGACAGAGTCCTTAGTCGTAACACAGGTGGATGCTGAACTGAGACAATATATATGCTTGTCTCAGTTCAGCATCCACCGCTTGTGTCTGCACTGTCTGTACGTGGAGTTATGTTGCTGAAATAAACTGAAGATTTTACTGCAAAGAATCCATTGTGCCGGATTTGTTTTTCATCACTACTCATTTTAACATGGTTTTTAACGTTTTATTAAACCTTTCTACTAGGCCATCAGTTTGCGGGTGATAGACGGATGTCCGTGTCTGCTTGATGTTCAGCAACTTACAGAGTTCCCGCATGACCTTGGACATAAAAGGGGTCCCCTGGTCAGTTAGAACCTCTTTAGGTAGCCCCACTCTGGAGAACATCTCCATTAACTCCTTTGCTATGAGTTTGGCCGATGTATGTCGCAGTGACACCGCCTCCGGGTACCGAGTGGCGTAGTCTAGGGCTACCAAGATATGTTGGTGCCCTCTAGCGGACTTCGATACTGGGCCTACGAGATCCATAGCGATTCTTTGAAATGGAGTCTCGATAATCGGGACAGGCACTTAGGGACTGTGGAACATGTGCTAGTTGTTTGGCAGGTCGGGCAAGACCTACAAAAGTCATCCACCTCTCTAAACACCCTGGGCCAGTAAAACCGTTGTAGTATTCGGTCCTGTGTCTTCTGCAGTCCCAGATGACTCCCGAGAACATGTTGGTGGGCTAACTCTAACACGAGTTTTCGATAAGCCTGGGGCACCACCAACTGTTTAATGGGTTCACCCCGCAGCTGATTTACCTAATATAGCATATTCTAGTTGACCACAAAACAGGTAAACATTGACTCGGCCCCAGGTTGTTGGGGTACCCCATCAACTATTACCACATTCTCCCAAACCCGAGATAGGGTTGGGTCTCGGCTTTGGGCTGTACCAAAATTCTCCCCGGAGATGTTGAGGTCTGCCAACTCAGGTCTCGGTGGCAATTCCCCCATGTCTCCCACCATTACCCTACGCAGGTTTGTCTCCCCCTTTTCCACTGAGGTGGCGGTCTCCCCTACTGCTGGCCCTTCGGCATCAGGTTCCCAGGGTTCTGGCCGTCCTCCTGAACAAGGCCAAACTCCTTGGCTCACCCCTGACTCAGGGATACCAGTCACTCTTACAACCGGCCATAAGGCCGGGAAACCCAGAAAGTCTGTCTCTATTATAATTTCGTAGTGCAAGTTTGCGACGACTGCCACTTCGTGGGTCCACCTGCCGGCTACCGTAGTTAGCGTCACCAGTGCTGTGTGGTAGTCTTTTAAGTCTCCGTGAATGCACATCACCCCAACTTTCCAGCCAGTATACTCAGCGGTCCGCACTAGGGTAGCCCTTACTAGAGTCACCAAGCTCCCTGAGTCCAGCAGTGCCTCAGCTTGAGTGTCTCCCACTTCCACCTGGCACAAGTGGTCTAGAGCCTCCGATGTACCTGTGGCACACAGTTTCATAGCATACAGTGACTGACGGTAACCACAATTAGTGTCCATGGGTTCAACCCGATGGGGACACTCATCTCTTATATAACCAGGTTCCTGACACCTCCAGCAGATTACCTGGGTCTGGCTCATAGTGGGAAACTCCTAGATGGGTTTCACCGGCTCATACCGTTGGGCCTAGGGTGGGGAGTTCTGGGGTTTACCTGCCCCACTCCCGAAAGAATGTCCCGAAAGATTCTTAGTGGCTTCATAGCGTTACACCAGGTCCACCATTTCCAGGGCATTTCCAGGAGACACCTGTCCGATCCAGAGCTGGAGAGTAGGTGGCAGCGCCCTCCAGAATATGTCAGCCAATAGTCTATCCAGCATAGCTGTGGGACTCAGCAGATGAGGCTGTAGCCACTTTTGCAAAAGGTGGAGTGAGTCATAATACTGGGGTCTCGCGGGCTCAGCCGGCTTAAACCCCCAGTGATGTACCCGCTGGGCCCGGACCAGAACATTTACCCCCAGTCTAAAATCTCACCCTTTACCTTTGGGTAGTCGGCCGCTTGATCGTCCGGCAAGTTGAAATATACACGCTGGGACTCTGATGCCAGGAAATGAGCGATGACCTTAGCCCACTGGTCTTGGGGCAGATTTTCCCTGGTGGCCACTTTCTCGTACATCGCCAGGTAGGTTTCGATGTCGTCTGCGGGTGTCATCTTAGGGATCATGGACATTTGTGGACACTCTATTTGCTCCTTGCTGTCTGCAAAGCCATAACGTGTTTAGCAGCAACTGTTGGTCTCTTGCAGCTGCTTATTAGCCTCCCGTTAGTGTAGGTTGGTCTCTCACTGCTGTAGATTAACTTCCACGAGGGCCTTCGCAACAGCCTCCATTATGTCGTGGGGTACGGGTTGTAAATACCGCTGTTGATTACGATATACAACCGTGTCCCAAAAATGCAAACCAAAAAAATATATCAGCGTTCACGCCAGCCTCAAATGCTGGGATTCACTCTGGTAGTTAGGATTAGCGAGTGCAGCACAGAGGCAAAGTACAAGTTCTTGGTTCAAAACAAAAACGTAAGTGTGCTTGGTGATCGTTCACAACACATGAAAAGTTTATATACAAAACAGTAACATTTATCCTAAATGTGTTACCTCACACCCGTTTGGAAGTTCTCCTTGTCAAGTCCACAGGCATCGTTAGGCGCCTGTTTGCCTTCACAGGGGTCTGAGCCCTCCAGCCCGCGTCAAGCCGCAGATCCCAACACAGCCCTCAGATCACAGCACACAGACCTCCTGAGCTCCACTGTCAGATGGAGGTAATCCTCCTCACCTGGCAGTGCTGGCTGGTTTTTATGCCTGGCAAAACCCAGGCCTGGAACATACCCAGCACTTACCCAGCACTTTGACTACTCCTAGTAAGAGCCACCTCGGATCAGCTATTACAGCCATACTAAGTATCAAGGTGTCAAACAGCAACTGCTGCTGACACATAAAAGCCGGCTCTTATTCGACCGAGACCAGGAACCTCGGTGACACATACCTATCATGCACAATGATTCCTTGTACCTTCTTACAGTATATACACGCAAAAGCTCTGACTGCAGTTAGGATATATTTAGAACTTAACCACCTCCGGACCGCTGTACGCACAGACGCGTCCTGGAGGTGGTTGATTCATTCCTCCTGGACGCGCCGGCGCGTCCTCTCGCGAGACGCGAGATTTCCTGTGAACGCGCGCACACAGGCGCGCGCGCTCACAGGAACGGAAGGTAAGAGAGTTGATCTCCAGCCTGCCAGCGGCGATCGTTCGCTGGCAGGCTGGAGATGTGTTTTTTTTAACCCCTAACAGGTATATTAGACGCTGTTTTGATAACAGCGTCTAATATACCTGCTACCTGGTCCTCTGGTGGTCCCATTTGTTTGGATCGACCACCAGAGGACACAGGTAGCTCAGTAAAGTCCCACCAAGCACCACTACACTACACTACACCCCCCCCCCGTCACTTATTAACCCCTTATTAGCCCCTGATCACCCCTAATCACCCCTGATCACCCCATATAGACTCCCTGATCACCCCCCTGTCATTGATTACCCCCCTGTCATTGATCAACCCCCTGTAAAGCTCCATTCAGATGTCCGCATGATTTTTACGGATCCACTGATAGATGGATCGGATCCGCAAAACGCATCCGGACGTCTGAATGAAGCCTTACAGGGCATGATCAATGACTGTGGTTATCACCCCATATAGACTCCCTGATCACCCCCTGTCATTGATCACCCCCCTGTCATTGATTACCCCCCTGTAAAGCTCCATTCAGACGTCCGCATGATTTTTACGGATCCACTGATAGATGGATCGGATCCGCAAAACGCATCCGGACGTCTGAATGAAGCCTTACAGGGGCATGATCAATGACTGTGGTGATCACCCCATATAGACTCCCTGATCACCCCCCCTGTAAAGCTCCATTCAGATGTCCGCATGATTTTTACGGATCCACTGATAGATGGATCGGATCCGCAAAACGCATCCGGACGTCTGAATGAAGCCTTACATGGGCATGATCAATGACTGTGGTTAACACCCCATATAACTCCCTGATCACTCCCCCTGTCATTAGATTTCCCCCCCTGTAAAGCTCCATTCAGACGTCCGCCTAAGATTTTTACGGATCCACTGATAGATGGATCGGATCCGCAAAACGCATCCGGACGTCTGAATGAAGCCTTACAGGGGCATGATCAATGACTGTGGTGATCACCCCAATAAGACTCCTGATCACCCCCCTGTCATTGATTACCCCCCTGTCATTGATCACCCCCCTGTAAAGCTCCATTCAGACGCCCGCATGATTTTTAACGGATCCACTGATGGATGGATCGGATCCGCAAAACGCATCCGGACGTCTGAATGAAGCCTTACAGGGGCATGATCAATGACTGTGGTGATCACCCCATATAGACTCCCTGATCACCCCCCTGTCATTGATCACCACCCCCGTCATTGATCACCCCCCCTGTCATTGATCACCACCCCTGTCATTGATCACCCCCCTGTCATTGATCACCCCCCTGTCATTGATCACCCCCCTGTCATTGATCACTCCCCCCTGTCATTGATCACCCCCCCTGTCATTGATCACCCCCCTGTCATTGATCACCCCCCCATTCATTGATCACCCCCCTGTCATTGATCACCCCCCTGTCATTGATCACCCCCCTGTCATTGATCAACCCCCTGTCATTGATCAACCCCCCTGTCATTGATCACCCCCTCTGTCATTGATCACCCCCCTGTAAGGCTCCATCAGACATTTTTTTGGCCCAAGTTAGCGGAATTATTATTTTTTTTTTCTTACAAAGTCTCATATTCCACTAACTTGTGACAAAAAATAAAATCTCACATGAACTCACCATACCCTCACGGAATCCAAATGCGTAAAATTTTTAGACATTTATATTCCAGACTTCTTCTCACGCTTTAGGGCCCCTAGAATGCCAGGGCAGTATAATACCCCACATGTGACCCCATTTCGGAAAGAAGACACCCCCAGGTATTCCGTGAGGGGCATATTGAGTCCATGAAAGATTGAAATTTTTGTCCCAAGTTAGCGGAAACGGGAGACTTTGTGAGAAAAAAATAAAAAATATAAATTTCCGCTAACTTGTGCCAAAAAAAAAAAAATTCTATGAACTCGCCATGCCCCTCATTGAATACCTTGGGTGTCTTCTTTCCAAAATGGGGTCACATGTGGGGTAATTTATACTGCCCTGGCATTCTAGGGGCCCCAAAGCGTGAGAAGAAGTCTGGTATCCAAATGTCTAAAAATGCCCTCCTAAAAGGAATTTGGGCCCCTTTGCGCATCTAGGCTGCAAAAAAGTTCACACATCTGGTATCGCCGTACTCAGGAGAAGTTGAGGAATGTGTTTTTGGGGTGGTCTTTTACATATACCCATGCTGGGTGAATAAATATCTTGGTCAAATGCCAACTTTGTATAAAAAAATGGGATAAGTTGTCTTTTGCCAAGATATTTCTCTCACCCAGCATGGGTATATGTAAAAAGACACCCCAAAACACATTCCCCAACTTCTCCCGAGTACGGAGATACCAGATGTGTGACACTTATTATGCAGCCTAGGTGGGCAAAGGGGCCCATATTCCAAAGAGCACCTTTCGGATTTCACCTGGTCATTTACCTACTTACCACACATTAGGGGCCCCTGGAAAATGCCAGGGCAGTATAACTACCCCACAAGTGACCCATTTTGGAAAGAAGACACCCCAAGGTATTCCGTGAGGGGCATGGCGAGTTCCTAGAATTTTTTATTTTTGTCACAAGTTAGTGGAAAATGATGATTTTTTTTTTTTTTTTTTTTTCATACAAAGTCTCATATTCCACTAACTTGTGACAAAAAATAAAAACTTCCATGAACTTACTATGCCCATCAGCGAATACCTTGGGTCTATTCTTTCCAAAATGGGGTCACTTGTGGGGTAGGTATAATGCCCTGGTATTTTAGGGGCCCAAATGATGTGGTAAGGGATTGAAATCAAATCTGTAAAAAAGACCAGTGAAATCCGAAAGGTGCTCTTTGGAATATGGGCCCCTTTGCCCACCTAGGCTGCAAAAAAGTGTCACACATCTGGTATCTCCGTACTCAGGAGAAGGTGGGGAATGTGTTTGGGGTGTCCTTTTACATATACACCATGCTGGGTGAGATAAATATCTTGGTCAAATGCCAACTTGTATATAAAAAATGGAAAAGTTGTCTTTGCCAAGATATTTCTCTCACCCAGCATGGGTATATGTAAAAAGACACCCCAAAACACATTCCCCAACTTCTCCTGAGTACGGAGATACCACATGTGTGGCACTTTTTGCAGCCAAGGTGGGCAAAGGGGCCCATATTCCAAAGAGCACCTTTTGGATTTCACTGGTCATTTACCTACTTACCACACATTATGGCCCCTGGAAAATGCCAGGGCAGTATAACTACCCCACAAGTGACCCCATTTTGAAGAAGACACCCAAGGTATTCCGTGAGGGGCATGGCGAGTTCCTAGAATTTTTTATTTTTTGTCACAAGTTATGGAAAATGATGATTTTTTTTATATATTTTTTTTTCATACAAAGTCTCATATTCCACTAACTTGTGACAAAAAATAAAAACTTCCATGAACTCACTATGCCATCACGAATACCTTGGGGTCTCTTCTTTCCAAAATGGGGTCACTTGTGGGGTAGTTATACTGCCCTGGCATTCTAGGGGCCCAAATGTGTGGTAAGGGAGTTGAAATCAAATTCTGTAAAAAAATGACGAGTGAAATCCGAAAGGTGCTCTTTGGAATATGTGCCCCTATGCCCACCTAGGCTGCAAAAAAGTGTCACACATCTGGTATCTCCGTATTCAGGAGAAGTTGGGAATGTGTTTTTGGGGGTGTCCTTTTTACTATACCCATGCTGGTGAGAGAAATATCTTGGCAAAAGACAACTTTTCCCATTTTTTTATACAAAGTTGGCATTTGACCAAGATATTTATCTCACCCAGCATGGGTATATGTAAAATGACACCCCAAAACACATTCCCCAACTTCTACTGAATACGGAGATACCAGATGTGTGACACTTTTTTGCAGCCTAGGTGGGCAAAGGGGCCCACATTCCAAAGAGCACCTTCGGATTTCACAGGTCCAGTTTTTTACAGAATTTGATTTCAAACTCCTTACCACACATTTGGGCCCCTAGAATGCCAGGGCAGTATAACTACCCCACAAGTGACCCCATTTTGGAAAGAAGAGACCCCAAGGTATTCGTGATGGGCATAGTGAGTTCATGGAAGTTTTTATTTTTTGTCACAAGTTAGTGGAATATGAGACTTTGTAAGAAAAAAAAAAAAAAAAAAAAAATCATCATTTTCCGCTAACTTGTGACAAAAAATAAAAAGTTCTATGAACTCACTATCCCCATCAGCGAATACCTTAGGGTGTGTACTTTCCGAAATGGGGTCATTTGTGGGGTGTTTGTACTGTCTGGGCATTGTAGAACCTCAGGAAACATGACAGGTGCTCAGAAAGTCAGAGCTGCTTCAAAAAGCGGAAATTCACATTTTTGTACCATAGTTTGTAAACGCTATAACTTTTACCCCAAACCATTTTTTTTTTTACCCAAACATTTTTTTTTTTATCAAAGACATGTAGAACAATAAATTTAGAGCAAAATTTATATATGGATGTCATTTTTTTTGCAAAATTTTACAACTGAAAGTGAAAAATGTCATTTTTTTGCAAAAAAAAATCGTTAAATTTCGATTATAACAAAAAAAAGTAAAAATGTCAGCAGCATGAAATACCACCAAATGAAAGCTCTATTAGTGAGAAGAAAAGGAGGTAAAATTCATTTGGGTGGTAAGTTGCATGACCGAGCAATAAATGGTGAAAGTAGTGTAGGTCAGAAGTGTAAAAAGTGGCCTGGTCTTTCAGGGTGTTTAAGCACTGGGGGCTGAGGTGGTTAAAGAGGACCTGTCACTAGAAAATTCAGTGCAATCTAAAGGCACCATGTTATAAAGCAGGAGAAGATTTATATATATTTTTGTGGGAAAAGATTCAGTAAAACCTTTAACCACTTAAGGACACATGACGTACCGGTACGTCATAGGTTTAAAACGCGATTGCGGCATGGCGGGGGTTAATAGGAACAGGATGCCCGCTGAAATCATTCAGCAGGCATTCTGTCACAACGCCGGGGGGGGGGGGAAGGTCATGTGACCCCCCCGTATTGGCGATCGCAGCAAACCAAATCTATTCAGACCTGTTGTTTGCAGCACTTTCTGCAGTTTATGATCCCCGCGGATCAGAGACTTTAAAATGCCCAAAATTAAGATTTTTTCACCCCCCCCTGCACCCCTGAATGATTTTATGCTGGCGGGTGGTGCAGGAAGGGGGGGGGTTGCAGGCAGTGCGGGAGGCCTCCTCTTGAATATTCATTGGCGTCCAGTGGGTATACCAGAGTGTCAGATTGACAGCTATCTCTGTATGTGCATTTTCTACACACAATTCTTTCAATCACTGATAACACCTTCTTTCTGTACGATAGCTGTTCACAAGAAGTGTAAAAAGCAAAGATATTAATGTATAAATTACAGGTTTTCCTGACTCTTTTCCCACAAGAATATATATCAATCTTCTCAGCTTTTCCTGCTCTATAACATGTTGCCTTCAGATTGCATTGCATTTTCTGGTGACAGATCCTCTTTAAAGAGAACCTTTCATTACAATAAAAAATCACAACTAAGTATGCTGACATGGAGAGCGGCGCCCAGGGATCTCCCTGCACTTACTATTATCCCTGGGCGCCGCTCCGTTCTCCCGGTATAGGCTCTGGTATCTTCAGATTTCTGGCTCAACTGACAAGAGCAGGTGTCTCCTTCTCCCAAAAAAAACTCTCAGGCTATGAGTTGAGCGCTGCGATTGGCCAGGGCTACAGCCTGGGAGAAGGAGACGCCCAGGAGAACAAGAGCAGGCTCCTCCCGGTTGAGCCAAAAATCTGAAGATACCGGAGCCTATACCGGGAGAACGGAGCGGCGCCCAGGGATAATAGTAAGTGCAGGGAGATCCTGGGTGCCGCTCTCCATGTCTGGTATACTTAGTTTAGATTTTTTATCGTAATGAAAGGTCCTCTTTAAACTTGTGCAAAAAATTGTTTATATGCAGTGTTTTTGGAATTCTTTGTAAACTTGGTGCAGTTTTCTTGCCTGTTCAGTATCAATGAAAGTAACAAGACGTTCCCGTGTGGGGCCATCCTTCTCATGTGCACCATGAATAGGTAATAGGGCTCTATTAAGTTCAGAGGTATTGGTATTTTACACCCTTGGTGTTCCCACTAGTTCTGATAATCCTTTACCATTATACATTATATGACAGCTATTGTCAGCCCCTTGTTCACCAACTACCCGTTGAACAAGTGAAATGCTCATTCATCAGGTAATAGATACTTTATGTGGTCACTTGAGATGACCGAATCGTAGCTGATGAAGTGGAATTTGTTAGAATTTCAGGAAAAATTTGATTCGCAACAAATGTGAATTTCCTCGGGCTTCATGGTAACCAATTTCAATTTGCCTAAAATGGCGCTACACGTGTGAGACTGAGGACATGGGGCAAGTAACTCTGGGAAGGCGGGATCACCCAGATTGACATGCCTGCATGCAGCCAATCAGCAGCCAGCCAGCCCTGTGATGTCACAGCCCTATAAATACGGCAGCCATTTTAGATTCTGCCATTTTCCAGCATTCGTGGCATTTCCAGGAAGTCGTGGCAGTGCAGGCAATGATGAAAAAAGACTCAGAAGTAGTGTTGGACTACCCGGTGATTGTGCAAACTCCCCATGGCATACAGGGCATTCTCACACAGGTGCAACCAAAACATTTTTGTGGCTAGACAACTCAGACTCTAATGTGCCCTCCTCATGCCAGACAATATTTCTTTCAAAAGGTTTACTACTCTGAAACCTGCTACTTTGTTACCAATAACAGATTCAGAAATGGGGGAGGGTAGAACAGGTAGCCTTTTGTCTGATTTACCTGAAAATGATCCTCATGATTGTATACAGTTGATGCAACAAGACACTTCTGGATTTTTCATGTGCATAAAAAGCCTTTTTGATAATCCTGATGTTGAGTATTTTGTAGATGGAAGCAGGTATATGGGAGAGGATGGTCGGTTCCATACTGGATATGCAGTGGTCACACAGCATGAGGTAGCTGTTGCTGAACCACTCCCTCCGCACATGTCTGTGCAGGAGGCAGAGTTGAAGGCGCTCACTGAGGTGTGTAAAATGGCCAAAGGGAAGAAGGTGAACATCTATACGGACTCCAGGTATGATTTTGGTATTGCACATGACTATGGACCCATATGGTGGGGTAGAGACTTTTTGACTTCGGCAGGTCAGCCCATTAAAAACTAAGACTCTGTGCTTGAACTAATGAACTCTTTACTGTTGCCAGAAGAAGTTGCTGTTGTGAAAGTAAAGGCTCACACAAGGTGTACCACGGCAGAGGTAAAAGGCAATGACAGAGCTGATAAGGCAGCCAAACTAGCTGTGTTCTGGCTACTGAGTGCTCATGCCACCCCAGTAAGAGCTTTAAAACCTGTGAATATATACAAAGACACCTGAAGAAAAAGAACTATGGACTAAACAAGGGGCTAGGCCAGATGACCAAGGACTTATGGAGAAAGAAAGACAGAAATCTGCTTGCCATGTCCTCTGTACCCAGTTATGGCTCAGGAGGCCATGGGCCTACACATCTGGTCAAAAGGTGCTATGGTAAGTGATGTGGTAAATATTGACTGGATTTCTCCAGGGTTCTCTACAGTTGCAGCTGTTTTGTGCAAGGATGTATGGTCTGTGCATTGAAGAACCCCGGCCAAGTGGTGAAGACTCCAAGCAAACACACCCCTAGTCCACTTTACCAGTTTCAGAGACTGCAGAAAGACTACATACAACTACCAAAGGTAGGAGTGTATGAGTTTGTTCTTGTGTGTGTTGATCTCTTTTCAGGGTGGCCGGAAGCTTATCCTGTGTCTAAGGCAAATGCAAAGAACACCGCAAAGAAACTGGTCAGTGAACTGATATGCAGGTACGGTGTTCCTGAAGTTATTCAGCCAGATAGAGGTTCCCACTTTACAGGTGAAGTGATGTGACACATTATGCAAGCTTTAGGGGTGACCAAAGCCTTCCATACGGTGTACCACCCACAAAGGCAGCGGCCGTCTTGAATGCTTGAACAGGACAATAAAACTAAAAATTCAGAAAGCCATGCAGGAAACAGGTAGACCATGGACAGAGTGTTTGCCTCTAGCCTTGTACTCAAAAAGAACCACACCAAACAAGAAGACAGGCTTGTCCCCCTTTGAGGTATTGTTTGGTAGTGCCCCAAGGCTAGGATTGTATTTCCCTCAACAGCTGCAGTTGCAGACTGATAGTATGGTCAGTTACATGAAGGCCCTCACTGAAAGGTTAGATCACACTCATAAACAAGTGTTTGCTTCCATCCCAGATCCCGACTCAGTAGAAGGTATACATGGTCTTGAGCCTGGAGATTGGGTGGTGATAAAGAGGCACATGAGGAACACCTTTGAGCCCAGATTTGATGGTCCCTTCCAAGTCCTGTTGAAAACCGCAACCTCCATAAAGGTAGAAGGAAAGCCTAACTGGATTCAAGCCTCACATTGCAAGAAAGTGCCAAACCCTGAGGATGGAGATCCTTGCACTGCTACTCCTGCTTCTGAACATCCAAGCTCTACATGTGAACCTAAAAAGTGACTGGATCAATGCCCTTATTAGCCATGATCAGGTCATGTTAAAGAATATGACAGATGTGGACAATTATAAAAACTGTTGGATCTGTACTCACAGTCCTGTGAGTTCATAAACTATGCCTTATCTAGCGATCCCAGTGCCGTGGTTAGAGCTTGCTAACATAAACTGAATGAAAGTGTAACCATTGTTGCTTATATACTCCTTTATCATGTAACCTATAATTATACTCTTCCTGGTGATCTATGTTTTGCTTGTGGAGTGGCAGCATATAAGTGGATTCCACCTGGAGCTTCCAGAACCTGTACTCTTGTCTGATGGACTCCAGCCAGATTTATAGTGTCACATAATAAGCTTAATATAAATGCTGTGCCTAAACATACATTATATAAAAGAGCTGCAGACAACAATCCCAGACCAAATGGGAAGCCTCATGTAGTAGAGATGAGTATTGCAAATACGTTTTTTTAGTACTCTGTTTATTTACCCAATGATTATGCAGATGTGCGGTAAGCTAGTAGTAGCAACTAGGGTTGAGCGAACCCGAACTGTAAAGTTCGGGTTCGTACCGAACTTTAGGAATTTTGGACCCCGGACCCGAACATTTCAGTAAAAGTTCGGGTTCGGCGTTCGGCGATTTCTTAGTGCTGTTTGAAAGGCTGCAGAGCAGCCAATCAACAAGCGTTTAACTGTGTGACCTTAGAAGCCATCACAGCCATGCCTACTAATGGCATGGCTGTGATTGGCAGACAATGGGCCCTTATACAGAGGAAGGGGGGAGTATACTAATTAAAATATAGCTTTTAATATATTATCGAATTGACAAAGTAAAAAGGACTCACTACATGATATAGACATACATACACGAATAGGACCAACTTAATGGTGCCTAGCTGGTACAGATAAAAAATTCTGCTCCGTCAGTGAAGATGCGAACAGTCTTACCAGACCCTTGGTAGATAGTGGGTGAGGTTCCTTGATGACAGGAGGCAGGGGACACTGGGTGTATGCCGGGCGGGATGAAGGTGCTTCTGCTGTGTAGTCGGGTAGATCAGACAATAGGAGGGGTCCTATATATCCCTATCAAGGTGAAAGGGGCTATTATACTACTACCTGTCTACACAGAGCACTCGCCTTGGAAAAGGCGACCCCGTCCGGTAGCCTGTCCCTATGGTGGACCTGTACCCTAAAACTACCGAAAATTTTAAACCAGTGATGGGTGGATGATGATACTTCCAGTGGTCTCCCGACGTGGCACGTTTCTGTCCGTGACTTCTTCAGGGGAACGACTGCAGGAGGTAACAGTGTAGCCGTAGGTATCTGACCTTAGGCTAATTTGACACTGGGGAAAAGGACAGGCTGTAAAAGGCCTGTGGTCTGCTGAACCCAGGGTGGGATGCAGATTCTGCTTGACCCAGGGTGGGATGCAGATTGGCGCAGGAGGGGTAGTCCTGTGCAGGACGGTCTGGGGAATATAGTAATCCCAAACACATGAAACCCCTGTGGTTGGGGGTAACAGTATAGACCAGCCGCTGGTCTATACTGTTACCCCCAACCACAGGGGTTTCATGTGTTTGGGATTACTATATTCCCCAGACCGTCCTGCACAGGACTACCCCTCCTGCGCCACTCTGCATCCCACCCTGGGTCAAGCAGAATCTGCATCCCACCCTGGGTTCAGCAGACCACAGGCCTTTTACAGCCTGTCCTTTTCCCCAGTGTCAAATTAGCCTAAGGTCAGATACCTACGGCTACACGGTTACCTCCTGCAGTCGTTCCCCTGAAGAAGTCACGGACAGAAACGTGCCACGTCGGGAGACCACTGGAAGTATCATCATCCACCCATCACTGGTTTAAAATTTTCGGTAGTTTTAGGGTACAGGTCCACCATAGGGACAGGCTACCGGACGGGGTCGCCTTTTCCAAGGCGAGTGCTCTGTGTAGACAGGTAGTAGTATAATAGCCCCTTTCAGCTTGATAGGGATATATAGGACCCCTCCTACTGTCTGATCTACCTGACTACACAGCAGAAGCACCTTCATCCCGCCCGGCATACACCCAGTGTCTCCTGCCTCCTGTCATCAAGGAACCTCACCCACTATCTACCAAGGGTCTGGTAAGACTGTTCGCGTCTTCACTGACGGAGCAGAATTTTTTATCTGTACCAGCTAGGCACTATTAAGTTGGTCCTATTTGTGTATGTATGTCTATATCATGTAGTGAGTCCTTTTTACTTTGTCAATTCTATAATATATTAAAAGCTATATTTTAATTAGTATACTCCCCCCTTCCTCTGTATAGGGGCCCATTGTCTGCTCGTCACTTCGGAGTGTATTCAAAGCCTGAATTGCATCAGTGCTCTGATCAATCTTTGCCCATGGCTGTGATTGGCCAGTGCAGCATGTGACCCAGGGTCTATATAAGCTGGAGTCACGTAGTGCTGCACGTCACTCTGCTGTGCTCAGTGTAGGGAGAGGATGCTGCTGCTGTGAGGGAGAGAATAGGACAGAATCTGTTATCAGAACTTAAATTGAACTCAGCGATCTACATAGATACAGTTGTGTGGGTGCAGTGCACAATCTTTTTACCCTGCCCTGAGCCCAGTGACAGAGAGAAATAACTTTTATCCATCTGTTAGTTAGGTGGGCGGCGGAGGCCATATTATGCAAGCCCAGTGCACCAGCACTGCATCTGTGCTTTTGTGAAATTAAAATCCAAGCTTGAAATACTGCAATAATAATCTGGTTTTAAAAAAAAAAAACACCTTTTTTTTGCAATATCCAACAGCTGGTGCCTTTGCAGGTTTAGTCAGTGTGCAATTTAAGCTAGAAATATAGCTATAATCTTCAGGGTTTTTAAAACACCCTTTTTTGGCAAAATACACAATTTTACAACCCTTGCTGCATCTGCACGTGTGAAATTCAAGCGTTATATACAGCTTTCATATTCTGTTAGTAAAAAAGAAAACACCCTTTTTTGCAAAATACTTAATATTGCAGCCCTTGCTGCATCCGTGATTGTTAAAAACAAGTTTTAAAAACTTCAATAATTTTCTGGCTTTGAAAAAACACCCATTTTTGGCAATAACCTTCATTTTGGGCCTCTGCCTCATTAATCAGTGTGTAATTTAAGATAGAAATACAGCTATAATTTTCTGGGTTTTTAAAAACACCCTATTTTGGCAAAATACACAATTTTACAGCCCTTGCTGGATCTGCACATGGGAATTTAAGCGTTATATACAGCTTTCATATTCTGTTAGTAAAATAAAACACCCTTTTTTTGCAAAATACTTAATATTGCAGCCCTTGTTGCATCTGTGATTGTTAAAAACAAGTTTTAAAAACTTCTATAATTTTCTGGCTTTGAAAAAACACCAATTTTTGCCGAAAACTTTCATTTTGGGCCTCTGCCTCATTAGATAGTGTGCAATTTAAGCTAGAAATACAGCCATAATTTTCTGGGTTTTTAAAAACACACTTTTTGGGCAAAATACACAATTTCACAGCCCTTGCTGGATCTGCACGTGTGAAATTCAAGCATTATATACAGCTTTCAAATTCTGTTAGTAAAAAAACACCCTTTTTTTTGCAAAATACTTAATAGTGCAGCCCTTGCTGCATCTGTGATTGTTAAAAACAAGTTTTAAAAACTTAAATAATTTTATGGCTTTAAAAAAAAACACCCATTTTTGGCAATAACCTTCATTTTGGGCCTCTGCCTTATTAGTCAGTGTGCAATTTAAGCTAGAATTACAGCTATAATTCTATGGGTTTTTAAAAACACCCTTTTTTGGCAAAATACACAATTTTACAGCCCTTGCTGCATCTGCACGTGTGAAATTCAAGCGTTATATACTGCTGTCATATTCTGTTATTTTAAAAAAACACCCATTTTGGAAAAAAAACTTAGTTTTGCAGCCTTTGCTGCATATGTCATTGTGAGATACACCCTTTAGATACTGTGGTTCTATTCTGCTATTAATAAAACACCCATTTTGGCCAAAAATCTTTAATTTCAGCCTAGTCTGGATCTGTTTGTGTGATATACACCCATTACATACTGTGGTTCTATTCTGTTATTTGAAAAACAACAATTTTGAGCAAAAAACTTAAATTGCGGCCTAGTCTGGATCTGTACGTGTGAGATACACCCTTTACATACTGCGGTTCTATTCTGCCATTAATAAAACACCCATTTTGGGGAAAAAAACTTAAATTGCGGCCTAGTCTGGATCTGTATGTGTGAGATACACACTTTAGATACTGTGGTTCTATTCTTTTATTTGAAAAACAACAATTTTGGTCAAAAAACTTAAATTGTGGTCTAGTCTGGATCTGTACGTGTTAGATACACCCTTTACATACTGTCGCTCTATTCTGCTACTAGAAAAACACTAAGTTTGGGTAAAAAAATTTAATTGCGGCCTAGTTTGCATCTGTACATGTGAGATACACACTTAAGATACTGTGGTTCTATTCTGTTATTTAAAAAACAGCCATTTTGGGCAAAAAAATTAAATTGCGGCCTAGTCTGGATCTGTATGTGTGAGATACACCCTTTACATACTGTGGTTTTATTCTGCTATTAATAAAACATCCATTTTGGGAAAAAATCTTTAATTGCGGCCTAGTCTGGATCTGTACATGTGAGATACACCCTTTACATACTGCGGTTCTATTCTGCTATTAATAAAACGCCTATTTAGGGGAAAAATCTTTAATTGCGGCTTAGTTTGAATCTGTACGTTTGAGATACACACTTTAGATACTGTGGTTCTATTCTGTTATTTGAAAAACAACAATTTTGGGCAAAAAACTTAAATTGTGGCCTAGTCTGGATCTGTATGTGTGAGATATACCCTTCACATACTGTGGTTCTATTCTGCTATTAATAAAACACCCATTTTGGGCAAAAAACTTTAATTGCGGCCTAGTCTGTATCTGTATGTGTGAGATACTACCTTTATATATTCTGTTGTTCTATTCTGCTATTAATTAAACAACCATTTAGAGCAAGATCCTAAACTTGAGAAATATGAAGAGAGCGTCAAATAAGGGACGTGGCCCAGGTCGTGGTGCTGCTGGTGGAGCTCCTGTTGCAGGGAGAGGACGTGGTTGATCTGTGCCAGCTACACGCACAAGTGAAACCCCTTCCTCAGGTGCGAGTAGGCGATAGAACCTGCAGCGGCTCTACGAATAGTGAGGCCAGAACAACTACAGGCGATAGTAGATTGGGTTGCTGACAGTGCCTCCAGTTCCTTCACATTGTCTCCCACCCAGTCTCCTGCTGAAAGATCAGAGTTGGCACCTGCAGCCAATGTCTATCAGTCTTTCACCTCACCCCCTTGCAAATCAGCGCATCAGTCTGAGCCCCAAGTCATGCAGCAGTCTCTTCTGCTTTTTATAGACTTTGTCAGCAGGGTTTCCCAGGGCCATCCACCTATCCCTGCCCCAGAAGTGGAAGAGATTGAGCGCACCGATGCCCAACCACTTATGTTTCAAGATGAGTAAATGGGAGGACCATCGCAGCACGTCTCGGATGATGACGAAACCCAGGTGCCAACTGCTGGGGCTTTCGAAAGTGTGAAGACTGACAAGGAGGGCAGGGGTGAAGACTGGGTGGAAGATGATGTGGAGGACGATGAGGTCCTCGACCCCACATGGAATCAAGGTCATGCGAGTGACCTATGTAGTTCGGAGGAAGAGGCGGTGGTTGCACAGAGCCACCAGCACAGCAGAAGAGGGAGCAGGGTCTAAAAGCGGAGCAGCAAGGGACCAAGCACACCAAAGCCAGCTCCATGGAGTTCCCTAGCGTGGCAGTTCTTTAGACAATGTGGTGATGACAAGACACGAGTGGTTTGCACGCTGTGCAATCAGAGCCTGAAGCGAGGCATATAAACATTCTCAACCTGAGCACAACATGCATGACCAGGCATTTAAGTGCAAAGCACGAGCTGCAGTGGAGTAGACACCTCAAAAACCAAGAAAGGTCTCTGGCTCATCCTGCCTCCTCTTCTGCTGCAGTCTCGGCCTCTTCATCCACCTCTGGAGTGACAGTGCCACCTGCCATTCTGCAATCAGAGAATCTGCCAGCAACACCACCACCTGGGTCACCAAGCATCTCCACAATGTCCCACGGAAGCGTTCAGTTCTCCATCTCCCAAACACTGGAGGGGAAGAGGAAGTACCCCCCCTACCCACCCGCAATCCCTAGCCCTGAATGCCAGCATTTTAAAATTACTGGCTTTTGAAATGCTGTCATTCCGTCTGGTGGAGACGGAGAGTTTTAAAAGCCTTATGGCAGTGGCTGTCCCACAGTACGTCGTGCCAAGCTGCCACTACTTTTCCAGGCGAGCCATCCCTTCCCTGCACAACCAAGTGGGGGACAAAATCAGGTGTGCACTGCGCAACTCCATCTGTGGCAAGGTGCACCTCACTACGGATACGTGGACCAGTAAGCACAGTCAGGGACGTTATAGCTCCATAACAGCACACTGGGTAAATGCAGTGGCTTCTGGGCCTGAGCCAGATAGCAGTTTGGTGCATGTCCTTCCACCACCAAGGATTGCAGGGCGCTTCAGTTTGCCTCCTGTTGCTTCCTCCTCCTACTCCGCTTCCTCATCCTCTACCAGCTCCTCATCCGGTCAGCGTAACACCTTCACCACTAACTTCAGCACAGCCAGGGGTAAACGACAGCAGGCAGTTTTAAAACGTATCTGTTTGGGGTCAAACCCCACACCGCGCAGGAGCTGTGGACAGGCCTTGAACAACAGACCGATAAGTGGTTGGTGCCAGTCAGCCTCAAGCCTGGCCTAATAGTGTGCGATAATGGGCGAAATCTCGTCGCAGCTCTGGGACTAGCCGGTTTGACGCACATCCCTTGCCTGGGGCATGTGCGGAATTTGGTGGTGCAGAGATTCCTTAAAAATTACCCCGATATGTCAGAGCTGCTGCATAAAGTGCGGGCCGTCTGTGCACGCTTTCGGCGTTTTCACCCTGCTGCTGCTCGTCTGTAAGCGCTGCAGCGTAACTTTGGCCTTCCTGCTCACCGCCTCATATGCGACATGCCCACAAGGTGGAACTCCATCTTGCACATGCTGGCCAGACTGTGCGAGCAGCAGCAGGCGATAGTGAAGTTTTAGCTGCAGCACGCACGGGTGAGTCGCTCTGCGGAACAGCACCACTTCACCACCAATGACTGTGCCTCCTTGCGAGACCTGTGTTCCTTGTTGTGCTGTTTCGAGTACTCCATCAACATGGCCAGTGCAGATAACGCCGTTCTTAGCGTTACTATCCCACTTCTATGCCTCCCTGAAAAAACGCTGCTGGCGATGATGGAAGAGGATGTGGCACAGGAGGAGGAGGAGGAGGAGGAGGAGGAGGAAGAGGGATCATTTCGTAGGGTTTCCGGCCAGTCATTAACAAGTGGCTCCGAGGGTGGGTTTCTGCACCCACAAACGCCAGGTACACAATTTCCAGCCAGGGCACAGTTCTGGAGGATGACGAGGTGGAAGATGAGGAGGAGGAGATGAAGGAGGAGGAGGAACCTTGTTCACAGCAGGCACCCAGACCAGCTCATGGCCATCACTGGTTCGTGGCTGGGGGGATACAGAGGACACAGACGATACACCTCCCACAGAGGACAGCTTTTTGTTGCCTCTGGGCAGCCTGGCACACATGAGCGATTACATGCTGCAGTGTCTCTGCAATGACCGCCGAGTTGCCCAAATTCTAACTTGTGCTGATTACTGGGTGGCCACGCTGCTGGATCCCAGTTACAAGGACAATGTACCGTCCTTAATTCCCTCACTGGGGCATGATCGTAAAATGCGCGAGTACAAGCGCACGCTGGGAGACGCGCTGCTGATGGCATTCCCACCTGACAGCGGGGGCACAGTGGAAGGACAAGGCGAAGGCAGAGGAAGAGGAAGAGGTCGCCAACGCAACTGGGGCACTGCCAGCACCTCAGAAGGCAGGGTTATCATGGCTGAAATGTGGAAAAGCTTTGTCAGCACGCCTCAACAACCAGCACCACCAGCTGATATGGAACGTCTTAGCAGGAGGCAGGATTTCACCAACATGGTGGAGCAGTATGTGTGCACACGCCTACACGTACTGAATGACGGGTCTGCCCCTTCAACTTCTGGGTCTCCAAATTGGGCACATGGCCTGAGCTTGCCTTTTACGCCTTGGAGGTGCTGGCCTGCCCTGCAGCCAGTGTATTATCTGAATGTGTGTTTAGCACAGCAGGGGGCGTCATCACAGACAAGCGCAGCCGCCTGTCCACAGCCAATGTGGACATGCTCACGTTCATTAAAATGAACCAGGCATGAATCCCACAGGACTTGTCCGTACCTTGTGCAGAATAGACATGTATACCGGCCTTAACCAGCCATTGTTATACTACAGCGCAATTGCTCATTCTTGTATTTTGGATATTTCACTCTTTTGGAGTGTACCCTAATTAAAAAAATATATATATTAAAACCAAAAAACAGTGTTGGCTACCTCTTCCTCCTCCACCGCCGCTTCCACCTACACTGCTACGTCCACCGCCTCCTCAAACCCCTACTCCATATGGAACTTCACCTTATAAATCTTTTTATTTGTACGTATTTTATTTTATGTAATTTCACTACTTTGTATGTTACATGTACCACTGCTATACCTAGTAGACAGGTAAAAAAAATAAAAAAATTTGTCTGTTTTGGGTGTAATATACCCCTCCTCTACCTAGTTGAGAGCTTAATAAATTTCAATAATTTTTATTTTACATTATCGGGTGACAAACAATTTTTTTCTGTCATAGACCCCTGCTCTACCAAGTAGACAGGGTAATACATTTCTGTAATTTTTCTGTTACATTCTTGGGTTGACATTTTACAATTTTGGACGTGAATAAACCCCTGCTCTGCATAGGTGACAGGGAATAAAATTTCAGAAATTCTTCTTTAATTGATGTGCGCCACCTCCTTTCATTCAATGCTTAAACTTTAACAAGTTGTACCACATTTGCGCTTCAATACTTTGTCCCACATTTGCGCTTCAATACTTTGTCCCACATTTTCGCTTTACTAATTTGTCCCACATTTGTGCTTCAATAATTTGTCCCACATTTGCGCTTTAATAATTTGTCCCACATTTGCGCTTCAATAATTTTTCACACATTTGCGCTTCAATAATTTTTCACACATTTGCGCTTTAATAATTTGTACCACATTTGCGCTTCAGTAATTTGTCCCACATTTACGCCTCAATAACTTTTCCCATATTCTCGCGCGATCCAAAAAAATGTAATCCATTTATCTCCCTTGGATGTGGTCTCTCTTTCTCACGCTCCCTCTCCGTCGTGGAACCCTGATTCGCCGATAACCGTGATCAACATGGTAGGCTCAGAAAAGAACATCGAAAGTTGATAGAGAAGATATCCAAATGGATGGTGGACATCACGGGGGCACCTCTGCATAGGTGACAGGAACATACATTTAAAAAGATCGTCTGTTACATTGTCAAGTGACATTTTTATAGTTTTGCCGGATAGAAACCCCGCTCTGCATAGGTGACAGGGAATAAAATGTAAGAAATTCTTCTTTAATTGATGCGCACCACCTCCTTTCATTCAATGCTTAAACTTTAACAAGTTGTCCCACATTTGCGCTTCAATAACTGTTCCCACATTTGCGCTTCAGTAATTTATCCCACATTTGCGCCTCAATAACTTTTCCCATATTTTCACTCGATCCTCAAAAAATGTAATACATTTATCTCCCTTGGATGTGGTCTCTCTTTCTCACGCTCCCTCTCCAGCGTGGAACCCTGATTCGCCGATAACCGTGATCAGCATGGTAGGCTCAGAAAAGAACATCGAAAATTGATAGAGAAGATATCCAAATGGATGGTGGACGTCACTGGGGCACCTCTGCATAGGTGACAGGAACATACATTTTAAAAAATCATCTGTTACATTGTAAGGTGACATTTTTTTAATTTTGCCGGATAGAAACCCCTGCTCTGCATAGTTGACAGGGAATAAAATTTAAGAAATTCTTCATTAATTGATGCGCGCCACCTCCTTTCATTCAATGCTTAAACTTTAACAAGTTGTCCCACATTTGCGCTTTAATACTTTGTCCCATTTTTCCACTCTATCATATTTAATTTAAAACAATTAACCTCCCTTGGATGTGGTCTCTCTTTCTCACGCTCCCTCTCCGGCGTGGAACCCTGATTCATCGATAACCGTGATCAACATGGTAGGCTCAGAAAAGAACATCGAAAGTTGATAGAGAAGATATCCAAATGGATGGTGGACGTCACAGGGACGTGCGATCAGGCAGAAGTTATCTAGAGTCAACAAAGTGGCAGAAGGGCCTCTCCTGGCTAATGTTTCCAAATCAAAAATACCACAGTGACATTCCCTATAATTTTTTTATTAATCATTCCAATAACAGGGCATCTTAAGAGTCCTGTATTGTTATTTATCGTCACTACCTCCCCGAGTCGGGAGAGGATAATTGCCGCGCGCCACCTAATTTCCTCAAAATTCTTTAGTTTTAATAGCTTCTCCCAAATTTCCGCTCAATCACAATTAAATTTCATCCATTGATCTCCCTTGGATGTGGTCTCTCTTTCTCACGCTAACTCTCCGGGGTGGAACCCTGATTCGCCGCTAACCATGATCAACATGGTAGGCGCAGAAAAGAACATCGAAAGTTGATAGAGCAGATATCCAATTGGATCGTGAACATCACGGGGATGTGCGACATGGTGGGACAGTATGTGAGCACGCGCCTACATGAACTAACTGACAGGGGTCAGCCCCTGCAGCTTCTGGGTCTCCAAATTGGGCACATGGCCTGAGCTTGCCCTTTATTAGTGTTGATCACGAATATTCGAATTGCGAATTTTAATCGCGAATATCGGCACTTTGAGAATTCGCAAATATTTAGAATATCTCTAAATATATTCGTAATTGCGAATATTAAATATTTTTTTTAAATACCAGTTCATGCGAATTTTTTATGCGCATATTTTATGCAAATTTTATGCAAATTTTCGCAATCAAGAAAATAATGCCTGGAGATCATGAATTAGCGAATTCTCGAATATATGGCCCAAATATTCGCGAAATATTGTGAATTCGAATATTGCCCCTGCCGCTCATCACTACCCTTTATGCCTTGGAGGTGCTGGCCTGCCCTGCAACCAGTGTATTGTCTGAACGTGTGTTTAGCACGACTGGAGGGGGTTATCACAGGTTATATTTCCCAATGTTTTGGGGTGTACCCTAATTAAAAAAAAATAAAAAAAAATTTAAAACCAAAAAACTGTGTAGGCTACCTCCTCCTCCACCACCACTTCCACCTACACCGCCACATGCATAGCCTCCTCAACCTCCTACTCCATATGGACTTCATCCTCCTAGATCACGATTATTTTTTTTTATTTTTACGTATTTTATGTTATTTAAAGTCATTTCCCAATCCACATTTGTTTGCAGAGCACTTGCCATTCTCTTAACCACATTTTGCTGCCATTTGCAGCCCTCTAGCACTTTCCATGACATTTTTACAGCCATTTTAGTGCTCAAAAGTTCAGGCCCCCATTGACAATAGGGTTCGGGGGCAAGTTCGGGTCAAGTTCAGGTCCCGAACTCAAACTTTTTTGTGAAGTTCGGCCGAACCCGTCGAAACCGAACATCCAGGTGTCCGCTCAACTCTAGTTAACACTCATGCTTTCTGAGATTTCTGAGATGTGTTATCTGAACTTAGCAAACACCTTCAATTGCTTTTCAATGGCTTTTGTTTCAAGATAGCACGATGATTTGCTCTGCTACATCTGTATTTGAGGTGGACACCATTTTAGCTTATTGCACAAGCAATGCTAATCACCACAAAATGCACACATGCAATTTGTATACATAAAAACCTGGTGATGCAGTGGTCATTTTTACCGTCTTATTTCTCTGGGCGACTTTGTCCTTTTATAAACTAGAGTTGACAGCTCTATTATTTCCAGAAAGGTTGTGCTGTTTTTTTCCCCTTATTTTAGAATTGGAGTGTCAATTCTGTTATCATTTGCTTCCATTACTCTGCTAACAACTGCTGCTTTCTACTAATCAGTATAGATAATTGCTGTACTGACATTCTTAATGCCAGTGAGTGAAATGCCTTTTGTGAAGTCTTTTTTTTCCAGCTTAGCTATTCTGAAAATGAGTGAATTCAGTAAATGCCTTTTACTGCAGATTGTCTCTTATGTGTTAATTAGACATAATGGAACAGCAAACACTTCAGTGTCTGACATCACAAGAGAGTCTAGCTGCTACATATCATTTCTTCCTGCTACTGTTCCTTTCTATTGTTTAGTGCCAGACCACCCTGAAAAAGTTTCCCAAACCTCTTTGACTTGCTATTTAAAAATGTATAAGCATGCTGTAAATAATTCACACACCGATCTCCACTCAGTTGTGCGGCTTCGGTATCTCATTGCTCTGTTCCTTTGTGTTCTAGATGAGAGGTAATTAAATTACCTGAATTGAACTGTTACATAGTAGCTTAGCAATCTGCAGTGAAGTCTTCTTGCACAGTTCCTGTTCTTGAAATTCATCAGCAGTGTGGATTTTTCTATAGGATGCGTCTCCACATCCCCTAATCTTTTTTATGCCACTTCTGCTCATTTTGTAGCAGAGCATAGGCTCAAACAAATGGATTCAGTTGAATGACCCTTGGTAAACCTGCTTTATATACAGGGAATAATATAAATGACAATGAGTAATTATTGCTGGAATTGCTCTCTATACAAATTAAATATGTCAAATAGTATAACCCCAATTCCCCAAAAATTGGGACACTGTGTAAAATGTAAATACATTTAGATTAAACCAGAATGCAATCATTTGAAAATCTTATAGAGCCGTATTTTACATATATCAGATGTTGAAAGTGAGACATTTTACCATTTCATTAAAAAAATTTATTCATTTAGAACTTGGTGGTAGCAACGCATCTCAAAAAAGTTGGCATAAGGCCACGTCTACCATTGTGTAACATCCCCTCTTCTTTTATCAACGTCTGTAAACGTCTGGAAAGTGAGGAGAGTGGAGACCAATTACTGGTGTTTTGGAAGAGGAATGTTGTCCCATTCTTGTCTGATGTAGGATTCCAGCTACTCAACAGTTCTGGGTCTTCTTTACAAGATTTTTCATTTCATGATGTTCCAAACATTTTCTATTGATGAAAAGTCTGAACTGCAGGCAGGTCAGTTCAGCAACCGCACTCTTCTCCTGAAAATTCATGCTGTTGTGATAGATGTAGTATTTAGTTTAGCACTTTCTTGCTGAAACATGCAAGGCCTTTCCTTAAAAAATGACGTTTTCTGGATGGGAGCATACAGTATGTTGTTCTAAAACCTCTATATACTATTCAGCATTGATGGTGCTTTTTCAGATATGTAAGCTGCCCACGCCATAGACACTAATGCAACACCATACCATTAGAGATACAGACTTTTAAACTGTACACTGATAAGAAGCTTAATGGTCCCTCTCCTCTTATGTCCACAGGACATGATGTCTGTAGTTTCCCCAAAAAATGTCATAATCTGATTCATCTGACTGTAGAACAGTTTTCCATTTTGCTTCAGTCAATTTTAAATGAGGACAGAAGAAGAGTGTGGCATTTATGGATTGTGGAAACATATGACTTCTTATTTGCACGATATAGATTTTACTTGTATATGTGGATTGTTGTGGATTTGTTCACAGACAGTAAGTCCTGGAAGTGTTCCTAAGCCCACGCAGGGATTTCAGAATCTTGCCTGTTTTTAATGCAGTGCCACACGAGGACCTGTAAATCATGAGCACCCAGTGTTGACCATCAGCCTTGTCAATTATACACACAGATTTCTCCAGATTCTCTGAATCTTTTGATGATATTATGTACTGTAGATGGTGGGCAAGGGTGTAGCTATAGGGGGTGCAGAGGTAGCAGTTGCTACCGGGCCCAGGAGCCTGAGGTGGCCCAAAGACCCTTGTGCCACATTATAAAAAGTGCATACTGGTCAATTTTCACTTCTGGCTGGAGGGAAGGGGCTAGGTTAAGAATTTGGCATGAGGGGGTGCTCTTTCAATGTTTGCCTCAGGCAGCAGGAAGGATATGTGCTCCCCTGCCCCTTGCCAACAAGCACTGAGGGACAGGGGCCCAAACTGAACTCTTGAACCAGGGCCCATGAGCTTTTAACTACGCATCTGATGGTGGGATATTCAAAGTCTTCGCAATTTTATGTTGAGGGCCATTTTTCTGAAATTGTTCAACAATTGTTAGACAACACTGTGTCTAACAATTGTTTAACAATTTCAGGAAAATGGCCCTCAACATAAAACTGTGAAGACTTTGAATATCCCACCATCTACAGTACATAATATCATCAAAAGATTCAGAGAATCTGGAGAAATCTGTGTGTATAATTGACAAGGCTGATGGTCAACACTGGATGCTCATGATGAAACTCTGCCCATCTTAGCTTCAGAGAGACTTTACCTCTCTAATATATTATTTTTATACCCAGTCATGTGACTTAGTAGCAAATCATTCTTTCAGCTGTTTTCTATTAGTACCACTTACTTTATCAGCCTTTTGTTGCCCCTGTCACAACTTTTTGGAGATACATTGCTTCCATCAAGTTCTAAATGACAATATTTTTCATGAAATGGTAAAATCTCTCACTTGTGTGCTTATGTTCTGTGTTCTACTGAGAATAAAATAAAATCATTGCATTCTGTTTTACATTTTACACAGAGTCACAACTTTTTTTGGAATTGGGGTTGCACGTTACTGGCTAGAAATTGGCCCTTGAATTCACCATTCTGCATGTGATTGTCTGACCTTTCTTGCAATTTCAATAAATATATATTGGAGGTTGTATGTTTAAAGGTGTTTTCCATGTTCAGAATATGGATGGCCTATCCAAATTCGTGTGGTTTCAAATTCTGGCACCCCTGCTAATCAGCTGTTTACAAAGGCTGTGACACTTGTGTGAGTGCTGGCACCTCCTCATTATTTGCCTGTCTACCTAGCGAGGGTTCAGGGCAACCATCAGGGCAGTACTGGCAGTATAACAGCCCAGTGAGAATGCTCGACTTGAGGTCTGGCGGTCAACACAGTGACTGGCTGGACTGGCCATGAGTCGCTGTTCCCTGCTCTGCAGCTAATGTCAGTGTGTGATGTGTCTTCAGTAGTGTTGGGGGCCTGACGCTGGAATTGTACAGTACTTCACACTGGGCTTCAGTCCAGTATCCTGTCTAGTCAGGCCCAGCCCCAGCTTTTCTCTTGTCTAGTATTCAGTAATGAAGCATTTGGTGTTTGGCGGGGGTGCCCTGCAGCAGCCGCCCACACCAAAGGCCCACCCACCAGGCACAATTAAATAATCATCTACCTCAGTAGCTGGGCCCATTCCCTAGGCTCCAATCAAATCTTGTGGGTCTTCCGCCCAAATTGCCAGTGCCCAGCTAGTTCACTTCTCCCCCAAATGACGCAGAAACTCCAGGATGCACACTATTTTCAAACAGGAGCAGAGAGAAGTGGAGGATCAGCCATTGATGAAGACCTGGACCAGTACTTGGAAACAGAAGAGGCAGCAGTGACATGATTGATTTATACAGTAAGTGATTTGTGTGGGACTGTGTTTTAGGGTATGTTAACCCTTTAAGAACCCAGTGATTTTTTTTTTCTTTGTTTTTCTATCTGCTCTTTCCATAAGCCTTAACTTTTTTTTATTGTTTCTGTCAACATAGTCATATGAGGGCTTGCTTTTGCGGGATGAGTTCTACCCTTTGATGGTACCATTTTGGGTACATATAATGTATTGGGAAACTTTAAAAAATTTTAAGTGGGGTGAAACAAACAAAAAATAAATACTATTCCACCGTGGCTTTTTGTATTTCATTTTTATGGTATTCACTTTACTGTAAATATGACATGCTAACTTTATTCAATGGGTCATTACGATTCCGGAGATACCAAAGTTGTATAATTTGTGTTGTGTTTTTGTACTTTTAAAATTTTTATTTTTTTCCCCCAAAAAATTATTTTGCATTTCCATATTCTGACAGCTATATCTTTTTCATTTTTTGGTCAATTGAGCTGTTAGGATTTGTTTTTTTTGTGGGATAAACTAGTGTTACTATTACTATTGTGTGACTTTTTGATCACCTTTTATTCCTTGTGGGAGATGGAATGATGAAAAAAATGAACACGATTTTGGCATCGTGATTTCCTATTAAACCCACTGTTTGATTTTTGTTTTTATTATTGCAGGTCCAATATTTATCCCTGCGACAGAATGCTGTGCCACCATATGGCAATGTGACTTGCTTAGCTTCAGTATGTGGTGAGCTCTTATGAGCTTGATGCACCCATGGGCGGACTGGGAACTTAAAGTGGCCCTGGAATAAAAAATCCAAAAGTAGTCCCATTTTGTAGTTGGGTCCAAACTGACAGAAGGTGGGGCAACACAAGTAGGCAGGGCTAACACATGTAGGCAGGGACAACAAACATAGGCGAGGCCAGCGATACTGTAGTGCAGATTAAAATACCGCCCAAGCAAACCAAATACCACAGTGCAGCACAAAGTACTGCACCCACACCACAGTATGAAACAGTACCATAGTCCTAAGAACAGCAATACAGTTGAATTCAGGAGGGTACCTGCAGCCTCTTGCCAGGTCTATGATTGCTTGATGCTCCAACATGAATTAATGCTGAGAGTATCAAATCTTTATGTACCTGTCCGGCTGCCATGAGGAGGCCTGTAGGGTCTATGGCTAGTCCGCACATGGATGCACCCCAGCTGAAGAGAAGACTACAAAGGTAATTATAACATTAGTGGCTTAAAGTGTAACTGTCATTTCAGTTTATAAGTCTTCTTAGTAAAGCAGTAACAGCACTGCTAAGGAGAGTCTGTCTTCAGTCTTCAGCATTTTACTGAGAACTGTAGACGTCTGTGCATAACAAGTCAAAGCAGTAGAGTGATGGGCAGTGATACTTAGGACACATGTACTTAGTCAGGGACTGGGGTTATAACTAGAGATGAGCGAATCAAAGCTGATGATGTGGAATCCGTTTAGAATTTCAGGAAAAATTCAATTTGCAATGAATGCAAATTTCCTTGCGCTTCATGGTAACGAATCGCAATATTCCTAAAATGGCGGCTACACGTGTGAGGACTGAGGACATGGGGAAAGGAACTCTGGAAAGGCGAGATCACCCAGATTGACATGCCTGCATGGAGCCAATCAGCAACCAGCCCTGTGATGTCACAGCCCTATAAATATGGCAGCCATTTTAGATTCTGCCATTTTTCAGCGTTCAGAGTGCAGAGACAGACGTGTGAAGGCGCTAGGGACAGCTATTGGAAAACTTATTGTGGAAAAAAAAAAAGACAGAAAAACGATTTATAAGTGCAGGGAAAGGATAGGGAGGAATCATTTCAAAGCATCTTAGTGCAGGGAGAGACTCAGAAGGCGCCAGGGACATTGATAGGAAAGTGATTTACAAGTGCAGGGAACGATTATTTAGGGATCCAAATAGTCATTCAAGCTTTTGTTATTTGGCTGCAAGTCTTATGTTGAAAAGCCTTTAGAGGCTTATGTCTTGGTATCTTATTCAGTATGACAAGAAAAATATATACGCATTTCACTTCTGCAGTTATTTCTGTTGAAAGCGTATTGGGGCGTATTTCAGTAACAAAAAAATATATACGCACTACACTGTTGCAGTTATTTCTGGTGAAAGCGTATAGGGGCGTATTTCAGTACAGCAAGAAATATATATACGTACTGCACTGTTGCAGTTATTTCTGGTGAAAGCGTATAGGGGCGTATTTCATTAAAAAAAGAAAAATATATACGTACTGCAATGTTGCAGTTATTTCTGTTAAAAGCGTATAGGGGTGTATTACAGTAAAAAAAAAAAAATATATATATATGTGCACTGCACTGTTACAGTTATTTCCATTAAAAGCATAGAGGGATGTATTTCAGTAAAAAGACAAATATATACGCACTGCACTGCACTGTTGCAGTTATTTCTGTTGAAAGCATATAGGGGCGTATTTCAGTAAAAATAAGAAAAAATATATATGCACTGCACTGTTGCAGTTTTTTGTGGTGAAAGCATATAGGGGCTGTTTTTCAGTAAAAAAGAAAAATATATACGCACTGCACTGTTGCAGTTATTTCTGGTAAAAGCGTATAGGGTTGTTTTTCAATCCAACAAGAAAATTTTAAACGCACTGCACTGTTGCAGTTATTTCTGTTGAAAGCGTATAGGGACGTATTTTAGTAAAAAAGACAAATATATACGCACTGCACTGTTGCAGTTATTTCTGGTGAAGTCGTATAAGGGCGTATTTCAGTAAAAATAAGAAAAATATATACGCACTGCACTGTTGCAGTTTTTTGTGGTGAAAGCGTATAGGGGCGTATTTCATCAAAATAAGAAAAATAAATACGCACTGCACTGTTGCAGTTATTTCTGGTGAAAGCGTATAGTGGCCTATTTCAGTCCAGCAACAAAAATATATGCTCAGTTCACTTCTGCAGTTATTTTTGTTGAAAGCGTATAGGGGCGTATTACAGTGAAAAAAGAAAAATATATATGCATTTCACTGGTGCACTTATTTATGGCAGAAGTGTTCAGTGGCCTATTTCAGTACAGAAAGAAAAATATATTCTCAGCACTGGCGTGAGTATAGGGGTCGCAGAGGTTGCGGTTGCGACCGGGCCCCTAAGTGCATCTTATAAAGGGAATAATAGCGAGCGCTTCCATAATGGAAGCTCTCACTAGTCTGCAGTAGGAGTGGAGAGAAGCGCTGTGAGCGATGTCCAGTACTTATCCCTCCTCCTGCTCGCTCTTCTGTGTCCTGGCTGCCTGCAGCATCAGGACGTACATAGCGCACTCTGACCTGATGCTGCAGGAGGTCAGGTGACTGCAGCCCGGGCTCTGAGAAGAGAAGACAGGACAAGGAGAGTAGCGGCAGGAGAGGTAATTTACTTTATTATTTTACAGTCTTATCTGAGGTCTGATATGGAGGTCTAATGGGGGATCTGGAGGTCTGAATGGGGGGTCTGGAGGTCTGACTAGGGGTCTGAAGTGGTCAAATGGGGGGTCCGGAGGTCTGACTGGGGGGTCTGGAGGTCTGACTGGGGGTCTGAAGGTCTGAATGGGGGGTCTGGAGAAGTCTGACTGGGGGGTCTGGAGAGGTCTGACTGGGGTCTGGAGGTCTAATGGGGGTCTAATTGGGTGTCTAGAAGTCTAATGGGGGTCTGATTGAGGGTCTGGAGGTCTAATGGGGGTCAGGTAAGGGGATCTGAAGGTCTAATGGGGGTCTACAGGTCTGATATGTGGATCTGAAGGTCTGATATGGTGGTCTGGAGGTCTAATGGGGGTCTGTAGGTCTAACGGGGGGCTTACCTGAGGTCTGATATTGGGTAGGGGTCTTACATGGACGTCTAATGGGAGTCTGATCTGAGGTCTAAAACTGGGGTCTTATATGGGGTCTGACATAGAGGTCTAAAGGGGTTTTGGACTGAGATCATTTAGGGTTTTATATGGGGGTCTGATCTGAAAGGAAGGGGGGATTTTTTGTACTAGCGCACAATATAAAGGAGTGTGGTACCAGTATTTTCAGGGGAACGGTTTCTGCAGGAAAGTATTGGGTAGCACAGTGGACACAGTATAGGATGGGGTGTTGAGAAGGTGAGGAGGAGGATGGAAAAGAAGGAAAGTAATCTGTCTGCTTGTTAACTCTGCAGAGACGAGGTGTGGCTGAAAAAAGTCACCATGGCGGTCTGGTCTGACAGGAGAAGAAGAGGAAAGAGAATATCTACATCGGAGAAGAGAAGTCACTGGATGTAAGAGGTACATATGTGGCGCTGTATGACCCTATGCAATGAGCAGGACCGTGGTACGGTTAGGCGGACGCCAAAATAATGCAGTGGGTCCGGATATGGATATAGAAGTCTATTGTTTTTGTTCGTGACGCCAATTGCAGCGTGCGCAGGGTACAATCTCAGGGACCTTTAACAACTCACGTACCAGGTGAGAAATGCCAGAGTGGTGTAATGTCTCTGTGTAGCAGTAGTAATAGTGTCAACTCAACTGTGTCTCCTACCTTGGTACGGCTGGACTCCTGGATCCTGGCTCACTTGCAATAAATGAGTGTGTTGCTAGTAGGAGTAATTGAGGGTTTTAGTAGCAGTAAATGAGATCCAGACTTGGAATATAATTCAACTTGTCTTTACTGGTTGCAGCTTTAATCCATATGAATCCCAGCAGGTATTGGCAATGTATGGCAGGGATCAATATCTCTTCTGCTCCTATCATTTGCCTGGAGAATATGGCAGGAATCTATATCTTCTGCTCTGTCTATCTTCTGCTGTGTATGGGACTGACTAGCTGAGGAGGAATTTGGCTTCTCCTGGTCTCTGGATGTTACTCACAGTTAGTCTACTTTCACACCTGCGTTCAGGTGTCCGCTCGTGCGCTCCATTTGAAGGGGCTCACAAGCGGCCCTGAACGCAGCCGTCCGGCCCTAATGCATTCTCAGTGGAGGCGGATCCACTGAGAATGCATCCGCCTACCAGCGTTCAGCCTCCGCTCCGCTCAGTGAGCGGACACCTGAACGCTGCTTGCAGCGTTCGGGTGTCTGCCTGGCCGTGCGGAGGCGAGCGGATCCGTCCAGACTTATAATGGAAGTCAATCGGGACGGATCCGCTTGAAGATGACACCATATGGCTCAATCTTCAAGCGGATCCGTCCCCCATTGACTTTCAATGTAAAGTCTGAACGGATCCGCTCAGGCTACTTTCACACTTAGAAATTTTTCTAAGTTATAATGCAGACGGATCCGTTCTGAACGGATGCAAATGTCTGCATTATAGTAGCGGATCCGTCTGATGAAACATCAGACGGACCCGCTCCGAACGCTAGTGTGAAAGTAGCCTTAGCTCACAGGGAATGGCTCTTCCTGGAGATCTGGAGGTGGCTGCTTGCTTGTCACCAGTTGAGGCTGAAGGGCTCAGACTGGGAATGAAGATCTTTGGGAGACAAGATCCTGGTTTGGGATCCCTATTTCTGGGAGCTCCTACGTGCACAGCCTTCCCCTAGCTGGGGTGGCTGGCACACTCACTAACTTCCTTCCCTCCCTATGAGGCAGGACGTGGGCCAGCCCACTTCTGCTCATGGAGGGGGGAGGTAAACTGGAATGTACTATTCCAGTCTAGATATGCTAAACTGAACTAAGGCCCTGGTAACACATTGCTGCCACCTGCTGGTGTACATGGAAATTACAGCAAATACCTTTAACAAGGGTTTCAATATGTGCGTTTGTGAGAATGTGAGGTTAAATTACACAGGATGACAATGCACATACACTTAACAGATTGTAGCGGGGTAAAAGAGTTTAGTAACATAACTCTGGGATGTTACACCTATATGTTCTGTAACGCTGTATGTAATGTTTCCAAGTATGTCTTTAAAGGGGTTGTCCGCTTTTTTTTTTGTATGAGCACTGCCTTCTCTGCTCTGTTTACCTGGTCATCGCTGCAAATGCTACGTCGAGCAGGTGAACAGAATAGAGAAAGCAGCTCTCATATGAGCGCTGCCCTCTCTTCAAATATCTGATCGTCGAGGGTGCCGGAGGACCCCGGCTGATCTGATATTGAAGACCTATCCTGAGGATAGGTCATCAGTAGTAAAAAGAGGACAACCCCTTTAACAGTAGGACTGGAGGGAAGGGAGGGGGGGGGGCATTTCAATATTTACCTTGGGCAGCAGAAAAGCTAGGTGCACCAGCACTGAGTGAAGGGGGAGAAGGGGGCAAGCTAAACTCTTGCACCAGGGCCCATGAGCCTTTAGCTGCACCCCCTAATTCTCAGTTCACGTCGGCAGTTATATGTGTTGAAAGTATGGCTGGGATTCAGCAGGGTGGCAGGTCGGGAGCCAAAAGTGCCCGGGGTAGAGCACCTGTTTCGCAGCAGCCTACCTGCCCGAGAAGTAGTGGTACAGGGGTTTACGGAAGTAGCGGCTGTAGCAGTCAGTCAGTGCGGCGGTTATATGTGTTATTTTGTATTTCAGTACAAACAGAAAATTACATTCTCAGTTCACTTTGGCGGCGGTTATATGTGTTGAAAGCGTTTAGTGGCCTATTTCAGTGCAAACAGAAAAATGCATTCTCAGTTCACGTCGGCGACGGTTATATGTTTTGAAAACATGGCTGGGATTCAGCAGGGTGGCAGCAGTGGGAGGTCGGAAGCCAAACATGCCCAGGGTAGAGCAGCTGCTTCGCAGCGGCCTACCTACCCGGGAAGTAGCAGGGGTTCACGGATGTAGTTGCGGTAGCAGGGGCATAGCTAGAAATGCATGGGCCCCATAGCAAAAATTTTTACTGTTACACTAAGGGCTGTTTCACACGAGCGGATGCCGTGCGTGACATCCGCTCCGTGAATGACAGCCAAGACCCGATGCAGACTGCAGAAGCACGGAGCAGTAACATGATTGATAATGCTCCGTGCCTCTCTGTGATCTCTTTACTACGAAATCACAGTGAGATAAAGTTGTCACTGTGATTTCGTAGTAAAGAGATCACAGAGAGGCACGGAGCATTATCAGTCATGTTAATGCTCCATGCTTCTGCAGTCTGCATCGGGTCTTGGCTGTCATTCACGGAGCGGATGTCACGCACGCATCCGCTCGTGTGAAACAGCCCTAAGGCATCTTCAACGCTCAGTAAAACGTTGAAGACTGAACACAGATTCTCTTTCGGAATGCTGTTAGAGCTTTGCTTAAATGATTCTTTACATCCGGTTTTCCAGAACATCATTCCGTAATAAAATATATTACAAAAATGTCTCACATTCCCGTCTCTACATTATATTAAAAATAAAACAAAACAACAGCTACACTTCAAGGCCATATTACACAGGAAACTTATCAGGACAGTAATAAGGCAGGAACATTCATATGAAGGCTTGTTCCCAATAATTGCCCTGTGTAACGCTTCATCCACATCTACGTTACAGCATTCCGGTACTCTGTTCCTGCCGGATCCCTATTAACTATGATAGGATCCATCGGCTCTACTGCAAGAAGGCCAGCTTTCTACCAGAAAAATACTGCTTTATGACTGCTGTATCAAGAAAGAGTATTGAATATCTGAATACATTTTAAATGTTAGAGAGAGTAGGGTGTTAGGGTGAGGGTGGAGCCAAACCAGGGTCATTGAAGCCCCACAAAATGTGCCTGTATGGGGCCCTAAAATTCCTGATGGTAGATCTGTGATAGTTAAAGGGGTTGTCCTTGATTTTTATATTGATGGCCTGTCCTCAGGATAGGCTATCTTTTTCTGATGGGTGGGGGTTGGGTACCTCAAACCCTTGAAAATCAGCTGTTCCCAAGTAGCTTCAGTGGCATACATAGGGGCTGGGACAACACAACTCCAACCAGTGCTACTCCCATTCACTTTAATAGTAAAATGGAGTGGAGCAATTCTGCTGTTTGACAGAGATGCTGGTGTCAGATCAGAAATAGATCTGATCAATATTGATCAGATAATGATGGCTTATGCTTAGAATTGGCCATTAATTCAAAAATTATGGACAGCCCCATTAAGGGCATTGCAGCTTTGTCTTATTCACTTGAATGAGATGAAACCTTAATACTTTGTACCACTCCTATTAAGTAGTAAATGGCATGGAGGTAAATAATGCTGCAGGTCGGTCACAAGCTGCATGGTCCCTTTAAACGGCTGATCCAAAGGGGTTCTGAGAGCCAGGCTCTCACCGATCTGACAGTGATGTTCTGTCCTGAATTAACAGGCGATCTTTTGATTGCTTCTATAATACTTTTTACTGCTTATGCAGTACAGTGTATTATACTGTCAGTCACCAGCAGGCTGCAGTAGAGAGATGCTCCTAATGCGGAGGTATTGAAGGCAGACCTGGCGGCTTCATTAGGCCCCGGGCTGCCATAGAATACACTGGTACCCCACAATCTCATTTGCGGGGTGCCAATGGAAGACAGAGGGAACCCCTTAAAATGCTTAGATGACAATGTTGATATTGAGCATGTCATCTAGAAGGTTAAACAGCCCAGATATGTGCTTCTACCATTCCGCGACATTAGAGCATGTTTCAAGGGAGACATGTGAAGCCATTAGACTAGGCCGCCTTAAAAACGAGACTTCCTAGCCTTAGGCCCATTAGTGACCGCTGTAAAAATGTGTATTGGTGGTTAAAATTGGCTTTGTTACACATAGCAGCCAATTAGAACTCTCCTCTCATTATTTAAGCTGCTCTGGAAAAATGAAAGCTGACTGCTGATTGGTTGCAATGGGCAACAAAGACAGTTTTACAGTCAGGCTGTTTCAATAAATGACAACTAGTTGGTGATTTCATCTCTGTTTGTTAGACGTTAAAATGTTCAATATTTGTTGTGTCATTTGATTAACAGAAGATGGGAAGAAGGCCCTGTACTTGTGCATTGAGTCCCAATGGTCTTTCATAAAAAGCATGTGATCCAACATGTCAAAATGGTTTTCTTGCTTATTCTCACAGAATTCATAAAAAAAAACTCTCTTTATAATATTAAAGGACCATAAAGGTCACCATGGACTTGGACCTCTTTGCCGGCATTTCATGGGGCTCAAGGCCCCGCCGTGCGCCTCAGGCCAGTCCTTTGCCCTCTCCGCTTGGTGCCCCAAGGCAAAGCCCTCCACGTCCCAGGGCAGATCCCTTCCCAGTAGCTCCGGGTCCCTTCAACGGTCTGGCCCAGCCACGGACTAGCTAGGGCGGCCAATAGGTTTCCGGGGCAACAGCCAGGTTTGTAATAACTCAATCAAACTGTTGTGTCAGCTCCAATACGGAAGGAGTGCCCTGAAATGGTCTTGGGGTTGAAACCCAAGCCCGCCGCCAGGGTGCGAACGTGGGAGATGAACTGCGAGGCCGTGAGGGCCGAGGCCTGCAACGGGAGCAATGGGCGGTCAGGGGCGGAGTCCCCCAGAGCTGCCAGCCAGCTCCTGAGTACCTGGACCGGGCACCATGCATTAGTGGACTGGAAGAACTTCACCTCCATTGGTGGTCCCACCTGCGAGGTTTTTGAAGTGAGGAGATGTAAGGAGAAATGGTCGTCGTGCCATACCAGCTGACCCCTGGTTAAAACCTTTGGACCTGGCTGAACTGTGGGTGAATTCGCTGGGTCTTAAGAACCCGTGGAACTAAGGTATATGGCAGCCTTGATGACAGTGCTGGAAAGGAGCCCAAAAGGAAGACCATCTAGGGTGGTGGAAAGCTTTCTAAATAATTCCCCTGACACAGCCTACCTGCTCGGGATGGCCGCGTGACTACTCTTCTGAACACCCCTGAGTGTTGCCCTAACCGTTTGGGACAGAAAAACCGACCTACTTTCGGGGTCCTCCAACATGGAGAAATGTTGGACTCCGGCCAAATATCATTGATGGTGTTAAAGGATAGTTGCGGTCAGTATGATAGTAAGCTTTGCAAGCTGTGATGTAAGTGGTCTTGTCAGTGTCTTGTCTTGGATGCAAGCACATGAACCTGATGAAGGTGTTCCAAGCGGTCCTGTAGTTCCTGGCCGTGTTACAAGATAAAGACTTCTGCATCAGGATTTTGCTGAAGCAATAAAAAGGTTTACTCCAACACGAGAGTTTGATACATCGGAGGAGGGAGCCCCACTCGGTCTGCCTCTGGCATGACCTGAAAGAAAGCTTTGAAATTAAAGCGGGACAAGGCGTCTGCGGCCGTATTAGGAAGGTGATTACCGTCTTGGGGCCTTCTGTCTTTGCGGGTGCCACCGGAACATAGAAATTAGCAAACCGCTGGGGCAGAGCCTGGAGCTTGCTCGGCTGGCAGTCTGGGCCTTCGATTTAGAAAAAAGTCATCCAAGTAATGGATGACCAGAGGACAGTCGCAGTGGTTGACCAGGATCCAATGCAACGCCTGCGCGAACTGGTCGAACAGCCAGGGGCTGCTCTTGGACCCGAACGTCAGGCGATTGGCAAAGAAATACCGGTCTTGCCACTTGATGCCATGGAACCTCCAAGCTGTGGATGGATGACAGTAAATCGAAGGCATCAGCGATGTCCGCCTTGGCCAACCATGCCCCCCAACCTACCTGAAGAATGAGTTGGATGGCCTCGTCTATGATGGCGTAACTCATTGAAAACTCCTCGGAGGGCACTAAGGAGTTTAGACTGGGTGTGCTGGAGCCATGAGATGCAGACAAGTCAAAAATTAGACTTTTTTTTTTTTATGGTACACTGTTGGACACGATACCTATGGGGAGTAGCCTCCAGAGGTCAAACGGCGTGAAAGCAAAGGGACCGATGAGGAACCCCTTGACCAATTCTGACCTGATCAGAGTCCCCACCGGTTTGGGATCCCTGATTGCCGACAGAAGATTGGGACCCTCCCAAGAGGCTTGTGGGAGACCTATCAGGCCTGTGTGGAAAGCCGTGGTGAACCCGCAGACCAGGAACTGTACAACTGTGGGTTATAATGATTCTGCAGCAGGGATTCTAGTAGAACCACATTGACCCCGCTTAGACAGGATGGCCTGGATCTTGAGGACACGTCATCTGGGGGTGAGCCCTGAAACAGACTGCGCATACATGAAGGGCCCTACATTTGTTGTAATGACAAGCAGTTTGATTGAGTTATTACAAACCTGGCTGTTGCCCCGGAAACCTATTGGCCGCCCTAGCTAGTCCGTGGCTGGGCCAGACCGTTGAAGGGACCTGGAGCTACTGGGAAGGGATCTGCCCTGGGACGTGGAGGGCTTTGCCTTGGGGCACCAAGCGGAGAGGGCAAAGGACTGGCCTGAGGCGCACGCCGGGGCCTTGAGCCCCATGAAATGCCGGCAAAGAGGTCCAAGTCCATGGTGGCCCAGTTTGTGATGTGCTGGAGTTGGACCAGCGCGGCGGCGGCTTTGGCTGAAAGGGAGCGACGGTAGTCGTGGAAAGCCTGGCCGCCGTACTAGTGGCCCAAGTCCGTGACTCTATACAGGTACGTGTCCAACTCCTCCCGCCTCTCGGGGTGGACCGAGCAGATGTCGTCCCTAAATAGACTGAAAAGCGAGGGCGAATTCCGTGATTGTAAGCTTTTGTTTAGGCTGGGATCCCTGGCCTTGAGAACAATGGACGCGTCGCCGCAAGCTACGGTTTTGCTGTCTACAGTGTCATGGGTGGCTATCAGGATGGATGCAGGATTAATATCATGTCCTTCCAAAATGTCTTTTTGATGTGGCAGGGAATGAAAAGCGAGGGAGCAATCTCGGGAGCGTGCGGAACCCTACCTGGGGGAACGGGCCCTGGGGTGGAGGTTATTGGCAAGGCTAGAGTGGACCGGTCAGGTGGCAGCCCCCGGTAGGACTCGACGGCCAGGAGTCTGGACTGGACGTCCGAAACCAAGGAGGCGACGGAGTTCATCCCAGCATGTAGCTGCGTCGGGGACACCTGAAGGGTGGACATGGAGACTTGCTCCAAGTCCGGGGCTGCTGGTTCAGCCAGCAGTAGCCTATACAGATCTGCTTTACTGCGGAGGCAGGGTATTGGATCCCTCTCCGGTTAAGCTCCGCAATCAACTTCGGAATTGACCAACTCCTTAGGGCCGCTCGGATGCGGGTGTTTCCGGTACCGATAGGGCTTCTTCGATGTTGGAAATATGCGACATACTGCAGCTGCGAAGCGACAAATAGAAAATAACATTTGACCAGGAAGCCCCGTACCTTGCAAGCAACACCCGAGTCGTGACTGGTGGTTAAAGGAGGACTAGCGAGTGTCTAGTGCTCTGAACGGCGGGACCGTGGACTAAGCGTGAAATGACGTGAGAAAGCTAACCGTACTTGGCCCCAGACAGGGAAAAGAAAACTGAAGAGAAAACAAACATCAAACCTGAAATCATACCGGAGAAAGGACTACCGAATCGCGTCTAAAACATGACAGGTGACAGAAACAGTAAATTAACAGTGTGGACCTGAAAGTGACAGGCAACAGAAAATAAATAATACCACGTAAGACCTTGAGCGATGCGGACACTGGAAGAGATAAAAGATCTACGTACGCCTGAGCGCGATAAACCATGGCATGAGAAGTGACGAACGTGCACCCTAAACGTAAGAGGCAACAGAAACCGGAAACGTACATCAATGTGCAGCCGGTGGCAGACACGGCGTGACATGAACGTAAGCCCGAAGCGTGACGGGCAGCAGATGATCAATGAAAAACGTAAGCCTGAAGCGTGACAGGCAACACCTGAAAAGTAAAACACGTACGCCTGAAGCGCAACAGGCAACAGATGATGAATTGAAACGTAAGCCTGAAGCGTAACAGGCAACAGATGATAAATTTAAAACGTAAGCCTGAAACGTAACAGGCAACAGATAATGAAAATAACACGTAAGCCTGAAGCGTAACAGGCAACACCTGAAAAGTAAAACACATACGCCTGAAGCGCAACAGGCAACAGATGATGAATTGAAACGTAAGCCTGAAGCGTAACAGGCAACAGATGATAAATTTAAAACGTAAGCCTGAAACGTAACAGGCAACAGATAATGAAAATAACACGTAAGCCTGAAGCGTAACAGGCAACCCATGATAAGTTAAAAACGTAAGCCTGAAACGTAACAGGCAACAGATAATGAAAAATAACACGGAAGCCTGAAGCGTAACAGGCAACATATGATAAATTAAAAACGTAAGCCTGAAACGTAACAGGCAACAGATAATGAAAATGACATGTAAGCCTGAAGCGTAACAGGCAACATATGATAAATTGAAAACGTGAGCCTGAAACGTAACAGACAACAGATAATAAAAAAAGATGAAACGTAAGCCTGAAGCGTAACAGGCAACAGATGATACATTGGCAATAGATGACAGATTGAACGTGCGTTTGAACGTGACAGGCAACAGATGATACACTTGCACAAAAACGTGAGCTTGAACCGTGGCAGGCACCCGACATGGTGAGATGTGCACGTAAGCCTGGAGCGCAATAGGTGGCAATGGTAACAATACGTGAGTCTGAAATGATTGAAGAAAGAACGGACGCCTGGACAGAACAAGCCGTGGGAGGCGAGAGGCGTGAGCCTGGCCGTGACCGCCAATTGATACATAGGCCTGACACGTGACAGCAACAGCCTGTCATAGACAGATATGACAGTGAAACAAAACATGGTGACATGAACAAGAAGTAACTTGAGACGTGACTGGAGACAACACGGTGACTATGAAGTGACCCTGACGCGGGTGACAAAAGGAATAGGAAGTTGCATTGCAGCATAGACTGAAAGACCGCAAATGTGTGGTAGAAAATGAAGCAGTTACCGGAAATGTCCGTGGATGTAGTGAGTGGAAAAGCGATGGTCGGCTCAACGGGACAAATGAGCGCCACCTGGCTGACGAGCGCAGCCAGAGTGGCGCAGCACCCGGGGTCTGCAAAATAATTGGCAACGTGAGGGGGAGACTACGCCGACCGGAACGCGCCAATGCGTCCCAACCGTGAACTAGGGATTCATCACTGTTTTTTTTTTTTAAAAGATTTCACTGCTGCTGCTTTGACTGTGTGGAGAGAATAAAAAAGCTTTGGGTGTGACTGGAGTGGGAAGGACTAAAATGCCAGCACCTCCTAACTGTTTGAACCCTGAGTGGGGATTTAAGACCTCTGTAAGGATGCACGGATCCCTAGTTGAAGGTTGAAGCTTTAATAAGTGTGTGAACACTAGTGTTAAAACGTGGGCTGGGGGTGGCCATCACACCAGGCCAGATGGTTCCCCTGTGGTGAAGGAGCGGTACCCCCGCCCCCCCTGGCACCGACTCCGGACGGACCCCCTCCCCCGACAGGGTCGGAAAAGGGGGAGAACCGGAATGAGGTAGGAGCTGCGGCGGCTCACCGGAGCCACCAGGGGAAGCTTGCCACGTGACACAGGCCGGGACGCCGACTCCGTTGCCGCGGCAACCGAGACGCTGCGCCGCGAACCTGCTTGGCGTCCCACGTGACCTCCTTTGCAGGCGCCGGAAGCGGGGACAGCGCTGGCCGCATAGCCTGGAGTAGAAGGTGGGTGAGGGAACACTGGGCAGTGGTGGAGGAGCACGCGGAGGGGGTGGGGGGCGAGACCGAGGTAACTTACCCTGACAGCCGGATGGACAGGCGAGCATCGGGGGGAGCCGCGGAGACTACTTACCTGACGAGCAGCGCCGCAGCAGGGGGGCGTGACGCTAAGGGTGGGAACAGCACCGAAAACGCATGCACATGAGGAGAGGGCGTGCCTCCTTTTAAGTGCGCCTACGCCCCTCCCACAAATGCAGGCTGACATGTCAGCCTTAAGCTACTTGTAATGTAGCAATGTTCAGATAAATTGAAGGGGTATTTCAGGATTTTACTGTTGATGACCTATCCTCTGTATAGACCATCGATATCTGATCAGTGGGGGTCCCACACCCCACACGCCCATCTATCAGCTGTTCTGAAGCATAGTTCTGTCCATCGTGTAGTGGACAATGATGATTGCTGCAGAGCTGCTCCCATTGCAGTCATTGTGAGAGGAGCTGCAGTAACCAGCTCCATTCACTACACAATGGACAGGACTCTGTAGTTCCAGGTCCGACTTCTGGTTCTGGAGCTACCCTGAAACAGCTTATTACTAGGGGTGTGTAATGTTGGACCTCCATCGATCAGATATTGATGGTCTGTCCTCAGGAAACAGTAAAATCCTGGAATACCCCTTTAATGTATTCTTTCCATTACTCTTTTATGTTGCAATCCCAACCAACGGCATTATACCCTCACGTGGTTCTCCTGAACTAGGCTTTAGATCACCATAGGACCCTATAATCTGGGTATTGCAGATATAACACAGACACTAAAATGTATCTACAGTAGATAATATCAATTCCCATGTATTAAGTTAAAATACAATGGTGCACAATGTAACTTTTCTTTCCCTAGGTCATTACATATATGCTGACGAAGGTATGTGCTTCATCTATGAGGTAACAATTAGAACAAACCTAACATTTGAAATAAAGAACATGAGTGTTGATAAACCTGGTCTGATGCTGCTGTTCAGTAGACTACCCCGATATATTGTGTGACTGCATAATCAGTGCCTAGATAAAATCAAGAACCATTGTTTATTGACTTACCTTGAGCAGCCATGGAAGTGCCTAAGCCACTTCTTCAAAGAAAGCTGGGTTAAAAGCAACACCTTCTTCTCTCTGCCGAATGGAAGGCAGATCTCAGCAGGTAGAGGAACTTCAGAGGCTTCCTACCTGGTGTTATGTTCCACAAGAACAGGTAGGGAGCAGCTTTTCCATCTCATGTTGCAAACTCATGTATATTATGACTACAGCTCAGAGAACAAGAGAATCAATTAGAAGAAATATTCATGGGATGGAGGTTGTCGGTGCGCACCGTCCCCTATACACCCGAGAAAGACATGGATTAGTGCACAGAGTCCATCATGTCCAATTCTGCTATTTTGTTTGTGTAATTTTGCACTTAATTATGCAATTATTCATAATAAAGGAGAGCACAGGGTGGGATTTCCAGAGACGTAATGTAGGAACACATGAGATGACAGGTGAAGCAGCTTGCCATCTGCAGGTGCTTTTCTTTTATATCAGATTGGGGATTGCATTTAGAGACAATTAATAAGATACAATGAAAAAATCCTACTTTAATGTCACAGTCAAAATCACTACTCTTGCTTGTCACTCACGTGTCAAAAAACACATTATTTACCTTTTTCTGTAACGCATTCTAGTTCTATACCATAAAGGGGTTTTCCGGTAATAAAACACAAAGGCCCTGATTTATTAAGACGCAAGTCTCGACACAAATTAACCCCCCCCCCTTCTGGTTCTCCATGTGCAGGAATGACATCTACAGCAGCTCAGAGCTGCTGATTTCAGTCATTATTAACGCCAGTTTCTGGCTTAAATAATGAGGAATTAGACAGGGCTGAAGGTCCCACATTCACTTCGCCCTTGCCACACGCCCACAACAGGGCTCATGCACATGACCGGATGTATTTTGCAATCTGAAAAACACGGATCCGCAAAAAATACGGATGATGTCCTGGCAAATTCCGTATTTTACGTAACTGAGCAACTGGCCCCTAAGGGCTCATGCACACAACCATTGCCCGACTGTGTCCATGCTGCGGCTTGCAAATACACAGGCACCGGCCGTGTGTACACTGTATCATAGATGTGGACCCATTCACTTGAATGGGTCCGCAACCTGATAGAAGCGGTGCGCAACAGAGGCACGGAACCCCACAGAAGCACTACGGAGTGCTTGTTCTATTTTTTGTGGTGCGGACGGATCACAAACCCATTCCATTTGAATGGATCTGGATCCATCTAAGGCAAACGCACGGATGGTGCTCCTGCATTGCGGACTGCAAATTTCACGGCCGGAACACGTTCATGTGCATGAGCCCTAATAGAACAGTCCTATCCTTGTCCATAATGCAGACAATAGGAACGATAAATTGCCCCCTTTTTTATGCCCTATAGCTGTGATGGCTAACCTCCAGCACTCCAGCTGTGGTAAAACTACAACTCCAAAGATGCACACTTGCTTGGCTGTTCTCAGAACTCCACAGAAATGAATGGAGAATGCTGGGAGACGTAGTTTCACCATAGCTGGAGTGCCGGAGGTTAGCCATCACTGCCCTATAGCATGCATTATCTATTGAAAGACTCATACCTACCTGCCCATTTTCTCCAGTCCTGCACGCTGGCTCACGTTCATCCACCTACCATGCCCAAGTATGGACATGGTCACATGTGCCTCAGCAGCCAATGACTAGCTTTTGGGAGACCTGACCACTGATGCCAGTTATTGGCTGCAGAGTCGCACCTGCTTAGCACATCTACTTTAACTGCAATACGGTTATATGCAGAGTGAGAAGTTGAATTGGTATATTGCTTTAAATGAACGGTACAGTTTGTCTCATCAGTGATGTGATCCACCTCCTCACAGTACAATTCAGTCCGCTGGTTATAGTGCTACACAGATATACAGCAATGAGAGCAACTGAGGCAGCAGCAGGAACAGTACTGCAGTACTAATACGAAAAATATTCTACAGTTTTGTAACCAGCCCCTGGATCTGAATACTTTTATAATTGTATGTAATTAAAAATTTAGGATAGCCACTAAGTTATTCAATAAAATGTATCTGTATAGCGCCACCCGCTGTTTGTTTTTTTTCTTATTTCTTTGTCCTGCACACTGAGATGGCCACACATGCTCAGTTTCATCTTTCAATTTGCTCCTGAGTTGTGATAGGGAGAGCATGGACACGCCCCCTGAACTGCAGACGAAAAGACCCCGAAGCTCCCCAGAACCTATTCGACGTCCCAGGTGAGACGTTGCCATGCTGTGCTGTGGATGTTGTGCCTCAAAGCCAAGAACCACACCGGTCCTGCACTGCTTTCAGCTCTGCGGTCACAGACCGATCAGTGGCTAACCCCGCTCAATTTGACAGTTCGTAAAGTGGTGTGCGACAATGGTGCCAATTTGCTGAGCGCGCTGAAACAGGGCAAAATGACACAAGTGCTGTGCATGGCACAAGTCCTAAACTTAGTTGTGCAGCGATTCGTTGCCGAATACCACGGGTCCAGAACGTCTGGTGGCAGGCATTTTAGAAGATCTTACACGGCCATGGCTCGCATTGCTGACGTTCAGCGGCGACACTACTTGCCCATTAGACGTCTGGTTTGTGACACCCCGATATGCTGGAACTCCACCTTGTATATGCTTGATAGGCTGCTTCAGCAGTAACGTGATGTTAATGACTACGTGTATGAACTTTGCAGCAGGACAGGTTCTGGGGAGCTTGGTTTCTTTTCACCGTGCCAGTGGTTGCTCATGCACGACGCATGCAGACTTCTTCGGCCGTTTGATGAGAACACCAAACTGGTCAGTCAGGGCGCCAGGGTGCCATCAGTGACATCGTACCTTACACCTTCTTTCTGGAGCGTGAATTGCATTGTATCATTGATCAGGAGCAGGAGCAGGAAGATGAGGAAGTCGCAATGCTAAATTAATTCCCAGGGGGGGCTTCTCCATCTGAGACAAGTCAGCAGGAGTCTGAAGAGGAGTCAGAGGAGGATGGTGGCTGGGGTGCCTTCATGCTCCAGTGTCTGCAGAGGGACCCCCGTATAAAAAGCATAAAGGGCAAGGACCAGTACTGGGTGGCAACGTACTTAGACCCTCGGTACAAACACAAAATGGTGGACATGTTACCAACATCACAGAGGGCTGTCAGAATGCAGCATTTCCAGGCCTTGCTGCGAGAGATGCTGCATTCTGCTGTTGCGGGTGCTGGCAGAGGAATTTCAACCCACAGCGAAAAAGGTGCAGGTACCAATCCTACCGCGCCTGCAAGAATATGGCGGTACGGATATGAGATCATTCTTGCAGCCAACCCATCGACAGTCGTCCTCCGGGTGTCCTCTCCGAAAGGACGTTCAGCGCTGCAAGGGGGATCGTGACCGATAAGCGCACTCGCCTAGCTCACAACAGTGTGGACTACCTAACATTTCTAAAAATGAAGGCATGGATCTCGGATGTATATACAGTATATACAGCAGCATAAAAGGCCTTTTCTGTCAGGTGAATGCCTCATTTTAGGGGCCTCTACTCCAGTGGCCTACAGAAACATTTGTAACCAGTAAATGTCTAATGTACCTCCAGCCACCGAATCACAAGTTCTTTTGTGTCAGGTGAATGCCTCATTTTTGGGACCTCTACTCCATTGGCCTACAGTAACATTTTTATCCAGTGACCGCCTAATGTACCTGAAGCCAAATCAGTCAAAGTTCTTTTCTGTCCAGTGAATGCCAAATTTTTGGGGCCAGTACTCCAGTGGCCTACAGAAACATTTTTAACCAGTAAATGCCTAATGTACCTCCAGCCACATCAGCCAAAGTTCTTTTCTGTCCGGTGAATGCCCAATTTTTTGGGCCTGTACTCCAGTAGCCTGCAGTAAAATTTGTATCCAGTGAACGCCTAATGTACCTCCAGCCACAGAATCACAAGTTCTTTTGTGTCAGGTGAATGCCAAATTATTGGGGCCTGTACTCCAGTGGCCTACAGTAACATTTGTATTCAGTGAATGCCTAATGTACCTCCAGCCACATCAGCCAAAGTTCTTTTTTGTCCGGTGAATGCCAAATTTTTGGGGCCAGTATTTCAGTGGCCTGCAGTAACATTTTTATCCAGTGAAGGCCTAATGTACCTCCAGCCACATCAGCCAAAGTTCTTTTCTGTCAGGTGAATGCCTAATTTTTGGGGCCTGTACTGGCCGACAGTAAACTTTTTAGCCAGTGACCGCCTAATGTACCTCCAGCCACATAATCACAAGTTCTTTTCTGTCAGGTGAATGCATAATTTTTGGGGCCCATACTCCCGTGGGCACAGCAGGGCACATTTTTGAGAGTTTCCCTTTAAGACGCACAAAAATGGCCCCTGATTAAAATACATATTTTTTGTGGGAATTTTTGCCAATGATCCCCCTCTGGTATATCACTGTCCATGTTGTAGGACTATTTGTGTACTTCTAGTAAGTGTTTGCTGGCTGCAAATATGACCTGAAGGTTTTTCAGGTTCACCTACCATTAAAATGATTGTGGCCCCCCCGCGAACACTTGATCGCGAAAGCGCATAGTCCCAGCCAATGTTCGTCCATCACTACTGGACAACAGTCCCTCGGGTCTCCCGAAGTGCACAGCATCATTGGAATCTATGATGCTGTGTGCTCCCGTGCGCACAATCAATGCCGCTCCGGGACATATGGCCCACTCACGGACCGTATATCTCGGAGGTGTGGGGATTCGCTCTGGTAGGCAGGTTAGCGGACGCAGTATACTGTAGAAGAAATAACAAAGTCTTTAACTTAAACAGTTCAGTGTTTATTCACACGTTAAGGGTCCATTCACACGTCCGTATGTGTTTTGCGGATCCGCAAAACACGGACACCGGTAATGTGCGTTCCGCATTTTGTGGACCGCACATCGCCGTCACTCTCATAGAAAATGCCTTTTATTGTCCGCAATTGCGGACAAGAATAGGACATGTTATATTTTTTTGCAGAACGGAAGTGCTGATCCGGAAGTGCGGGTCCACCAAGGGGGGTTTCAAATTAAACAATACTTTTTTTCTCCGGAAGGGTCAACAGGCAATAAGCTGATTGAAGCAGTCACTTATAACATGTGGAAAAACCTGGCAGCAAGTGCTTCTTATTGAAATAATTTCATGGCCTGGTGCAGCGTCGGACATCAACAGCAAATGGTCCCTTTGCAAGAACAGTATATGAGCTCCTTGATTACCAACTCCTAATTTTATACATACAGTATGTCAATTGTCAACCCCTGACTGGAACTAGTTGATGCTATTACAGTAAATTTACATCTTTCATGACTGAAATTAGCCATAATCTCACTGCAGTTTATCTGACAGAAAAAGAATAAGGCTTCTTTCACACAAGTGTGATGGATTTGGGCCGGATAAGATGCGGGTGCGTCGCGGAAAAATGTACAATTTTTCCGCGCAAATGCAAAACATTTTAATGCATTTTGCAGGCGCGTGATAAAAATCGTCATGTTTGGTACCCATGTTTGGGTTAGTTGTTGTGTAGATTGTATTATTTTCCCTTATAACACGGTATAAGGGAAGATAATAGCATTCTTAATACAGAATGCTTAGTAAAATAGGGCTGGAGGGGTTAAAAAAATAAAAAATAATTTAACTCACCTTAATCCACTTGTTCGCGCAGCCCGGCTTCTCATCTTTCTTCTTTCTTCAGGACCTGGGTAAAGGACCTTTGATGACATCACTGCGCTCATCACATGGTCCATCACATGATCCATCACCATGGTGATGGATCATGTGACGGACCATGTGATGAGCGCAGTGACGTCACCACAGGTCCTTTTCCTCCTGCACAGCAAAGAAGAAGAAAGAAGAGAAGCCGGGCTGCGCGAACAAGTGGATTAGGTGAGTTAAATTTTTAAAACTTTTTTTAACCCCTCCAGCCCTATTTTACTAAGCATTCTGTATTAAGAATGCTATTATTTTCCCTTATAACCATGTTATAAGGGAAAATAATAATGATCGGGTCCCCATCCCGATCATCTCCTAGCAACCATGGGTGAAAATCGCACTGCATCCGCACTTGCTTGCGATTTTCACGCAGCCCCATTCACTTCTATGGGGCATGTGTTGCGTGAAAAACGCCCAAAATAGAGCATACTGTGATTTTCACGCAACGCACAAGTGATGCGTGAAAATCACCACTCATGTGAACAGCCCCATAGAAATGAATGGGTCCGGATTCAGTGCGGGTGGAATGCGTTCACCTCACGCATTGCACCCGCACGGAAATCTCGCACGTGTGAAAGAGGCTTAAGGGTACTTTCACACTTGTGTTGATGGATTCTGGCAGGCAGTTCCGTCGCCGGAACTGTCTACCGGATCTGGCAATCTGTATGCAAACAGATACCATTTGTAGATGGATACTGATGTGGATCTGTCTCATAAATGCATTGCAATACCGGATCCGTCTATCCGGTTGTCATTCGGAAAAACGGATCCGATATTTATCTTTTTCACATTTTTAAAGGTCTTCGCATATGCAGACCGCAAAAACTGATCAATTTTTCAGAAACACTTGGGGCCGGATCTGGCATTAATGCATTTCAATGTAAAATAATGCCAGATCCGGCATTCCGGCAAGTGTTCCGGAATTTAGGACAGAGAAAATACTGCAGCATGCTGCAGTATTTTCTCCCTCCAAAAACCGTACAGTGACTGAACTGAAGATTGCTCTCCATTCAGAATGCATTAGGATAAAACTGATCAGTTTTTTTTCCGGTATTGAGACCCTAGAACGGAACTCAATACCGTAAAAGTTTAACGCAAGTGTGAAAGTACCCTTTTACTGTTACAGGATGTTTACTACTTGTGATGTCACACTAACTTACCTGAATGAAGTAGATGTGATGTCTCACAGAAGCAGAGTTATGATGTCACAGTAGCTTACTTGCCTGATGAAAACACATTTGTGAGGTGACAGGTGGGCTGCCATCTTATCTCACAAGTCCAGCAATGCACAGTTAAGCCCTTAACTGTGCCTGTGTCGCGAGCCGGTCTGAAATAAAATGCGGTCACCGGAAGCAGGCAGTTCCGAGAACAGCCGCCGGGGGCCTTCATCGGGCTGTTCTCAGAACTGCCTGCTCCCGGTGACCGCATTTGTTTCAGACCGGCTCGCAGCACAGGTAAGGGCTTACCTGTGCATCGCTGGACTTGTGAGTTAAGATGGCAGCCCGCATGTGTTCGCGGGTGAACACGGCGAACTGGCCATCATTGGTGACAGGTGCTCATCTGAGAAAAACGGAATTGCAAGTTTGCAGCATCTTCCTGAAACCAAATTGTGAGTTCAATTTTGAGCAGCCAATGGCAGATGGGGATGGGGATGAGACTCCTTAGTGTCACCCGCGATGCTAGGGAGGCTCATCCCCGTCCCCTCCTGCCATTGGCTTCTTTCCCCGGACACTGGATGTTTTCACCCGCGCACAGGGAGAAGCAGCAGCGGCAGTACGGGGACCAAGAGTGGCGCAGGGAGAGGGCAGCCAGGTAAGTATATTTATTGTGAGGGGCCAGGGCATATGGTGGGCATTTAATAGTCTTGGATAACCCCTTTAACTAATTTCATGACAACAGATTGCCACCCATAGACCACCTCATGTATGGCACCCCACAAAGCCCCACACCATTAAAGGGAACCTGTCACCAGGATTTTGTGCATAGAGCTGGGGACATGGGTTGCTAGATGGCCGCTAGCACATCTGCAATACCCAGTCCCCATAGCTCTGTGTGCTTTTATTGTGTTAAAAAACCGTTTTGATCCATATGCAAATGAACCTGATATGAGTCCTGTGTCCGGAGATGAGTCCAGCGGAAAGAAGCCTAGCACCGCGCCGCGTCCTCCGAATCTCCTCCTTGCTGGCTGACGTCACAGAGCTGGAGCGCCGAAATCTCGCGATGCGCGAGCTAGCGCATGCGCAGTGTCAGCATCATGTTCATTCCCTGTGCTGGCATCAGCACAGGGAACGAACTACGCATGCGCTAGCTCGCGCATCGCGAGATTTCGGCGCTCCAGCTCTGTGACATCAGCCAGCAAGGAGGAGATTCGGAGGACGCGGGGAGGTGCTGGGCTCCTTTCCGCTGGACTCATCTCCGGACACAGGACTCATATCAGGTTCATTTGCATATGGATCAAAACGGTTTTTTGACACAATAAAAGCACACAGAGTTATGGGGACTGGGTATTGCAGATGTGCTAGCGGCCATCTAGCAACCCATGTCCTCAGCTCTTTACACAAAATCCCGGTGACAGGTTCCCTTTAAACCAATCCACTAGTAATTGTGCAACATTGATAGGACTACTGAACTTCCTCATAAAGAAGTGAAGGAAACAGAAATGACTGGACAGGCTGACGATTGACAGAAGCTGAAGAAGCAAGGATTTCTATATACAAAGAGATTACATACTGTAGGATAATTGTAGTAGGAAGCAGATCCACAGTCCAGCTTATTATTTGCTTAAAGTTCATAAAAATGAAAAACACCTTGAAACAAGTTATGCTGAGTCTGAAACTGTTAGGTAAGCACAATATGCAAAGTGCTGATGGCACCCCAGGTAAGTCAATATTTGTGTAAGGGTGATGCTGTGCCATCTGGTGTATATCACACTGTAGATGTGCTTATGCTACAATGGAGTTGGACCGGCCTGTGGATAAAATGCTTTTGTTCGCTATACTTAGCTGTTGGTTGGCATGCTCATTGCTGCAGAAGTGTTGCCTGTCAAAATGATTTTCTAACGCCTACTTTTCCTATCAGAGTGGTTTAATGGGTTGGAACATGCCGCTTTACTTTTTCATTTTAAAACATAAAATGAATAGAAATATTGAGCTAATCTAGATTTAGAACGCTTATGACCAACTCAGGTTTTCACATTACCTGTCATATTTTATGAGCGGGTTTTATTTTTCCTTTTTAGTTTAATAGCTTTTGGTTTTCTTCCCATCAAGCAAATTACTGCCATAAGACACAAATGACTGGAATAATTTCCTTTGTCCTTTCTTATACTATTTATTGATCTTATTCATTTGTTGTTAAGTTGACAGCAGTGACAGCGAAACACTGCAGTTGCCATTTACAGCTCCGAAATACCTCATGACCAGTCTTAGATTACTCTGCCCACCTAATCTGTACCCTGAAGGAAAGGTTTGTAATCATTAACCCCTTAGTGACCACTAATAAGCCTTTTTATTGAAGTAAACAACGGGGGTTCTTAGCTAAACTGCTGGCTTTAACCCGTAGAGGACCCGCGCCGTACATGTACGGTGCGAGGTCCACCGGACTCTGGGTGAAAATTGCGGGTTGACCGGAGCGCGTTGCCTGCTCTTACCGACATAAGGTAAGGGCAGCATCAGCTATTTCGGCCCCCCTGCAGCTCTGTGTGCTGCGATTGGCAGATCAGTGAAGACCAGCACATCGCAGTGCCAGAAGCTGCGGGGGGAGTCAGGGGGAGGTGACCAGTGATGAACAAGTTAGCACCTGTCCCCTCCGAGGATAGATAGGGGACACCAGTGTTTGGAGGTCCCTGCCAGCGCTGCGATTGGCTGGAACAACGGCCAATGGCAGCGCTATAGCACATTCTACCTGGTGACTGCATGCTAAGAGGTTCTGTGCTTCTCTGTGCTCGATCTGCTGGGATTTGTGGTTCTACCACAGCTTTCACTGCCTTTACTGCTCCTGTAAAGAACAAGAACATCTGGAACGTCTGCTGCAGTGATTTTTTTTCTGCAGTAGAAGTTCCAGATCCCTAATCCACCCCCCTTCCCAAGCCCTCATACCTGTCCCTATCCCCCCTCTCCCTCCTACCCCCCCCCTCCCCCTCCCTCCGATTTTGCCTGAGGCAAAGAAATTTAGAATTTTTTTTGTCACTTTTATCAATTTTTTTCTTCCTGCTCTGCACCACTTTTTCTGTGTGCGAGCTGTGAACGCCAAGTGCTGATCAGTCCGTACTTCACTGCTCAGCACCTGGCCTCTTTTTTTGGCGCAGATATATATAATGTGTTCATTTTTAGCTAGTGTTCTTTTTTGTATCTACAGTAAATTTTTATACTGCAGTGTCTGCACGAACGCACCAAACGTCTGCTTGTGTGCGTTCTGCAGCCCGGAGCATCAATAAGTACAATTTTTTTACTGGTCGCTTTTGTGGTCAGTTTTTTTTTTTTTTGTGTAAAAAGTACTTATAGTGTTAGATAGAAATCTATTTTAGTTAGGTAGTGTTAGTATATATTTTTGCACGCACATAATATCTGTGTGCGTGCGCCCTGCACCTGCTGAGCGCTGATCAGAAGCATCAATTTTTCTGATCGGTCTGCTCAGTTTACTGTGCACATTTTTTTTTTCCAAGTGGTTAGTTATATCTATATCTATATATATCTATATCTATATCTATATATATATATATATATATATATATATATTAAATCTCCATATACATATACAGTATATAGAAATCAATTTTAGTTTGGTAGTGTTAGTGTAGATATTTGCACGCACATAATATCTCCGTGCGTGCGTCCTGCACCTGCTGAGCGCTGATCATAAACATCTATTTTTCTGACCGGCCTGCTCAGTTTACTGTGCCCTTTTTTTTTCTTCGTGTAGTTAGTTTTATCTATATATATAAATCTCCATATACATATATATATATAGAAATCAATTTTAGTTAGGTAGTGTTAGTGTAGATTTTTGCACGCACATAATATCTGTGTGCGAGCGTCCTGCATCTGCTGAGCGCTGATCAGAAACATAAATTTTTCTGACCGGTCTGCTCAGTTTACTGTGCAATTTTTCCCCCCCGTGTAGTTATATATCTATATATATATATATATATATATATATAAATCTCCATATACATATATATAGAAATCAATGTTAGTTATGCAGTGTTAGTGTAGATTTTTGCACGCACATAATATCTGTGTGCGTGCGTGCGTCCTGCACCTGCTGAGCGCTGATCAGAAACATCAATTTTTCTGACCGGTCTACTCAGCTTACTGTGCACATTTTTATTTTTTTTGTGTAGTTAGTTTTATCTATGTATAAAAATCTCCATTTACATATATATATATATAGAAATCAATTTTAGGTAGTGTTAGTGTAGGTTTGTGCGTGCGTGGTGCGTGCATCCAGCAATTCTTTTTTTATTTTTTATTTCTACTCTTTTCTCTATATTTCAAATTTATAACAAGCCCCTTCATGTGTGAAAACACCCCATACTAAATAAAGTTTTACACATTTCACACAAAACACCCCAATAAGATAAAAATGGCCCGTCCATCCCAACGAGTTTACTCAGCTGAAGAGGCATACACGTATCTTGCCTCTGATACTGAGTCAACCAGTGAGGGAGAAGAGGATGCCACTTTCCTCTACTCCTCTACCCTCTCATCATCATCATCCGCTGATGAGGGACCCTCTAGAAGGCGCCCCAGGGTAGCAGCGGAGGCAGTCTCCCAGAGTGACCCCATATGGACCCCACCCCTTGACGATTATCAGCCCCAAATTCTGGATTTTGTGGGCAACTCCGGAATACAGATAGACAGTGTGGGCTTCACAGAACAAGATTTTTTCAAAATCTTCTTCTCTGAAGATTTTGTAAATGTAATGGTGGCCCAAACCAATTTGTACTCCCAACAATTTATAGCTCAAAACCCTACCTCGCCATATGCTAGACCCCTAGGTTGGACCCCAGTAAGTGCAGCAGAGATGATGACATTTTGGGGACTCATGCTGCATATGGGCGTAGTAAAGAAGCCAAACGTCAGACAATATTCGAGTTCGGACATTTTCTACCAGACTCCAATTTACAGTCAGACCATGACCCGGAAGCGTTTTGAGTAAATTCTGAAATTACTACACTACAACGACAATACACAGTGCCCACCCCTAAATGACCCGACATTTGACTGTCTGTTCAAGGTTAGGCCCGTCCTTGACCATTTTAACACCAAGTTGTACACCCCTGATAAAAATGTATGTATAGATGAGTCCCTGTTACTTTTCAAAGGGAGGGTTAGATTCCGCCAGTACCTGCCTAGCAAACGGGCAAGGTATGGCATTAAAATTTACAAACTTTGTGAGAGTAGCTCCGGGTGCACCTAAAAGTTCCGCGTTTATGAAGGGAAAGATTCCCACATAGAATCCCCAGAATGCCTCCCTATCCTAGGAGTTAGTGGAAAGATTGTGTGGGACTTGCTGCACCCACCTTTATGTCGATAACTGTTATTCCAGCATACCCCTATTCATGTCCCTAACTGCCAGAAGTACTGTGGCTTGCGGTACAGTGCGCAAAAATCTGAGAGGCCTCCCTAGATCCCTGGTAGGGCAACCACTGAGAATAGGTGAAAGCAGGGCTCTCCTCCATGAGAACATGCTGGCGGTTAAGTACAAGGAGAAGAGGGATGTCCTTTTACTGACCACCGTTCACACAAATACCAGCTCCCTGCTCATGTGTGAGGTACCACTACCACTGTCCCCAAACCAGTTTGCATCCTGGACTACAATAAGAACATGGGAGGGGTTGATATTTCAGATCAAGTTCTGAAGCCCTACAGTGCCACACGAAAAACAAAAGTGTGGTACAAAAAGCTGGCCGTACACATTGTACAGGTGGCAATGTACAATGCATACGTGCTATTTCAATCTGCAGGCCACACAGGAACTTTCCTCCAGTTCCAAGAGGTGGTTATCAAGGCCCTAATTTTTCAAAGCCAGGCCGGGGAGGGTCCCAGTACTTCAGAGACTCATGGTGCTTGTGTTGTACCAGGGCAAAATTTTCCAGGTCAAGTCCCCCAGACAGCAAGGAAGGGAAGGACCCAAAAAAGATTCAGGGTGTGTTCCAAAAAGGGGATAAGGAAATACACCCTTTACCACTGAGAAACCTGCCCTGAAAAACCTGGCCTGTGCAAGCAGGAGTGTTTTAGAATCTACCACTCATCAATGGAGTATTAATTTCATCCTTGATGTACCTTGCAATTTTACCACCTTAAACCTCTGATTTAGGGTACTTTCACACTAGCGTCGCTAGATTCCAGCAGGCAGTTCCGTAAACGGAACTGCCTGCCGGATCCGGGAATCTGTATGCAAACGGGTACCATTTGTAGACGGATCTGGATGCGGATCCATCTCACAAATGTATTGCAATACCGGATCCGTCTCTCTGGTTGTCATCTGGAAAAACGGATCCGGTATTTATATCTTTTAAATTTTTAAAGGTCTGCACATGTGCAGACCGCAAAACCGGAAAATCGGAAAATCGTTTTGCCAGAACACTTAGGGCCGGATACGGCATTAATGCATTTCAATGTAAAATAATGCCGTGCAAGTGTTCCGGAATTTTGGACGGAGAAAATACTGCAGCATGCTGTGGTATTTTCTCGGTCCAAGAACCGTACAGTGACTGAACAGAAGACATCCTGATGCATACTGAACGTATTGCTATCCATTCAGAATGCATTAGGACAAAACTGATTTGTTTTTTTCTGGTATTGAGCCCCTAGGATGGAACTCAATACCGGAAAAGAAAAACGCTAGTGTGAAGGTACCCTGAGTCCACATAGCTTACATATCCACTTTTCACCAACCACTACATATTCATTTCTGTGAAACACCGGTTATAAGTGCCCTTTCCACCTCTTAAAATGTTCGTACGGGGGTCCACTTTCCAAAATGGGGTCACTTTTTGGGGTTTTAATTTCTGGGGACCTAAGGAATTTTTGAAATGCGACATGGCACCTAAACTTCATGTCTGTTTATTCAGCCCTGCAAAATCCATATTTTTGCAGTTTGCGTCTAGAGCCCCGCTGTGCGCCCATACAGCAGGTTACAAGCACATATGGGGTGTTTCCTGAATTTCCGGGAATCTGTATGCAAACGGATACCATTTGTAGACGGATCTGGATGCGGATCCATCTCACAAATGTATTGCAATACTGGATCCGTCTCTCTGGTTGTCATCTGGAAAAACGGATCCAGTATTTATCTCTTTTAAATTTTTAAAGGTCTGCGCATGTGCAGACCGCAAAACCGGATTAGTTTTGCCAGAACACTTAGGGCCGGATACAGCATTAATGCATTTCAATGTAAAATAATGCCGTGCAAGTGTTCCGGAATTTTGGACGGAGAAAATACTGCAGCATGCTGTGGTATTTTCTCGGTCCAAGAACCGTACAGTGACTGAACTGAAGACATCCTGATGCATACTGAACGTATTGCTATCCATTCAGAATGCATTAGGATAAAACTGATTTGTTTTTTTTCTGGTATTGAGCCCCTAGGATGGAACTCAATACCGGAAAAGAAAAACGCTAGTGTGAAGGTACCCTAAGTCCACATAGCTTACATATCCACTTTTCATCAACCACTACATATTCATTTCTGTGAAACACCGGTTATAAGTGCCCTTTCCACCTCTTAAAATGTTCGTACGGGGGTCCACTTTCCAAAATGGGGTCACTTTTTGGGGTTTTAATTTCTGGGGACCTAAGGAATTTTTGAAATGCGACATGGCACCTAAACTTCATGTCTGTTTATTCAGCCCTGCAAAATCCATATTTTTGCAGTTTGCGTCTAGAGCCCCGCTGTGCGCCCATACAGCAGGTTACAAGCACATATGGGGTGTTTCCTGAATTTCCGGGAATCTGTATGCAAACGGATACCATTTGTAGACGGATCTGGATGCGGATCCATCTCACAAATGTATTGCAATACTGGATCCGTCTCTCTGGTTGTCATCTGGAAAAACGGATCCAGTATTTATCTCTTTTAAATTTTTAAAGGTCTGCGCATGTGCAGACCGCAAAACCGGATTAGTTTTGCCAGAACACTTAGGGCCGGATACGGCATTAATGCATTTCAATGTAAAATAATGCCGTGCAAGTGTTCCGGAATTTTGGACGGAGAAAATACTGCAGCATGCTGTGGTATTTTCTCGGTCCAAGAACCGTACAGTGACTGAACTGAAGACATCCTGATGCATACTGAACGTATTGCTATCCATTCAGAATGCATTAGGATAAAACTGATTTGTTTTTTTTCTGGTATTGAGCCCCTAGGATGGAACTCAATACCGGAAAAGAAAAACGCTAGTGTGAAGGTACCCTAAGTCCACATAGCTTACATATCCACTTTTCATCAACCACTACATATTCATTTCTGTGAAACACCGGTTATAAGTGCCCTTTCCACCTCTTAAAATGTTCGTACGGGGGTCCACTTTCCAAAATGGGGTCACTTTTTGGGGTTTTAATTTCTGGGGACCTAAGGAATTTTTGAAATGCGACATGGCACCTAAACTTCATGTCTGTTTATTCAGCCCTGCAAAATCCATGTTTTTGCAGTTTGCCTCTAGAGCCCCGCTGTGCGCCCATACAGCAGGTTACAAGCACATATGGGGTGTTTCCTGAATGGGGAGAAAATGGGAAACACATACTGGGATGTATTTTCTCCTTTAACCCCTTGTGAAAGTGAAAAATTGGGGTCTGCTAGTAATTTTTCATTTTTACAAATGTGTGCTTTGAAATCCTTTCACAAGTGTTTCTGCCTTCTGTGAGACACCTGTTTGCTGAAAAGTACACTTTCCACAACTTAAAATGTTCGTACGGGGTTGCTATTTCCGAAATGAGGTCACTTGTTGAGGTTTGTCATTTTTGGGGACCTCAGGAATTTATTTAATGCGACATAGCAGCTAAAATCCATGTCTGCCAATTCAGGCCTTTCAGCAAAATTCATATTTTGCAGTTTGTCTGCTGTGCGCCCATACAGCAAGCTACAAGCACATATGGGGTGTTTCCTGAATGGGAAGAAAACGGGGAAGACATCCTGTGGCGCATTTTCTCCTTTAACCCCTTTAACCCCCTTTAAAAAAAATTGGGGTCTGCTAGTATTTATTTTTTTTACAAATGTGTGCTTTGAAATATTTTCACAAGTGTTTCTGTCTTCTGCAAGACACCTGTTTGCTGAAAAGTACCCTTTCTACCACTTAAAATGTTCGTACAGGGGTGCTGTTTCCAAAATGGGGTCACTTGTTGGTGTTTTTTATTTCTGGGGACCTCAGGAATTTATTTAATGCGCCATGGCAGCTAAAATCCATGTCTGTTTATTCACGCCTGCAAAAAACATATTTAGCTGTTTGACTCTAGAGCCCATACATTATTTTTTGAGCACATATGGGGTGTTGGCATATTTGGGGGGAAATGGGAACAAAATGTGGGGTGCATTTTGTCCTGTTACACCTTGTGAAAGTTAAAAAATTTGGGTGTAAATCAACTTTTTCTGGAAAAAAAAAATTATTTTTCATTTTCACAGCCAAGCATTTCCTAATTCTGTGAAAGCACTGATGGGTCAAAGTGCTCACCACACACCTTTAAATATTCCTTGAGGGGTGTAGTTTCCATAATGGGGTCACTTTTTAGGGGTTTTCACTCTAGGGCCTCCTCAGGGTGTGTTCAATTGCAAGATTGCGCCTGTCAATTATTCTGGTGAAATCTGCCTTCCAGAAGCCATTTGTTGCTCCTTTCCTTCGGACACCTGTGGTTCGCCTATATAGCAGTATACAAGCACATATGGGGTATTGCTGTAATCAGGAGAAAATGGGCAACAAATTAGGTGGTGCATTTTCTCCAGTTCCCCCTTATGAAAGTTAAAAATTTGGGCCTAAAGTCCATTTTTCTGGAAAATATTGTAATTTTTCATTTTCACAGCGAATTCCATGAATCACCTTTGAGGTCAAAGTTCTCACTACACATCTTGAAATATTCCTTGAGGGGTGTACTTTCCAGAATGGGGTCACTTTTTGGGGGTTTCCACTCTAGGGTAACCTCAGGGTGTCTTCATGTGCGACATAGCTCCCAAAAGCCAATCTTGCAAAATCTGTCCTCCAAAAGCCCTATGGCGCTACTTCCCTTTTGAACCCTGCCATGCACCCATAAATCATTTTTTAAACACATATGGGGTGTTGACATATTCGGGGGGAAATGGGGAACAAAATGTTGGGTGCATTTTGTCCTGTTACCCCTTGTGAAAGTGAAAAATGTGGGTGTAAAGCAACTTTTTCTGGAAAAAAATTAACATTTTTCTTTTTCACAGCCAAGCGTTTCCTAATTATGTGAAACGCCTGATTGGTCAAAGTGCTCACTACACATCTTGAAATATTCCTTGAGGGGTGTAGTTTCCGGAATAAGGTCACTTTTTTGGGGTTTCTTACTGTAGGGCCACCTCATGGTGTCTTCATATGTGACATAGCTCCCCATTACCTTTCCAGCTAAATCCGCTCTCCAAAAGCCATATGGTGCTCCTTCCACTCTAAAGCCTGCTGTGCGCCCATACATCATTTTTTGAGCACATATGGGGTGTTTCTGTAAACTCCAGAATCAGGATAATAGATTTGGAGTCTTGTTTGGCTGTTAACCCTTGATGTGTTACAGAAAAAATAGATTACAATTTAAAATCTGCTAAAAAAATTCTCGTTGGGCACCTAAATGGTTAACAAAGTTTGTAAAATCAGTTTTGAATAGCTTGGTAATTTTGCAGATCCTTCAAGAAGAACAAAGAAGAGGATCTCAGCTGCACGATCAAGTGGAAAGATTTTCACGCAGCCCCATTAATTTCTATGGGGCCCGCGTTGCGTGAAAAACGCAGAATATAGAACATGCTGCGATTTTTACGCAACGCACAAGTGATGTGTGAAAAACATCGTTCATGTACACAGCCCCATTGAAATAATTGGGTCATGATTCAGTGCGGGTGAAATGCGTTCACCTCACGCATTTCACCCACGCGGATAACTAGCCCGTGTGAAAGGGGCCTAACTGAACTAGTCCTGAAAAAATTGGGGTTTGGAAATGTTCTTAAAGATTTGCTTCTAAACTTCTAAGCCTTCTAACGTCTCAAAAAACTAAAATGTAATTTTCAAAATGATTCAAACATGAAGTAGACATATGGGGAATGTAAGGTAATAACTGTTTTTGGAGGTATTACTATCTATTATAAAAGTAGAGAAGTTATATTTTGGTAAATTTGGTATTTTTTTTATAAATAAAAATGATATTTTTTGACTCAATTTTACCACTGTCATGAAGTACAATATGTGACGAGAAAACAATCTCAGAATAACCTGGATAAGTAAAAGCGTTTTAAAGTTATTACCAAATAAAGTGACACATGTCAGATTTGCTAAAACTGGCTTGGTCCTAAAGGTGAAAAATGTCAGGGTCCTGAAGGGGTTAATCAATCATTGCATGTTCCCAAAATGGTACATTAAAAACTATAAGGCCTCTTTCACACGGGCGTTGAGGGAAAATGTGCAGGTGCGTTGCGGGAACACGCGCGATTTTTCCGCGCGAGTGCAAAACATTGTAATGCGTTTTGCACTCGTGTGAGAAAAATCGTGCATGTTTGGTACCCAAACCCGAACTTTTTCACAGAAGTTCGGGCTTGGGATCGGTATTCTGTAAATTGTATTATTTTCCCTTATAACATGGTTATAAGGGAAAATAATAGCATCCTGAATACACAATGCATAGTAAAATAGCGCTGGAGGGGTTATAAAAAAAATAAATAAAAAAATAAAATAAAATAATTTAACTCACCTTAATCCACTTGATCGCGGAGCCGGCATCTCCTTCTGTCTTCATCTTAGCTGTGTGGAGCACCAGGACCTGTGGTGACGTCACTCCGGTCATCACATGATCCATCACATGATCTTTTACCATGGTGATGGATCATGTGATGACCGGAGTGACGTCACCACAGGTTCTGTTGCTCCACACAGCTAAGATGAAGACAGAAGGAGATGCCGGGCTGCGCGATCAAGTGGATTAAGGTGAGTTAAATTATTTTTATTTTTTTTTAACCCCTCCAGCGCTATTTTAGTATGCATTCTGTATTCAGAATGCTATTATTTTCCCTTATAACCTGATCGGGTCTCCATCCCGATCGTCTCCTAGCAACCGTGCGTGAAAATCGCACCGCATCCGCACTTGCTTGCAGATGCTTGCGATTTTCACGCAACCCCATTCATTTCTATGGGGCCTGCGTTACGTGAAAAAAGCACAAAGAGGAGCATGCTGCGATTTTCACGCAACGCACAAGTAATGCGTGAAAATCACCGCTCGTGTGCACAGACCCATAGAAATTAATGGGTCAGGATTCAGTGCGGGTGCAATGCGTTCAACTCACGAATCGCATCTGCGCGGAATACTCGCCCGTGTGAAAGGGGCCTAACTTATCCTGCAAAAAATGAGACCTCATACAAGTACATTGATGAAAAAACTAAAATACATAGCTCATGGAATGCGATTAAAAAAAAAATTGCATTGTCACTAAGGGGTAAATATACATGGTACATTTGTTTTAATCAGTAAGCTTAAAGAGGACCTTTCACCAGAAGAAAGCCTCTAAACTGACTATACAGAAGTGTAGAGCGGCGCCCAGGGATCCCGCTGCACTTACTGTTATCCCCGGGCGCCGCTCCGTTCTCCGGTTATAGCCTCCGGTATGTAAGTAGTTAGACTCCACCCACTTGATCCTGCCGGCGTCTTCTTCTCCTATGCTGTAGCGCTGGCCAATCGCAGCGCTCAGCTCATAGTCTGGCTATGAGCTGAGCGCTGCGATTGGCCAGCGCTACAGCATAGGAGAAGAAGACGCCGGCAGGATCAAGTGGGTGGAGCCTAACTACTTACATACCGGAGGCTATAACCGGAGAACGGAACGGCGCCCGGGGATAACAGTAAGTGCAGCGGGATCCCTGGGCGCCGCTCTACACTTCTGTATAGTCAGTTTAGAGGCTTTCTTCTGGTGAAAGGTCCTCTTTAACATAAGGTTAGGGAACATGTTGAAGACTAATGTGCAGTTGCAGGTACAGGAGAATAGAAGAGTAAAGCAACAAAGGACTTGGTGGAAACAAACATCAGTGATGGAGCAGCTATTTGGCTAAAAATGTACCTGTTATGTGACCGGTATTTAACCATTTATTTTTATTATAAAAGTTGACAAATTATAGGTAGTTACAATGGGACTGCAATCGTTCGAATGATTACCGCATTTTTTGCCCTATAAGACGCACCTAGGTTTTAGAGGGGGACATTAAGAAAATAATATTTTTCTTTATACCTCAGGTCAGACCACCAATCAGACCCTCAATGTTAATCAGACTTCAGCTAACAGCCCCAATAGATCATACAAGTGTATCACTGTACAGCAGCGGCGGCATGAAGCGCACGGCGTCATAGCAACCAATCACTCCGTGCGCTCCTGCTGTCAGAAGGAATCCCGGCCGGGTTACCACGGACCGCTCTCGGCCGTGGAACACGGCCGTGTGCCTGATGCCTTACACTGCATATTACATATTACAATCTAAATAAAATGGTGAGTAAAGGCTGTATTACACTACCCAATGTACAGGAAGGGTGTGAACACATCCATTGGCGCTTACTTACAGCGGCCTGATTACACAGGCCGATGCATTTTTACCAGTACATCCCTAGATAATTGGAACATTCTGATGAAAGATGTCCTTCACCCGATGAATGAGCATTTGCTCGTTTATGGGATGATTGGCGGCTTGACTATATGAGACAATTGTTGGGAACAAACATTCGTATGAATGCTTGTCCATGATAATTGGCCTGAAACTTTTCAAATGTATTGCTTTACTTATTTTGACATTATATTAATTAAGTACACTAGGGTAGCCCAGAGCTGCATTCACAATTCTGCTCCTTGCTATTTGAACCAATTGGCAGTATGTGAGCTGAAACATTATTAATTCTGCATGTTTCTCATGTAAGAACTACACTTTTCAGAATATCAGTTGCCAGCTCAGGCCCTCTGCAGATGCTGAAACGGCAGGGAATAAAGTTTGGAAGTTGGGACCAGAGTTATCATAGTAACTGTCTAGTGCAGTTTATAGTTTGGTATACTAAACTCCAAACAACCTCTAAAATGATAGATATATTCTTTTTTTAGGTCTCTGTCTACACAGTTTCAGTCTCTGTTTTTTTGCTTGAAAGCTCAACATGAATGCAATGTGTACTCTGGCATCACCAATACGTTAGACTTTATGGGTGTCCTTTGAATATTGGCAGTGCAATGCCATTGAAGATTGAATGCAAAATAGATAGATAAGACTCCTATATCAGTGGCGTACATAGAGAAGTATGAGCCCCATAGCAAGGATCAAACCAGGCCCCCCACACAGGACCAAAAGGTTTCCACCTAAACCCCTTTCAATGATCCTTGGGCCATTTTTCCACTGCCTCATTTGCTAAAAGTTGTTCCTTTAGACGGTAGAGTCCTGACCAAGTTTTCACCTCCAGTAGAAGAGGAGATAACCCCAACTAAGACTGGGCCCCCTCTTGCTCTGGGAAGTCCCATGGTCTGCCTCTATGGTAGTTACGCCCCTGCCTATATACAGGAGGTAATCCATTGTCAGTTTACTGCTGCGATGCTGTTATGGGAAGATTAAATCTGAAGGATAATCATTGTGCTAATAGTAGGCATAGAATTGGGATAACAGAATGACAGCTCTATTGTTCTCTTGATAAGCCTAGATAAAGCTGTTAGTGTAATGGGTGAGTCACTCTAGGGAGGCTCTCTCTGGCTGCAGTGATGGTCTGACTTAAAATTTAAGCAAGACTGTCAGTCATGCTAAAAGTCAAATCAAACAGGAAGTTAAAGAGCCAGGACAGGAAGTAGAATACATGGCATATACTTCAAAATATAAGATCAAATGTACTTCAAAATTATCCATCTAATTTTTATAGAAAAAAAGCATAGAATATTGACATATAGGTTGTTCATATGTAATTATTTTTAAAGAATTTGTCCCTTCAATTATAATCTTTGTTGTAATCAATGTTTTATGGTTTCCCTAACCGATGCTGCCTCCATGCGGCAGCAGCGTCTGGAGGAACCAGATCAGCTGGGCAGCCTGCTATGATATCAGAGCCCTGGGCCAATGATGGGGTGTGCCCGGGGTCCAGAGCGTCAGGAACCTCAGCCAGCAGCTCCATCCGGCATGCAGGGACTAGTGTTGATCACGAATATTTGAATTGCAAATTTTTATTGCGAATATTTGCACTTCAAGAATTCACGAATATTTAGAATATAGTGCGATTATTTTTAAACAGTACACATGATCTCTCCCTGCTTCTAGCTTGTGGGCCAATGAAAAGGCTGCAATATCTCTGATTTTAGGAGTAGTGTTGATTGCGATTTTTTTTTTTTTTTTTTCGTAATGCGAATTTTCGCAATCCAGAAAATAATGACTGGAGATCACAAATTCTCGGATATATGGCGAATATTCACCAAAATATTTGCAAAATATCGCAAATTCGAATATTGCCCCTGCCCCTCATCACTAGCAGGGACGCCAGTGTCTTTTGCTTTTCCCTGTTCACTATATAAGGCTGGCGCCTACATGTGCAGGTGGCGGTGAATTTCTTGTCCTCTGGATCCCCCTGCTGTTCTCTTGTGGTAATGTAGACGCCTCTGTCTTTTGGATTTCTTCATTGGTACTGTGACTATGATTTTGGCTTCTGGTGATTTGGTATTGTATTGATCTCCTGGTTCGTGACTTTTTGGCGTGTTTGTTTTCTCATTGCTTCTAGCATTTTTTAATACTTCTTAGTCCGATTGGCATTTTGACCTTTACTGTGCGACTACTCTCATATTGTTTATCTGTTTGTTGTTCCTTGTCTGTGTGTTGTCCTCACACTTATTACAATGTAGGGACTGCCACCCAGTTGTGGGGTTAATGCCTAGGGTGACCGTGAAAGTAGGTAGGGATAGTGGGTCTGGGAAGTGTTAGGCCTCTTTCATACGGGCGTCATGTTTTTGACCCGGATAAGATGCGGGTGCGTGGCAGGAAAATACGCAATTTTTCCGCGCGAGTGCAAAACATTGTAATGCGTTTTGCACGCGCGTGAGAAAAATCGGCATGTTTGGTACCCTGACCCGAACCCGGACTTCTTCACAGAAGTTCGGGTTTGGGTTAGGTGTTGTGTAGATTTTATTATTTTCCCTTATAACATGGTTATAAGTGAAAATAATAGCATTCTTAATACAGAATGCATAGTACAATAGGGCTGGAGGGGTTAAAGAAAAACAAATAAATTTAACTCACCTTAATCCACTTGTTCGCGCAGCCCAGCTTCTCTCTGTCATGTGATGGACCATGTGATGAGCGCAGCGACGTCACCACAGGTCCTTTTCCTGTGCACAGCAAAGATGAAGACAGAAGAGAACCTGGGCTGCGCAAACAAGTGGATTAAGGCTACTTTCACACCTGCGTTCGGGTGTCCGCTCGTGAGCTCCGTTTGAAGGGGCTCACAAGCGGCCCCGAACGCAGCCGTCCGGCCCTAATGCATTCTCAGTGGAGGCGGATGCGCTGAGAATGCATCAGTCTGGCAGCGTTCAGCCTCCGCTCCCTGGCCGTGCGGAGGCAAGCGGATCCGTCCAGACTTACAATGTAAGTCAATGGGGACGGATCCGCTTGAAGATGACATAATATGGCTCAATCTTCAAACGGATCCGTCCCCCATTGACTTTCAATGTAAAGTCTGAACGGATCCGCTCAGGCTACTTTCACACTTAGAAATTTTTCTAAGTTATAATGCAGACGGATCTGTTCTGAACGGATGCAAACGTCTGCATTATAGGAGCGCATCCGTCTGATGAAACATCAGACGGATCCGCTCCGAACGCTAGTGTGAAAGTAGCCTTAGGTGAGTTAAATTTTTTTTTATTTTTTTTTAACCCCTCCAGCCCTATTGTACTATGCATTCTGTATTAAGAATGCTATTATTTTCCCTTATAACCATGTTATAAGGGAAAATAATAATGATCGGGTCTCCATCCCGATCGTCTCCTAGCAACCCTGTGTGAAAATTGCACCGCATCTGCACTTGCTTGCGGAGGCTATGTGATTTTCACGCAGCCCCATTCACTTCTATGGGGCCTGCGTTGCGTGAAAAACACACAAAATAGAGTATGCTGCAATTTTCACGCAACGCACAAGTGATGCGTGAAAATCACCGCTCATGTGCACAGCCCCATAGAAATGAATGGGTCCGGATTCAGTGCGGGTGCAATGCGTTCACATCATACATTGCACCCGCTCGGAAATCTCGCTCATGTGAAAGGGGCGTTAGGGCTGCTTTATCCCTGTTTGTGTGTGATAGTAGTCGACCTATCCTGGCACAATGCACTTACAGAACATATCATCAGTAGTTGGTTAGTAATAGGTTATTTGTGTGCATCAAGTAGACCTTAGTGGCAACTGAATGGCCCTAAAATTATCTTCAAATGGAGTTGTCTTTTGCTGTTTCATTCCGTATTGTTATGCAGATCCGCAAAAAAATAGAGCTTGTCCTACTATTGTCCGCAAAATACGGTCCGTGGTCCCGTTGTAGTCAATGGGTCCACAAACATGCGGATGACATGCGTAATGCATCAATATGTCATCCGCATGTCACCAGCAATTGCGGATCCGTTTCCAGGAAATAGAAAAAAATATATAAATATATGTATTTCTCCTTCCGTTTATTGGCTGAAAAACGGAACAGATGTGGATGTACAATTGGTAAAAATTGAATGTTTTTTCGGAGACACGGATCCGCAAAAAACTGAACGAAAATCTGTAAAATAAAAATACTGATGTGTGAATGGACCCTAAGGCCTCTTTCACACGACAGTATGTCTTTTTCAGTGTTTTGCGGTCCGTTTTAAACGGATCCGTTGTTCCGTTTTTTGTTTCCGTTGTGTTTCCGTTTCCGTTCCATTTTTCCATTCCGTTTTTCCGTATGGCATATACAGTGTACAGTAATTTCATAGAAAAAATTGGGCTGGGCATAACATTTTCAATAGATGGTTCCGCAAAAAACGGAACGGATACGGAAGACATACGGATGCATTTCCGTATGCATTCCGTTTTTTTGTGGACCCATAGACTTTAATGGAGCAACGGAACGTGATTTGCGGCCAAATATAGGACATGTTCTATCTTTAAACGAAACGGAAATACGGAAACGGAATGCATACGGAACACATTCCGTTTTTTTTGCGGAACCATTGAAATGAATGGTTCCGTATACGGACCGCAAAAAACGGCCTGCAAAACGGAAAAAAAAAAACGGCTGTGTGAAAGAGGCCTAAGGCTCCATTCAGACATTCGTAGAATGTGTCTGCACCTGTTCCGCAATTATCGGGAACGGGTGCGGACTCATTCATTCTCTATGGGGCATGAATGCAGGCGGACAGCACACAGTGTGCTGTCCGCATCCGCATTTCTGGAGCGCGGCCCCGAACTTCCGGTCCGCGGCTCTGGAAAAAAATAGAACATGCCCTATTCTTGTTCGCAATAGCGTACCAGAATAGGCAGTTCTATGGGGGTGCCAGACGGCGTATTGCAGATCCGCAATTTGCGGATCTGCAATACACTACGGACGTGTGAATGGACCCTTAAATGGATGTAACGGGCTGTTTTGTTTATGATCAATAGGTTTGAATATTCTATCTGTCTGTGTTCCAACTATTCTACAGTTTGTTGAATATCCTTTTTAAGCCATGTTTCAGAGTACTTTATAAAAGTTGAGTCCATGGGTAACAGTCTAGCGTCTTGAAAAAAATCCATGGGCTTTATTTATGTCTGGCCTATGTGTTTCAATTCCTGCGGTTCGTAATCATGGCCCACCTAATCATTTCTATATGCCAATCAGTTTGCATCACTTCCCCCATCATGTTGTTTTTTTTATTTTTTATAATCCACCAATATATTATTTTTTTTCATTATCGAGGTCAATGGATGAAGGCCAATTTCTTTGTCATCAAGTTTTCAATCAGTTTGGATCATTTTCAAGTTTTAAAAAAAGTACATTTAGAACAACTGCATGGTGTGAAAAATGCTGTACAAAACAACCCTTTTGAAAACTTGCATAATATAATCTAAACATTATAAGTATAGAACTGATATGTAACTTGATAATGAAGAGGCTGTGAATGTAACAACATCGGCTAAATGGTGTCACCAGGTTCTAAAACATCCCCAGGTTCTACAGTTGGACCTATCTGTATAAGGCCTAATGCACACGGACGTTTTTTTTTGCGGTCCGCAAAAACGATTTCCGTTGTTCCGTGATCCGTGTCCGTTTTTTCTTCCGTGGGTCTTCCTTGATTTTTGGAGGATCCACGGACATGAACAGTGAAAAAAAAAAGTTTGCATTGAAAATGATAGGAAAAACGGACACGGATCACGGACACGGATCACGGACGCAGATGACCATCTTGTGTGCATCCGTGATTTTTCACGGACCCATTGACTTGAATGGGTCCGTGAACCGTTGTCCGTGAAAAAAATAGGACAGGTCATATTTTTTTCACGGACTGGAAAAACGGATCACGGACGCGGAAGCCAAACGGTGCATTTTCAGATTTTTCCACGGACCCATTGAAAGTCAATGGGTCCGTGAAAAAAAACGGAAAACGGAACAACGGCCGCGGATGCACACAACGGTCGTGTGCATGAGGCCTAAGGCCTCTTTCAGACTACCCTATGGCTATTTCAGTGTTTTGCGGTCTGTTTTTCACGGATCAGTTGTTTTTCCGTTTTTTTTGTTTCTGTTGTGTTTCCGTTTCTGTTCCGTTTTTCCGTATGGCATATACAGTAATTACATAGAAAAAATTGGGCTGGGCATAACATTTTCAATAGATGGTTCCGCCGGAACGGATACATGGATGCATTTCCGTATGTGTTCCATTTTTTTTGCTGACCTATTGACTTGAATGGAGCCACGGAACGTGATTTGTGGGCAATAATAGGACATGTTCTATCTTTTAACGGAATGGAAAAACGGAAATACGGAAGTGGAATGCATACGGAGTACATTCAGATTTTTTTGCGGAACCATTGAAATGAATGCTTCCGTTTTGCGGACCGTACGTATACGGAACGCAAAAAACTGCCCGCAAAACTGCAAAAAAAAATGGTAGTGTGAAAGAGGCCTAACAAGGCAGTTGCAAGAATAATAATACAAAGCACTTATCAACACTGCCAGGCAATAAATATAGAAAAAGTAAACTCACTAATAGATGACACTAACCGAATGATGATGGCAAATGGATGACAGATAAAGATGATGGTAGTCAGACAAAAGGGCAGAGACACTGACAGAAAATTACTCGATCTGTAATGCTGCAAGAGAACAAGTATCTAGGACATAGAGACACCTCAGCAAACAGACAACAGAATCCACAGAAAAACAATGAAAGGGCTAGAAAGACTACAGACATCAAGATACCCTGAAGAAACACAAAGCTAGGCTAAAAAACTGATACAAGGTATACTAAAAAGTCTGGATAAAAGTGCTCAAGCGATGCCAGGCAACTAAAACATTTAAAGGAAGGCTAAAAAAGGAAGAACCTTTTCCTCAATTGACCAAGCTGAGCAAGATGATCATCTGACCCACAGATCAGGTGTAACGCAGTTGCATAGCAACTGCCCCAATGTTAGTAAATAGGAGAAGACAAGACAATAGGGAAATCCCTGATGCGTGTAACAGGGAATTGTATGTGTCCAGTGTATGCCAGACATTTCTAAGGTTGTTGGATCACTTTATCTTGCATAGAAATGTTTAGGATCCATTAACTGATCCTAACCAAAAACATAACATTGTGTGAATCAACCATGAGGCCACATTCAGATGAACGTATGGCTGCCGTGGCGGTACTGGAGGCACGGACCCGAAAGCCCATAAAAAGGGCTTCTGAAAAGTGCTTACTTGGGCTTCCGATCCATGCCTCTGCATAGCAAAAGTTAGGACATGTCCTATCTTCTGGCGTATCTTGCAGATCGCGGACCCATTCAAGTCAAGTTCACGTCCGTTGCCTGTGTATTGCGGTCCCGCTGTTTGTGAGCTGCAACACGGGCACTGAGGCCATATCGTCGTGTGAACGAGCCCTTAAACTTATGCCAAAAAAATTCAACTTTCTAAAACTACACAGTGAAATAAATAATCGGTGTAATAGAAATTCTGCTCTAAGCTATGATTCCTGTCTGTTGCCCAGACACTTTGTAAGCCTTGCCTGAAACATACATCAACACATTGCAAACCCACTGTGAAGGTGGACTGGAAGCCAGCTTTATAATCAAGCCACCAAATGATTGTAGTCTTATATAATTCAAAGGCAAATCAAATGCATATCCTATGGAAAAAAAAGTTATTAAATTATTTTGCAGGAAACACTGCTTTGAAAATACTTTGATGTGATACTGTACAGCTTCAAAGGCAACATATTTAATAACTTGAATTCTTTCTGTGTACACTGGGAGATTTATAGCTATAAAAGTATTTTTCACACCAGCTAGTAACATGGAAGGAAGCAGCAAACTGACCTCAGAGAAAAATGTTTGATTTAAATGCTAGCTGTGGCTTAGATCCTTGCTTTGTGTACTCTACTTTTATTTTTTATTTCTTCCCTGTGTGCAGAGATCCTCTTCATTGTTAACTGCAGGGCACACTGCTGTTCGAAAAAGTAGATGAGTTACTAAATTACGAAGCAGTTTGTATTACGCTAAGTTTATGTATAATGAGGTGACTAGAGATGAGCGATTTTCTCAAAGATTCGATTTAGCCGGTTCGAAGAATAAAAAAAAAAAAATTTGGTTTGATCCGAATTTATTTGTGGCGAATCGTGTTAAAAAGCGGCTATTTCCTGGCTGCAGAGAGCCTTTAGGTCCCTTTCACACGGGCGAGTAGTCCGTGCGGGTGCAATGCGTGAGGTGAACGCATTGCACCCGCACTGAATCCGGACCCATTCATTTCAATGAGGCTGTGTATATGAGCGATGTTTTTCACGCATCACTTGTGCGTTGCCTGAAAATCCCAGCATGTTCTATATTCTGCATTTTTCACGCAACGCAGGCCCCATAGCAATGAATGGGGCTGAGTGAAAATCGCATAGCATCCGCAAGCAAGTGCGGATGTGATGCAATTTTCATGCATGGTTGCTAAGGAGACAAGGGATGAGCGACCCGGGACCCCATTTACTTTATTATTTTCCATTACAGCATGGTTATAATGGAAAATAATAGCATTCTTTAATACAGAATGCAAAGTGAAATGTCACCTGAGGGTTAAAATATAAAACATTACTCACCTCATCCACTTGATCACGCAGCTGGGATCCTCTTCTTTGTTCTTCTTGAAGGACCTGCAAAAGGACCTTCGCTGAGGTCAACATGATGCTTTGTCGCGTAGTTTTCCCGGGGTGGGGGTGATTCGCAGGATCCTGGTCCAATATTAGCTGATGGGGTGGTTGTATCCGCCCTTTATCCTGAACTTGAGGCAGAGGTGTTGGCCGAGGGAGATGCACCTGACTCTTGTCCTCCAGGGAAGTTGTTTGTTCCTACAGCACAAGGTGTTCCAGGAACATCACAGTACTGTTCTTACGGGACACCCTGGGAGCATATCCACGGTTGATCTCATTTCCCGGAGATTCTGGTGGCTAGGGTTGCGTAAATGTATTGAGGGCTATGTGTTAGCTTGCAAAACTTGTGCGCGGGCCAAGGTGACACATACTCGGCCTTCAGGATCTCTACTTCCCTTGTCTATCCCTTGTCTATCCCGTCCCAACCGTGGACTCATTTGTCCATGGACTTTATCACAGATTTGCCTAATTCCTCAGGGAAAACTGTGATTCTGGTTGTTGTTGATTGCTTCAGCAAGATGTTGCACTTTATAGCATTATCAGGTCTTCCTAATGCTAAAACTCTCGCACAAGTGTTTGTCGATAACATCGTGAAACTACACAGTATTCCCTCTGATGTGGCGTCTGATGGGGTTTGTTTCCAGATTCTGGAAGGCGTTCTGTACTCGACTGGGGTTCCAATTGTCCTTCTCTTTGGCTTTTCATCCTCAGTCAAACAGACAGACTGAGCGCACTAACCAGAATCTGGAGACTTATTTGAGATGTTTTGTCTCGGAGAATCAGGAGGAGTGGTCTTCATTTTTGTCGTTGACTGAGTTTACCATAAATAACCATAGGCAGGAGTCCACTGATAACCATAGGCAGTTTTTCGGAGCATATGGGTTCCATCCGCAGTTTGGCACATTTTCTGGTACTGAGAACTCTTGTATACCGGAAGAAGAGAGATTTTTCTCTTCATTGTCAACTTGTCATCTATTTGGCGTAAAATTCAAAACAATTTTTAAAAAAGTATGAACGTATGGCTGACAAGAGACATATAAGTGGTCCGGGTGATTCTGTGTGTCTGTCCACAAGAAACATTAAGGTGAAGGTACCTTCTTGGAAGTTGGGGCCAAGGTTTATTGGGCCTTATAAGATCTCTGCCATTATTAATCCGGTTGCTTTTCATCTTGAACTCCAACAGGCTTTAAAAATTCATAATGTTTTTCCCAAATCATTTCTGAAAAGATATGTCGAACCTGCTGAACCGTCCTCCTTACCTCCTGCTCCTGTCTTGGTGGACGGTAATCTTGAATTTCAGATTGTCAGGATAGTGAACTCACGAATTCTCAGTCGATCTCTTCAGTATCTCATGCACTGGAAAGGTTAGGCCTCTTTCACATTGGCGTTGCGGGAAAAGGTGCGGGTACGTTGCGGGAACATGCACAATTTTTCCGCGCGAGTGCAAAACATTGTAATGCGTTTTGCACTCGCGTGAGAAAAATTGCGCATGTTTGGTACCCAAACCAGAACTTCTTCACAGAAGTTTGGTCTTGGGATCGGTGTTCTGTAGATTGTATTATTTTCCCTTATAACATGGTTATAAGGGAAAATAATAGCATTCTGAATACAGAATGCATAGTAAAATAGCGCTGGAGGGGTTAAAAAAAAAAAAAAAATTTAACTCACCTTAGTCCACTTGATCGCGCAGCCGTCATCTCTTCTGTCTCCTTCTTTGCTGATTGCAGTAACAGGACCTGTGGTGATGTCACTCCGGTCATAACATGGTCCATCACATGATCCATCACCATGGTAAAAGATCATGTGATGGATCATGTGATGACCGGAGTGACGATTAAACTGGGACTCCGATCGGAACTCTCCGCTGCCACCAATGATGGGGGGGTGATTTTAATTAGGGGAGGGAGGCCTCACTAGCCACCAATGAATTGAATACAGAGGAGGGAGGGGGGCCGCACTGGCCACCAATGAATTTAATACAGGGGAGGGAGGGAGGGGGGGCTGCACTGGCCACCAATGAATTTAAAACTGGGGAGGGAGGGGGGTCTGCCCCCTGCTGCCTGGCAGCACCCGATCTCTTACAGGGGGCTATGATACGCACGATTAACCCCTCAGGTGCGGCACCTGAGGGGTTAATTGTGCGGATCACAGCCCCTTGTAAGAGATCGGGTGCTGCCAGGCAGCAGGGGGCAGTTATGTACACAGTTCTTAGTATATTCTAACTTGAAGCGTCCCCATCACCATGGGAACGCCTCTGTGTTAGAATATACTGTCGGATCTGAGTTTTCACGATCTAACTCAAATCCGATGGTATATTCTAACATAGAGGCGTTCCCATGGTGATGGGGACGCTTCAAGTTAAAATATACCATCGGATTGGAGAAAACTCCGATCCGATGGTATATTAATAGGAACTCCTGACTTTACATTGAAAGTCAATGGGTGACGGATCTGTTTGCAATTGCACCATATTGTGTCAACATCAAACGGATCCGTCCCCATTAACTTACATTGTAAGTCAGGACGGATCCGTTTGGCTCCGCACGGCCAGGCGGACACCAAAACGACTTTTTCCTTCATGTCTGGTGATCCTCCAAAAATCAAGGAAGACACACGGAAACAAAAATGGATCATGGAACAACGGAACCCCATTTTGCGGACCGTGAAAAAATACTGTCGTGTGTATGAGGCCTTAGTCAGCGTGCAATTTAAGGTAGAAATACACCCATCATTTTCTGGGGTTTTAAAAACACACTTTTTTTTTTCAGAAAACTGTATTTTCCAGATCTGCAAGTGTTAAATTCAAGTTTAATATCTACAGCTTTCATATTCTGTTAGCAAAAAATGACTTTTTTGGCAATCTACAACATCTGTATTAATCAGTGTGCAATTTAAGGTAGATATACACCCATCATTTCTGGGGTTTGAAAAACACACTCTTTTGACAAAAAAACACTATTTTCAGGCCTTGCAGCATCAGCACATGTGAAATTACAGGCTTATATACTGCTGTCAAATTCAGTTTTTAAACAAACACTCATTTGGGCACAAAAAATTTAGTTGGCAGCCTTTGATGCAGATGTCATTGTGAGATACACCCTTAAAACATTTGGGTTACATTCAGAGATTTTAAATACCGCCATTTGGTGCACCAATATTGAATTCAGGCCTACACTGGTTCAGGCCCTGTGAGATACCCCCTCTACATACAGGGGTTTGAATTAGGCATTTGAAATACAGCCATTTGAAATACAGCCATTTTGTGCAAAGATATATTTACTGCAGGCCTACACTGATTCAGGACGTGTGTGATCCCCCTGGACATACAGGGGTTTGAATTAGGCATTTGAAATACAGCCATTTTGTGCAAAGATATATTTACTGCAAGCCTACACTGGTTCAGACCGTGTGAGATACCCCCCCACATACAGGGGTTTGAATCAGGCATTTGAAATACAGCCATTTGAAATACAGCCATTTGAAATACAGCCATTTTGTGCAAAGATATATTTGCTGCAGGCCTACACTGGTTCAAGGCATGTGTGATCCTCCCTATACATACAGGAATTTGAATTAGGCATTTGAAATACAGCAATTTGAAATACAGCCATTTTGTGCAAAGATATATTTACTGCAGGCCTACACTGGTTCAGACTGTGTGAGATACCCCCCTACATACAGGGGTTTGAATCAGGCATTTGAAATGCAGGCATTTTGTGCAAAGATATATTTACTTCAGGCCTACACTGGTTCAGACTGTGTGAGATACCCCCCTACATACAGGGCTTTTAATCAGGCATTTGAAATACAGCCATTTTGTGCTAAGAAATTTTTAATTAAGGCATAGTCTGGTTCAGGCCGTGTGAGATACACCTTTTACATACTTTCGTTCTTTTCTACTATTAATGAAACACCCATTTAGGGCAAGATCCTAAATTCAAAAAATATGAGGAGATCATCAAATAAGGGACGTGGCCCAGGTCGTGGTGCTGCTGGTGGAGCTCCTGTTGCAGGAGAGGACGTGGTCGATCTGTGCCAGCTACACGCACAAGTCAAACCCCTTCCTCAGGTGCGAGTAGGCGACAAAACCTGCAGCTGTATTTGGTCGGGCCTAATGCTGCTCTACGAATAGTGAGGCCTGAACAAGTACAGGCGATAGTAGATTGGGTTGCTGACAGTGGATCCAGTTCCTTCACATTGTCTCCCACTTAGTCTCCTGCTGAAAGACCACAGTTTGCACCTGCAGCCAATGTCCATCAGTCTTTCACCTCACCCCCTTGCAAACCAGCCAAGCAATCTGAGCCCCAAGTCATGCAGCAGTCTCTTCTGCTTTTTGATGACTCTGTTAGCAGGGTTTCCCAGGGCCATCCACCTAGCCCTGCCCCAGAAGTGGAAGAGATTGAGTGCACCGATGCCCAACCACTTATTTTTCAAGATGAGTACATGGGAGGACCATCGCAGCACGTCTCGGATGATGACGAAACACAGGTGCCAACTGCTGGGGCTTTCGAAAGTGTGCAGACCGACAAGGAAGTCAGGGGTGAAGAATGGGTGGAAGATGATGTGGAGGATGATGAGGTCCTCGACCCCACATGGAATCAAGGTAATGCGAGTGACCGATGTAGTTCGGAGGAAGAGGCGGTGGTCGCACAGAGCCACCAGCACAGCAGAAGAGGGAGCAGGGTGCAAAAGCGGAGCGGCCGTCCTCTAGACAGTATGTCTGCTACTGCCCACCACAGCAATGTACCGAGCACACCAAAGCCAGCTCCAACGAGTTCCCTGGCGTGGCAGTTCTTCAGACAATGTGCTGACGACAAGACACGAGTGGTTTGTACGCTGTGCAATCAGAGCCTGACGCGAGGCATAAACGTTCTCAACCTGAGCACAACCTGCATGACCAGGCATTTAAGTGCAAAGCACGAGCTGCAGTGGAGTAGACACCTCAAAAACCAAGCAAGGTCTCTGGCTCCTCCTGCTTCCTCTTCTGCTGCAGTTGCGGCCTCTTCATCCACCTCTGGAGTGACAGTGCCACTTGGCAACACCAACACCTGGGTCACCAAGCATCTCCACAATGTCCCACGCAAGAGTTCAGCTCTCCATATCCCAAACGCTAGAGAGGAAGAGGAAATAGCCCCCTACCGACCCGCGATCCCTAGCCCTGAATTCTAAAATACTGGCATTTGAAATGCTGTCATTCCGTCTGGTAGAGACGGATAGTTTTAAAGGTCTTATGGCGGTGGCTGTCCCACAGTACATCGTGCCCAGCCGCCACTACTTTTCAAGGCGAGCCATCACTTCCCTGCACAACCAAGTAGGGGACAAAATCAGGTGTGCACTACACAACGCCATCTGTGGCAAGGTGCACCTGACTACGGATACGTGGACAAGTAAGCACAGTCAGGGCCGTTATATCTCCATAACAGCACACTGGGTAAATGCAGTGGCAGCTGGGCCTGAGGCGGATAGCAGTTTGGCGCATGTCCTTCCACCACCGAGGATTGCAGGGCGCTTCAGTTTGCCTCTTGTTGCTTCCTCCTCCTACTCTGCTTCCTCATCCTCTACCAGCTCCTTATCCAGTCAGCGTAACACCTTCACCACCAATTTCAGCACACCCAGGGGTAAACGACAGCAGGCAGTTTTAAAACTTATCTGTTTGGGGGACAAACCCCACCCGTGCAGAAGCTGTGGATGGGCCTTGAACAACAGACCGATGAGTGGTTTGTGCCAGTCAGCCTCAAGCCCGGCCTGGTGGTGTGCGATAATGGGTGAAATCTCGTAGCAGCTCTGGGACTAGCCGGTTTGACGCACATCCCTTGCCTGGCGCATGTGCTGAATTTGGTGGTGCAGAGATTCCTTAAAAATTACCCCGACATGTCAGAGCTGCTGCATAAAGTGCGGGCCGTCTGTGCTTTAGGCGTTCTCCCCCTGCTGATGCTCGTCTGTCAGCGCTGCAGCGTAACTTCGGCCTTCCCGCTCACTGCCTCATAGGAACTCCACCTTGCACATGCTGGGCAGACTGTGCGAGCAGCAGCAGGCGATAGTGGAGTTTCAGCTGCAGCATGCACGGGTGTATCGCTCGGCGGAACAGCACCACTTCCCCACCAATGACTGGGCCTCCATGCGAGACCTGTGTTCCTTGTTGCGCTGTTTCGAGTAATCTACCAACTTGGCCAGTGCCGATAACGCCGTTCTCAGCGTTACTATCCCACTTCTATGCCTCCTTAAAAAAACGCTGCTGGCGATGATGGAAGAGGATGGGGCACAGGAGGAGGAAGAGGGATCATTTCGTAGGGTTTCAGTCATTCCCAAGTTTGCTCCGAGGGTGGATTCCTGCACCCACAAACCAAGGTACACAATTGTCCAGCCAGGGCACAGTTCAGGAGGATGAGGAGGTGGAGGATGAGGAGATGGAGGAGGAGGAACCATTTTCACAGCAGGGTGGCCCCCAGACCAGCTCATGGCCATCACTGGTGCGTGGATGGGGGGATACAGAAGACATAGACGATACACCTCCCACAGAGGACAGCTTTTCGTTGCCTCTGGACAGCCTGGCACACATGAGCGATTACATGCTGTAGTGTCTACGCAACGACCGCCGAGTTGCCCACATTCTAACTTGTGCTGACTACTGGGTGGCCACGCTGCTGGATCCCCGTTACAAGGACAACGTACCGTCCTTAATTCCGTGACTGGAGCGTGATTGTAAGATGCGCGAGTACAAGCGCACGCTGGTAGACGCACTGCTGGTGGCATTCCCACCTGACAGCGGGGGCACAGTGGAAACACAAGGCGAAGGCAGAGGACGAGGAAGAGGTCGCCAACGCAGCTGGGGCACCGCCAGCACCTCAGAAGGCAGGGTTAGATGGCCGAAATGTGAAAAAGCTTTGTCAGCACGCCACAACAACCAGCACCACCAGCTCATATGGAACGTCTTAGCAGGAGGCAGCATTTCAGCAACATGGTGGAGCAGTATGTGTGCATACGCCTACACGTATTGAATGACAGGTCTTCCCCCTTCAACTTCTGGGTCTCCAAATTGGGCACATAGCCTGAGCTTGCCCTTTACGCCTTGGAGGTGCTGGCCTGCCCTGCAGCCAGTGTATTATCTGAACATGTGTTTAGCACGGCAGGGGGCGTCATCACAGATTAGAGCAGCCACCTGTCCACAGCCAATGTGGACAAGCTTACGTTCATTAAAATGAACCAGGCATGGATCCCTCAGGACTTGTCTGTACCTTGTGCAGAATAGACATGTATACCGGCACTAAGCAGCCATTGTTATACTGCAGCGCAATTGCTCATGTTTGTATTTTGGATATTTCACATTCTTTTTGAGTGTACCTTAATTTTACTAAATTAAATTAAAACCAAAAACCTGTGTTGGCTATCTCGTCTTCCTCCACCGCCGCTTCCACCTACTCCGCTACGTCCACCGCCTCCTCAAACTCCTACTCCATATGGAACTCCACCTCATAAATCAAATTTTTTTTTGTACGTGTTTTATTTTATATCATTTCACTACTTTGTCATTTACATTTTCGGGTGAAATTCACCAATTTTGGGGTGTATAGTACCACTGCTCTATCTAGTAGGCCGGTTAAAAATTTTTTTTTTTATTGTCATTAACATTTTCAGGTGAAATTCACCAATTTGTGGGTGTATAGTACCACTGCTATACCTAATAGGCCGGTTAAAAAAAAAAAAAAAATTGTCATTAACATTTTCTGGTGAAATTAACAAATTTTTGGGTGTATAGTACCACTGCTATACCTAGTAGGCCGGTTAAAAAAAATTAAATAAATTGTCATTAACATTTTCTGGTGAAATTCCCCAATTTTTGGGTGTATAGTACCATTGCTTTACCTAGTAGGCCGGTTAACAAAAAATAATAATTTGTCAGTTATATTTTCTGGTGAAATTCACCAATTTTTGGGTGTATAGTACCACTGCTATACCTAGTAGACCGGTTAAAAAATATAAATAAATTCTCTTCCATTTTATGGTGAAATTCACAAATTTTTCGGTGTAATGTACCACTGCTATACCTAGTAGGCCGGTTAACAAAAAAAATAAAAAATTGTCAGTTACATTTTATTGTGAAATTTAGCAATTTTTTCCTGTGAAGTACCACTGCTATACCTATTAGACCGGTAAAAAAAAATATATAACATTTGTCAGTTACATCTTAGGGTCAAATTCACCAATTTTTGGGTGTAATATATACGGGTGTTCCTCTACCTAGTTGACAGCTTAATAGATTTCAATAATTTTTATTTTACATTTTCGCCTGACAATAAACTATTATTTTCTGTCATAGACCCCTGCTCTACCAAGTAGACAGGTTAATTAATTTCTGTAATTTTTCTGTTACATTCTTGGGTTGACATTATACAATTTTAGACGTGAATAAACCCCTGCTCTGCATAGGTGACAGGGAATAAAATTTCTGAAATGCTTCTTTTGATTCAATGCTTAAACTTAAGCAAGTTGTACCACATTTAAGCTTCAATACTTTGTCCCACATTTCCGCTATACTCTTTTGGCCAACATTTGCGCCTCAATAGCTTTTCCTACAATTCCGCTTGACTCTTTTGGCCCACATTTGGGCTTCTGTAATTTGTCCCACATTTGCGCCTCAATAACTTTTCCCACATTTCTTCTTGATCCCAATTTTTTAAAATAAAAGAAATCTCCCTTAAATTTGGTCTCTTTTTCTCACGCTCCCTCTCCGGCCTAGAACCCTGATTCCTCACCACCCGTAATCACCATGGTAGGCGCATAAAAGAACATCGAAAGTTGATAGAGCAGATTTCAAATTGGATCGTGAACATCACGGGGACGTGCGACATGGTGGGTGGGGCAGTAAGTATGCACACGCCTACACGAACTAACTGACAGGGGTCAGCCGCTGCAACTTCTGGGTCTCCAAATTGGGCACATGGCCTGAGCTTGCCCTTTACGCCTTGGAGGTGCTGGCCAAGTGTATTGCCCTTTACGCCTTGGAGGTGCTGGCCAGGTGCTGGCTTGCAGCCGGTGTATTGTCTGAACGTGTGTTTAGCACGACTGGAGGGTTATATTTCCCAATGTTTTGGGGTGTACCCTAATTTTAAAAAAAAATTAAAAAAATTTAAAACAAAAAAGCAGTGTAGGCTACCTCCTCCTCCTCCACCGCCACTTCCACCTACACCGCCACATCCACCGCCTTATCCACCGCCTTCTCAACCTCCTTTTCCATATGGACCTGGTCCTCCTAGATCAAGATTATAATTTTTTATTTTTACGTATTTTATGTTATTTTAAGTCATTTCCCTATCCACATTTGTTTGCAGAGCACTTGCCATGCTCTTAACCACATTTTTACGCCATTTGCAGCCCTCTGGCCCTTTCCATGACATTTTTACTGCCTTTTTAGTGCTCAAAAGTTCGGGTCCCCATTGACTTCAATGGGGTTCGGGTTCGAGGTCAAGTTTGGGTCGAGTTCGGGTCCCGAACTCGAACTTTTTTCCGAATTTCAGCCGAACCCGTCGAACCCGAACATCCAGGTGTCCGCTCAACTCTAGTTACAGTCCAGAGGAAAGAATGTGGGTCCCTGCAACCGACGTTAATTCCAATCACCTTTGACAGGGCGCATCCTGATAAAGTCGGTCCCGGGTGTCCGGAGGTCACTTGTAGAGGGGGGTTACTGTCACCGTCCCTCCGATGACAGAGGTGAGAAGATCGGAGAGACTGGCAGCACGTGAGGGTATCTGACATCTCTCTGTTTTCTCCTTGCAGTGTTGTTGTTTTGCTTAACCACACCTCTTGTCAGGTGCAGCTTGTAAGCATTTCTGAGGCCCTATTTAGTTCTGACTCACACTGCTTACCATGCGGTTGATATTTCCTGTTTGGTGTTGGTTGAGCTGGTGTGTTGTTCCTTTGGATCTCGTGCTCCTTTATCCTTCTTGAAGATAAGTGCATTTCGTTTTGCATTTTGCTGTTCGCTTGTGTGTTTTGTTTTCTAGGCCTCAGGGAGACGCTGAATCCTTCATCTGGGATGGAACTAGTAGTCTTATTCCCTGCCACTGTTCCTAGGGATTACCAGAGTCTCCAGGGCTTAGGTTCCGGTGTATGAGTATTTCCACCTTCAGGGTCTATTCATACTGGCAGGAGTCAGGGAGAGGACTAGGGATTCCTATGAGGTCACCATCCCTCTTTCTTAGCTTTTAGGCGTAGACTCTGGTTTATTTCCTTCTATGTGTATTTTGTTTTAACCCTCTCCCCATTACCTGTGACAACAGATTTTCCAGTGCAAACTCTGCCAGTTGCGGTCATAAATCCAGTTTGGCTGCTCAGTAGGCCAGCGGATCTTCAATGTGGGGTGGCAGGGTGCTGTCCAAGTATGTCATCACCTGCTAGTTCAGGTCCTGCTCCAGGTCTAGCTGCTGCTACTGCTGGTGAGTAGTTTCTTAACTAGGCGGGTGAAGAAAGCTGCTCATCAGCGACTCTAGACTCAAGTTGCTGCTGATAGAGTTTGAACTGCTCCTACCCCCCCATGCTGCCACAGCAGCCATGTCAAAGGAACGTGAGAGCAGAGGGCCTTCCCGGTTCGACCTGTGAGAGAATAGACTATGGCGCAGATAGGCAGCGGCCAACTGACTACATAGGATGTCTCTATAGTAGTTCAGTTTGTCCTCCCTCTCAGTGGGTGTAAAAAAGGTCCCCATTTTGGACCGGTAGTGAGGGTCCAACAAAGTGGAGAGCCACAGTGACAATTCATATATTTTTTGCCACTAATACATGCCAAAAAGGGCTTTAGAACATATAACTGCACTGCTGAATGGCAAATAAGCCCTTACTTTTTTCCACTTATACACTCCACAAAAGGCTTTAGAACATATAACTGCACCGCTGAACTGCAAATATATATTTTTTTGCCTCTAATACACATGTAATTTTCTCACTTCACCACACAGCGGCTAATAGGCCCTTTCTCTCCCACTAATGCAACAAAAAAATTGCTTTGGAACATATAACTGCACCGCACAAGGGCAAATAAGACATAGAAATATTTCCTTGCAATAAAGTATTTTCTACCACGGTCCCTAGCGCCTGCTGATGTCTCTCCCTGCACTAAGTACACTGGAATATGGCTGAATCCAAGATGTCTGAGGCTATTTATAGGGCTGTGACATCAAAGGGCTGTCTGGCTGCTGATTGGCTGCATGCATGGCATTGTGGGTGATCCCTCGTTCCCAGAGTTCCTTGCTCCATGTCCTAACACGTGCAGCAGCCATTTTAGGAAAAAATGTGATTCCTTACCATGAAGCGTGAGGAAATTCGGATTCGGTGAGAATTGAATTTTTCCTGAAATTCAGATTGAATTCCACTTTGTCAACTTTGATTCGCTCATCTCTAGAGGTAACCAAGAGATAACATGCAATTCCATTGTCTTATTGTGTTCATAAAAACAGAGATGTGAGCCAGTGGAGGCACCAACTGAGCCCAGGGGCATAATTATTGAGAGGGATGACGGCACATGTACCAGCAGAGGAGACAGTATAATTTGGCCATGGAAGATGCAAGTTTAGGGCAGCAAACTAAAGGGCCCTTTATACTGGCTTAGAATTGTGCAGATTATTGCTAACGAGTAGAGATGGACAAAGTTCTCTAAAATTGCTCTTGCTCTGAACTGCACACGTCACTCACATGACCTTGTCCATGTGGGGTTTAGAACCTCATCATCCTCCACATCATCTTCCACCCACTCTTAACCCCTGCCCTCTTTGCCGGTCTGCACACGGCAGAAAGCCGCAGCAGTTGGCACCTGTGTTTCATCATAATCAGAGACGTGTAGCTGGCACAGATCGACCACGTCCTCTCCCTGCCACAGGAGCGCCACCAGCACCACGACCAGGGCCATGTCCCTTATTTGATGCTCTCCTCATTCTTTGAGGTCACCCACCGATTTAACAGACAGATTGATGTTAAATCCCACTTTTTTCGGGTCGATTGCAGTCGATGGTTGGTAAATGTATCTGGTCACAAATTACGGGGGATGTGGCACCAGACTCGTTTCTGGGTATTTACATTCACCCCTTTCTCAGTGCTCCACTGAGGAAGGGGTGAATGTAAATACCCTGAAATGCATCTGGTGCCACATCCCCCGGAAATTTGTGACCAGATACATTTACCAACCATCGACTGCAACCGACCCGAAAAATGTGGGATTTAACATCTTCGAAAGTTACCTACGCAATTTGACGGCTAACACATAGAGGGACTGATACATCACTGGCCCACGTGTTGAATAACAGCCCACCAGCGTGGTCTCAATTAAGAAAAAAACTCCCGATACCAAAGTGCGACAACATCGCCGGCACAACGCAGGGAGTGACAATATTCCAAGGTTCGGTAAAGTCTGATTCGATGGAAGCTGGATTAAAGGTAAACGAATAATCGCTTGCAAGCTGTTAAGTAGCGGGACGCCGCTACCCATCCTGCTTAACGGGACGCCGCTTTATTCAGGAAAGTTTTTACACAAAATCAACCATAGCCAATGTTCATAGGACGGATTGGTCTTGGTGGAATTGAGTAAGGAACTTTTTCATATTGATTACTAGTAGTGGACACTATTTACTTCCGATTTTTTGCAGGTTGTTTTTCTTGCAGTTCGAGTTATTCCAGCCTATTCAATTTCTATATCATCGAGTTATTGCTATTGGGATTGTCCATATTCGATTATATTGCTGCTATTTACCCATTTGATCGTATTTTGCTGCTATTCATTTACTGCTTGTATTTTTCTGCCTGTATTCTGCTGCTATTGATTTACTGCTATATAGCAGGTGTTTTTAGGAGTAGTGTATTTGGACGAATCTATTATGCTGCTATTCTTTTATTTTTTATCTGCTATTGACTGTTGATCATCCTTTTATATTTAGTATAAATAAATATATTTCTTGTATCTTTGCATGGTCCTTGATTTCTGAGAGTGCCCTATCCATATATACACATTTTCCCATTTATCGAGTGAGTGTTCTCATTAGGATAGGAGCACCTCTTTTTGGAGTTCCGGTTTCCTAGTGCGACATCTTGCCCTGCAATACAAAAAATGGGTATATGTCACCTACCGAACTAACAGACGGATTAACTATATTAATTTCTTTGTCACGTATGCAGTGAGGTGTACCTCACACCAAAAATGGGTATATATATCACCTGCCAAACTAGCAGTCAGATTAACTATATTAATTTCCCTGTCACATATGCAGTGCACGTGTATCTCACACCAAAAATGGGTATATGTCTACGGCTGAATTAACAGTCAGATTAACTATATTAATTTCCCTGTGACGTATAAAGTGCACGCGTATCTCACACCAAAAATGGGTATATGTCTCCCACCGAACTAACAGACGGATTAACTATATTAATTTTCCTGTGACGTATAAAGTGCACTTGTATCTCACACCAAAAATGGGTATATGTCACCTACTGAACTAACAGACGGATTAACTATATTAATTTCCCTGTCACGTATGCAGTGCAGGTGTACCTCACACCAAAAATGGGTATATGTCACCAGCCTAACTAACAGATTCATTATATTAAATTCCCTGTCACATATGCAGTGCACGTGTATCTCACACCAAAAATGGGTGTATGTCACCAGCCGAATTAACAGTCAGATTGACTATATTAATTTCCCTGTCACGTATAAAGTGCACATGTATCTTGCACCAAAAATGGGTATATGTCACCGGCCAAACTAACAGACAGATTAACTATTATATTTTTGTGTCAGGGGTCCAAAAAAAAATCTCTATGGGTCTCCCACAGAATTAACAGCCAAATTAATTATTATATTTCTGTGTCAGGGGTACAAAGCTGGTGTATTGCACCCACAAAAAATCATTATCGGTCACCCACAAAACAAATAGCCAGATTCCTAACACTTTTCCTTGCTTCAGCTGCCTGCTTCCTGTCCCTGCACTACTTAGAGCTGATGGGCAGTGCTACACATGATCCAGCTTGTATAGAGGCTGGGTCACATGATGCACCGGCCAATCACAGCCATGCCATTACTAGGCAAGGCTGTGATGTCTTCTAAGTGCCCACAGCTTAAAAGCTTGTTGATTGGCTGCTCTGCAGCCTTTCAAAAGCTTTATTAAATGCCAGAACACCAAACTCAAACCCAAAAGTTTCTGCAAAGTCTGGGTTCGGGTCTGGGTACCCGAACTTACAAAGTTAGGTACGGATGGGCAGTGCTACACGTGATCCAGCTTGTGTAGAGGCTGGGTCACATGATGCACCGGCTAATCACAGCCATGCCATTACTAGGCAAGGCTGTGATGTCTTCTAAGTGTCCACAGCTTAAAAGCTTGTTGATTGGCTGCCCTGCAGTCTTTTAAAAGCTTTATTAAATTCCGGAACACCAAACTCGAACCCAAACTTTTCTGGGAAAGTCTGGGTTCGGGACTTGTATGAAATCTGGGGCATATTGCATTTATGCCATGAGTAATATTGCGGATGCAATTGAAATGTGTAGGTTTTGATGTACTTACTGTATGCCGTGGTTGTTTTTAAACATTATATAATAAAGAGGATAAAGTTTTATCCCTGTGGAGCTGGATGCTCTAGGGCAACTCCCTTCACTGGACCAGCTAAGAAATTTGCATTTATTCTCAAAATCAAGCCCAATACTCCAGAAAGCATTCAAGTGTTTTTATGCCACTTAAGCCACTTTCAAAGAAGAGAGCATGGCATAGATGTGGTATAGGCGGGGCCATTGTCCTTGGCAGATTTATCATCATTTATGCCAGTCTTTTTGTGTAAATGATGACTGAAATCTATGCCAGGCACAATCTGGTGTAGATTTCAATCTAGGCGCATGGATGTGCTTCATTTATGACAAGACGTTCACCTTGTCATAAACTAATCGCATCCTTCGGCGGCACAGGGAATAACACGAATGGCGTAGAAAACATTGGCTTTGATTAATCTCCCCCACAGTACATATGTACTTCAGCTAAATATTCATATATTATATTATAATATTGCAGGCATCGTGAACAATTCCATTTTTTCTTTTCAATGAGTTTGTTGCCTAGAATATGATAATTCTTGTAGCTCAAATTAATAATTAATTATAGGTATAATTATCATTATAAAATCATGGCACCAATCGAGGAGGGAAAACTAGCATGTCATTTCATGTGGAAAATTAGTAGATGGCAATTCAGAGGCAGGTGTGTGGTGTCTTTTCAGCTAAATCATCTAGGATAAAAAGAGAATAAGTAGTCTACTGACACCAAGAATAAACCGTGGGATTTTGACTTTTTTTTTTTTTACTTTTTATAAAATTTTACAAATGGCTATATAATAGTCATTTGTGAAATCTTTGACATTGTTTTCCCCCCATAATATTACCAAACTTTTTTCCAATTCCCCCCCCCAGCAAACCCGGGCAAGTTACGGGGCCCACTGCTCCTGAGGGGGGCCCACTAATTTCCACGTGGTCCCTTTAAACATTTTTACATACTGTTGCTGCGCAGAACTGCTGCCGTCTCACAAGATCTCCAGGCCTGTGGAGTGTCAGTGCGCCGTGTGCGAGTACAGTGGCCGGAGCGGGACACAGACTGTCGGCGAGGAGGACTCGGAGCTGCAATCAGAAGACAGATCACAGCATAGCAGCCGGGTCCAAGGAATTTGGAAACCTGGAGTTTTAATAGGATTCAGGACAGGTGACCAAAACAGTAACATGGCCGCGGGGCTTAGAAGAGTGCACTGTACACCAAAATAAAGGCTCAAGCCAGGCCTATAAGCAATGAATAGAGGACATACACTAACTATTACCATGTGTTGCTCAGCTCAATAATACCATATGCCTATGATAAAACACAATATAAACTCCTATAAGAAAATACCAGAACACATGAAATCAATAATACACTTTATTGACAAAAAATTCATAAGAGGAAATTTTCCTTTTATGAATTTTTGAAAATAAAGTGTATTATTGATTATTATATTCTTATAGAAGTTTATGTTTTAGGCCTCATGCACACGGCCGTTGTGTGCCTGTGGCCGTATTGCGGCCTGTATATGGCAGGTCCGCAATACACGGGCACTGGCCCGTGTGCACTCCACATCACAGATGCGGACCCATTCACTTGAATGGTTCCGCAATCACGGAGATGCGGAACGGAAGCACGGATGGGAACCCCCACGGAAGCACTACGTAGTGCTTATGTGGTGTTTCTGGCCGTGCCTCCGCACCCCCAAAAAATAGAACTTGTTCTATTTTTTTGGGGTGTGGATGGATCATGGACCTATTCAACCCATCCGTCGCAAATTGCGGTCCCCAATGCACAGAACGAATGCACAACATGTGCATGAGTCCTAAGGGCTCTTTCACATGAGTGGAAGCCGTGGAGCCAAGCCCCACACTGGACAGCAGAGACATGGAGCATTAGCATGATTGATAATGCTCCGTGCCTCTCTGTGATCTTTTTACTACAAAATCACAGTAAGATAAAGTTGTCACCGTGATTTTGTAGTAAAAAGGTCACAGAGAGGCAAACAGCATTATCAATCATGTTAGTGCTGCGTGTCTCTGCTGTCCAGTGTGGGGCTTGGCACTTTTTCAAGAAGCAGATTACCCGCACGGCATCTGCTCGTGTGAAAGAGCCCTTCTTAGAGTGGTGTAGCAGTACAGCGTAATTATATTATTAGGACCTGGCATCTGCCTGCCAAAAGACAACAGCAAGATGGACTAAAGTCAGAGAGATGGCTGGAGTCAGGGAGAGGTGGGATGTAATCAGCAGGAGTCTACAGGCTAACGTCTCTCTCAGTGTGCATGTGAAACTGCATGCTGTGAGAGGGAAGAGAGACATTGGTTCAGATATCAGTAATGACAGACTCACTGCTGACTGAGGCTGAACATGCTGACTGAGCCTTGTAGTTCTCTCAGAGAACTGTCTACAAGGCTTAGCATGTCCAGTCTGTTATTGCTGATTACCAGAGGACAGTACAGGAAAGGAGTATAAGGCGGGCAAAGAACTATAAGGCTCAGCATGTCCACTCCAGCCTGTGTCATAGTATTCTGCTGCAGCCTGCCCTGCTGTGCCCCAAATTAAAATATCATCATATTGATATTTATTGGGCATTGGGGGCACAGGGGCAGGCAGCAGCATAGTGCTATCAGCATTCATATTCATATTTATTGGGTCACATCACATATGTATAGCTGATATATACTTAGTTTTTCATATGTGAAGTTAAAATTGACCAATTTTCTTATATATGGTGACACAGATCAATGTTATGCTGGTAGGGAACAGCTTCCCAGGGTTGACCCTTTGAGGTGATTACCCTGGAAGGGACTGAATAGGTGATATTGGCAGTGGCGTAGCAATTGCGACCGGGCCCCTAAGTCAGGGGGGCCCATAGAGCCCCCCAGAAGAGATGGAGTAAAGCGGGCCCTGCAAGTGTTTTTTTATTAAGTGCGGCGGGCCCTCCCTATATTTTGTGTGGCTGCGCTGCGCTTACTTGTCAGCGCGAGACCCGTGACCTCCACGGCGGGTCTCGCGGGATCACAGCAGCCAGGAATGACGAGCCCGCCGGCCGCCTAAGCCCTCAAGTGAAGAGAGCAGAACAAACAAGAGTAGGAAGTCTTTTTTTTTTTTTTATGTAAAAAATGGCACACACCTGCGTCCGCCTTCATACGGAGGGGGGGCATGAATGATGATCAGTGGTGTCGTGAGGCAGTGTGTCTGAATTCAGAAGGGCCCGGACCGGCCATAATAGGGCAGCAAATAATGAGGAGCCCGGGGGCAAATGAAAATGAAATACTCTGTGGGCAAAAATCTAAATGTATAGAGGTAGTGGGCGGGGGCAACATGGAATATAGTAAGAGTCTCACTATATTTCATTTTGCCCCCATTCCCTCTATATATTTAAAAAATTTTGCCCACAGAATTTGCCCACAGAGTATTTCATTTTCATTTTGCCCCCTCATTATTTGCTGCCCCTGGCTGCCCTCATATGGCCGGCGCGGGCCCCCCCTTTCTGAATTCAGACTCACTGCCGCAGACATCCCGACCTGCAAAAACTCATTTCAGGGAGGTGCACTTCTCATTTCAGGGAGGTTTTCTTTTTTTTTATTTCACAAACTTTTTATTACATTTTCCAAACATATGCAGTATCTGCACACTTTGCTCTATGGTGTGGAGGACTGGGCTCATTACGCTACCCCAAATGATCATATTTATGTATATGATTAAAGGGATTCTGTCACCACCTATAAGCCCTGTGAGCTAAACATCTGCTCATGTCCAGGGTAGCATTCTGATTTTTAAGGTGGCCTTATAAAAGCTATTTGTGGCTTTATTCTGCGGAAAAACAGGTTTTACTATCCTGTCGATTATTGAATTAAGGTGCTCAAGCAGGAAAGATCTGTGGATGCATGGTGCCCGGCCGCACGCATCGCTGTTCGTGCCCAGTGCCGCCTTCTACTCCTCAGTGCCGCCTCTCCCTCCCTCCCCCTCCTCCCGCTTTGAGATCCCGCCTGTGCGCACAGGCTCAGCCAGATGCGCCGTTGCGGACTGCTGGCATCGGCTTCTTCTTACACTGTGCGCACGCGCCGAGAAGGGGACACTGCTACAGGTTGCCGGAAAGGTTTACTGCGAGTAAACTACAGATGGGAAGTTCGGATCTTTCACATGAATCGGTTCATTTGAATCAGTTCATTCAAATGAACCGATTCATAAATCGAATCTTCGGTTACTTCGCTGAGCTGACAAGAAGCAAGTGAACCGAAGCTTAGGTTGCGCAATGCACATGCGCGGATACTTCGATTCACTTGCTGACTGGCTGAGTCGGCTCTTGGTCTGAGTCAGGAAGTTTATTCTTTAAAACCCTGTGTGTAATTATCTACCCCACTGTAGGAAAAAAAACAAGCATCCAGGGGGTGTGAATTTAACACTGGGGTAAATAATATAATTAAAATGGAGGGTTAGGGCTCTTTCACACCTGCGTTATTGTCTTCCGGCATAGAGTTCCGTCGTCGGGGCTCTATGCCGGAAGAATCCTGATCAGGATTATCCTAATGCATTCTGAATGGAGAGTAATCCATTCAGGATGCATCAGGATGTCTTCAGTTCCGGTACGGAACGTTTGTTGGCCGGAGAAAATACCGCAGCATGCTGCGCTTTTTGCTCCGGCCAAAAATCCGGAACACTTGCCGCAAGGCCGGATCCGGAATTAATGCCCATTGGAAGGCATTGATCCGGATCCGGCCTTAAGCTAAACGTCGTTTCGGCGCATTGCCGGAGCCGACATTTAGCTTTTTCAGAGTGGTTACCATGGCTGCCGGGACGCTAAAGTCCTGACAGCCATGGTAAGTGTAGTGGGGAGCGGGGGAGCAGTGTACTCACCGTCCGTGCGGCTCCCCGGGCGCTCCAGAGTGACGTCAGGGCGCCCCAAGCGCATGGATCACGTGATCGCATGGATCACGTCATCCATGCGCATGGGGCGCTCTGACGTCATTCTGGAGCGCCCCGGGAGCCGCACGGACTGTAAGTATACCGCTCCCCCGCTCCCCGCTCCTACTATGGCAACCAGGACTTTAATAGCGTCCTGGGTGCCATAGTAACACTGAAAGCATTTGGAAGACGGTTCCGTCTTCAAATGCTTTCAGTACACTTGCGTTTTTCCGGATCCGGAGTGTAATTCCGGCAAGTGGAGTACACGCCGGATCCGGACAACGCAAGTGTGAAAGAGGCCTTAAATGTGTAAATGTATTTAAAAAAATACATCTCTCTCAATAGTTCTATAGCTACTGAATGAGACAGAAGAAGGGATGCCTTTAACATATATATCTCCTTGAGAAGCCAATTTGACCCTAAAGGGTTAATTCAACCTGTAATCTAAACTCTGTGTCCTGTCACTTCTCTTATCTCTCTGCTCTGCTATCAGTAAACCTTTCCGGGATATATTGTTTCACATGCGGGTGTCAGGGAGCCGCTATCTAATAGCGGGAGACTCCCTGAACGTCCGGGAGACTTGAGATCCCTGCTGCCGCACTTCACCACTGATCATCATTCATCCCCCCCTCCCATCCCTCATATGAAGCCAGTGTGTGCCATACATTCTTTTTTAAATGTATGGCTTCATACAGAGGGGGGGAGGGTTTGGGTAGGGGCAGAGGATGGCGGGTAGGGGCAAAGGATGGCAGGGGGGGCTGGTGGCGGAGGTTCGTGGGAGGGCCCCAATTCAAGTTGGCCCTTGGGCCCATAGAACTCTAGTTACGCCCCTGGATATTGGTAGGGGCAGTTTATCTACACTGTGTTTACTTCAAAAACCTCCAGGTACTGATGCTCACAAGCTTACAGATACCAAATCATCTGAACTCACCATCTGAAACTCACCATTTTTGCGTGATAACAACGTGTCACCGCAGTCACAGAAACCTATATTTCTTATCTGGGACCTACTATCTATACGTGGATTGGTGAGTGACCTATGGTTATGTCTGGCATTATTTGTTAAATTATGACATTGTTGTTTATTCGTTTTGCGTTTACCACGGAGGAGAAAAAAAAACACAGCTGTCACCCATATGCGTCCATGTGTTGTCCAAGGTTTCCTTGGACTGCGCATTGACACACCTATTCTGATCCATAAAATACAGATCACAATAGGACAGGTGGTGAGTTTTTTCACATGGACTTGAATTCAATGGGGCCGTATGCCGTCCGTAAAATGTGGCCTGAACAATGGCTGTATTTCACGTTTGTGTGAGCCCTTACTAAGTGAACGATAGGGTTGTCATTCCGTCATTCCAATCTTATACATAATACTATCCTATATGTATGTAGGGCCTCCCAACCTTCCCTTCATGATGTTGGGGAGAAGTAAGATTAATTATTTTGAATTTGGTCATGCTTGATTCTATCTTCCCCTTTGCCTGACAGCATCTTACACTCCCCTCCATAGTTAAAACACATGCATGCTCAGCAGAGCAGGCATGAGCATGCTGGAGTCAGGAGGCGGTTGACAAGTACTTATGGTGTTTGAGCACCTTCTTTAAACCATTTGTGCTGATTTCAAAGAAGTACATTACATTTTTAATTGTATAATACTGCCAAATAAAAAGAACACATATTGGGTTAAAAAATTACATTGGAGGGTTAATTAAGCTATTTGTTGCCAAATGGCATTACAAATTGTCTCACACATGAAGCAGAGACTTTACAAGAAGTTATATCTGCTACCAAAACATATTGACAGAAGCATGAATACATCATTAAGAAGCTTGAAGAACCAAATAGAAGACACAAGTATTGGAGAAACAGAAAGACTGCAATAAATATTGCATTGACACAGCTATAGAAGAGAATGGACTTCATTTTATTCATTTTTTAGGCCAAAATGAATAGGAATCTAGACCAAGAATTGGCAGGTCAACAAGCACCTCCCACCAAGAAGCACAAGTCTGGAAGCCAACAAAGAAAAGAGAAGCAGATACTGGAAGACAAAATCAAGCAACTAGCTTCCATTGACCTCTTCTTCAGGAAAGGTACACATAAGGAGAATGAAGAGTCCTCCATTTGCACTACATCATATATCCAACCAAGTGTCACTACCTCTCAAGAAGCATGTCCGAGCATTGAAGAAGTCAATGAACTGGTTGTAGACCCTCCAGACCAGCAAACCTTGTCCTGCCATTCTGGACCTCTTCCAGAGTTAGTGATGATCCATCAGAATGGCCTGATGTAATTACCGATAGACTGAGATGCCAAACTATCAAAAGGGGCCCTAAGCAAGTGAAGCTGGAAGATTTTACACTTACAGATTTTCCAGATGGTACAAAAAGAAGATTCTCATCTGGTCATTATTAGTGATGAGCGGCAGGTCCCATATTTACATTCACAATATTTCACGAATATGTGGTAGAATATTCGTCACATATTTGCGAATATTCGTATTCGAGATTATTTTGCGATTGCAAAAAATCTACAATGTATAAGGCTACTTTCACACTAGCGTTCGGAGCGGATCCGTCTGATGTTTCATCAGACGGATCCGCTCCGATAATGCAGGCGTTCGCATCCGTTCAGAACGGATGCGTCTGCATTAAAACTTAGAAAATTTTCTAAGTGTGAAAGTTGTCTGAGCGGATCCGTTCAGACTTTACATTGAAAGTCAATGGGGAACGGATCCGCTTGAAGATTGAGCCATATTGTGTCATCTTCAAGCGGATCCGTCCCCATTGACTTACATTGTAAGTGTGGACGGATCCGCTCGCCTCCGCACGGCCAGGCGGACACCCGAATGCTGTAAGCAGCGTTCAGGTGTCCGCTCACTGAGCGGAGCGGAGGCTGAACGCTGGCAGGCGGATGCATTCTCAGTGGATCCGCCTCCACTGAGAATGCATTGGGGCCAGACGGATGCGTTCGGGGCCGCTCGTGAGCCCCTTCAAACGGTGCGCACGAGCGGACACCCGAACGCTAGTGTGAAAGTAGCCTCAATCGCGTAATGCGAAGTGGGTCAAAAACGAATATATAAAACTATAGAATATAGTGCTATATATTTGTTTTTTAGAATATTCGTCATTTTTTTCCATCTGAAGTGAACAGTCATTGTCCCACAAGCAATTTAAGCAGGGAGGTATCATGACTTCAGATGGAAAAAAATTACGAATATTCTAAAAACGAATATATAGCACTATTTAGAATATAGTGCTATATATTAGTTTTTTAGACTATTCGTCATTTTTTTCCATCTGAAGTGAACAGTCATTGGCCCACAAGCAATTTAAGCAGGGAGGTATCATGACTTCAGATGGAAAAAAAATACGAATATTCTAAAAACTAATATATAGCACTATTTAGAATATAGTTGTCACGACTGTATGTGAGCAACAATAGTATACACAGTAAAAGAGCTACTGACCGGACCCAAACTAGGGAGGATAAAGGGTGACCCCTGTCAGACCCTCAAAGCTCCCCTATTCTGCTAAAGCACATGCCCGGATCCAAATGGCGGAACGAGGCATCCAGTCAGAAAATAATCAGGTACACAACAATGTCTGTACACTTAGCTGAAGGTGTTGCAGCCGCAGAGAAGACGGATCCAAGGACAGCTGGCAATATCCGGAGTGCTTGCTGCAGCAGAACACAGGTCCAGTGAACTGATAGCTACAAGTGAAGATACTAAAGCAAGAGCTACAACTGAAATGAGAACTATAATCCACGCCCTACAATAGGAGGAGGGGTGATATAAAGAGAGGGAAATCAAACGCATGAGGAACAGCTGGGAGGAAGGAAACCAAAAGTAAACAGAGCAGTGAGAACTCCTCCCAGCTCTAGTAGTGACATCATCACAGGGGTGGAGAAACAGAGCTGTGAGAACGTCCCAAAGCTCTGGTAGTGACAGTACCCCCCCTCTACGGGTGGACTCCGGACACCCAGGACCCACCTTCTCAGGATGAGCCCTATGAAATGCCCTGATGAGGCGAGTGGCTTTAATGTCCGACACCGGAACCCACATCCTCTCCTCAGGACCATAACCCTTCCAATGAACGAGGTACTGAAGAGAACCGCGGACAATGCGAGAGTCCACAATTCTGGAAACCTCAAACTCCAGATTGCCATCAACCAAAATCGGAGGAGGAGGCAAAGAGGAGGGTACCGTGGGCTGGACATATGGTTTTAAGAGAGATCTGTGAAATACATTATGTATCTTCCAAACCCGTGGAAGATCAAGACGGAAGGCAACAGGATTGATGACTGACAAGATTTTATAAGGCCCAATAAACTTGGGACCCAATTTCCAGGAGGGAACCTTCAGTTTAATATTTCTTGTAGACAACCACACCAGATCACCCACATTCAGGTCCGGACCAGGCACACGTCTCTTATCAGCCACACGCCTATACCTCTCACTCATCTTTTTAAGATTACTCTGAATCTTTTGCCAAATGGTAGACAAAGACGAGGAAAATCTCTCCTCCTCAGGTAAACCAGAAAGAGCCCCTCCCGAGAATGTCCCAAACTGCGGATGGAACCCATATGCACCAAAGAATGGTGACTTATCAGAAGATTCCTGACGACGGTTGTTCAGAGCAAACTCAGCAAGAGGGAGAAATGAACACCAATCCTCCTGGTTCTCTGCCACAAAACAGCGCAAATATGTCTCCAGATTCTGATTGAGGCGCTCAGTCTGACCATTCGACTGCGGGTGAAAAGCAGAAGAGAAGGACAGCCGAACCCCCAGGCGAGAACAGAAAGCCTTCCAGAACCTGGACACAAACTGCGTGCCTCTATCGGAAACAATATTAGAGGGAATGCCGTGCAATTTAACAATATGGTCGACAAAAGCTTGTGCCAACGTTTTAGCATTGGGTAAACCAGGGAAAGGTACGAAATGAGCCATCTTGCTAAAACGGTCCACCACCACCAGGATCACCGACTTCCCCGAGGAACGAGGAAGATCCGTGATAAAGTCCATGGACAGGTGTGTCCAAGGACGGGAAGGTATGGGTAACGGGAGAAGGGAACCTGAAGGCCGTGAACGAGGGACCTTAGCGCGAGCGCACGTCTCACAAGCAGCCACAAAACCCTCCACCGACTTACGAAGAGCCGGCCACCAAAATCTCCGAGCAATGAGATCTACCGTGGCTCTACTCCCAGGGTGACCAGCAAGAACCGTATCATGATGCTCCTTAAAGAGTTTGTGACGTAGCTCAGGAGGCACGAACAACTTCCCAGAAGGACAACGGGCAGGTGCCTCAGTCTGGGCAGCCTGGAACTCGGCCTCCAAATCGGAATATAGAGCAGAAACAACTACCCCCTCCGCCAAAATGGGACCCAGGTCCTCGGAGTTTCCTCCTCCCGGAAAACAGCGAGAGAGAGCATCAGCCTTCACATTTTTTATCCCAGGTCGGAATGTAACAACAAAATTGAATCTGGAGAAGAACAGAGACCATCTGGCCTGTCTCGGATTCATACGCCTGGCCGACTCCAAGTATGCCAGATTCTTATGGTCGGTAAAAACGGTGATAGGGTGCCTGGCCCCCTCCAACCAATGGCGCCATTCCTCGAAAGCCAACTTGATGGCCAACAACTCCCTATCTCCCACATCATAGTTTCTCTCTGCCGGGGAGAGTTTTTTAGAGAAAAAGGCACAGGGTCGCCATTTGGCAAGAGAAGGGCCCTGGGACAAAACCGCACCCACACCCACCTCGGAAGCATCCACCTCAACAATAAAAGGTAAGGAAACATCGGGATGCACCAAGACGGGAGCAGACGCAAAACTCTCTTTAATCTTAGAAAAGGCTGCAAGCGCCTCCTCCGACCAAGAGGAAAAATCCGCCCCCTTTTTTGTCATGTCAGTAAGGGGTTTGACAACAGAGGAATAATTCAAAATGAACTTTCTGTAATAGTTCGCAAAACCCAGAAAGCGCATCAATGCCTTCTGATTCTCAGGAAGCTCCCACTCAAGTACAGCACGGACCTTCTCCGGATCCATGCGAAAACCAGAAGCAGAGAGGAGAAAACCCAGAAATTGAATCTCCGATACCATAAAAAGACATTTCTCCAGCTTGGCGTACAATTTATTTTCCCGCAGAATCTGCAGAACCTGAAAAAGATGATCCTGATGGGTCTGAACATCAGGGGAAAAAATCAAAATATCATCAAGATACACCAATACAAATTTCCCCATTAAATGGTAGAAAATACTATTAACAAAATGCTGAAAGACGGCCGGAGCATTCATCAGGCCGAAAGGCATAACGAGATTCTCGAAATGCCCGTTAGGGGTATTAAAGGCCGTTTTCCATTCATCCCCCTCTCTGACCCTGACCAGGTTGTACGCACCTCTCAAATCCAATTTGGAAAACACCTTGGCCCCAAGAATTTGGTTGCAGAGGTCCGGGATCAGAGGAAGGGGATAGGGATCGCGAATCGTGATACGGTTCAGCTCCCTAAAATCTAGGCAAGGTCTCAGAGAGCCATCTTTTTTTTTAACAAAAAAAAAAACCCCGCGGCCACAGGTGACTTTGAGGGACGAATATGCCCCTTCTCGAGACTCTCGGAGATATAAGTTCGCATTGCGATTCTTTCCGGTTGTGAGAGATTGTAGAGGCGTGCTTTTGGCAGCTTGGCGCCGGGAATGAGGTTAATGGGACAGTCAAACTCCCGGTGAGGAGGTAGCTCCTGAACACCGCTCTCGGAAAACACGTCCGAGAAATCAGAGAGAAATGATGGCACAGTTTTAGTAGACACCTCTGCAAAAGTCGCTGTGAGACAATTCTCTCTACAAAAGTCACTCCACTCATTTATTTGCCTTCCTTGCCAATCAATAGTGGGGTTATGTCTAGTGAGCCAGGGTAACCCCAAAACTAGAGGAGAAGGCAATCCGTTAAGGACAAAACAAGATATATCCTCCACATGAGTGTCACCTACAGCTAGCCGGATATTGTGAACAATGCCCTTCAGAGATCTCTGTGAGAGTGGAGCAGAGTCAATAGCAAAAACAGGTATATCCTTTTCTAATGTGCAAACCTGAAAACCATGCATTGCTACAAATTGAGTGTCAATAAGATTGACGGCCGCTCCACTATCGACAAAAATCTCACAAGAAATGACTTTGCTCTCTAGCGCCACCCTGGCAGACAGGAGAAAACGGGAACTGCAGGTCAGAGGAAAAGCATCAATTCCTACATCAACTTTGCCCAAAGTAGCAGATGAAGCAGAATTTGATGATTTACCTTTTGAGATTTTTCTCTTATTATCGCTCTTAGTACAGTTCAAGAATCTCCTAGAGGGACAAACATTTGCCAAATGACCTATGCCCCCACAACAAAAACACACCATACTCTGAGGACTAAATCCTCTTTTATCAGGGGCAAGTCGACATAGCTGCATGGGCTCCTCCTCAGAGGGGAGCGAGACAGGATGAGGCCCCTGCACACTGAATGAGTCCGCACCACTGCCCCTAGACTGACAATGGCTGGACAGAGAGGTCTCGTTTATTTCTCTTAGACGCCTGTCAAGGCGTACCGCCAATGACATGGCAGACTCTAAGGACGTTGGTCTCTCATGGAAAGCAAACGCATCTTTCAATCTCTCTGAGAGACCATGACAGAACTGACTCCGGAGTGCAGCATCATTCCAACCCGAATCAGCTGCCCATCTCCGAAATTCAGAACAATAAAGCTCCGCAGACAGTTTGTTCTGGCATAAAACACGTAAGTTAGATTCGGCCAGAGCAACACGATCCGGGTCATCATAAATCTGCCCCAGGGCCACAAAAAATCTTTCCACGGATCGAAGGGAGGGATCCCCTGATGGCAGCGAAAAAGCCCAAGTCTGAGCATTACCCCTGAGCAGGGAGATGACAATCCTCACCCTCTGCTCCTCCTTACCAGAGGAGTGGGGACACAAGCAAAAATGGAGTTTGCATGCCTCTCTGAAGCGAACAAAATTCTCACTGCCCCCGGAGAACGTTTCCGGAAGTGAGACCTTTGGCTCGCAACAGACTCCATGAGCCGGAGCAGAGCCCAATGCTTGAAGCTGAGTCATAGATTGACGGAGATCCGCTACTTCCAAAGAAAGACCCTGCATGCGGTCAACCAGGCCAGAAAGCGGATCCATGTCAAAAAAGGACGGTTTTGGTGGATTATAATGTCACGACTGTATGTGAGCAACAATAGTATACACAGTAAAAGAGCTACTGACCGGACCCAAACTAGGGAGGATAAAGGGTGACCCCTGTCAGACCCTCAAAGCTCTCTCTATTCTGCTAAAGCACATGCCCGGATCCAAATGGCGGTACGAGGCATGCCCACGTGCCTAAGACTGATGACCACTGTAACCCCTACAATAGTGGAAGGGGCACGGCCACCGGTGCCCTACTCAGTATATGGAGGGAACCGTGGCCACCTCAGATCCAGTCAGAAAATAATCAGGTACACAACAATGTCTGTACACTTAGCTGAAGGTGTTGCAGCCGCAGGGAAGACGGATCCAAGGACAGCTGGCAATATCCGGAGTGCTTGCTGCAGCAGAACACAGGTCCAGTGAACTGATAGCTACAAGTGAAGATACTAAAGCAAGAGCTACAACTGAAATGAGAACTATAATCCACGCCCTACAATAGGAGGAGGGGTGATATAAAGAGAGGGAAATCAAACGCATGAGGAACAGCTGGGAGGAAGGAAACCAAAAGTAAACAGAGCAGTGAGAACTCCTCCCAGCTCTAGTAGTGACATCATCACAGGGGTGGAGAAACAGAGCTGTGAGAACGTCCCAAAGCTCTGGTAGTGACAATAGTGCTATATAGTCGTTTTTTAGAATATTCGTCAATGGCGAATACTCTAAAAAACTAATATATTGCACTATAGAATATAGTGCTATATATTCGTTTTTAGCATGTTCGCCATTTTTTCAATCTGAAAACATGATTCTTCCCTGCTTCTTGCTTGTGGGCCAATTAGTCATTGGCCCACAAGCAACTTAATCAGGAGGGAATCATGACTTAAGAAGGAAAAAAAAATTACAAAAATTCTAAAAAACGAATATATAGCACTATATTGAATATCAAATATTTGTCATTTTTTTACATCTAAAAACATGATTCCTCTCTGCGTAAGTTGCTTGTGGGCCAATGACTCATTGGCCCACAAGCAAGAAGAAGGGGGGAATCATGTTTTCAGATGTTAAAAAATGACGAATATTCATTATAGCGAATATATAGCACTATATTCGAAATTTTCACACATTCTCGAGGTTGTGAGATTCAAGATAAATATTTGTAATTCGAATATTCGTGCTCAACACTAGTCATTATTACAGATGGCTGGGTAGTGGGAAAAAGGTTCCATGAGATTGGCTCATTTACTCAGTGCTTGGAGATTCCATATATTGCTTTTGTTGCAGGTTATTTGACAATGAAGCTAAATCAAATTTCTCAAGACCATATGGAGTTAGAGACTGGAAGATGTCAGTGGTAAGGGATCATTGCATTCCCACGAAATATCTAGCAGCCATCTGTCTAATTATGGAAAATGGAAAGATCTGGAATCAAGTATAAAAAAGAAACTACCATTGACAAAGATTTGCGTCGACCACTCCCATTTGGAAGAACAAAGATGGCGCAAAGTATTGTTGCAGCTACTGAAAGGAATTCGCTGGATGGCAAAAAACTATCAGAGGATCATCAGATACTGTATTCACAGAACATAATCGTATTTTTCTCCAATTACTGGAGCTGATCTCTGAATTTGATCTGGTTCTGAAGGAACACTTGCAACGTGCCAAATAAGGAACCAATGCACATTATCTGAGCAAGGATATGCTAAACAAATTTCTGTATTTAATTGCCGATGCAGTGATTTAAATAATCATAAAAAAGGTGAGACAAGCTAAATATTTTAGCATCATTGTAGACTGCACACCAGACATCTCCAAACAAGAGCAGTTGTCACTTGTGCTGCGATATGTGGACATCGATAATGTTAGCAAAACAGTGGAAGTCGAGGAAAGCTTTCTGGAATTTCTGGCTGTCACAGATACAACTGAAAAAGGTCTTGCAAGTGTTATTTTGGAAAGACTGACAGAACAACATGGACTGTGTGTGTCAAACATTCGAGGTCAGTGCTATGACAATGGTGCTAATATGAGGGGACAATACAAAGGCTATTGTTTAGAAAAAAATCCTCATGTCTTCTTTGTACCATGCTCTCCACATAAATCTCGTAATAGTGCACGCTACAGAGAACTCAAGCCGAGCAAAACATTTTTATGATCTGTTTAATCGCATTTATGTGTTCTTCTCCGGAGCAACTAAGAGGTGGGAAGTGGCTTTAGAGCATTTGTCACATCTAACACTTAGAGCTCTGTCTCAGACATGATGGTGTGCTCGCCTAGAATCAGTGAAAGCTATTTTATTAAGTTTGCACAACTTGTTGATGCTTTAGAAGTCTTTTTACATGGTACCCAATATTCCAGTGACACATACAGTGAGGCAAAGATTTTATTGGATTCCATATGCACATACCCCTTTGTTGTCTCTTTATGTGTATGGTATGACATTCTCCTCCAGGTCAACCAAATTAGCCTGACTGTACAAACAGAAACCATTAATGTTTCAAGTGTTATTCCACTTGTAAAATCTATTACCACAGCTTTTAAAGAATACAAGGTGTTAGGTTTCAAACAAGCTGAATGTAAGGCAGAGGGTATTTGCGAAAAGCTGGATATACCTACTGAATACCCGACACACAGGGTTAGAAAGAAAACTCGGCAATGCAGTGACCAAAACTGTCAAGAGCCAGCATGCCAGCAGGCAAGTGGAAGAACATCAAAACAAAAGAAGGAAGGTATATGGAAGAAGATAAAGAACTAGCTGACTGCCTCAATGAATACTTCTGTTCAGTTTTTACAAAGGAAAATTAAGGAAAAGAACCTCAGTTAGAAAGGAAGACTAATGAATCTTTGGATACATGTGTCTTTACAGAGGAAGAGGTTCTAAGTCAGCTATCTAAAATGAATACAAATAAGTCACAGGTGCCTGATGGGATACACCCGAAGCTATTAAAAGAGCTTAGCGGTGAACTAGCAAAACCATTAACAGATTTATTTAACCAATCACTGGTAACAGGAGTCGTCCCAGAAGATTGGAAATTAGAAAATGTTGTGCCCATTCACAAGAAAGGTAGTAGGGAGGAATCGGGCAACTACAGCCCAGTAAGCCTGACATCAATAGTGGGGAAATTAATGGAAACCATACTTAAGGAGAGGATTGTGGAACATCTAAAATCCCATGGATTGAAAGATGAAAAAAAGCATGGGTTTACTTCAGGGAGATCATGTCAAACTAATCTTATTGATTTTTTTGATTGGGTGACTAAAATAATAGATGGCGGAGGTGCAGTAGACATCGCTTATCTAGACTTTAGTAAGGCTTTTTATACTGTCCCACATAGAAGGCTTATCAATAAATTGCAGTTTTGTGCTTGGACTCCCATATTGTTGAATGGATTAGGCAGTGGCTGAGGGACAGACAACAGAGGGTTGTAGTCAATGGAGTATATACAGACCATGGTCTTGTTACCAGTGGGGTACCTCAGGGATCTGTTCTGGGACCCATATTGTTTAATATCTTTATCAGCGAAATTGCAGAAGGCCTCGATGGTAAGGTGTGTCTTTTTGCTGATGACACAAAGATTTGTAACAGGGTTGATGTTCCTGGAGGGATACACCGAATGGAAAAGGATTTAGGAAAACTAGAGTAATGGTCAAAAATCTGGCAACTAAAATTGAATGTTGGTAAGTGCAAGATAATGCACCTGGGGCGTAAAAACCTAAGAGCAGAATATAAAATCAGTGATACAGTCCTAACCTCAGTATCTGAGGAAAGGGATTTAGGGGTCATTATTTCAGAAGAAATAAAGGTAGGCAGACAATGTCATAGAGCAGCAGGAAATGCTAGCAGAATGCTTGGGTGTATAGGGAGAGGCATTACCAGTAGAAAGAGGGAGGTGCTCATGCCGCTCTACAGAGCACTAGTGAGACCTCATTTGGAGTATTGTGCTCAGTACTGGAGACCATATCTCCAGAAGGATATTGGTACTTTGGAGAGAGTTCAGAGAAGAGCTACTAAACTAGTACATGGATTACAGGATAAAACTTACCAGGAAAGATTAAAGGACCTTAACATGTATAGCTTGGAAGAAAGACGAGACAGAGGGGATATGATAGAAACTTTTAAAATACATAAAGGGTATCAACAAGGTAGAAGAGGAGAGAATATTTAAAAGAAGAAAAACTGCTACAAGAGGACATAGTTTTAAATTAGAGGGGCAAAGGTTTAAAAGTAATATCAGGAAGTATTACTTTACTGAGAGAGTAGTGGATGCATGGAATAGCCTTCCTGCAGAAGTGGTAGCCGCAAATACAGTGAAGGAGTTTAAGCATGCATGGGATAGGCATAAGGCCATCCTTAATATTAGATAGGGCCAGGGGCTATTCATAGTATTCAGTATATTGAGCAGACTAGATGGGCCAAATGGTTCTTATCTGCCGACACATTCTATGTTTATATGTTTATTAGGTGCAAGAAAAGAATTTGAAGAAGGTTAAATTTTTTGCAAACATTTACAGACAAGTTTGGATTTCTATATGACATTAAGAAAGAAGCTGCTGATTTGTCTAACTTACAGCCCCAGTGTTTAAAATTCTCTGACCCAGCAGTTGATGGAGAAGTTATGCTTAAGGGGATCAAGACACTGGCTGAATGTTACCTATACAGGAGACTTTAAAGTATATATTCTCCCAATCACTTAATCTGGCATTCCCAAACCTTGTTTTAGCATTGCAGTTGTTGTTAACTGTGCCTGTTTCAGTTGCATCTGCTAAAAGGATGTTCAGTAAATTAGAAACTACCTAAGGTCCCAAATGTCGCAAGACAGATTAAATGCACTAGCAGATTTTAATCAGGTAATTCATTTTTTCTGCAGCTGAAAAAACACGTAGAAAAGTGTTTTAACTGATTTACACAAGATACCACTTTTGTGTTCTGCCAAAAAAGTTCTGGACCATCAATGCTGGACTCCAACAAGACATTTCATAGTGTTCTGCATTAACTTCCTTTTGTACTTTTTCAAATGTTTTATGTCTTTACTAGTGTTGATCGAGCACCAAAGTGCTCGGGTGTTCAGGTGCTCGGGTCAAGCACCCGAGCACAATGGAAGTCAATGTGAGAACACGAGCATTAAACCATGCACCCCCAGCTCTGAAGAGGGGAGGGTGTCGGGTTCATAGGAAAAGGTCAGAAATTGATGGAAACACCAACTAAGTGATTCCGGAACAGCATGGGGAGGATGATTCCCAGGTCGCTGCTGGGAACGATGTTGTCCGAGTAGTACGCCAGTTTTACAGACTGACACTAATACACACAAAATCGAAGATAAAATCAATTTTAGAGGGAAAATTGTTAGGAAACATTCTTTCCTGTATATTTACTTGTATATAAAGTGTAAGTGCTGCCAAAAATTACAAGGAAGAGGCACTCCGATGCAACCTGCATATCACATAATGGAGGGCCTCGTTCACATTGTGGTACAATTGTTCAGGTAGTGGGACTCCTACACTAGTAAACTGGTGCCTATGCACTAAGAGACAAGGCTTTCAAAAATTACAAGGAACCAACACTCCAATACATCCTTTATTGCACATAAAGGAGGGCACCATACACCCTTTAAAAATTATGATTGATGGCCTGCTGGTGACCCTCAAAAACATTAGGAGCAAGGGCCTGCTGGTGACCCTCTAAAACATTATGGGCGAAGTCTGCTGCTTAGCTGACCATATAAAACAAAAGGGGTGAGGGTCTGCTACAGAGCTGACTCTCTAAAACAATAGGGGTGAGTGTCTGCTGCTGATCTGAGCATCGAAAAAATTATTGGCGAGTGCCTGCTGCTGAGCTGACAATTGAAAAAATTATGTGCGAGGGCCTTCTGGTGAGCTGACCCTGTAAAACATTATGGTTTAGGGCCTGCTGGTGAGCTGACCCTCAAAAACATTATATGCGAGGGCCTGCTGGTGAGCTGACCCTCTAAAAGATTGTAGGTGAGTGCCTGCTGGTGAGCTGACCCTGTAAAACATTATAGTTGAGGGCCTGCTGGTGATCTTACCCTCAAAAACATAATATGCGCTCATTTTACCAGCGGCCTGCTCGGGGACGGCGAGCAGCTCAGAAAAGATCGAGGAACGTGTACAGCAGTGCAGAAATGTCTAAGGGACCAGCAGTTGGCATTGACCTTGGCACCACCTACTCCTGTGTGGGTGTGTTTCAGCATGGCAAGGTGGAAATTATTGCCAATGACCAGGGCAACAGGACCACGCACAACTATGTTGCTTTCACAGACACCGAGAGGTTGATTGGTGATGCTGCCAAAAATCAAGTGGCCATGAATCCAACCAATACAGTGTTTGATGCCAAATTACTGATTGGGCGTAGATTTGAGGACTCTGTTGTACAGTCTGACATGAAGCACTGGCCTTTTGAAGTTATCAGTGATGGTGGAAGACCAAAGCTCCAAGTTGAATACAAAGAAGAGTGCAAGTCTTTCTATCCTGAAGAGGTCTTCTCTATGGTCTTAGCAAAGATGAAGGAGATTGCAGAAGCTTATCTTGGCAAGACTGTGACAAGTGCTGTGATCACTGTCCCAACCTACTTCAATGATTCCCAGAGCCAGGCTACCAAGGATGCTGGTACCATTTCTGGGCTCAATGTACTGCGTATCTTTAATGAGCCAACTTCTGCAGCCATTGCCTATGGACTGGATAAAAAGGTTGGAGCAGAAAGGAATGTGTTGTTCTTTGATGTTGGTGGTGGCACTTTTGATGTATACATTATGACAATTGAAGATGGAATCTTTGAAGTAAAGTCAACAGCTGGTGGCACCCATCTGGGTGGTGAAGACTTTGATAACAGAATGGTGAATCACTTTGTAGCCAAATTCAAAAGGAAGCACAAGAAAGACATAATTGATAACAAAAGACCTGTTCGCCGTCTCCGCACTGCCTGTGAACGTGCAAAGCGCACTCTGTCATCCAGTACCCAGGCTAGCATAGAAATTGACTCTCTGTATGAAGGCATCGACTTCTACACTTCAATCACCAGAGCTCGCTTTGAAGAATTGAATGCTGATCTCTTCAGAGGAACCCTGGATCCAGTAGAAAAGGCTCTTTGTGATGCTAAGCTTGACAAATCACAAATCCATGACATTGTGCTGGTTGGTGGTTCCACACTTATCCCCAAGATTCAGAAGTTCCTTCAGGACTTCTTCAATGGAAAGGAACTGAACAAGAGTATCAACCCTGATGAAGCTGTAGCCTATGGTGCAGCTGTTCAGGCAGCCATCTTGTCTGGAGACAAATCTGAGAACGTGCAGGACCTCCTTCTGCTTGATGTCGCTCTCCTGTCTCTGGGTATTGAGACTGCTGGTGGAGTAACGACTGTCCTGATCAAGCGTAACACTACCATTCCCACAAACAAGACACAGACCTTCACAACATATTCTGACAACCAGCCAGGTGTCTTGATTCAGGTATATGAAGGTGAGAGGGCCATGACAAAGGACAATAACCTACTGGGCAAGTTTGAGCTAACTGGCATTCCTCCAGCTCCTCGTGGCGTTCCTCAGATTGAGGTGACATTTGAAATTGATGCCAATGGTATCCTAAACGTGTCTACTGTGGATAAGAGCACTGGCAAAGAAAACAAGATCACAATTACCAACGGCAAAGGTAGTCTCAGCAAGGAAGACATTGAACGCATGGTTCAAGAGGCTGAGAAGTATAAGGCTGAAGATGAGAAGCAGAGAGACAAGGTTTCCTCCAAGAACTCTCTGCATTCAACATGAAAGTAACAGTTGAGGATGAGAAACTCCAAGGAAAGATCTCCGATGAGGACAAGTAGAAGATCCTGGATAAATGCAATGAGATTATTGCTTGGCTGGACAAGAACCAGACTGCAGAGAAGGATGAATTTGAACATCAACAGAAGGAACTTGAGAAGGTCTGTAACCCCATCATCACTAAGCTGTACCAGAGTGCTGGTGGCATGCCAGGAGGAATGTCTGGTGGCTTCCCAGGAGCAGGTGCTGCTTCATCTGGACCCAGAATTGAGGAGGTCGACTAAACATTGTCTAGCGATGCATTCCTCTAAACTCCTAGGACGCAATTGTTTTAATGGCTGTTCCAATTAATTCCCATTAAGTTTACTTAGTTGGGGCATTAATACTTGAATTCACTCCATCAGACATAAAACGTCATTGCACTTTACCTGTACTGTAATAAACTGGTCTAGAGAAATAAAGTTATTTAACTGGCAAAAAAAAAAAAACAACAACATTATATGCGAGGGCCTGCAGGTGAGCTGACCCTCTAAAACATTATATGCGAAAGCCTACAGGTAAGCAGACGCTCTAAAAGATTGGGCCTATGTGAGGGCCTACTGATGAGCTGACCCTCTAAAACATTATATGTGAGGGCCTGCAGGTGAGCTGACCCTCTAAAAGAATGTAGGTTAGGGCCTGCTAGTGAGCTGACCCTCTAAAACATTACATGCAAGGGCCTGCAGGTGAGCTGACCCTCTAAAAGAGTGTAGATGAGGTCCTTCTGGTGAGCTAACCCTGTAAAACATAATGGTTGAGGGCCTGCTGGTGAGCTGACCCTCAAAAACATTATATGTGAAAGCCTGTTGGTGAACTAAACCTCTAAAAGATTGTAGGTGAGGGCCTGCTGGTGAGCTGACCCTGTAAAACATTATGGTTGAGGGCCTGCTGGTGAGCTGACCCTCTAAAACATTATATGTGAGGGCCTGCAGGTGATCTGACCCTCTAAAAGATTGTAGGTGAGAGCCTACTGATGAGCTGACCCTCTAAAACATTATATGTGAGGGCCTGCAGGTGAGCTGACCCTCTAAAAGATTGTAGGTGAGGTCCTGCTGGTGAGCTGACCCTCTAAAACATTACATACGAGGGCCTGCAGGTGAGCTAACCCTCTAAAAGATTGTAGGTGAGGCCTGCTGGTGAGCTGACCCTGTAAAACATTATGGTTGAGGGCCTGCTGGTGAGCTGACCCTCTGAAAGATTGTATGTGAGGGCCTGCTGGTGAGCTGACCCTCTAAAACTTTACATGCAAGGGCTTGCAAGTAAGCTGACCCTCTAAAAGATTATAGGTGAGGGCCTGCTGGTGAGATGACCCTCAAAAAATTATATGCGAGGGCCTGCAGGTGAGGTGACCCTCTAAAAGATTGTAGGTGAGGGCCTGCTGGTGAGCTGACCCTTTAAAAACATTATATGCGAGGGCCTGCAGGTTAGCTGAAGCTCTAAAAGATTGTAGGTGAGGGCCTTCTGGTGAGCTGACCCTCTAAAACATTATATGCGAGGGCCTGCAGGTTAGCTGACGCTCTAAAAGATTGTAGGTGAGGGCATGCTTGTGAGCTGACCCTCTAAAACATTATATGCGAGGGCCTGCAGGTTAGCTGACGCTCTAAAAGATTGTAGGTGAGGGCATGCTCGTGAGCTGACCCTCTAAAACATTATATGCGAGGGCCTGCAGGTGTGCTGACCCTCTAAAAGATTGTAGGTGAGGGCCTGCTGGTGAGCTGACCCTGTAAAACATTATGGTTGAGGCATTGCTTGTGAGCTGAACCTCAAAAACATTATATGTGAGGGCCTGCTGGTGAGCTGACCCTCTAAAAGATTATATGTGAAAGCCTGCTGGTGAACTAACCCTCTAAAAGATTGTAGGTGAGGGCCTGCTGGTGAGCTGACCCTGTAAAACATTATGGTTGAGGGACTGCTAGAGAGCTGCCTTCAAAAACATTAGATGCAGGGGCTTGCAAGTGGTCTGACCCTCTAAAAGATTGTAGGTAAGGGCCTGCAGGTGAGCTGACCCTCTAAAACATTACATGCAAGGGCCTGCTGGTGAGCTGACCCTGTAAAACATAATGGTTGAAGGCCTGCTAGTGAGCTGACCCTCAAAAACATTATATGTGAAAGCCTGCTGGTGAACTAACCCTCTAAAAGATTGTAGGTAAGGGCCTGCAGGTGAGCTGACCCTCTAAAACATTACATGCAAGGGCCTGCTGGTGAGCTGACCCTGTAAAACATAATGGTTAAGGGCCTGCTGGTGAGCTAACCCTGTAAAACATAATGGTTGAAGGCCTGCTAGTGAGCTGACCCTCAAAAACATTATATGTGAAAGCCTGCTGGTGAACTAACCCTCTAAAAGATTGTAGATGAGGGCCTGCTGGTGAGCTGACACTGTAAAACATTATGGTTGAGGGCCTGCTGGTGAGCTGACCCTCTAAAACATTATATGTGAGGGCCTGCAGGTGATCTGACCCTCTAAAAGATTGTAGGTAAGGGCCTGCAGGTGAGCCGACCCTCTAAAACATTACATGCAAGGGCCTGCTGGTGAGCTGACCCTGTAAAACATAATGGTTAAGGGCCTGCTGGTGAGCTGACCCTCAAAAACATTATATGTGACAGCATGCTGGTGAACTAACCCTCTAAAAGAGTGTAGATGAGGTCCTTCTGGTGAGCTAACCCTGTAAAACATAATGGTTGAAGGCCTGCTAGTGAGCTGACCCTCAAAAACATTATATGTGAAAGCCTGCTGGTGAACTAACCCTCTAAAAGATTGTAGGTGAGGGCCTGCTGGTGAGCTGACACTGTAAAACATTATGGTTGAGGGCCTGCTGGTGAGCTGACCCTCTAAAACATTATATGTGATGGCCTGCAGGTGAGCTAAACCTCTAAAATATTGTAGATGAGGGCCTGCTGGTGAGCTGACCCTCTAAAACATTACATACGAGGGTCTGTAGGTGAGCTTACCCTCTAAAAGATTGTAGGTGAGACTTGCTGGTGAGCTGACCCTGTAAAACATTATGGTTGAGGGACTGCTAGTGAGAAGACCCTCAAAAACATTATATGCAAGGGCTTGCAAGTGGGCTGACCCTCTAAAAGATTGTAGGTAAGGGCCTGCTAGTGAGCTGACCCTCTAAAACATTACATGCAAGGGCCTGCAGGTGAGCTGACCCTCTAAAAGAGTGTAGGTGAGGGCCTTCTGGTGAGCCAACCCTGTTAAACATTATGGTTGAGGGCCTGCTGGTGAGCTGACCCTCAAAAACATATGCGAGGGCCTGCTAGTGAGCTGGCCCTCTAAAAGAGTGTAGGTGAGGGCCTGTTGGTGAGCTGACCCTGTAAAACATTATGGTTGAGGGCCTACTGGTGAGCTGACCCCTCTAAAACATTATATGCGAGGGCCTGCAGGGTAGCTGAAGCTCTAAAAGATTGTAGGTGAGGGCCTTCTGGTGAGCTGACCCTCTAAAACATTATATGCAAGGGCCTGCAGGTTAGCTGACGCTATAAAAAATTGTAGGTGAGGGCATGCTCGTGAGCTGACCCTCTAAAACATTATATGTGAGGGTCTGCTGGTGAGCTGACCCTCTAAAACATTATATGCGAGGGCCGGCAGGTGAGCTGACCCTCTAAATGATTGTAGGTGAAGGCCTGCTGGTGAGCTGACCCAGTAAAACATTATGGTTGAGGCTTTGCTTGTGAGCTGAACCTCAAAAACATTATATGTGAGGGCCTGCTGGTGAGCTGACCCTCTAAAAGAGTGTAGATGAGGTCCTTCTGGTGAGCTAACCCTGTAAAACATAATGGTTGAGGGCCTGCTGGTGAGCTGACCCTTAAAAACATTATATGTGAAAGCCAGCTGGTGAACTAACCCTCTAAAACATTGTAGGTGAGGGCCTGCTGGTGAGCTGACCCTGTAAAACATTATGGTTGAGGGCCTGCTTGTGAGCCAAACCTCAAATACATTATATGTGAGGGCCTGCTGGTGAGCTGACCCTCTAAAAGATTGTAGGTGAGTCCCTGCTAGTGAGCTGACCCTGTAAAACATTATATGCGAGGGCATACTGGTGAGCTAAATCATAATATGTGAGGGCCTGCTGGTGAGCTGACCCTCTAAAAGATTATATGTGAGGGCCTGCAGGTGAGCTGACCCTCTAAAAGAATGTAGTTGAGGGCCTGCTGGTGAGCTGACCCTCTAAAACATTATATGCGAGGGCATACTGGTGAGCTGACCCTCTAAAAGATTGTAGGTGAGGGCCTGCAAGTGAGCTGAGCCTCTAAAAGAGTGTAGATGAGGGCCTTCTGGTGAGTTAACCCTGTAAAACATTATGGTTGAGGGCCTGCTGGTGAGCTGTGACTCAAAAGCATTATATGTGAAAGCCTGCTAATGAGTTGACCCTCTAAAACAGTAATGCTCAACCTACGGCCTGCTGGCATGCTGAGAGTTGTAGTTTTGCAACAGCAGGAGGGCTGCAGTTTGAGCATGCCTGCTCTAAAAAGATTGTATGTGACGGCCTGCTGGTGAGCTGGACCTGTAAAACATTATGGTTGAGGGCCTGCTGGTGAGCTGACCCTCTAAAAGATTGTAAGTGAGGGCCTGCTTGTGAGCTGACCCTATAAAACATTATATGCGAGGGCCTGCAGGTGAGCTGGCCATCTAAAAGATTGTAGGTGTGGGTCTGCTGGTGAGCTGACACTCTAAAACATTACATGCAAGGGCCTACTGGTGAGCTGACCTTCTAACACATTATATGTGAGGGCCTGCTGGTGAGCTGACCTTCTAAAATATTGTAGGTGAGGACATGCTGGTGAGCTGACCCTGTAAAACATTATGGTTGAAGTCCTGCTGGTGAGTTGAGCCTCAAAAACATTATATGTGAGGGCCTACTGGTGAGCTGACCCTCTAAAAGATTTTAGGTGAGGGCATGCTGGTTAGCTGACCCTCTAAAATATTATATGCGAGGGCCTACAGGTGAGCTGACACTCTAAAAGAATGTAGATGAGGGCCTCCTGGTGAGCTGACCCTCTAAAACATTATAAAAAAGGGCCTGCAGGTGAGCTGACCCTCGTAAAGAGTGTAAATGAGGGCCTTCTGGTGAGCTAACCCTGTAAAACATTATGGTTGAGGGCTTGCTGGGGAGCTGATCCTTATAAACATTATATGTGAAAGCCTGCTTGTGAGCTGACTCTCTAAAAGAATGTAGGTGAGTGCCTGCTAGTGAGCTGACCCTCTAAAACATTACATACAAGGGCCTGCAGGTGTGCTCACCCTCTAAAAGTTTTTAGGTGAGGGCCTTCTGGTGAGCTAACCCTGTAAAACATTATGGTTGAGGGCCTGCTGGTGAGCTGACCCTCAAAAACATTATATGCAAGTGCCTACAGGTGAGCTGACCCTTTGAAAGATTGTAGGTGAGGGCCTGCTGGTGAGCTGACCCTCTAAAACTTTAAATGCTAGGGCTTGCAGGTGAGCTGACCTTCAAAAAAATTGTAGGTGAGCGCCTGCAGGTGAGCTGACCCTCCAAAAGATTGTAGGTGAGGGCCTGCTGGTGGGCTGACCCTCTAAAACATTATATACGAAGGCCTGCAGGTGAGCTGACCCACCGCAAGATTGTAGGTGAGAGCCTTCTGGTGAGATAACCCTGTAAATCATTATGGTTGAGGGCGTGCTGGTGAGCTGACCCTCAAAAACATTATATGCGAGGGCCTGAAGGAGACCTGACCCTCTAAAAGATTTTAGGTAAGGGTCTGCTGGTGAGCTGACCCTCAAAAACATTATATGTGAGCTCCTGCTGGTAAGCTAACCCTCTAAAACATTGTAGGTGAGGCCTGCTGGTGAGCTGACCCTGCAAAACATTATGGTTGAGGGCCTGCTGGTGAGCTGCCCCTCAAGAATATTATATGCGAGGGCCTGCAAGTGAGCTGACCCTCTAAAAGTTTGTAGGTAAGGGCATGCTGGTGAGCTGACCCTCTAAAAGATTGTATTGAGGGCCTGCTGGTGAGCTGACCCTCTAAAACAGTGGTTCTTAACCTTGTTGGAGGTACTGAACCCCACCAGTTTCATATGCGCATTCACCAAACCCTTCTTAATTGGAAAAATTAAATATGATTTTTTCAAATTCAAAACATAGGTATATATTTATACATACGTGCACAAAGTGAATAAAACCATTAAAGAACAAAACCATTAAGAACAAAACCATTAAAACATGATTTTCACACAAAAATAAAAACATAATAATGAATATTTACTGCAAATCAGTGTGACTTCTGCTGTTGTCTTTCAGAGACCAGGTCAGAAATGCGCGGCTTTACCTTGGCAAGTGCCACTCTCATGTCATTTTCGCAACAAAGTCTGTTCCTTTTCTTCGTTTTTATGTCCAGCATCCTTGAAAAGGATTGCTCGCAAAGATATGTTGTAACAAACGGTTTGAAAAACTCCAGAGCTTTCTTAGCAATAACAGGGTACGTTACCATTTGTTGACACCAAAACGTTGAGAGCGTTGTTGTTCTGAAGAGTTGCTGTTGAACCTGGCTCTGCTGAAGTTCAATGATTTCATCGAGGTATTCATCATTGACATCTGTTGTCTCAACACTAAATGTGAACTGCTGTCTCACCCATGCTGGATATGACTCTCTTGTAGGGAAGTATCCATCAAGAGACGTTGCAAGCTCATCTAAGTGCGTGGCAATTGCTTGCTTCAGTTCCGTGGGTACAGAAATGTCTCCGATTCCAGATACATCTTCGATCTTACTTACACAGTCGTCTAGCAGGGGAAAGTTTGCGAAGTTATCGTTCTCTATTCGTTGTTTCCATAACGGTAGCTTTTTTTGAAAAGCCTTCAGGTTTTCTTCCGCTTCGATGATGTTGACGCCACTGCCCTGCATCTGTTGATTGAGATGATTTAGAGCTGCAAAGATATCAGTCATGTATGCTAAAATGAGAATGAACTCAGAATCTTTGAAGCAATCTGCATGACAATGTTGGTGCTCTTGCAAAAACAGGGCTAATTCCACACGTACGGCAAAAACACGATTCAACACCTGTCCCCCGGATAACCACCGAACGTTGGAATGGTACAGAAGTACCTCAAATTCAGATCCCATTTCTTTACACAGCTCCCTGAAGATGCGGTGCCTCAGAGCACTATTTCGCACATAGTTCACACATTCCACTACAATTTTTAATACTTCTCCCAGTTTTGGAGGCAAGGTTTTTGTTGCCAATGCATGCCTATGCAGAGTACAATGCGTAACAATGATGTGTGGTGCATCGGCTTTCACTAGCGCACCAAAACCAGACTTTCTTCCCAGCATGGCTGGAGCTCCATTCGACCAAACTGCAGAAACCATATCCCACGAAAGATTGTTGTCTTTGAAGAAGTCATCCACAAGTTTCTTCACATCGGCTGCCTTAGTTGTTGTTGTAAGAGGCTTACATAAATAAAAACTCTTCCTTTATCACGTCATCTTTCACATAGCGCACAAATACTGCAAGCTGGCTTAGATTGGAGACGTCTGTGGTCTCGTCGAGTTGAAGGCTGAATTTTGCCGGGCTTGAAATCAGATCTGCAACTATTTGAGCCAAGATGTCTTTGCTCATGTCCTCTATTCTGTCGCTGATGGTGTCATTTGAAAGAGGAATTTGGGATAACTTAACTTCAGCCGCTTTTCCCAGCATGATATGCGCCATCTTCAACACAGCTGGTTTTATGAGTGTTTCACCAATGGTGTGGGGTTTGCCCTGCTTTGCGATCAGGTAAGCAACTTCGTATGATGCTATGAGGATCGGTTTGTTGATGGGTACAAAGCCGAGAACAGGCAGACTAGCCTTTTCATCGAATCTGGCTCTCCTCACCTTTAAATCAGTGAGCGTTGTGTTCTTGTATTTTCCATCTCCATGCAGCTTAAGGAAGTGTTCTCTTAGTTTTGCCGGTGCTAGACTAGAATTGCTCAACTTGGCATTGCAAATCATACAGTTAGGACGCTGACTCCCATCACGTTCCGTTATACATGTGAATCCATATTGTACATATTCGTCCGACCACAAGCGATGTTGCGTGATTACCTGCAGCCAATGATGGACAAGTGGGGCAAGTCGGGTGTGTGTCTTGACCTCCAGGACCGGACTGGGGATACAAAGCAGCCCTGGAAAAAAATAATATACTACTGCCCCCCCCCTCTCCACTATCTAATACACTGCTGCCCCCTCCCCACCACCCCCAATACACTGCTGAACACCCTACCACCCCCCTAATACACTGCTTATCCCCTCCCACCCCCTAATAAACTGCTGACCCCCTCCCAACCTCCTAATACACTACTGACCCCCAGCCTCCCAGCCACCCCAATACACTGCTGACCCCCCAGTCCCTCAATACACTGCTGACCCCCTCCCAAAACAATCCCAGCCCCCTAATACAATGATGACCCCCTTCCCAGCCCCCCTAATTCACTGCTGACCCCCCTCCTAGCCACCCCAATACACTGCTGACCCCCATCCTTGCCACCCCAATACACCCCTGACCCCCACCCTCCCAGCCCCCCCAATACACTGCTGGCCCCTCCAATACAATGCTAACCCCTTAAATACAATACACAATAGGTCCTCCAAGCCCCTTTACTCTTACCTGTAGTACAACAGGTCAGCTTAGCTCAGTGATGCCGGTGTCTGTGTGCAGGAGGGACAGGATGCCGCCGCCGCCACCATGCTGTGCAGTCACTAGATCCGCCGCCGCGCAGCCGCCGGATATGACGTCATGTCGTCATATGCCGCTCACATCCGGCGGCTGGCGGAAGCAAAATCATTGCGCTCGCTCGGCTCTTCTGATCATGAGCCGCAGCGGGCGCAAAAGGAGTCTGAGTAACAGGAAATAAATATTTTCCTGTCTTGTGGCAGCCACCTATCAAAGCGGCCACCCAGGGCTGGCGGCCGAACCCGTGAGACTGACTCACCGAACCCCTGGGGTTCGATCAAACCCAGGTTAAGAACCACTGCTCTAAAAGATTATATGCGAGGGCCTACTGGTGAGTTGACCCTATAAAAGATTGTAGGTGAGGCCCTGCTGGTGAGTTGACCCTCTAAAACATTATATGCGAGGGCCTGCTGGTGAGTTGACACTCTAAAACATTATATGCGAGGGCCTGCAGGTGAGCTGACCCTCTAAAAGATTGTAGGTGAGGGCCTGCTAGTGAGCTGGCCCTCTAAAACATTATATGCGAGGGCCTACAGGTGAGCTGACTCTCTAAAAGATTGTAGATGAGGGCCTGCTGGTGAGCTGACCCTCTAAAACATTACATGCGAGGGACTGCTGGTGAGCTGACTCTCTAAAACATTATATGCGAGGGCCTGCTGGTGAGCTGACCATCTAAAACATTATATGCGAGGGTCTGCAGGTGAGCTGACCCTCTACAACATTAGGAGCGAGTGCAGACTATTAAATATGTTGATATGATGGAATAGGAGGAGGAGGATGAGAAAATGAAGATTGAACCATATACCCTCTTTTGTGGTGGAAGGGTTGCATGGGAATACAGTGTATTCAGTACATTATAAAAAACACAATTAAAGTGCCTTTATGTTCAACCGCTTTCCTCTGGTGGAGTAGAAAAGTCAGGGGCAACCCAGGCCTTGTTTATTTTTATAAGAGTCATTTTCAGTTGACAGGCGGATGCGCTTATCAGTTATTATGCCCCCAGCAGCACTAAATACACGCTCTGATAAAACGCTGGCGGCAGGGCAAGCCAGCACCTCCAAGGCGTAGAGTGCCAGTTCGTGCCACGTGTCCAGCTTGGACACCCAGTAGTTGTAAGGCACAGAGGGATCAATGAGGACGCTAACATGGTCTGCTACGTACTCCTTCACAAGCTTCCAAAATGTTTCCCTCCTTGTGACACTAGGCCACGCATCAGGGTAAGGGTGCTGTCGGGGTGTCATGAAACTGTCCCAGGCTTTGTATAGTGTTGCCCTGCCTCTGTTGGAACTGCTGTGCTTTCCCCTCGTCTCCCCTACTCGGTTGCCCAAGGAACAACGTACTCTGCCGCCAGCGTTGTCAGCTGGAATTTTTTGGAGCAATTTTTCCAAAAGGACATTGCACCATTTTGCTCGTCCTCTCCACCATAGAAATAAGAGAAGAGAAGTTACCTTTGTAGCGGGGGTCGAGAATTGTGAACAACCAGTAATCGGTGTTGTCCAAAATGCTTAAAACGCGTGGGTCACGGGAAAGGCAGCCTAACATAAAGTCAGCCATGTGTTCCAGAGTACCAACAGGCAAGACTTCTTTGTCGTCATCAGGAGGATGACTCTCAATCTCCTCATCCTCTTCTTCTTCCCATCCCTGCTGAACAGATGGAATTAAACTTCCATGGGTACTACCGTCTGTAGCGGAGGCAACCGTCTCCTGCTCCTCCTCCTCATCCAATTTGCGCTGAGAAGACGAACTGAGGGTGGTCTGGCTATCACCCTGTGTAATGTCCTCCCCCATTTCCACCTCTACCACATGCAAAGCGTCGGCCTTAATTGTGAGCAGCGAGCGTTTGAGTAGACACAGATGTGGGATGGTGACGCTGATATTAGCGTTATTGCCGCTCACCATCTGTGTTAATTTCTCAAAGTTTCTTAAAACTTCACAGAGGTCAGACATCCATGCCCCCTTCTCGCTTGTGAAGAGCGGAAGCTGACTGGAAAGGCGATGACCATGTTGCAGCTGGTATTCCACTACTGCCCTCTGCTGCTCACAAAACCTGGCCAACATGTGGAACGTCAAGTTCCAGTGCGTGCTCACCTCGCACAACAGTCGGTGAGCTGGCAATTGTAAGCACTGCTGCAACATTGACAGGCCGGCGGAAGCTGTCGATGATTTGCGGAAATGTGCACACACGCGGCGCATCTTCACCAGTAGCTCAGGCAAATTGGGGTAGGTTTTGAGAAACCGCTGAACCACTAAGTTGAAGACGTGGGCTAGGCATGGGATGTGTGTGATCTTCCCGAGCTCCAAAGCCGCCACCAAGTTACGGCCGTTATCAGACACAACCATGCCTGGTTCTAGGTTGAGTGGCGAGAGCCACAGCTCAGTCTGGTCTCTTATCCCCTGTCACAGCTCTGCGGCGTTGTGCAAATCAGCTTAAGCACGGCCTGTTGACGCTTCCCCACTGCAGTGCTACACTGCTTTCAGCTACCTACTGATGGCTGACTAGTGCTGCAAGAGGATAATTCTGAGGTGGAAGTGGAGGAGGAGGCGGAGGAGGAGAAGTGGGAGTTGGAGCCACTAACGTAGGTGGTGATGGAAGCCCTGATGGTATTAGGGCCCGCAATCCTTAGCGTAGGTAGCACGTTTGCCATCCCAGGGTACGACTCGCTCCCGGCCTCCACAGCGTTCACCCAGTGTGCCGTCAGGGAAATGTAGCATCACTGCCCGAAAGCACTTGTCCATGTGTCAGTGGTTAAGTGGACTTTCCCAGTAACTGCGTTGGTCAGGGCACGGGTGATGTTACAGGACACATGCTGGTATAAGGCGGGCACGGCGCACCGTGAAAAATAGTTGCGGCTGGGGACTGCATAACGAGGGACGGCCGCCGACATCAGGCTGAGCAAAGGCTCAGTGTCCACAAGCCTAAATGGCAACATTTCCAAGGCCAGCTATTTGGAAAGGTGCGCATTTAGTGCTATGGCCTGTGGGTGGGTGGCTGGGTATTTGTGCTTTCGTTCAAAGGCCTGGGGTATGGACATCTATACGCTGCGCTGGGACACAGAAGTGGATGTGGTAGATGATGGTGCTTGCGAAGGTCCAAGTGCAGGGCAGAAGGCATTCGTGCCTGCATCTTGGACAGGGCATTGGCCAGCACGTAAAACAGGGGAAGAGGAGGCAATGGTGTGACCCACAGACACAGATTGTGGACCCAGGCGTTCGGCCCACCTATTACGTTGCTTTGATACCATGTGGCGGATCATGCTGGTGGTGGTGAGGTTGCTAGTGTTCACGCCCCTGCTCATTTTTTGTATGGCATAGGTTGCAAATTACAATTCTTTTGTCGTCTGCACTTTCCTCAAAAAAGCACCAGACTTCGGAACACCTATCCCTTGGCAAAGGGAGATTTCCACAAGGGTGTGCTCTGGGGAACAGTTGCGGACCTGTTTGGTGTGGCCCGCCTTCTCCCTTTGCCACCCCACTGCCTCTTCCAGCCTGTTGTGGTTCTGCGGATCCCTCCCCCTCTGTACTGCTGTCCTCGCTCCACTTGCCACCTTCCCAGGTTGGGTCAGTGACTTTATCATCCAGCACCTCCTCACTCTGCTCATCCTCCTGACTTGTTGACCTAACAACAACCTCAGTTATTGACAACTGTGCCTCATCCTCATCATCAACCTCTTGAGAAACTAATTGCTGTTATTAGTATAGTGGGACATGTCTCGTCAAACTCAAAGTGACAGGTGCCCCGCCCCTTTTTCACACATAACCCCTCCCAGAAACGCCCTAACCCCACCCAGATCCACCCATTTCTCTCTCCTCGCGGCAAGTTAGAACGCTGCCCAAACTTCCCCCACAAAGAGTTTAGGAAGAGTTTTGAAATTTGTCTTTTTGCAGGATTTACAGCTATTTTTATCAGGGCGCAGGCGAACACCTTCTTTTTTTTTAAATGCCTCTATGTACGCTGTTTTTTCAGAATCAGTTTTACACTAGCTGGGATAGCCGGAAGCCTCCTGTTTATCTCTGAGGTGTAGCTTGATGTACGGTGCAAACAGCTCGTCTGTTCTGTTCGGGAAATGCCAGATCTCGAAGATCTCGGCGATCCTGTAACCTTTTTCAATGGCTAAAATGTGTTCTACTGTGCACCATGTTCCGGTCAGGGAACATTCTTTGTCTGTATGTTCGCAAATATCTTTCTGGCAATTCAGGGCTCATGTGTAGCATAGCGGAAACATTAGTTTTTTATTTAGTTTTACGGGCAGGATCGGAAAAAATAAATCTCTGGGCGGGTATACTTTAACTTTGGCAATGCCAAAGTAATTTTTGACATAACCAAAATGTTCATAAATGATTTCTGGGTGTCGTACGGGGTATGTCCTAGTTTTATTAACAAAAGGATACAGATTTGTGAAATAGTAATAATACACGGTCTCACCGGGCTGTACCTTTGTAAAGCGAGTCACGAGGGTCCAAAGGTGTTGTGAATTTCATTTTAATCAGAAAGTTTTTGACCCCCTCATCACTCGCGATTAGGGTTGAGCGAACCCGAACTGTAATGTTCGGGTTTCTACCGAACTTTAGGATTTTTGCACCCAGGACCCGAACCCGAACATTTCCGGAAAAATTTGGGTTCGGTGTTCGGCGCTTTCTTGGCGCTTTTTGAAAGACTGCACAGCAGCCAATCAACAATCGGCATACTACTTGCCCCAAGAGGCCATTTGTCACCGCCAGCTCTCTGAGAAAGTCTGACAGACATCCTTCTCTACCTCTTGCATGATGTTCTTTGTTTTGTTTTCACTTTCTCATCTCATTTCCTTCTCCCAGGTGTCACCTATTTAGACTAATCCTCTTTCCTTTATATTCCCTACCATATTGCCTCACTTTGCGGTTTATACTACTTCCTGGATTGAAGTGTTCACTGCTGGAGGCTTCTGCTGCTGCTTGTTCAGATAAGTCCTTTCATGTATTGTGTTTCCTTGCTGGCTTGATTCTAGGTGACCCTGACTCCCTCCATATGAAGTGCAGGGAGCCGGTGGTCGTGTTCCCTAACTATTATAGGGTTTTCAGGTGTCACACAGTCTTAGGTAAGTGGGCATACAATCGTCTACCTCTGAGACCCTTGTATGTGCTTAGAAGTCAGGGTGAGCTCTTAGGGTTTTATAGGGGTCACCTATATGCTCCTTAGTTTGGGATCAAGCCAGTCGGACGTTTATTCATAACTTCCAGCTATCTGCAACATCATCTGTGACACCATCACAGCCATGCCTACTAATGGCATGGCTGTGATTGGCCAGAGCAGCATGTGACCCAGGCTCTATATAAGCTTGAGTCATGTAGCGCTGCACGTCACTCTGCTGTTACAAGTGTAGGGAGAGGATGCTGCTGGACTTGTGATTTCAGGGAGAGCATAAGAGAGAATCTAACTCAGCGATCTACAGACAAATAGTTGTGTGGGTGCAGGGCACTATCGTTTTGCCCTGCCCTGAGCTCATTGACCAAAAAATACTAACTTTTTGAATTCTGTTAGTTAGGTGGGTAGTGGCGGCGGCGGCCATTTTATGCATGCTCAGTGCACCAGCAATGCATCTGAGCTTTAGGGACATTTCAAATCACAATTTTTTGGGGGCAAACTACAACATCTGGATTAGTCAGTGTGCAATTTAAGGTAGAAATACACCCATCATTTTCTGGGGTTTCAAAAAACAGTATTTTCCAGATCTGCAAGTGTTAAATTCAAGTTTAATATATACAGCTTTCATATTCTGTTAGCAAAAAAAGACTTTTTTGGCAATCTACAACAACTGTATTAGTCAGTGTGCAATTTAAGGTAGAAATGCACCCATCATTTTCTGGGGTTTTAAAAACACACAATTTTTTTTCAAAAAACAGTATTTTCCAGATCTGCAAGTGTTAAATTCAAGTTTAATATATACAGTGTTCATATTCTGTTAGCAAAAAAATACTTTTTTGGCAATCTACAACAACTGTATTAGTCAGTGTGCAATTTAAGGTAGAAATACACCCATAATTTTCTGGGGTTTGAAAAACACATTCTTTTGACCAAAAACACTATTTTCAGGCCTTGCAGCATCAGCACGTGTGAAATTACAGGCTTATATACTGCTGTCAAATTCAGTTTTTAAACAAACACTCATTTAGGCACAAAAAAAATTGTTGGCAGCCTTTGATGCAGATGTCATTGTGAGATACACCCTTAATACATTTGGGTTACATTCAGAGATTTTAAATACTGCCATTTGGTGCACCAATATTGAATTCAGGCCTACACTGGTTCAGGCCCTGTGATATACCCCCTCTACATACAGGGGTTTGAATTAGGCATTTGAAATACAGCCATTTGAAATACAGCCTTTTTGCGCAAAGATATATTTACTTCAGGCCTACAGAGGTTCAGGCCCTCTGAAATACTACCTCTACATACAGGGGTTTGAATTAGGCATTTGAAATACAGCCATTTTGTGCAAAGATATATTTACTTCAGGCGTACACTGGTTCAGACTGTGTGAGATACCCCCCTACATAGAGGGGTTTGAATTAGGCATTTGAAATACAGCCATTTGAAATACAGCCATTTTGTGCAAAGATATATTTACTTCAGGCCTACACTGGTTCAGACCGTGTGAGATACCCCCTTACATACAGGGGCTTGAATCAGGCATTTGAAATACAGCCATTTGAAATACAGCCATTTTGTGCAAAGATAAATTTACTTCAGGCCTACACTGGTTCAGACCGTGTGAGATACCCCCCTACATACAGGGGTTTGAATTAGCCATTTGAAATACAGCCATTTTGTGCAAAGATATATTTACTTCAGGCCTACACTGGTTCAGACCGTGTGAGATACCCCCCTACATACAGGGGTTTGAATTAGGCATTTGAAATACAGCCATTTGAAATACAGCCATTTTGTGCAAAGATATATTTACTTCAGGCCTACAGAAGTTCAGGCCCTCTGAGATACTACCTCTACATACAGGGGTTTGAATTTGGCATTTGAAATACAGCCATTTGAAATACAGCCATTTTGTGCAAAGTAATCTTTAATTGAGGCCTAGTCTGGTTCAGGCCGTGTGAGATACACTCTTTACATATTGTTGTTCTTTTCTACTATTAATTGAACACCCATTTAGGGTAAGATCAGTAATTCAAAAAATATGAGGAGAGCGTCAAATAAGGGATGTGGCCCAGGTCGTGGTGCTGCTGTTGGAGCACATGTTGCAGGGAGAGGACGTGGTCGATCTGTGCCAGCTACACGCACAAGTGAAACCCCTTCCTCAGGTGCGAGTAGGCGACAAAACCTGCAGTGGTATTTGGTCGGGCCTAATGCTGCTCTACGAATGGTGAGGCCTGAACAAGTACAGGCGATAGTAGATTGGGTTGCTGACAGTGGATCCAGTTCCTTCACATTGTCTCCCACTTAGTCTCCTGCTGAAAGACCACAGTTGGCACCTGCAGCCGATGTCCATCAGTCTTTCACCTCACCCCCTTGCAAATCAGCCAAGCAGTCTGAGCCCCAAGTCATGCAGTAGTCTCTTCTGCATTTTGATGACTCTGTTAGCAGGGTTTCCCAGGGACATCCACCTAGCCCTGCCCCAGAAGTGGAAGAGATTGAGTGCCCCGATGCCCAACCACTTATTTTTAAAGATGAGTAAATGGGAGGACCATCGCAGCACGTCTCGGATGATGACGAAACACAGGTGCCAACTGCTGGGGCTTTCGAAAGCGTGCAGACCGACAAGGAAGTCAGGGGTGAAGACTGGGTGAAAGATGATGTGGAGGACGATGAGGTCCTCGACCCCACATGGAATCAAGGTCATGCGAGTGACCTATGTAGTTCGGAGGAAGAGGCGGTGGTCGCACAGAGCCACCAGCACAGCAAAAGAGGGAGCAGGGTGCAAAAGCGGAGCGGCCGTCCTCTAGAAAGTACACCTGCAGCAAGGGACCGAGCACACCAAAGCCAGCTCGAAGGAGTTTCCTGGTGTGGCAGTTCTTCAGACAATGTGCTGATGACAAGACACGAGGGGTTTGCATGCTGTGCAATCAGAGCCTGAAGCGAGGCATAAACGTTCTCAACCTGAGCACAACCTGCATGACCAGTCATTTAAGTGCAAAGCACCAGCTTCAGTGGAGTAGACACCTCAAAAACCAAGAAAGGTCTCTGGCTCCTCCTGCTTCCTCTTCTGCTGCAGTCGCGGCCTTTTCATCCACCTCTGGAGTGACAGTGCCACCTGGCACCCCACAAACAGAGGATCTGCCAGCAACACCAACACCTGGGTCACCAAGCATCTCCACAATGTCACACGGAAGCGTTCAGCTCTCCATATCCCAAACACTGGAGAGGAAGAGGAAGTACCCCCCTACCCACCTGCTATCCCTAGCCCTGAATGCCAGCATTTCTAAATTGCTTGCCTTTTAAATGCTGTCATTCCGTCTGGTGGAGACGGATAGTTTTAAAGGCCTTATGGCGGTGGCTGTCCTACAGTACATCGTGCCCAGCCACCACTACTTTTCAAGGCGAGCCATTCCTTCCCTTCACAACCAAGTAGGGGACAAAATCAGGTGTGCACTGCGCAACACCATCTGTGGCAAGGTGCACCTGACTACGGATACAAGGACTAGTAAGCACGGTCAGGGCCGTTATATCTCCATAACAGCACACTGCGTAAATGCAGTGTCGGCTGAGCCTGAGGCGGATAGCAGATTGGCACATGTCCTTCCACTACCAAGGATTGCAGTGCGCTTCAGTTTGCCTACTGTTGCTTCCTCCTCCTACTCTGCTTCCTCATCCTCTACGAGCTCCTCATCCGGTCAGCGTAACACCTTCACCACCAACTTCAGCACAGCCAGGGGTAAACGACAGCAGGCAGTTTTAAAACTTATCTGTTTGGGGGACAAACCCCACACCGCGCAAGAGCTGTGGACGGGCCTTGAACAACAGACCGATGAGTGGTTTGTGCCAGTCAGCCTCAAGCCCGGCCTGGTGGTGTGCGATAATGGGCGAAATCTCGTAGCAGCTCTGGGACTAGCCGGTTTGATGCACATCCCTTGCTTGGCGCATGTGCTGAATTTGGTGGTGCAGAGATTCCTTAAAAATTACCCCGACATGTCAGAGCTGCTGCATAAAGTGCGGACCGTCTGTGCGCGCTTTCGGTGTTCTCACCCTGCTGCTGCTCGCCTGTCAGCGCTGCAGCGTAACTTGGGCCTTCCCGCTCACCGCCTCATATGCGATGTGCCCACAAGGTGGAACTCCACCTTGCACTTGCTTGCCAGACTGTGCGAGTAGCAGCAGTCGATAGTGTAGTTTCAGCTGCAGCACGCACGAGTGAGTCGCTCGGCGGAACAGCACCACTTCACCACCAATGACTGGGCCTCCATGCGAGACCTGTGTTCCTTGTTGCGCTGTTCTCAGCGTTACTATCCCACTTCTATGCCTCCTTGAAAAAACGCTCCTGGCAAGAGGGATCATTTCGGAGGGTTTCCGGCCAGTCATTCCCAAGTGGCTCCGAGGGTGAGTTCCTGCACCCACAAATCCAAGTTACACAATTGTCAAGCCATCGCACAGTTCTGGAGGATGAGGAGGTGGAGGATGAGGAGGAGGAGATGGAGGAGGAGGAACCATGTTCACAGCAGGGTGGCACCCAGACCAGCTCATGGCCATCACTGGTGCGTGGATGGGGGGATACAGAGGACACAGTTGATACACCTCCCACAGAGGACAGCTTTTCGTTGCCTCTGGGCAGCCTGGCACACATGAGCGATTACATGCTGCAGTGTCTCCCCAATGACCGTCGAATTGCCCACATTCTAACTTGTGCTGATTACTGGGTGGCCACGCTGATTGATCCCTGTTACAAGGACAATGTACCGTCCTTAATTCCGTCACTGGAGCGTGATTGTAAGATGCGCCAGTAAAAGCGCACGCTGGTAGATGCGCTGCTGGTAGCATTCCCACCTGACAGCGGGGGCACAGTAGAAGCACAAGGCAAAGGCAGAGGAAGAGGTCGCCAATGCAGCTGGGGCACTGCCAGCACTTCAGAAGTCAGGGTTAGCATGGCCGAAATGTGGAAAAGGTTTGTCAGCACGCCACAACATCCAGCACCATCAGCTGATATGGAACGTCTTAGCAGGAGGCAGTATTTCATAAACATGGTGGAGCAATATGTGTGCACACGCCTACACGTACTGAATGACGGGTCTGCCCCCTTCAACTCCTGGGTCTCCAAATTGGGCACATGGCCTGAGCTTGCCCTTTACACCTTGGAGGTACTGCCCTGCCCTGCAGCCAGGGTATTATCTGAACGTGTGTTTAGCACGGCACGGGGCGTCATCACAGACAAGCGCAGCCGCCTGTCCACAGCCAATGTGGACAAGCTCACGTTTATTAAAATGAACCAGGCATGGATCCCTCAGGACTTGTCTGTACCTTGTGCAGAATAGACAAGTATACCGGCACTAAGCAGCTATTGTTATACTGCAGCACAATTACTCATGTTTGTATTTTGGATATTTCACACTCTTTTGGAGTGTACCTTAATTTTACAAAATTAAATTAAAACCAAAAACCTGTGTTGGCTATCTCGTCCTCCTCCACCACCGCTTCCACCTACTCCGCTACGTCCACCGCCTCCTCAAACTCCTACTCCATATGGAACTCCACCTCATAAATCCATTTTTTTTTTTTGTATGTGTTTTATTTTATATCATTTCACTACTTTGTCATTAACATTTTATGGTGAAATTAACCAATTTTTGGGTGTATAGTAAGTACCACTGCTATACCTAGTAGGCCGGTTAAAAAAATTAAATAAATTGTCATTAACATTTTCTGGTGAAATTCACCAATTTTTGGGTGTATAGTACCACTGCTATACCTAGTAGGCCGGTTAACAGAAAAAATATATTTGTCAGTTACATTTGCAGTTAAAATTCAACAATTTTTGGGTGTGAAGTACCACTGCTATACCTAGTAGGCCGGTTAAAAAAATAAAATAAATTGTCATTAACATTTTCTGGTGAAATTCACCAATTTTTGGGTGTATAGTACCACTGCTATACCTAGTATGACGGTTAAAAAAAAAAATTAAATTGTCATTAACTTTTTCGGGTGAAATTCAACAATTTTTGGGTGTATAGTACCACTGCTATACCTAGTAGGCCGGTTAACAAAGAAAATATATTTGTCAGTTACATTTTCAGTTGAAATTCAACAATTTTTGGGTGTGAAATACCACTGCTATACCTAGTAGACGGGTTAAACAATAAAAAAAATTTGTCTCTTACATTTTCTGGTGAAATTAACCAATTTTTGGGTGTATAATACCACTGCTATACCTAGTAGGCTGGTTAAAAAAATAAAATAAATTGTCATTAACATTTTCCGGTGAAATTCACCAATTTTTGGGTGTATAGTACCGCTGCTATACATAGTAGGCCAGTTAACAAAAAATATATATTTGTCAGTTACATTTTCAGTTGAAATTCCAAAATTTTGGGGTGTAAAGTACCACTGCTATACCAAGTAGACGGGTTAAACAATAAAAAAAATTGTCTCTTACATTTTATGGTGAAATTCACAAATTTTTGGGTGAGATGTATCACTGCTATACCTAGTAGGCCGGTTAACAAAAAAAATAATAATTGTCAGTTACATTTTCTGGTGAAATTCAGCAATTTTTTGGTGTGAAGTACCACTGCTATACCTAGTAGACCGGTAAAAAAACTAAAAACGTTTGTCAGTTACATTTTATGGTCAAATTCACCAATTTTTGGGTGTAATATACCCCTCCTCTACCAAGTTGACAGCTTAATAAATTTCAATAATTTTTATTTAGCATTTTCGGGTGACAGTAAACAATTATTTTCTGTCATAGACCCCTGCTCTACCAAGTAGACAGGTTAATTAATTTCTGTAATTTTTCAGTTACATTTTTGGGTTGACATTATACAATTTTAGACGTGAATAAACCCCTGCTCTGCATAGGTGACACGGAATAAAATTTCTGAAATGCTTCTTTAAAGGGTTTCTACCACTTCGTTTTTACATATTTAACTGTCAGACACTATCGATCCGCTAGTGTCTGCTCTACCAAACCATCCTAATATAACTGTTTATTGTCCTGCCGTTTTGCTAAAAATCTAACTTATATAGATTTGCTAATGAGCCTCTAGGTGCTATGGGGGTGTCATTAGCACCTAGAGGCTCAGTCTACCTTCACAAACTGCCGCCGCCCAGTGCGTCCCTCCAGCCCGCCCATCTCCTCCCGAATGCGATCCTTCCTGTGAGCCAGCGGACGAATGCGCCGTGCGCGTATGTATTCGGCGCATGCGCAGTGAATGTCTGACCGCTTTCTGCACAGACATCTCCACTGCGCCTGTTCCTCGGAGCACTATGACGTCATCGGCGCAGGTGCAGTGGAGATGTCTGAGCAGGGAAGCGGTCAGACATTCACTGCGCATGCACCGAATACAGACGTGCACGGGGAGGATCGCATTCCGGAGGAGATGGGCGGGCTGGAGGGATGCGCTGGGCGGCGGCAGTTTGTGAAGGTAGACTGAGCCTCTAGGTGCTAATGACGCCCCCATAGCACCTAGAGGCTCATTAGCATATCTATATAAGTTCGATTTTTAGCGAAACGGCAGGACAATAAACAGTTATATTAGGATGGTTTGGGAGAGCAGACACTAGCGGATCGCTAGTGTCTGAAAGCTAATTAGGTGAATACGAAGTGGTAGAAACCCTTTAATTGATGCGCGCCACCTCCCTTTATTCAATGCTTAAACTTAAGCAAGTTGTACCACATTTAAGCTTCAATACTTTGTCCCACATTTCCGCTATACTCTTTTGGCCAACATTTGCGCCTCAATAGCTTTTCCCACAATTCCGCTTGACTCTTTTTGCCCACATTTGGGCTTCTGTAATTTGTCCCACATTTGCGCCTCAATAACTTTTCCCACATTTCTTCTTGATCCCAAATTTTTTAAATAAATTTATCTCCCTTAAATTTAGGCTACCTCCTCCACCGCCACTTCCACCTAAACCGCCACATCCACCGCCTCCTCAACCTCCTTCTCCATATGGACCTGGACCTCCTAGATCAAGATTATTTTTTATTTTTACGTATTTTATGTTATTTTAAGTTATTTCCCTATCCACATTTGTTTGCAGAGCACTTGCCATGCTCTTAACCACATTTTGACGCCATTTGCAGCACTCTAGCCCTTTCAATGCCATTTTTACAGCCATTTTAGTGCTCAAAAGTTCGGGTCCCCATTGACTTCAATGGGGTTCGGGTTCAAGTTCGGGTGCCGAACTCGAACTTTTTTCCGAAGTTCGGCCGAACCCGAACATCCAGGTGTCCGCTCAACTCTACTCGCGATCATTTCGTTCCACTCGTGTTCCCACAGAACGCAGACTGTAAATCCCTGCCTCTGTAGTTGGCTTTTCCTGACTAGGAAAGATTGGTACAACTGCCCGTAGGATGATTTGGTAAGATCATTGCAATCGTGTTCATTATAGCACCCGGGGCAACTGTGATAAAAACATCCCTGGTATTCAAAAACGGCTTGTTTACCGTTAACAATCGCATAGCCGTCCAAAAAGTATTTACCGACCTTTTTTTTAACGCCCTTTAAGGTGTGTTGTATGGAAATACCCTCGGTGTGTTCAACGTACATGAGCCACTGTATAGCGGGTGTTGAGAATCGTTTCTGGGTCTTGTGGTAAATATCTGCAGGGACTATCGCTATGGTATTTTCGGGAAGAAATTTAAACCGATACATAGCCATACATATACAAACGGAGAATACAAATGTGATCGCACTCTATATCCAGCATTCTGCCCTGCCTCCATGCTGGATGAGACATTGGTGTACATTTTGGCCAAAGCGTAATAAGCCACTCACCGCGTCAAGGTTGCCTCCATTTAAGTGGTCCCTATCACTAGTTCCTACCTGTTCATGGGCCATGACAGCCACACAAAATCCAGGGAATGCAGGTCAGCGTGCACGCCAAGCACACTCTGCTTTTAACCCCGTCCGGTGCCATTACAGCTTTCATCGGATCCAGGGATGCAAGTACCAACATGCACGCTGAGCCCACCATATACTTCTCCTGGAGCCAAATGGCCACTGGTAGGTTCTATATAAGCAGACTCCGTTTTATACTGACTTTAAAACCAGCCTCCAGGACAGATTAACTGGTCAGGTGTGCATGACTCAAAGGAGATCGCCACGCCTCCAATACATACTACAAAGAAAAATTTTTGGGAATTGAGTCAGCACAACCTGTATATAGGTGCAGATCACTATGGCGAAATACATATACAAACGGAGAATATAAATGTGATCGCACTCTATATCCAGCATTCTGCCCTGCCTCCATGCTGGATGAGACATAGCTCATCCAGCATGGAGGCAGGGCAGAATGCTGGATATAGAGTGCGATCACATTTGTATTCTCCGTCAGGGTAACGCACATTTACTGTCCGCCTTGGTTTATTATGTCAATTTCAAATTTTTTGTTGATAAGCTCCTGTATAACAAAATAAACGTTGTAATGACCGGCATTATGCGCTATGAACGTGTAGCCAGAAAACTTTCCGTCAATAAAAAAGCGTACAAGGATTTACAGCTAAATTGCCAGGAATTAGGGCCGTATAATAAAGTTGCGTAAATGTAATTGGGTATATGTATGCCTGTTTCTTGCATGCATGTTTGGGGTTGTAAGGCTGCATGTAACAGACGTGGTATTCAAATTTGCCAAACAGTCCGCCGCAGACGCTGCATTTTAGACCGCTACACTTGTGCTCAGCGCCCCAGTCTATATATCTGTAACAAAAACCGCAAAAAAATTTTTCTTACAAAACGCGTTAGTACTAAGGCCTCATACACACAACAGTACTTTTTAGCAGTCCGCAAAACGGGGTTCCGTTGTTCCGTGATCCCTTTCCGTTTTTGGTTCCGTTGTGTTTCCGTGTGTCTTCTGTTTTTTTTTTTGCGGACATGACCCATCCCTTTTGGATGAGGAACCGACTAGAAGGCAGCGTTTTTGGGTCCATCCGATTGTGTCTCAACGCTACCGGAAAGGACACTTCCATAGCATTTACAAAGATCTTCGTCTGCATCCTGAGAAGTTCTTTGCGTTCTGTCGGATGTCAGTGGGTACCTTTGATTGTTTGCTGTCGTCTCTACGTACTGTCCTTACCTTAATGGACACCAATATGAGGCGCAGCATTACTCCAGAGGAAAGGCTCATCGTCACGTTGAGGTAAGCAAGATTTTATTAAGGTTTGACCACATTTTTAATGTGCAGGACATTGGTGCTCAGTGAATTTTTTACCTAAATGTATGTTGTAAGATATGTGGCTGTGTTATTGGAAGATACCTTTTTTTGGCTTTAATATGTTAGTACCATTCTAAATTCAGTTGGTTATTTGGTATTCAGGGCATATAATATGTGAAGTTTATAGCTTTGGTGGTAGTGTTTATAGTATCCACGCTAATGTAATTTTTGTGCGGATATTCGTTCACAATAGCCATAGACAGTTTTAACACGTGGCATATCAAGCATTAGAGGAGTGTTAGGGAACCTCCGGCTCTCTTGCTGTTTTTACACTGAAACTCCCAGCATGGATACTTTATGATGCTGTTACCCCAAAAAAAAAACATGTTTGAAATTGTACTTTCACAGCAGCTTGAGAGCCTGAGGATCCCTACCCCTGCATTATTGGAACTATGTTTATGCTGTCCCCTTTCTTGGGCTACTTTAATGATATTTTTTTATTATTTCCTCACAGATTCCTTGCTACAGGGAATTCGTTTGCATCACTGCATTTTGAGTTTCTTTTGGGTACCGCAACGATTTCTCGAATTGTGCATCACACTTGCCAGGTCATCTGGCAACAACTCCGAGAGACGGTGATGCCACAGCCCAAGGTGGACAATTGGTTTCGGATCGCTGAGGGCTTCAATGTTTCAGCGCAGTTTCCCAACTGCCTGGGGGCAATGGATGGCACATTCGTGTGAAGAGCCTCCTCACTCTGGGTCCCGATTCTTCAGATATAAGCATTATTTTTGTATAGTGCTGATGGCTGTTGCTGACAGTAACTATAAGTTTATAATAGTTGATATCGGGGCCTATGGAAGCACAGCGGATGCTCGCATCTTTAGTGCTTCTAGAATGGGTGAGCGGCTTTGTGCCACCCAGCTTGCCCTTCCCGAGTCCAGAAGACTGCCCGGATCTGATTGTCCGCCGGCTCCATTTGTGTTCGTGGCGGATGAAGGGTTTGCATTGACTCACCATGTTATGCGGCCCTTCCCAAAGCGTGGTTTGGATGTGAGGAGGCGTATTTTCAACTACCGATTGACTCGTGCCCGTCGGTATGTGGAGTGCGCTTTCGGAATACTCTCTAGCAAGTGGAGGGTGTTTTTGACAACCATACAAATGGATCCGGAGAATGCTACCCTGGTGATTCAAGCTTGTGTAGTTCTACACAACTTCACCCGGATTCACGAGGCTTCCTCCTCTTCTGTTGACATGGACGGATTTCCTATGTCAACAGTTTTTGGCTTGGATCGGACCCTGCATAGACGACCCGGTACTGCAGGTATTGCAGTTCGGGAACTCTTTGCAGACAACTTTTTGAGCCCAGAGGGGTCCTTGCCATGGCAGAGGGACGCTATTCGTGGCAGTGTTTGATATCTTCTGTTCTCGTTAGTTTATTTTTTGTTTTGAGGTAGATTAAGTTAACTAAGTTTATTGGTTTTAAGTTAACTAAGTTTATTGGTTTTAGTTGAGTGTAGGGACTCGCAAGAGAATGAGGACCCTTGACGTGGGCTTGAGGGCTGTGGGACAGAATATCTTTATAAGTAAATCCAAAGAGCATAAAGATTGATTCACCAACATTGTGTGGTGACTACAATCTCTTTTTTGTGAAGGATATGGTCCCCAAAATCTTCTAATACCTCATGTTCTCCGAACTCTAAACACATATTAATTTCCAAAATAAATTTTTGTCATGTAAATCATGTGTGTGTCTCTGTTTCTATATGGTGAATGTGTTTTAAATGTAAATGTGTGTGATGGATGATAAAAACAAGAATAGCAGTCAATGGACACTTTAAGGCCTCTTTCACACGGGCGTGTCCGGATTAGGTCCGGATGCGTCCCGGTGCATTGCGGCAAACCCGCGCGAGTAGGAACGCAATTGCAATCAGTTTTGACTGCGATTGTGTTCCGATGTTCATTTTTTATCGCGCGTGTGCAATGTGTTTTGCACGCGCGTGATAAAAAACAGACTGTGGTACCCAGACCCGAACTTCTTTACAGAAGTTCAGGTTTGGGTTAGTTGTAGTGTAGATTGTATTATTTCCCCTTATAACATGGTTATAAGGGAAAATAATAGCATTCTGGATACAGAATGCATAGTACAATAGGGCTGGAGGGGTTAAAAAAATTATAATAATAATTTAACTCACCTTAATCCACTTGTTCGCGCAGCCGGCATCTCTTCTGTCTTTAACTGTGAGCAATAGGACCTTTGATGACGTCACTGCATTCATCACATGGGCCATCACATGATCCATCACCATGGTGATGGATCATGTGATGAGCGTAGTGACGTCATCAAAGGTCCTATTGCTAGGTGACGATCGGGATGGGGACCCGATCATTATTATTTCCCCTTATAACATGGTTATAAGGGAAAATAATAGCATTCTGAATACAGAATGCTAAGTAAAATACGGCTGGAGGGGTTAAAAAAAAAATAAAAAATTTTTAACTCACCTTAATCCACTGGTTCGCGCAGCCGGCATCTCTTCTGTCTTTAACACAAAGAGGAGCATGCTGCGATTTTCACGCAACGCACAAGTGATGCGTGAAAATCACTGCTCGTGTGCACAGCCCAATAGAAATGAAGGGGTCAGGATTCAGTGCGGGTGCAATGCGTTCAACTCACGCATCGCATCCGCGTGGAATACTCGCCCGTGTGAAAGGGGCCTAAAACTAAATTTTAGTCAACAAAATCAAACAGAAAATGAACAACTCCACTGAGTTTAAACACAAATGTCATAAAATAAAGTGGATATATAAAAAAAAATTACAGGTCAAAAAGGTAAAAGAGACAGGGCAATATGAACTTGAAGGTGGCACATGGCCTGAATCATGTGCCCCGCTTGCAAAAGTGGCCCCATGACTTTGCTGGCCGGGGGGGTAAGTTTTGCTTATGGGACCCCTGATACGGTGGTGGGTGGTGGAAAGAGAGGCCATGAGTGGGTGGAGGAGCCGGCTGGCAGGGTTGAACATGTGTTGTCGGTGGTGGCCTCATGACCCGCCTGCGCATATCATTAATTTCAGACAGTAGGTCTCCCTGATAGGAGCAGGCAAACATGTCTAAAACCATTGATATAGCGGCCATTCACTGGTTGTATCTCTCAAGGGGAACCCGCCTTAGTAGAAGAGCATAACCCCTCAGCATGGCCTCTTCTTGCCCTTCACTCCTACTCTGGGCAAGAAACTCAATAACTCGGGAATCTATCATTTCCCGAGTTTGCTGCCCAGAGGAAGAGGGTTGGGCCTGACGCCTCCGCCTGGGCTGAGCTTGGGTTCCCAGTTCTGGGATGTGATGTCTGCTTCGGGTGGAGCTGGTTGAGACTCCTCTGCAGGGGTTATTGCTGGGCTGGTGGCTGGGGAAAAGACAGCCGGTGTCTCACTGCCCCCGATATCAGAGTCCTCCGGATCATCCAAACTATCCACGGTACTGTATGAAAAAGGAAAAAAAATCCAGCGGTATGTCTATTACATAAGCGACAGGCCCGACATAATGAATTATCTGGTTCTAATGAATGTTAAAAGTTTGGCCTGAATTAACGCCACAAAAATGCCAGGAAAAAACGTTAGGAATTAGTGCCAAATGTCAAATTGACAAACACTTTATAGGAACATTACTTAGTGTTTGGAGCTGTCCAGCACAAACGTATCTCTACAAATTCAAGGAGCTAACCAAATGCTGATGTTAGATCCGTCTTTTCCCAGGGCAGTTTCACAAACAACCAAACATCACACTCCACAAATTCATTGAGAACAAGAACAGTTTAATTTTTTTGTCACACAACAAAACCAGGTAGGAGCCAGCACATGCACATGCCAGGAGAAGGAGTTATTATACAGGGACGGGGTGGAGGCAGGCAATTTGACATTAAGACAAGGAGAAGAAGTAGATTGGAGCACAACATTAAAAGTATGAACATGTACAGTATGCCAAAAAGAAAAAGCTGACCGCTACAAAGAAAAGAACAAACCATTGGAGAAAACAAGACGCCTGTGCAAAAAAAAGGCCTGGTGCCCACCAACAACAAAAAGGGACCCCTTTAGAAGATTGTTCACCTATTAGCGGGATAGGTGACCAAGATGGGATTGTAAGGGGAACAACACCGTGCACCCCAGAAGATCAACTGTATGAAGAGATGAGACATGCAGGTCACACGTGTCAGCCACTCGCTCTCTTCCGGCTCTGCTTGTAGATAGCACAGGTCTGTGGCATAGAAGGGAGGGCCCCACATGAAGCGAGAATGTAGCCGGCATATGCGCAAAGGACGCCACATCGCATCAGACAGCTAATCAGATAGCACAGCCAAAAAGGTTAAGTTTAGAGCAGGAAATGGACTACATGACATATAACGTGAAATGTGTATGTCCACAAAAGGTGGGGTGGAAAGAGTACTTACGGCCTCAGATTCATGACAGGCCTAAGAAATTGCAGTTGGGCGGTATACATATAGGGCCTCTTCTTGGAGCCGCCTTGGCCACTTTGCCCCTGCTCGTTGAGCTCTCGACGAAACTGATCTTGGGAGCTATTCCATCGTGTTTTGGTTTGTTTCACTGTGGAAAAAACCCCACAAATTTTATAAAATACACTACCAGAAAAGACGCCAAAAACCCCCACAAAAATAAGGAATAACCATATAAACCAAATCTTCCAGCCAAACCAACTCTCCACGTAAAAAAAAAGAAAAGGCATTTTGCATGGTACAGTAGGATAAAGAGTGGCGAGAGGAATGTCCAAGCATGGCAGGAAGAAGGTGACTATTTGAGGAGGCCTGTTTAGAAAACACACACATAGAGGATGGGGACAACTATTGCATGCACTATTAGTACAGGCGCACAGATGTCACCTAATCAAACAGCCAATATGCTAGGGGAGACATATATCATATATGCTATATACTCAAAGGGTGTATGTTATAAATTTGTCCAAAAACACCCCCCAAAAAAAATATAGGCCTGAAGAAAACTACAAGGCGAACAACAAATGAGACAGTAGCATGGCCTACTTGAAGTTGGAGATAAAGAAAAGTGACAACACAAGGGCAGGAAGGAAAAAAATTGCTGGCACTTACCTAATTCTAAACGAGATCGGCTGTCGCCTTTCTCCCATTTGGCACGCCGCATGCGACGTGCCACCTGGTCCCAGGTTACCTCCTTGTGATCACGGTCCTGGTAGCCACTACTCCTGCTGTCCCATAGTCTGGGCGCTCCTGGACCAAGGTAATCAACTTATCCACATTCCACCTTGGCATCCTGACACAATTTTCTCACCACACAGACAGACAACTTGCCACACAGTGGAGAGGGATCTGCAATCTATTTGCAAAGCCTGGTGGCTCTTTTATTCAGATATTGCCAAAAGATAGGCTGACAAGTTGCCAACTGCAAGCCAAGGGATCCGCAAAAAATGCGGACGCGGATGACAAACGGATGGGCATCCGGATTTTTTGCGGACCCATTGACTTGAATGGGGCCGCAAACCGTTTTCCGCGAAAAAAATAGGACAGGTTATATTTTTTTGATGGTCTGCAACCACGGATCACGGACGCGGATGGCAAACGGTGCATTAGCCGAGTTTTCAACGGACCTATTGAAAATCAATGGGTCAGCAGAAAATCACAAAAAATGGCGCAACGGACACGGAATAAAACAACGGTCGTGTGCATGAGGCCTAAGTGAAAGGTTTCTAAGCGTTTCAAAGCATGTCCCTGAACGACAAAGCACCATGCATATAGGGCACCATACATTATCGTCCTGATCAACACAATCCATACGCTGACACGCTTTGCAAAACTGTATACAGCTGTGTTGGTGTTTATTGTTGTATACAGAGCAGCACCGGACAAATAAATATTTGGCTCCGATAAAAGCTTTTAGATTTTTAATGCCGTAATAAAGATTTTCATGGTGCAGTATATAAACTGTCTTTTGTTTAGCGATATTGCCTCCAAAATAGCGTAAACACTAGCGGCCAGACAAATGTTATTATCGTAATTGTTAAAGTCGCATAAATGTTGTTTTTTGCGTTCAATAATACGGCTATACGCTACGCCGCCCAAACGCCTTCGGGCACCACCGCGACGGTCAGTGACAATGATGATGACTAGTTTAAGTGAATTTCCGGCTATGCACTCTGCGTTGCTCTGTAAAGTGTTAGTGATATTGTTCAAAAATCTTTTGCCGCTAAATTCATCTCTAGAATATCTATTTGAAAAAACTGAGTCTCGCCACCGTATAAGCGCAGTTGGATATAATCACCCGGCTCAGCGGCCTGTAAAACTCTATCTAGCAAAGATTGTATAGCTGCGTGTATAGCATCAAGAGCGTCGACAAATGAACGAATGGCTTCGAGGTTAGCGAATCTAAAATGTTCTGTGTACATGGTACTGTTAAAATTAACTAAGTCGCGCTGTTGATGGAAAACACGTTCTAGATAAACGGTTCTAACGTTGTGGGGTTCAGGGGCTTCGTCTGTGACGACTGTGTTACAGGGCATTTCGTCAGATTGCGAGTCGCTGCCTCGAGAACGATTTGTTTGGTCATTTGAGCGCCTGTTCGTTTGTGAGCTGTTTGGCTGAATGTGCTCTGCTTGCGATACCTGAGGCTGCTGTGGTGTTTGTTCAGCGTTCAGATAAGCCGTTGCAACAGTCTTGTTACGCAGGCGTCGTCTTTTTAACTTTCTAGCTGTAACGCTTACAGATGTTTTTGCGCTTTTAAAAGGCCATCCCCCGCCAACCATGTCTAGTCACTACCTGCCTAACATCTCTTTTTCAATAGCGTCAAGGTGAGTAATGAGTCTTCCGTATTTGCCACGCGTAGCGTGTATTTTCAGCGCAGTAATTTCGTTGGGTCTGTTAAACGAAAAAGAGAAAGAGTCTTTAACGCAACATTCTAAATACCTCGCTACTCGTAACATTTTGTCGTTACATATTGAGAGAGAACTCAACGCATCGTACGGATTCTCGTCCCAACAAATGCAAGAACAAGCATGAGGTGCGCGTGCCTGTTGGTCGTCATGTGTCTGCCCTAGGTCCGTCTGTTGTACGTCATAGGGCGAATCTGGCGTCTCAAATGTGATGCGCCTTTTAAAAGACGTTGTACCTTGTGTATCGAACACCGGCGTTATGTCGCAAAAAATCTGTAACATCATTTATTACGTGTGTTGGCTTACCACTCTGCGGACCCAGCTGTGGGGTTGTTAGAATTTCTGAAATTGGTGTTAGCAGTTCCGGCTGCTTTGCGCTTGTTCGTCATTTCTCTTAAACAGAACAAAATTTTGCACTTTCTTTTCTTTTGGCTAAAATTTAAAAGCGATAACATTAAGATCTAACTATTAAGAATTTCATACATAGTAATTAAGTTATATTAGTGCGCCGCGATATCTTAACTCACGCGCGTTAGGGCATTGGATAATCGGTATCGCCGGATCTTAATTCCGCCAATTGTCGCGGGTGCTGGTGCATGGTTCTTGCGCTTCTGCGGCCCAAGTATTTCTAATGACATTTGCATCACTACAGGGCGTCTGAAAAACTTAAATGACAATATTCGATTTAGATTTTAGAAAAGCGTATTAGGATTATAGATAATGCTTAAAAATTAGAATACATCGACAATACGGGTTACGCCTTACTCTGTTTGGGACGCTCGCGCTGCTGTTGTAAATCATCATCCGTGAGATCCATTAGATAATGAAAAGTATACATTTTTCTTTTCAGCTCTGCGATTTTAAAGAGCGTATTAGAAATATAGACATAGAAACATAGAAACATAGAATGTGTCGGCAGATAAGAACCATTTGGCCCATCTAGTCTGCCCAATAGACAGTTGAATACATCAACAATGTGGATTGCTACTTACTCTGATTGGGGCGCTTGCACCGCTGTTTTACGGCAGCCGGCATTGGTGTAGATAGATCGATAATAGCTGGCGGTTCATTCTCCTTTAGCTCGTCAGAATTGTTGGTGATACTAGCCACCGCGCTTGAATACATTGTATTTTCTCCACCGGTAACACCGTTCAAGGTTCTTAGAATGTTATCAATGTGCTCGTCTATAATAAACATATATGAAATATAACAAACGTAATAAACATATATGAACTATAACAAGCGCCGCTATAAACTATGTATATATAATAAAAGATTATAACGGTTACGCTTACCGGCCTGTTGCAGCGACGTAGTCATGTAGTTGTCGATTGAAATATGTTGCTGTGCTAACGCCGTACCGCATGCGGCGGCGTCTGAAATCATTCGCGGGCAGCCGTCGCTGATGAACGATTCATAAAAGTCTTCCTCCGCTATAAGCATTTGAACATCGGGGATGATATCATCACCCCATAAAGTATCTTGGTAAGCTGACATCTAAAAACAATTTGAATATTGTAAATTATTGTATAAATAACAAAAATAATATACGGTCAAAATAAATGCGTGGTATATAGCGTTGGAATAATCGTTGTGAAATAACAAAATTATACATGTATAAAAAATAGTCGGGCGTTATAAGCAGTTAATACAACCATATAGCTATTACATATTACAACCATTTTTCAGACCGTGTAAGGCTACTTTCACACTAGCGTTCGGGGCTCCGCTTGTGAGCTCTGTTTGAAGGGGCTCACAAGCGGCCCCGAACGCATCCGTCCAGCCCTAATGCATTCTGAGTGGACGCGGATCCGCTCGGAATGCATCAGTCTGGCGGCGTTCAGCCTCCGCTCCGCTCAGCAGGCGGACACCTGAACGCTGCTTGCTGCGTTCGGGTGTCCGCCTGGCCATGCGGAGGCAAGCGGATCCGTCCAGACTTACATTGTAAGTCAATGGGGACGGATCCGTTTGAAGATGACACTATATGGCTCAATCTTCAAACGGATCCGTCCCCCATTGACTTTCAATGTAAAGTCTGGACGGATCCGTTCAGGCTACTTTCACACTTAGAAATTTTTCTAAGTTATAATGCAGACGGATCCAAACGTCTGCATTATAGGAGCGGATCCGTCTGATGAAACATCAGACGGACCCGCTCCGAACGCTAGTGTGAAAGTAGCCTTAGATAGATAAAGTGGATAGATAGATAGATAGATAGATAGATAGATAGATAGATAGATAGATACAGTAGATGGAAAGTTCTATAGATAGGAAAGATAGATACATAGATAAATGCATGACACGACCCTGCGTAATAATTGCAGAGAAATTTGTCAAATGTTGCTTGTTATATTGCATCAATAAAGAATTTAAAACAGGCATGTTAAAAATTTTAAAAAAAGAAGGGTAATATGGCGATACTCTTACCTTGAAATAAGTTTCAATCTAATGTACGCTTGTGGACCTGTGGGGAAATGTATTGAGGTGTCGTTAATTAAGGAAATGGTTGTATAGTTGACAGGATGTACTCATGACAGCTGCATTTCTTGAGTTAAAATGATCTGCCAAGTAGTATAGCAGGAATGTGGCATTTCAGGTTTTTAATTCAAATTCAGTGTGTTGACTCAGTTGTCCAGCGTGTGGGAGTTAAATTACACTCATGTATAAGAACCGCACACACACAATGTAGTTAAATGAAACTTACTTTTCATAGACATACATACACTGTAAGCTGTATATGAAAGGCTGCAGTTATAAGACCGCTTTTAATTTACATGGTATAGCATTATAATAAAATTAATAAAACTTTTTAAAATGATTAAAATTTTGTCATCTTAGATTTTTTATCGTTGCTATTATAATTAAAAGATGCCCGGCCATGTAATATACGTCTTTTGGACATGCCCGGGCATGCCAATATATATAAAAGTCATATCAAAATTATATCAAAGTGATATCAAATCACAAAATGATATAAAAGTGGTATAAAACCGTATCAAAATGTTATAAATAGGATGTAAACTGTTAATAAAAGCTTATCATTTGATAAGGACTTATAAAGTTATATAAAAAGCTTATCATTTGATATAACATTTACATTAAGACATCTGGGTGGGGTTAGGGCGTTTCTGGGAGGGGTTATATGGTGTGGAAAAGGGGCGGGCACCGGTCACTTTGAGTTTGACGAGACATGTCCCACTATACTACTGCTGTTCCCTACCTTCATCTTCTTGTGACTGTAGATGCTGAAGAGTTTGGGAATCAGGGCACAAGATCTCATGTCCCTCTTCAAGCTGGCTTGTCCAGTGGCCCAAATGAAGGAATGACGCTGAAAAGAGCTCCTCGGAATATCCGAGTGTGGGATCACTTGTTTGGCAAGACTCTCCATGGTGGGAGGAAGGAGGATCAGGGTGAGGATTGTGATGACCAGACTGTTGGCTACTGAGACTAGACTTGGTGGAAGACAGGGTGGTGCTTAACCGACTGGAAGCATTATCTGCTGCAATCCAACCGACCACCTTGTCGCACTGGTCTGACTTTGAGAGCTTTGTCCTGCGCCGCCCTGCAAACTGGGACATGAAGCTAGGTATCGTGGATGATTGTTTTTCGTGTGCTCTGGCAGCAGGCATGGTTTCAACTCGCCCAGGGCCACGGCCTCTGCTTGCACCATCAGCATCACGGCCACTTTCCTGTCCCTTACTGCACGCCTTCTTCCTATTAAATGTTATATATGCTTGAAAGTATGTCACACGTACAGTAGCGTAGGATTTGTAAGTGTATGCGGCGCATATATAAAATTACAGGGAATATCACAGGTATTTGGGATGTGGAAACGTTACACAGTAAAAATACCGCAGATAATGTCGCTGATGTCACCAGAGGCTAATAAAAAATTACAGGGAATGTCACAGGTATTTGGGATGTGGAAATGTTACATAGGAGATGTACCCCAGGCAATGTCACTGTCCGCAGCGGACACCATCTACAGAAAAAGTACACTGGATGTCACTGATATTTTTTGTATGTGCAAACAATATATAGGACATGTAGCGCAGCTAATGTCACTGTCCGCAGCGGACACCGTCTATGGAAAAAGTACACTGGATGTCACAGATATTTTTGGGATATGCACATGTTACACAGGAGATGTAGTGCAGATAATGTCGCTGTCTGCAGCCACCTAATTTTTGCACGCTATATAGCAGGATGCGCAAAAATTGCTGCCACACACAAAAAAAGTGCATGTATGTAAGAGTGCCTACAGTTGTGTTCAAAATTATTCAACCCCCAATGCTGTAAAGGGTTTTACGGAATTTAGTGTACATTTGTAATTGTGTTCAGAATGAAATCTTACAAGGACTTTTTAAAAAACAAAATGCAACTAAAATGACATCAATTGTTTTTGTAATACAGTATTAAATGTTTTTTTTTGTGATTTCTTCATTGACACAATTATTAAACCCCTTAACCCCTTAAGGACTCAGCCCTATTTCACCTTAAGGACTTGGGCATTTTTTGCAAATCTGACCAGTGTCACTTTAAGTGCTGATAACTTTAAAACGCTTTGACTTACCCAGGCCGTTCTGAGATTGTTTTTTCGTCACATATTGTACTTCATGACACTGCTAAAATTTGGTAAAAAAAGTTAATTTTTTTACATAAAAAAAATACCATATTTACCAAAAATTTTGAAAAATTTGCAAATTTCAAAGTTTCAGTTTCTCTACTTCTGTAATACATAGTAATACCCCCAAAAATTGTTATTACTTTACATTCCCCATATGTCTACTTCATGTTTGTATCATTTTGGGAATGATATTTTATTTTTTGGGGATGTTACAAGGCTTAGAAGATTAGAAGCAAATCTTGAAATTTTTCTGAAATTTACAAAAACCCAATTTTTAGGGACCAGTTCAGGTCTGAAGTCACTTTGCGAGGCTTACATAATAGAAACCGCCCAAAAATGACCCCATTCTATAAACTACACCCCTCAAGTTATTTAAAACTGATTTTACAAACTTCGTTAACCCTTTAGGTGTTGCACAAGAGTTATTGGCAAATGGGGATGAAATTTGAGAATTTCATTTTTTTGCCTAATTTTCCATTTTAACCCATTTTTTCCACTAACAAAGCAAGGGTTAACAGCCAAACAAGACTGTATCTTTATTGCCCTGACTCTGCCGTTTACAGAAACACCCCATATGTGGCCGTAAACTGCTGTACGGGCACACAATAGGGCTTGCTATTACACTTTTTGTGATGTAAGATGACAAAAAATGGCTTTTTTTACACCGTTTTTATTTTTTTACGGTGGTCACCTGAGGGGTTAGGTCATGTGATATTTTTATAGAGCCGGTCGATACGGACGCGACGATACCTAATATGTATACTTTTTTTTATTTAAGTTTTACAGAATGATTTCATTTTTGAAACAAAAAAAAATCATGTTTTAGTGTTTCCATAGTCTGAGAGCCATAGTTTTTTCAGTTTTTGGGCGATTATCTTGGGTAGGGTATGATTTTTGCGGGATGAGATGACGGTTTGATTGTTACAATTTTGGCGTACATGCGACTTTTTTGATCACTTTTATTACCTTTTTTGGGAAGTAAGGTGGGCCAAATTTCAATTTTCTAATGGTTTTTATTTTTTTATTTTTATGGCGTTCACCGTGCGGGGAAAGTAACATGACCGTTTTATAGATCAGGTCGTTACGGACGCGGCCATACCAAACATGTGTAGGGAATTTAATTTTTTTTTCATTTTTAATCAGTGATAAATGTGTTTTTTGATTTTTACATTTTTTTCACTTTTTTTCACTTTTTTTTTTACCCAGACCCACTTGGTTCTTGAAGATCCAGTGGGTCTGATGTCTGTATAATACAGTACAGTACAATATATATTGTACTGTACTGCAATTTACTTACACTTTGTCTGAACAGATCTCTGCCTTTAGCAAAGATCTGTTCAGCACCATGGACAGCAGGATGCCTGAGACAGCGTCCTGTTGCCATGGGAACCTTCCCCGTCTGCTCAGTACTGGTCAGAACTTCGCAGACGGGGAAGGGTAAGGACGGGGCTGACGGGGGGCTGTCTGGGGGCTCTCTTAATGGAGATTTAATGGAAAATAGAGATACAATTTCAAAATTTCACTTTTTTGGCAGATTTTCCATTTTAATATTTTTTTTCAAGTTACAAAGCAAGGGTTAACAGCCAAACAAAACTCATTATTTATGGCCCTGATTCCGTAGTTTACAGAAACACCCCATATGTGGCCGTAAACTTCTGGAAGGCCACACAGCAGGGCGTAGAGTGAAAGGTGCGCCGTATGGTTTTTGGAAGCCAGATTTTGCTGGACTGGTTTTTTGACACCATATCCCATTTGAAGCCCCCCTGATGCACCCCTAGAGTAGAAACTCCATAAAAGTGACCCCATCTAAGAACTTCGCAGACAGGGAAGGGTAAGGACGGGGCTGTCGGGGGGCTGTCTGGGGGCTCTCTCCCTCTCCATCAGGTGGCTGCAAAGGCACTGCAGCCCCGCGATGGGAGAGGGAGGGAGCTCCCTCTTACTGTTAACTTTTTCCATACAGCGGTCCGTACGGACCGCTGTATGGAAAGGGTTAAACGGCTGACATCGCATCACTGATGTCAGCCGTTTATACCAGGGTGTCAGCAATGTGCTGGCACCCTGGTATACCCACTCTACACCAATGAATTTTCAAGGGGAGGCGATCCCGCCTGCCGCACCGCCGCCTCCCGCACCACCCCCACCGCCCACAACTCCCCCCCCTTTGCACCACCCGCCAGCAAAAAATCATTCAGGGGTGCAGGGGGGGTGTAAAATCTATGTTTGAGGGACGCTAAAGTTTCTGATCCCCGCGGTCAGGGACCACGGGGATCAGAAACTGAAAAAAGCGCAGCAAACCGCAGGTCTGAATTGACCTGCGGTTTGCGGCGATCGCCGATAGGAAGGGGGGGTCACATGACCCCAGCTGGCATTGTCACAGGATGCCGGCTGAATGATTTCAGCCGGCATCCCGTTCCCATTAACCCCCGCGGCGCCGGAATCTGCATTTAAAGTCAGGCCGTACCGGTACGCCCTGAGTCCTTAAGGACTCGGGAAATAGGGCGTACCGGTACGCCCTGCGTCCTTAAGGGGTTAAAGACTACCACTCTTAAGAACAGAGGTTCATTCAAGTGTTTTCGATCAGGTATTGAAAACACCTGTGGATGTCAATGGGCAGCAATCAAGCATAATAAGCACCAATTATGCAGATTTAAAAGGACTGTGATACTCAGCTCCTTCTAGACATTTACTGGTGTGTTTACAAACATGGTGAAGTCAAGAGAATGGTCCAGGAAGACAAGAGAAGAGGTGATTTCTCTTCACAGGAAGGGCAATGGCTATAAGAAGATTGCAAAGATGTTAAACATACCAAGAGACACCATAGGAAGCATCATTCGCAAATTCAAGGCAAAATGGTTGTGGCAGAAAGAAGATGCTGACTTCGACTGCTGTGCACTACCTGAAGCTCAAAGTGGAGAAAAGTCCCCGTGTGACTGCTGAGGAACTGAAAAAAGATTTGTCAGATGTGGGTACTGAAGTTTCAGCTCAGACAATAAGGCGCACACTGCGTAATGAAGGCCTCCATGCCAGAACTCCCAGGCGCACCCCCTTGCTGTCTCCAAAGAATAAGAAGAGTCGACTGCAGTATGCCAAAAGTCATGTGGACAAACCACAAAAGTGTTCTGTGGACTGATGAAACAAAATTAGAACTGTTTGGGCCCATGGATCAACGCTATGTTTGGAGGAGGAAGAACAAGGCCTATGAAGAAAAGAACACCTTGCCTACTGTGAAGCATGGCGGGGGGGTCAATCATGCTTTAGGGCTGTTTTGCTTCTACAGGTACAGGGAAGCTTCAGCGTGTGCAAGGCACCATGAATTCTCTTCAGTACCAGGAGATATTGGATGAAAATGTGATGCAGTCCGTCACAAACCTGAGGCTTGGGAGATGTTGGACCTTTCAACAGGACAATGATCCCAAGCATACTTCCAAGTCCACTAGAGCATGGTTGCAGATTAAAGGCTGGAACATTTTGAAGTGGCCATCGCAGTCACCAGACTTAAATCCGATTGAGAACCTCTGGTGGGACTTAAAGAAAGCAGTTGCAGCGCGCAAGCCTAAGAATGTGACTGAACTGGAGGCTTTTGCCCATGAAGAATGGGCGAAGATACCCATAGATCGCTGCAAGACATTTGTGTCAAGCTATGCTTCACGTTTAAAAGCTGTTATAACTGGAAAAGGATGTTGTACTAAGTACTAAGATTGAATGTCACTTGGGGGTTGAATAAAACTGATAATGATGTGAGCACAGAAAAGACATTTGTGGTTATTTCATTATAAATGTTATGTTATATTTGTCTGACTTACAAGTGCCTCTTTGATTTAATTGTAAACAAGATGACTGAAATGATCAAAATCAATGTCAAACTGGCCAAAACACTCAATTTCAGTGGGGGTTGAATAATTTTGAACACAACTGTACATGTGTGAAAGTGTGTGTATGTAAGAATGTCTGTATGTGTACCAGTGTGTTTATGTAAGAGTACCTGCATGTGTACAAGTGTGTGTATGTAACTGTCTGCATGTAGGACAGTGTGTGTATGTTAGAGTGCCTGCATGTTTGAGGCTGTGGGAAAAAAGATCGGCTGCATGTGTGACAGTCCAGAATGTGATGTGCCTGCTCATAAAGTACAGTATGTGTGTTAATCTGGGTGGCCAAAAGCATGCAGCAACACTGCATTACATTGCAACTAGTATGGCCCCTTTCTCACAAGCGAGTTCCACGCATTAGACTCTCAGTGTATGACAGCAAGAGCACCCGTCCTGACCACCCAGCACTGACGGGGGCACATAGTATTATATTGATTTAGGCCCCTTTCACACAAGTGAGTTCCACTGGAGAGAGCACCCGACCTGACCTCCCAGCACTGATGGGTCGCATAGCATTATTTTGATTTATGATGCTATGTAACCCTTACAGTTCTGGAATGTATTGGATAATACTGACAGCATTATGTCAGTGTTTTACGGTATGCAATACATTCCAGAACTGCAAGGGTTACATAGCATCATAAATGAAAATAATGCTACGCGACCCATCAGTGGCTGGGAGGTCAGGTCAGGTGCTCTCGCTTACACATGAAGCGAGTCCAGTGAAACTCGCTTGTGTGAAAGGGGCCTAAAAGTAAATAAGGACGTGAACCGAGAGTCACAAAACTCCAACCTGCTGAATTTCTTGCGACTTTGATTGTGATTGCAAGAAACCTTCAGGTCACAATGCTACCCATTCATTTTAACTCAATGCAGCGTTGTGTTGCTGGTATGCACCTTGCACTTCTGGAATCATGTGCCATACATTGTACACATGATCCTAGCCTGGTTACAAGAATTAATCTCTTGCTAGCCTTGTGGGTTGTAAGCCAGGCTATGATCACGTGTACTATATACGACACACAATCCCTGGATTTCAAGCAGAATATAATTGGACTGGGAGTGCAGCGCTGGCCCAGAAAACAATATTTACCAATCAAAAACTTGACACTCTAATCAAGGTGGGAACATGGAATTAAAATAAATTGGATAACACCTTTAATGCTTGCTTGTGCATGTAACTGCCTGTGAGCATGTGTACATGCACACAACCGTATTTTCCATTCTTGTGCTTTGCGAATTTTATTTTTTATTTTTTTCACAAAAATGTTTTATTGTCAGAATGGCAATAATAAAATATATCAACTTCTTTGTGGACGCAGCCACATAAGGTGAAATGCATATACATCAAAGCATTAAAAGTGGGCGCAGCCACTTATGAATTGACAAATTTCAACATTAAACAGACAAATTGTCCTACGGCACCCGCTTGGGTGCTGCCAACGTAGAACAGAGATATTTAATATGAGGAGACATAGGGGGAAGGGGAAATTCAAAGCACATAATGACAAACTAAGGAAAAGGAAAGGTGAAAGAAAAGGAGAAAAATAAAAATGGTAAAATGGATGGTCAGCCAATTAGTTTCATTAGAGAACCAGATCCATGTGAAAGAACCTTTCTATGGTCAGATAGGAGGGCTAAATTAACTAGGCAAAGAGAATTTTGGAAGCCAAGGAGACCAATATAAGTGGAAATAGCGTATCCTGCCAGATCGCTGGGCCCAAAGATGCTCGAATATAGCATGTGTGGAAATTTTCTCTATGAGATCGGTCTTGGAGGGGATTAAGGATGATTTCTATTTTTTAGCAATTAAGAGTTTAGCCGTTAGTAATATGTGGCAAGTCAATAATCTCAGTTGTCTCGGAATCAGGTCAAGATCCAACGAGAGGAGTGCCATGGCCGGGGATAGCTGAATTTTATGGCCTGTCACTTCTCTCATCAGGCCCCCAACCTCCGTCCAGAAGGGTTGGAGCACGACACATTCCCAAAAGATATGCAATATGTTGCCTGGAGATTTCTGACAGCGCCAGCACACATTTTCAACATTGGGGTAAAAACTACTCAGTTTAGTGGGAGCAAAATATCACCGAGTGAGTAATTTGTGATAGCATTCCAATAGGTTAGAGCATTTTGTAGCGTGGTGTGTGATTTTGATCGCTATTAACCATTTAGAATTCGGATATGAGATCCGTAAGTCTCTCTCCCAGTTTAAGAAGTGTGCTTTTTTAGACAAGTGTACATCTCCTATCACGGTTTTGTATATTGCATTTGTGGGAACCTACGACGCCCCTTGCACGCACACCAAATAGTTAAGAAGATCAACTGGAAGTATTGCAACTCTGTTGGGCCATATCGTAATGCAGGCCGGCCGGGCAGACGAGCGGCAGTGTCACTGACTGACGTCACGTGCCTGCGCCGCCTACTTCATTCATAAAGTAGGCGGCGCAGGCACGTGACATCAGTCAGTGACGCTGCCGCTCGTCTGCCCGGCCGGCCTGCATTACGATAACAGTAGCCCTGTGAGTACAATATATTGAAAGTTATACTACTGAGGGGGCAGCATGAATCATTCATTTAATTACACATTTTATAACTGTACTGGAGCGGCAATGGGGGCCACTGTTATGAGGTGGGGGGGTCTGTGGATGGCACTGTTATGGGGTGGAGGGGGGTCTGTGGATGGCCCTGTTATGGGGTGGGGGGTCTGTGGATGGCACTATTATGGGGTGGGGGGGTCTGTGGATGGCACTGTTATTGGGTGGGGGGTCTGTGGATGGCACTGTTATAGGATGGGGGGGTCTGTGGATGGCACTGTTATGGGGTGGAGGGGGGTCTGTGGATGGCACTGTTATGGGGTGGGGGGGGGTTTGTGGATGGCACTGTTATGGGGTGGGGGGGGGGTTTGTGGATGGCACTGTTATGGGGTGGGAGGGGGGTCTGTGGGTGGCGCTGTTATGGGGTGGGGGGGTCTGTGGATGGCACTGTTATGGGGTGGGGGGGTCTGTGGGTGGCACTGTTATGGGGTGGGGGGGTCTGTGGATGGCACTGTTATGGGGTGGGGGGGTCTGTGGATGGCACTGTTATGGGGTGGGGGGGTCTGTGGATGGCACTATTATGGGGTGGGGGGGTCTGTGGATGGCACTGTTATAGGATGGGGGGGGGGGGGGGTCTGTGAATGGCACTGTTATAGGATGGGGGATCTGTGGATGCCATTCCCAGATCCTCCACCCCATAACAATGCCATCCCCAGATCCCCCATTAACAGTGCCATCCCCAAATCCCCCATTAACAGTGCCATCCCCAGATCCCCCATTAACAGTGCCATCCCCATCTGGGGGGTTTATTTGCTGGGCTGGACTTTTATAGCCCCCCCCCAAATTTTACTTGCATCCCTGTTCTCTAAAGGGGCGCTTTTAGGAGGCAGTCCTAGGGGTGGGTAGGGGGCGGTCTTAGGGTGGGTAGGGGGAAGTCCTAGGGTTGGGTAGAGGCGTGGCCAGGGGAGGGGGGGTGAGTTCCACTACCTTTTCTCTGAGAAAAAAAGCCCTGACCGTTGGTGATTAAGAAAGGGGAGGAGAGAGAGCCATTAGCCAATACCCTAGCTGATGGGGTGGAATATAATGCTTGGATCACATTTTTGATAGGGCCCCGATGCCGAATTTATCCAAAACCGCTGATGCAAAACCCCAATGTATACAGTCGAACGCCTTCTCTGCATCCAAAGTCAGAAGCAGAGAAGGCGTCTTCAACCCTCCAGCCTTTTGCAATAGACCTAGTATTCGACGGGTACCATCTGGTGCTTCCCTACCTTTTGTGAAGCCTACCTGATCTGAATGTATTAACAAAGGCAATATTTTCAAAAGCCTACGGGCAATCAATTTTGCATAGATTTTTACGTCACAATTTAGGAGAGAAATCGGGGGGAAGTTAGCAGGCGAGTCAGTCGGTTTCCCTGGCTTCAGTATGGTAACTATCGTAGCCTGCAGCATTTCCGAAGGAAATTGTTCTCCCACTAACACCTTATTAAAAAGTTGTACAAGATGAGGTTGTAACAGGGATGAAAACAATTGGTAGTATTCATTGGAATACCCATCAGGGCCAGGCGATTTATTTGGTTTAAGAGATCTGATGGTAGCCTCAATTTCTGAAGCCAAAATTGGGGAGTTTAATTAATCAATCTAATCACTATTTAAAGAGGGAAGATGCACTCTTTGGAGAAAGGAGTTAATTTTTTCTGTGGATGGTTGATAGGTAGATGGGTCTTTATTAAGATTGTATAACTTGGAGTAAAAATGGCTGAAAGCTTCTGAAATTTCATTTGGATGAGTAATTCTAGAAATTTTGTCAGGTGCAATCAAGTGGGGAATATTTATCTTTTGAGATATTGGTTTTATTTTCCTCGCCATTAACTTACTCGGCTTATTATAGGATTGGTAATATGAAAGTCGCATGGATGTTAATTGGCGGTCGTAATCCATTTGTAGGGTGGAGTGAATTTCATGTCTCAGGGACATCAATTTCTTGTGGAGGGATATGGAGGGATCTGATCTGACCCTTTCTTCTAGCCTAGCTTCTTCATCTAGGAGGGCTGACAGCTTAGCTTCCCGTATTTTCTTGAAGTGTGAACTTTGTTTTATTAATTCTCCTCTAATGGTGGCTTTATGAGCCTGCCACAAAGTAAAAGAGTTAATATTTTCAGTATCATTTAAAGAGAAATAGTCTACTATGGCGGATTCTGTGAGTGGTTTATACTTGGGGTGTCGCAGGAGAAAGGTGTTATTCCTCCAGGATTTTTGAGTATTGATAGGCAGAATTTGGGTGATTGAGCACAAAATTGGAGCATGGTCTGACCATGATGTGATCCCCACAGAAGATTTAGATATCTTGGATAATAGTGGTCTATCAGATAGAAACAGATCAATTCGGGAGAACGACCTGGGCCTCGCTGAGTAAAAGCTAAATTCTTTAGAATTTGCGTTTAAACATCGAAATGTGTCATATAACCGGTTATCTCTCAACCAACGCCCCAGTGTTGGAGCTTTTAATCTTGTCGGGTTTGATGAGTCTAGAATCCCATCTGGTACTATGTTAAAGTCCCCACATATCATTAGATGGACTTTTTGTATAGAGCGCGTCTTCCTCAGGACTTTGTTTAAAAACCTTATAGGGGATTTATTGGGGGCGTATATATTGACCAGGGTAATTGCAACCGAACCCACCATTCCCACCAGAACAATGCATCTTCCCCCCTCGTCACATAGCACCTTATCAACCAGAAAGCCCAGGGAGTCTTTAATTGCAATAGCTACTCCTGCTTTTTTCTTGTTTGAGTTGGCAAGTATGATATTAGAAAAACCTTTACGGGAGAAATCAGGATGTTTGTCGCGTACAAAATGTGTTTCCTGGACACATAAAATATCAATTTGGGAAGAGCTAACATCTTTCCAGAGTGAGGATCTCTTATAAGGGGAGTTTAGTCCCTTAGCGTTAATAGACAAAACCTTGACTGCCATATAAATAGAAGTTATTTAAGAGCTGAATATATAATACAAATCTTACATATCTGAGCTGATGTGGTGAGGGGATTACCATCAATTGACCATCAAAAAAGAAAAGAAAAATAGGACAGAAAAAATAAACATAAAAATCAAATGTTAATGGATATACAACCTGTGAAGAAAACATAGGTTAGCAACAGAACAAACTCGGTCTGGTCTAACGAGGGTTACAAGAACCTTGGACCCGAAAAATCGTGATGAACAGTTCAGCCTTTTTTCCGCCATCCCTAACGTTGATAATGACAACTTGACTAGGAGGAAATAGTGAACCATAGAAGAGTCACTTTCAGGATCAGTCTCCCACTGAGGTCCAGTCTGGGGCCAAATGGGAAGTTGGTTTCTTTCTTGCTGGAACCGGTGATGATGAACTACCAATGTTCCAAGTCTTGAGCAGAGATTCGCCTTCTTCAGGGTTCCTGATGACGTGCGTTTTCCCGTCTTTGTGTAACAAAAGCTTCATCGGGAATCCCCACTTGTATGGGATTTGGAACTCCCTCAATACTTTGGTAACTGTGGATAACTGCTTTCTAGCTTGCAGTGTTACTTGTGAGAGATCAGCAAAGATTTGAATGGATTGAAATGGCGCTGGTAAATTGCGATTTTTCCTGACATAGGAAACTAGTTCCTCTTTTGTGCTGTAAAAGTGAAAACGCGCAATTACATCTTTAGGCGTTGCCGCTGGTAGATGTTTAGGTTTGGGCAGGTGATGAGCCCTGTCAATCAAAAGCATTTGAGGATCTTTATCTGGGAATATCAGCTGAAGCATTTCTCCCAAATACTGTTGTAGGTTGGCTGGGGAAATTGAGTCTGAGATGCCCCTGAATTTTAAATTGTTGCGTCTATTCCTGTCCTCCAGGTCAGCCATCTTAGCTCTCAGCCCTGCCACTTCATCTTCTAAAGAATAGTGTGCATCAATAAGATCGTTGTGGGAGCTGGTTAATTCCCCCATTTTATTTTCAATGTGATTCACTCTGGATCCCATATCTTCCAAGGAGGAAGCAATAGATGAGGCCACTTGTTGCAGCTGCGAAATGAAAGAGTGATGAACCGCTGACATCATTGCTTTCAGCAAGCTTTCTGACACTGTTTGATCAGAACAAGCAAAGTCCTGTAAAGGGTCCACCACCGAATCCCCTTTATTTGTGGTCTTAGCAGGGGACCGGGGCTTAATTAGGGGGTTAATACTGTTTGCCACGTTGCCAGCTATAAATTCACTCACCGGCGATTCAGGAAACATGGCGTCCCCTTGTTCAGGCCTTGAGGTATCATGGGGTATATTTCCCCTTGCATTGGATCGATGAGACGTCTGTGAGCGCGCGTCGTTCCCCTCTGTGTCTCCGCTTTTAGTTGCCGGAGTAAGAGGACTCCTCTTATCTGAGGGTGACCTGTAGTTTTCGGCCTCTTGCAGCGCGGGTGAAGAGACGGCGCGTAGTGGCGGGAAGCCGCCATCAGGCTCCTGCGCAGAAAAGAAATCTGTGAGGCATCGGAGACCCGGACGGGAGGATTTTTGACTGGTCATTATTACCCAGTGCAGGTAGGAGACAATCTGGAAGCTCAATCTCTCTTTTTTCAAGGTGCTTTGGGTCGCTTAACAGGGATGGTGAAGCGGAGCTCTCTCACCAAGCAGCCATCTCGGTCCGCAGCAGGCCACGCCCCCCGATTTCCGCATTTTTTTTAAAGATTGCACACAGACCCATTCATTTCTATGTCAGCACAAAAATGGACACTGAGTGCTGGCATGTGTACAAATATGCATGTAAAAGTGCACCAGCATATGTAGAAGTATGCGTGTAAAAAAGCACCGCATATATAGAAGTATGCGTGTAAAAGACAGCTAGTATGTATAGAATTATGCTTGTAAAAGAGGTCCATCATATGTAGAAGTATGCGTGTAAAAAAGGGCCATCATTTATAGAAGTGTCACAAGGGTGTCACAACCTATCGTTGACCCTGTTGTGCCTGGGGTCAGAAGTTTGCAGTGGGTGGCTACTCGCTTGGTTTCTCAAGAGATCGCTCCATGACCTAGTGGTGGGAATGGATTCTGGTCCAGGTTTTCCTGCTTAGGTTTGTCCCATTTAGGAATCTGCAGCTTTTCCTTTCAGCTGTTCTCTGTCAGTCACTCCCAGCTACTATATATTTTCCCTTTCTGCTTCCCTTGTTGCCAGATATAGATCTTCTATTCTGACCTCTGGTGGTGAGTTGCTGTGGAGCTGTTGGAACTGGTGCTATCAGATATCCGGTTCTCTCCTGTTTGTTGTCTTCCTTTGGGGATTGTTTGTGGTGTTTGTCTTTTCCCTGTTGTTACCCTAGGTGTCAGTGGTGAGGACTAGTGTTCCCACTGCCCTACTCACTACCTAGGGCTTATTTCAGGGTGAGCCAGGGACGAGGCACTTGATCGTCGTACGGGTTAGCAGTCCGTCTAGGGACGTCAGGGCAGCCAGTTACCAGTGCTAGATGACTTAGGGGTCACCACTCCCTCTCCCTAGTGGTAGGGTACTCCTTTTCCCTCCCCTCTGCGCCGTATGTCTGTTACCTGCCTAATCAGACGTGATAAGAAGTATGCGTGTAAAATAGCGCCATCATGTGTAGAAGTATGACATCATGTGTAGGGTTGAGCGAACCCGAACTGAAAAGTTCAGGTTCAGGCCTCATGCACACGACCGTTGTGTGCATCCGCCTCCGTTCCGTCATTTTTCACAGTTTAGTGGAGGCCCCATTTATTTCTTTAAAGCTGTGAAAAAAAACTGATAGTTTTTTCTCCGCGTCCGTGATCCGTAATTCCAGTTCGTCAAAAAAATATAACCTGTCCTATTCTTGTCAGTGGAAAACGGAGGACGGACCCATTCAAGTCAATGGGTCTGTCAAAAAAAAACTAATGCACAACTGGTATGTCGTCCGCGTCCGTGTCCGTTTTTTTTCTACAAGACCTTGGTGCAATAAAATTACACTTTTCATTAACCTTCCTTTTTTCCCCCCTGTCAGACAAAAAAAAAAGGAAGACACAAGGAAACACAACTGAAGCAAAATCGGACACGGACCACTGAAGCCAAATCACTGACAGTGAAAAAACACTGTTGTGTGCATGAGGCCTCATACCGAACTTTGCAAGTTCGGGTACCGGGACCCGAACCTGGACTTTTTCACTGAAGTTCAGGTTCGGTGTTCGGGTGATTTTATTATTTTCCATTATAACGTGGTTATGACGGAAAATAATAGCATTCTTAAGACAGAATACTAAATAAAATAGCCATTGAGGGGTTAAAAATAATAAAAAAAAACTCACCTCATCCACTTGATCGTGCAGCCGGTATCCTCTTCTTTCTTCAGGACCTGCAAAAGGACCTATGCTCACCACGTGAAGCTCGGGTCCCTATTGACTTTAACGGGGTTCGGGTCACGTTCGGGTCCTGAACCCAAAACTTTGACCTGAAGTTTGGCCGAACCCGGCAAACCCGAACTTCCACGGGTTCGCTCATCCCTAATCATGTGTGGAATTATCTGCTGTCATGTGTAGAAGTATGTGTATAAAAGATTGCAGGAATGTGTAGAAGTATGTGTGTAAAAGAGTGCAACTGAGTATGAGTATGAAGTATGTGTGTAAAATAGCACCAACATTCAGTTGCAAGAAAAAGTATGTGAACCCTTTGGAATGATATGGATTTCTGCACAAATTGGTGATAAAATGTGATCTGATCTTCATCTAAGTCACAATAGACAATCACAGTCTGCTAAAACTAATAACACACAAAGAATTAAATGTTACCATGTTTTTATTGAACACACCATGTAAACATTCACAGTGCAGGTGGAAAAAGTATCTGAACCCTTGGATTTCATAACTGGTTGAACCTCCTTTGGCAGCAATAACTTCAACCAAACGTTTCCTGTAGTTGCAGATCAGACGTGCACAACGGTCAGGAGTAATTCTTGACCATTCCTCTTTACAGAACTGTTTCAGTTCAGCAATATTCTTGGGATGTCTGGTGTGAATCGCTTTCTTGAGGTCATGCCACAGCATCTCAATCGAGTTGAGGTCAGCACTCTGACTGGGCCACTCCAGAAGGCGTATTTTCTTCTGTTTAAGCCATTCTGTTGTTGATTTACTTCTATGCTTTGGGTTGTTGTCCTGTTGCAACACCCATCTTCTGTTGAGCTTAAGCTGGTGGACATATAGCTAGTGATGTCGCGAACATAAAATTTTCAGTTCGCGAACAGCGAACGCGAACTTCCGCAAATGTTCGCGAACTGGCGAACCGGGCGAACCGCCATAGACTTCAATAGACAGGCGAATTTTAAAACCCACAGGGACTCTTTCTGGCCACAATAGTGATGAGAAAGTTGTTTCAAGGGGTCTAACACCTGGACTGTGGCATGCCGGAGGGGGATCTATGGCAAAACTCCCATGGAAAATTACGTAGTGGACGCAGAGTCGGGTTTTAATCCATAAAGGGCATAAATCAACTAACATTCCTAAATTGTTTGGAATAACGTGCTTTAAAACATCCAGTGTGTGTATACGATCAGGTATGATGTTGTATCGATCAGGTAGTGTAAGGGTTACGCCCGCATCACAGACATTGACAGACCAAACTCCCCTTTTAATGCACCGCAAACAGTTCATTTGCACAACCGCAAACACCCCATTTGCACAAGGTTGGATACCAAGCTAGCCACGTCCCGGTGATGTCATTGAAGGTTTCTTCCTCCACCCAGCCACGTACAACACCAAGGGTCCCCGAAAGGTCAATTGAATTGATTTTTCGAACGGGGAGATGGTTAAAAAAACGCTGGCTCCCTCCCCTTTGTTTTTATCCACGGTGACTGCGTCTGCGCCGTGCAATTTACTGTCACACCCGATATGAGTGGTATTTTCTGTAGTACTATTCTCATCAGTTTAATCCCTCTAACGTCCCCGACTCCCCAATCTGGGGGCCATTTATTAAACAGATTTTTCGGACGGGGAGATGGTTAAAAAAACGCTGGCTCCCTCCACTCTGTTTTAATCCACGGTGACTGCGTCTGCGCCGTGCAATTTACTGTCACACCCGATATGAGTGGTATTTTCTGTAGTACTATTCTCATCAGTTTAATCCCTCTAACGTCCCCAATCTGGGTGCCATTTATTTAATAGATTTTTCGAACGGGGAGATGGTTAAAAAAACGCTGGCTCCCTCCACTCTGTTTTAAACCACGGTGACTGCATCTGCGCCGTGCAATTTACTGTCACACCCGATATGAGTGGTATTTTCTGTAGTACTATTCTCATCAGTTTAATCCCTCTAACATCCCCAATCTGGGGGCCATTTATTAAATAGATTTTTTGAACGGGGAGATGGTTAAAAAAACGCTGGCTCCCTCCACCGATATGAGTGGTATTTTCTGTAGTATTATTCTCATCAGTTTAATCCCTGTTACGTCCCATATCAGGAATTGCCTTTTATGAAAAAAAATTTAGGCCGGGTACCTTCGACTGCCTTCACAGTGACAGACCAAACTCTCATACACTAAACTGAATTGATTTCAGGAACCGGGAGATGGAAAAAGCAGCTTGGTCGGTCCTCTTACTCCCAAATTGGGGCACTGCGCGTATCAGTGGTTGGCACTGGCAGTGGGCACACTACAGTCAGTGGAAGAGGGCCTGACACACACTGGCAGCAGGCAAGCAACTGAAATTACACTAAAGTGTAAAAATTAAATGCCTTATTTATCGGCAAGCTACTGTGCCACCCGGTATGAGTGGTTGGCACTGGCAGTGGGCACACTACAGTCAGTGGAAGAGGGCCTGACACACTGACTGGCAGCAGGCAAGCAACTGAATTGAGACTACTGTCTAAAAATTAAATGCCTTATTTATCGGCAAGCTACTGTGCCACCCGGTATCAGTGGTTGGCACTGGCAGTGGGCACACTACAGTCAGTGGAAGCGGGCCTGACACACACTGGCAGCAGGCAAGCAACTGAAATTACACTAAAGTGTAAAAATTAAATGCCTTATTTATCGACAAGCTACTGTGCCACCCGGTATCAGTGGTTGGCACTGGCAGTGGGCACACTACAGTCAGTGGAAGCGGGCCTGACACACACTGGCAGCAGGCAAGCAACTGAATTTAGACTACTGTCTAAAAATTAAATGCCTTATTTATCGGCAAGCTACTGTGCCACCCGGTATCAGTGGTTGGCACTGGCAGTGGGCACACTACAGTCAGTAGAAGCGGGCCTGACACACACTGGCAGCAGGCAAGCAACTGAAATTACACTAAAGTGTAAAAATTAAATGCCTTATTTATCGGCAAGCTACTGTGCCACCCGGTATGAGTGGTTGGCACTGGCAGTGGGCACACTACAGTCAGTGGAAGAGGGCCTGACACACTGACTGGCAGCAGGCAAGCAACTGAATTTAGACTACTGTCTAAAAATTAAATGCCTTATTTATCGGCAAGCTACTGTGCCACCCGGTATCAGTGGTTGGCACTGGCAGTGGGCACACTACAGTCAGTGGAAGCGGGCCTGACACACACTGGCAGCAGGCAAGCAACTGAATTTAGACTACTGTCTAAAAATTAAATGCCTTATTTATCGGCAAGCTACTGTGCCACCCGGTATCAGTGGTTGGCACTGGCAGTGGGCACACTACAGTCAGTTGAAGTCGGCCTGACACACACTAGCAGCAGGCAAGCAGCTGAAATTACACTAAAGTGTAAAAATTAAATGCCTTTTTTATGCAAAGTCCTGTGCCAGCCGGTATGAGTGGTGGGCACTGGCAGTGGGCACACTACAGTCAGTGGAAGTCAGCCTGACACACACTGGCAGGCAACTAACCTTAGATTAAAGTGTAAAAATTAAGTGCCTATTTTTTAAGCAAAGTCCTGTGCCACTCGGTATGACAGGGGTGGGCACTGGCAGTGGGCACACTACAGTCAGTTGAAGTCGGCCTGACACACACTAGCAGCAGGCAAGCAGCTGAAATTACATTAAAGTGTAAAAATTAAATGCCTTTTTTAAGCAAAGTCCTGTGCCAGCCGGTATGAGTGGTGGGCACTGGCAGTGGGCACACTACAGTCAGTGGAAGTCAGCCTGACACACACTGGCAGGCAACTAACCTTAGATTAAAGTGTAAAAATTAAGTGCCTATTTTTTAAGCAAAGTCCTGTGCCACTCGGTATGACAGGGGTGGGCACTGGCAGTGGGCACACTACAGTCAGTTGAAGTCGGCCTGACACACACTAGCAGCAGGCAAGCAGCTGAAATTACATTAAAGTGTAAAAATTAAATGCCTTTTTTAAGCAAAGTCCTGTGCCAGCCGGTATGAGTGGTGGGCACTGGCAGTGGGCACACTACAGTCAGTGGAAGTCAGCCTGACACACACTGGCAGGCAACTAACCTTAGATTAAAGTGTAAAAATTAAGTGCCTATTTTTTAAGCAAAGTCCTGTGCCACTCGGGATGACAGGGGTGGGCACTGGCAGTGGGCACACTACAGTCAGTTGAAGTCGGCCTGACACACACTGGCAGGCAACTAACCTTAGATTAAAGTGTAAAAATGAAGTGCCTTTTTTTTAAGCAAAGTCCTGTGCCACACGGGATGACAGGGGTGGGCACTGGCAGTGGGCACACTACAGTCAGTTGAAGTCGGCCTGACACACACTAGCAGCAGGCAAGCAGCTGAAATTACACTAAAGTGTAAAAATTAAATGCCTTTTTTATGCAAAGTCCTGTGCCAGCCGGTATGAGTGGTGGGCACTGGCAGTGGGCACACTACAGTCAGTGGAAGTCAGCCTGACACACACTGGCAGGCAACTAACCTTAGATTAAAGTGTAAAAATTAAGTGCCTTTTTTTAAGCAAAGTCCTGTGCCACACGGAATGACAGGGGTGAGCACTGGCAGTGGGCACACTACAGTCTGTGGGCCTGCAGCTCCTCACACACAGGCAGGCCAGGCAACTGCAATATGTATATAAAAGAAAAAAAAAAGCAGACTAATGTTGCAGCCCTAAAAAGGGCTTTTTGGGGTGCTGTCAGGACGCTGTCCTTACAGCAGAGATCAGATGAGTCTTTCAGGACTGGAGTGGACACTGAATTCACTAGCCTAGCTATCGATTTCCCAATTAAATCAGCAGCAGTTACAGTCTCCCTCCTCTCACTAAGACTGCAGCTTCAGAATGAATCTAAAATGGATGCTGTGCAGGAGGTGGGAGGGTCTGGGAGGGAGGGTATGCTGCTGATTGGCTGGAATGTGTCTGCTGACTGTGAGGTACAGGGTCAAAGTTTGCTCAATGATGATGTATAGGGGGCGGACCGAACATCGCATGTGTTCGCCCGGCAGAGGCGAACGCGAACAAGCTATGTTCGCCGGGAACTGTTCGCCGTCGGATAGTTCGGGCCATCTCTACATATAGCCTTAAGTTCTCTTGCAAAATGTCTTGATAAACTTGAGAATTCATTTTTCCTTCGTTGATAGCAATCCGTCCAGGCCCTGACGCAGCAAAGCAGCCCCAAACCATGATGCCCCCACCACCATACTTCACAGTTGGGATGAGGTTTTGATGTTGGTGTGCTGTGCCTCTTTTTCTCCACACATAGTGTTGTGTGTTTCTTCCAAACAACTCATCTTTGGTTTCATCTGTCCACAGAATATTTAGCCAGTACTGCTGTGGACCATCCAGGTGCTCTTGTGCAAACTGTAAACGTGCAACAATGTTTTTTTTTTTTTTTACAGCAGTGGCTTCCTCTGTGATATCCTCCATGAAATCCATTCTTGTTTAGTTTTTTACGTATCGTAGATTCGCTAACAGGGAAGCTAGCATATGCCAGAGACTTTTGTAAGTCTTTAGCTGACACTCTAGGATTCTTCTTCACCTCACTGAGCAGTCTGCGCTGTGCTCTTGCAGTCATCTTATCAGGACGGCCACTCCTAGGGAGAGTAGCAGCAGTGCTGAACTTTCTCCATTTATAGACAATTTGTCTTATCGTGGACTGATGAACAGCAAGGCTTTTGGAGATACTTTTATAACCCTTTCCAGCTTTATGTAAGTCAACAAATCTTAATCGTAGGTCTTCTAAGAGCTCTTTTGTGCGAGGCATCATTCACATCAGGCAATACTTCTCGTAAAAAGCAAACCCAGAACTGGTGTGTGTTTTTTATGGGGCAGGACAGCTGTAACCAACACCTCCAATCTCATCTCATTGATTGGACTCCAGTTGGCTGATACCTCTCTCCAATTAGCTCTTGGAGATGTCATTAGTCTAGGGGTTTGCATGGTGTGTTCAGTAAAAACATGGTAACATTTAATTTGTGTGTTATTAGTTTAAGCAGACTTTGATTGTCTATTGTTGTGACTTAGATGAAGATCAATTTAAAAAGGAAATGACTGGGCACACCTAAGGATATGTTGTGACCAAAAATTTATTAAGTAAAAGGACAAGTGGGTTTAGCGGTAGTTATCAGATATATAAATGCAAAAACCGTTGGGTAATATAAGGTTTGCACACTTAAACAATAATTCATAAAAAGTTCATATAAAAATCCATGTAAAAAGCACTATATATTTGTGGTTAATGTATAGACCAGTCACTGGATGGTAAGGTACCGCCCGTGACTGATATCCACGCCTCAAACACAAATGGTATACAAGATGAAACTTAGTAACAAAGCAGCAATCTAGAATCAATATAAATTAGTATAAATTCGGTGCAGACAGTAGTTCGTAGATATATAACGATTAGATGGTGATGTGATAATCAACCCAACATAAAAATTCACTGCCCCGGAGTGGTCATGGGAGTCCAAGTGAACTATATGTTAGTTGGAAATAGATGGCCTTAATATGGCCGAAAGTACAGAGGTTGTAAGTGTTGACTTACTCCGTAGCTGACTTAGCGGCGTCCCGCTTTCAGTCAGGAAGGGATCCGACAGTAGAGTAAAAGTGTATTTCGGAACAGTCTTACCGATATTAGAAGATTTCTCTCGTATAGAAGAAACTTCGGCCGTCTCTCGAAACTTTGTTCCCAGATTTTTCATTACGGTCAGGTGAATCCCACAGTGAATAAGTAATCTGGGTCACCTGTTACCCTGTTCGACTTGCTGCACGTGGTTCCGCTTGTTTGAGTGCGGTTGCAGTATCACAGCCTTCCGGGCGAAAGTTTCAGACCGACTTATCTTTATAGAAACGGTACAAACTTGTTCCTGATTTGGGGTCGATGTGGTGCACTCACAAGAAGTTGAACTTGGGGGGTCAGACCAGACGCGTTTCGGGGCTAGAGTATCCCCTTCCTCAGTGGCTATCTGACCACCCCAAAAGACCTTTCTTTTATACTCCACAAAAGGACTTTTGCAAAACCTGGTCCGTACTTGGTTCCGGAAGTCCTATGGAGATAATTATCCTATCGGAGAAATGTTTTCATTACTTGTATAAAAAGCGGCATAATAGTCTTTGTTATAAGGTCCCATTCTTTTCAGCCGTCGATGATATATATCTACAGTTTTAAGTCGATGGTATCATATAATTACTAAGATAAAAATAAAATAAATCTCCTTGCGGTTCCTTAGCGGTTTTTTCGAATATATGTTGTGACTGCTAAAACGTCTAAACAGTTAAATGTCTGCATATCTACACCGTATATAGAGAACATTCCATAAATATTTACCAGTACATATACTTATAAATGAATTAAAAACGTTATTATAGACATTTGTTAGTTTTTTTAAAAATTTTTAAAAAATCTCTTAAAAAGTTTTAAAAAAGTTTTACTATACGAATTTTATCAGGAGTTATGAAGAATAAAATAGAATAGAACAAAAGGGGATTTAGTGGTCAAACAAGTGATTAAATAGCATAAAAAGTTAAGTTATATATACATTTCAATAATAGAACGTACCAAGTAGTATATCTAATAGAGTGTGTATCAGTATATTGATGAAAATAAAAATAAAAATAAGGATAAAATAAATAAACAAATAAACATTGATATATTAAAAATAAAAATAAAAATAAAAATAAAATTAAAAAATAATTATATATTTGCATACTACTCTATAATAAATTTTCTCTAAAATTCCAAAAACATTAGGTATCCTATAAATTTATATACTAAATATTGACCAAAAATATTGGCCAAAGATATTGAAAATATCTTGAAATATATATATCAATGTGTTTAAACAGTCCTATAGGGGTAAATAAAAATCTAAAAGTGCATAAAAGTTAATAAATATTCATAACTTTGTCACTGAAAGAAATTTTGTCACTGAAAGAAATTATGTCACTGAAAGAAATTTTGTTATTGTTGATAGAGATAGAGGCAGTATCATGTACAGTCGGTCGATGTTAATGTAAGGGGACTGCCGTCGAGGGGGAGCCAGCCGGGGCATAAAGCTATTCGGCAAAGCTCACCCACAAAGGCAGGCCCCCAACAATTATTTACAAAAAGCCAAAAAGTTCGTATTCAGCATTTAAGCCATCGGGAATCATGGTCTCCATTTCAAAGATTCTCTGGGTTTCTAATCTTGACATTTTACTAATGTGATTACCTTTTCTCCAGCTATATGGGACTTTATCTATGGCAGCAAATTTTAAATTAGATGGGTCACTATTGTGCGCAATTTTAAAATGTTTAGAGAGTGAGTGAGTGTCTACGCCTTTTTTGATGTTGGATATATGTTCAGAAAGGCGTTTCTTAAGGGTTCTTTTAGTCCTGCCTATGTATTGGCGCTTGCAAGGACATTCTATTATGTAAATCACATTCTCTGTGCTACACGTTAGGAATTCTTTTATAATATGTTTGTGTCCATTTGTAGTGGCAATTATTTCCTTTGTTTGTTTTGCAAAAGATGTTAATTTACAGATGCCACATTGGCCGCATCTAAAGAAACCCTTAACCACCTCCCGACCGCCTAACGCACGGATGCGTCCGGAAGGTGGTTGATTCATTCCTCCTGGACGCATCCGTGCGTCATCTCGCGAGACGCGAGATTTCCTGTGAACGCGCGCACACAGGCTCGCGCGCTCACAGGAACGGAAGGTAAGAGAGTTGATCTCCAGCCTGCCAGCGGCGATCGTTCGCTGGCAGGCTGGAGATGTGATTTTTTTAACCCCTAACAGGTATATTAGACGCTGTTTTGATAACAGCGTCTAATATACCTGCTACCTGGTCCTCTGGTGGTCCCCTTTGTTTGGATCGACCACCAGAGGACACAGGTAGCTCAGTAAAGTAGCTACACTACACTACACCCCCCCCCCCCGGTCACTTATTAACCCCTTATTAGCCCCTGATCACCCCATATAGACTCCCTGATCACCCCCCTGTCATTGATTACCCCCCTGTAAAGCTCCATTCAGACGTCCGCATGATTTTTACGGATCCACTGATAGATGGATCGGATCCGCAAAACGCATCCGGACGTCTGAATGAAGCCTTACAGGGGCATGATCAATGACTGTGGTGATCACCCCATATAGACTCCCTGATCACCCCCCTGTAAAGCTCCATTCAGATGTCCGCATGATTTTTACGGATGCACTGATAGATGGATCCGATCCGCAAAACGCATCCGGACGTCTGAATGAAGCCTTACAGGGGCATGATCAATGACTGTGGTGATCACCCCATATAGACTCCCTGATCACCCCCCTGTCATTGATTACACCCCTGTCATTGATCAACCCCCTGTAAAGCTCCATTCAGATGTCCGCATGATTTTTACGGATGCACTGATAGATGGATCGGATCCGCAAAACGCATCCGGACGTCTGAATGAAGCCTTACAGGGGCGTGATCAATGACTGTGGTGATCACCCCCCTGTCATTGATCACCCCCCTGTCATTGATCACCCCCCTGTCATTGATCACCCCCCTGTCATTGATCACACCCCTGTCATTGATCACCCCCCTGTCATTGATCACCCCCCTGTAAGGCTCCATTCAGACATTTTTTTGGCCCAAGTTAGTGGAATTATATATTTTTTTTCTTACAAAGTCTCATATTCCACTAACTTGTGTCAAAAAATAAAATCTCACATGAACTCACCATACCCCTCACGGAATCCAAATGCGTAAAATTTTTTAGACATTTATATTCCAGACTTCTTCTCACGCTTTAGGGCCCCTAGAATGCCAGGGCAGTATAAATACCCCACATGTGACCCCATTTCGGAAAGAAGACACCCCCAGGTATTCCGTGAGGGGCATATTGAGTCCATGAAAGATCGAAATTTTTGTCCCAAGTTAGCGGAACGGGAGACTTTGTGAGAAAAAAATTAAAAATATCAATTTCCGCTAACTTGTGCCAAAAAAAAAAAAATTCTATGAACTCGCCATGCCCCTCATTGAATACCTTGGGGTGTCTTCTTTCCAAAATGGGGTCACATGTGGGGTATTTATACTGCCCTGGCATTCTAGGGGCCCCAAAGCGTGAGAAGAAGTCTGGTATCCAAATGTCTAAAAATGCCCTCCTAAAAGGAATTTGGGCACCTTTGCGCATCTAGGCTGCAAAAAAGTGTCACACATCTGGTATCGCCGTACTCAGGAGAAGTTGGGGAATGTGTTTTGGGGTGTCATTTTACATATACCCATGCTGGGTGAGAGAAATATCTTAGTCAAATGCCAACTTTGTATAAAAAAATGGGAAAAGTTGTCTTTTGCCAAGATATTTCTCTCACCCAGCAAGGGTATATGTAAAATGACACCCCAAAACACATTCCCCAACTTCTCCTGAATACGGCGATACCACATGTGTGACACTTTTTTGCAGCCTAGGTGGGCAAAGGGGCCCATATTCCAAAGAGCACCTTTAGGATTTCACAGGTCATTTACCTACTTACCACACATTAGGGCCCCTGGAAAATGCCAGGGCAGTATAACTACCCCACAAGTGACCCCATTTTGGAAAGAAGACACCCCAAGGTATTCCGTGAGGGGCATGGCGAGTTCCTAGAATTTTTTATTTTTTGTCACAAGTTAGTGGAAAATGCTGATTTATTTATTTATTTTATTTTTTTCATACAAAGTCTCATATTCCACTAACTTGTGACAAAAAATAAAAACTTCCATGAACTCACTATGCCCATCAGCGAATACCTTGGGGTCTCTTCTTTCCAAAATGGGGTCACTTGTGGGGTAGTTATACTGCCCTGGCATTCTAGGGGCCCAAATGTGTGGTAAGGAGTTTGAAATCAAATTCTGTAAAAAATGACCTGTGAAATCCGAAAGGTGCTCTTTGGAATATGGGCCCCTTTGCCCACCTAGGCTGCAAAAAATTGTCACACATCTGGTATCTCCGTACTCAGAAGAAGTTGGGGAATGTGTTTTGGGGTGTCATTTTACATATACCCATGCTGGGTGAGAGAAATATCTTGGCAAAAGACAACTTTTCCCATTTTTTTATACAAAGTTGGCATTTGACCAAGATATTTATCTCACCCAGCATGGGTATATGTAAAAAGACACCCCAAAACACATTCCTCAACTTCTCCTGAATACAGAGATACCAGATGTGTGACACTTTTTTGCAGCCTAGGTGGGCAAAGGGGCCCATATTCCAAAGAGCACCTTTCGGATTTCACTGGTCATTTTTTACAGAATTTGATTTCAAACTCCTTACCACACATTTGGGCCCCTAGAATGCCAGGGCAGTATAACTACCCCACAAGTGACCCCATTTTGGAAAGAAGAGACCCCAAGGTATTTCGTGATGGGCATAGTGAGTTCATAGAAGTTTTTATTTTTTGTCACAAGTTAGTGGAATATGAGACTTTGTAAGAAGAAAAAAAAAAAAAAAAAAATCATCATTTTCCGCTAACTTGTGACAAAAAATAAAAAGTTCTATGAACTCACTATGCCCATCAGCGAATACCTTAGGGTGTGTACTTTCCGAAATGGGGTCATTTGTGGGGTTTTTCTACTGTCTGGCCATTGTAGAACCTCAGGAAACATGACAGGTGCTCAGAAAGTCAGAGCTGCTTCAAAAAGCGGAAATTCACATTTTTGTACCATAGTTTGTAAACGCTATAACTTTTACCCAAACCATTTTTTTTTTACCCAAACATTTTTTTTTTATCAAAGATATGTAGAACAATAAATTTAGAGCAAAATTTCTATATGGATGTCGTTTTTTTTTGCAAAATTTTACAACTGAAAGTGAAAAATGTCATTTTTTTGCAAAAAAATCGTTAAATTTCGATTAATAACAAAAAAAGTAAAAATGTCAGCAGCAATGAAATACCACCAAATGAAAGCTCTATTAGTGAGAAGAAAAGGAGGTAAAATTCATTAGGGTGGTAAGTTGCATGACCGAGCAATAAACGGTGAAAGTAGTGTAGGTCAGAAGTGTAAAAAGTGGCCTGGTCTTTCAGGGTGTTTAAGCACTGGGGGCTGAGGTGGTTAAGGTCCATCCATTTTTGTATTGACGGCGTGTTTTTTCTTTGTTCGTCCTCCTTGACTGTAGGAGCTATTTTATTTCCTAATGTTGGTGCTTTGGTAAAAACAATCAAGGGTTTTAATGGAATTACTGTACCTATGGTTTTTTCTTTTTTAATAATGTCCCAATGTTTATTGATAATGTTTTTTATTTTACCATGTTCGCTGCTGTAAGGCAATATTATTTTAACTTGGTTGTCTATTTTATCTTTATGATTTTTAATTTTATCTTTAAAAAACTCCTCTCTGTCCATTTTAGTGACTTTATCCAATGCCGAATTTAAAATTTCTTCTGGGTATTCTTTTTTTAAAAATTCTGTTTTCATTTTTTCGGCCTCTATTTCGAATTGGTCCATCATTGTGCAGTTGCGCCTCAACCTTTGGAACTGACCCTGCGGAATATTAGTTAGCCAACTTGGCAAGTGGCAGCTGTTGAAAAGGATATAACTGTTCCGTGTTGAGGGCTTAATGAATGTACATGTTTTGAGTACATTATCCTCTACGTAGATTTTTAAGTCTAAAAATTCTAAAATTTCTTTACTATTTGTTCCTGAAAATTTCAAATTAAGGTCATTATTGTTAATATCTTCTAAAAACTGATTTAGGGAATCGGGTCCTGATTTCCAGATAAAAAATACATCATCTATGTATCTTTGCCAGAGCACCAGGTCCGTCCCCAGTCTAGGGGCCACAAACTGCTCCTCCCAGTCAGCCATGAACAAGTTTGCGTAACTAGGGGCGAACCTGGTGCCCATGGCAGTACCCCGAATCTGCAGATAAAAGGATCCATTGAAATAAAAATAGTTGTGATTTAAAATAAAATCAATACCCTCAACTAAAAAGTTTATCTGTTTATCTGTTAGTCTATCTTCCGTTGTTAATTGTTTTTTTATTGCTTGTTTGCCTTGTGTATGGTCAATGACCGTATACAAGGATTGCACATCCAAAGATCCCATTATCCAGTGTTTCTCAAACTTCATATTTTCTATTTTCTTTATTATTTGCGTAGTATCTTTGACATAAGAAGGTGTATTTTTGACTTTAGTTTGAAGTCAAAAATACACCTTCTTATGTCAAAGATACTACGCAAATAATAAAGAAAATAGAAAATATGAAGTTTGAGAAACACTGGATAATGGGATCTTTGGATGTGCAATCCTTGTATACGGTCATTGACCATACACAAGGCAAACAAGCAATAAAAAAACAATTAACAACGGAAGATAGACTAACAGATAAACAGATAAACTTTTTAGTTGAGGGTATTGATTTTATTTTAAATCACAACTATTTTTATTTCAATGGATCCTTTTATCTGCAGATTCGGGGTACTGCCATGGGCACCAGGTTCGCCCCTAGTTACGCAAACTTGTTCATGGCTGACTGGGAGGAGCAGTTTGTGGCCCCTAGACTGGGGACGGACCTGGTGCTCTGGCAAAGATACATAGATGATGTATTTTTTATCTGGAAATCAGGACCCGATTCCCTAAATCAGTTTTTAGAAGATATTAACAATAATGACCTTAATTTGAAATTTTCAGGAACAAATAGTAAAGAAATTTTAGAATTTTTAGACTTAAAAATCTACGTAGAGGATAATGTACTCAAAACATGTACATTCATTAAGCCCTCAACACGGAACAGTTATATCCTTTTCAACAGCTGCCACTTGCCAAGTTGGCTAACTAATATTCCGCAGGGTCAGTTCCAAAGGTTGAGGCGCAACTGCACAATGATGGACCAATTCGAAATAGAGGCCGAAAAAATGAAAACAGAATTTTTAAAAAAAGAATACCCAGAAGAAATTTTAAATTCGGCATTGGATAAAGTCACTAAAATGGACAGAGAGGAGTTTTTTAAAGATAAAATTAAAAATCATAAAGATAAAATAGACAACCAAGTTAAAATAATATTGCCTTACAGCAGCGAACATGGTAAAATAAAAAACATTATCAATAAACATTGGGACATTATTAAAAAAGAAAAAACCATAGGTACAATAATTCCATTAAAACCCTTGATTGTTTTTACCAAAGCACCAACATTAGGAAATAAAATAGCTCCTACAGTCAAGGAGGACGAACAAAGAAAAAACACGCCGTCAATACAAAAATGGATGGACCTTAAGGGTTTCTTTAGATGCGGCCAATGTGGCATCTGTAAATTAACATCTTTTGCAAAACAAACAAAGGAAATAATTGCCACTACAAATGGACACAAACATATTATAAAAGAATTCCTAACGTGTAGCACAGAGAATGTGATTTACATAATAGAATGTCCTTGCAAGCGCCAATACATAGGCAGGACTAAAAGAACCCTTAAGAAACGCCTTTCTGAACATATATCCAACATCAAAAAAGGCGTAGACACTCACTCACTCTCTAAACATTTTAAAATTGCGCACAATAGTGACCCATCTAATTTAAAATTTGCTGCCATAGATAAAGTCCCATATAGCTGGAGAAAAGGTAATCACATTAGTAAAATGTCAAGATTAGAAACCCAGAGAATCTTTGAAATGGAGACCATGATTCCCGATGGCTTAAATGCTGAATACGAACTTTTTGGCTTTTTGTAAATAATTGTTGGGGGCCTGCCTTTGTGGGTGAGCTTTGCCGAATAGCTTTATGCCCCGGCTGGCTCCCCCTCGACGGCAGTCCCCTTACATTAACATCGACCGACTGTACATGATACTGCCTCTATCTCTATCAACAATAACAAAATTTCTTTCAGTGACATAATTTCTTTCAGTGACAAAATTTCTTTCAGTGACAAAGTTATGAATATTTATTAACTTTTATGCACTTTTAGATTTTTATTTACCCCTATAGGACTGTTTAAACACATTGATATATATTTCAAGATATTTTCAATATCTTTGGCCAATATTTTTGGTCAATATTTAGTATATAAATTTATAGGATACCTAATGTTTTTGGAATTTTAGAGAAAATTTATTATAGAGTAGTATGCAAATATATAATTATTTTTTATTTTTATTTTTATTTTTAATATATCAATGTTTATTTGTTTATTTATTTTATCCTTATTTTTATTTTTATCAATATACTGATACACACTCTATTAGATATACTACTTGGTACGTTCTATTATTGAAATGTATATATAACTTAACTTTTTATGCTATTTAATCACTTGTTTGACCACTAAATCCCCTTTTGTTCTATTCTATTTTATTCTTCATAACTCCTGATAAAATTCGTATAGTAAAACTTTTTTAAAACTTTTTAAGAGATTTTTTAAAATTTTTTAAAAAAACTAACAAATGTCTATAATAACGTTTTTAATTCATTTATAAGTATATGTACTGGTAAATATTTATGGAATGTTCTCTATATACGGTGTAGATATGCAGACATTTAACTGTTTAGACGTTTTAGCAGTCACAACATATATTCGAAAAAACCGCTAAGGAACCGCAAGGAGATTTATTTTATTTTTATCTTAGTAATTATATGATACCATCGACTTAAAACTGTAGATATATATATCATCGACGGCTGAAAAGAATGGGACCTTATAACAAAGACTATTATGCCGCTTTTTATACAAGTAATGAAAACATTTCTCCGATAGGATAATTATCTCCATAGGACTTCCGGAACCAAGTACGGACCAGGTTTTGCAAAAGTCCTTTTGTGGAGTATAAAAGAAAGGTCTTTTGGGGTGGTCAGATAGCCACTGAGGAAGGGGATACTCTAGCCCCGAAACGCGTCTGGTCTGACCCCCCAAGTTCAACTTCTTGTGAGTGCACCACATCGACCCCAAATCAGGAACAAGTTTGTACCGTTTCTATAAAGATAAGTCGGTCTGAAACTTTCGCCCGGAAGGCTGTGATACTGCAACCGCACTCAAACAAGCAGAACCACGTGCAGCAAGTCGAACAGGGTAACAGGTGACCCAGATTACTTATTCACTGTGGGATTCACCTGACCGTAACGAAAAATCTGGGAACAAAGTTTCGAGAGACGGCCGAAGTTTCTTCTATACGAGAGAAATCTTCTAATATCGGTAAGACTGTTCCGAAATACACTTTTACTCTACTGTCGGATCCCTTCCTGACTGAAAGCGGGACGCCGCTAAGTCAGCTACGGAGTAAGTCAACACTTACAACCTCTGTACTTTCGGCCATATTAAGGCCATCTATTTCCAACTAACATATAGTTCACTTGGACTCCCATGACCACTCCGGGGCAGTGAATTTTTATGTCGGGTTGATTATCACATCACCATCTAATCGTTATATATCTACGAACTACTGTCTGCACCGAATTTATACTAATTTATATTGATACTAGATTGCTGCTTTGTTACTAAGTTTCATCTTGTATACCATTTGTGTTTGAGGCGTGGATATCAGTCACGGGCGGTACCTTACCATCCAGTGACTGGTCTATACATTAACCACAAATATATAGTGCTTTTTACATGGATTTTTATATGAACTTTTTATGAATTATTGTTTAAGTGTGCAAACCTTATATTACCCAACGGTTTTTGCATTTATATATCTGATAACTACCGCTAAACCCACTTGTCCTTTTACTTAATAAATTTTTGGTCACAACATATCCTTAGGTGTGCCCAGTCATTTCCTTTTTAAATTCTTCTCTTGCAAACAGCAGGGTGACGCTGTTAGACTGAGAGCACCCTTCTTTGATGTATCAACCTCCCTGTGCATCCGACTAACACTATTTTATTAGATGAAGATCAGATCACATTTTATGACCAATTTGTGCAGAAATCCATATCATTCCAAAGGGTTCGCATACTTTTTCTTGTAACTGTATGTAGAAGTATGCGTTTAAAAGAGCCAACATGTATAGAAGTATGCATGGAAAAGAGTGCTGTTATGTGTAGAAGTATGTGTTGTAAGGGATCGCTCTCAGGGGGTCACAATCACAGACTTCTACTCTGACAATGGGGTTCAAGTCCAAAAGTTCCTTTATTTTGGTACTTCAGCACCATCACACACATAAACATTGAAAATAAACACCTGCCCGTCTGGGCTCTACCTAATACACGTGTTGTCTCTAAATCACCTATAGAGCGCCGTTCACACACGGGATTAGATCCGGCTTCCTCAGCCATATACGGTCCAGCAGCCTCCAGGCTGTGACCACAACAGCACCCTTGGGGGGAGATGGTCCAGAAGTCCTCCCAACTCTGACCGAGCGACCCTCTTTCAGTAGGCCTCACTGGGCCCCCCCAAACTTCAGGCTTTACAAAGCCTTGTGGTCCCTCAGCCCTCCTGGCTGAGACCACAGAGAGCCTCTCAGGCTTCCTCAGCCTTTCTCCCTCCAAGTCATACACAGAGGGTTGTTTTATCCCTCCTTGATTACAGCAGCAGGCCTCATCTGCGATCACCTTAAACAAAAGACAATCCATGTAGTGGACTGGCAGATCCCACTACCAAACCTATCCCCCAGTCCACATGAAATCCAGCCCAGAACAACATCTAGACAAAACTGTCTCAGCAAACTACACTTTGCGAGAAACCACTGCACCTTTCTGGATTTCAGTTATCACACCCAGCTGAGGTATCTGGGTTGGATATACAAGCCTCCCAGCACCTATACTGTACACATCACCACAGTGTGTAAAAGAGTGCCAACAACTATGAAGTATGTGTATAAAAGACCACTGGCAAATATAGAAGTATGCATGTAAAAGAGCCAACATGTATAGAAATATGTGTGTAAAAGAGAGCCATCATGTGTAGAAGTATGTGTGTAAAAGAGCGCCACCATGTGTAGAAGTATGCATGTAAAATAGTGCTGGTATGTGTAGAAGTATGTGTGTAAAAGAGTGCTGACAACTATAAAAGTATGCGTGTAAAAGAGTGCCGTAATGTGTATAAGTATGCGTGTACAAGAGTGCTGGCATGTGTAGAAGCATGTGTGTAGAAGTATGCCGTCATGTGTAGAAGTATGTGTGTAAAAGAGTGCTGACAACTATAAAAGTATGCGTGTAAAAGAGTGCCGTAATGTGTATAAGTATGCGTGTACAAGAGTGCTGGCATGTGTAGAAGCATGTGTGTAGAAGTATGCCGTCATGTGTAGAAGTATGTGTGTAAAAGAGTGCCTGCAGCGTAGTACATTACCACCAAAGTGTATGAGAATAGACAAATCTCATGTACACTTTGCAGATTTTTTCTGCACAGAAATTGACCTGTTGTGTGGATTTCCAAATCTGCATCATGTCAATAATGTGCGATTTTAACAGCTGATTTCACAATTTTCAAAAGAAGTGAGAGATCTGCAGCAAAAACGCATTAAATAAGTACCGAAAACTATCATTATAATTTGGTTCTGTTACTGTATCTGTACACAAAGCTTGGTTCTGTTACTGTATCTATACACACAGCTTGGTTCTGTTACTGTATTTGTACACAAAGCTTGGTTCTGTTACTGTATCTATACACACAGCTTGGTTCTGTTACTATATCTATACATACAGCTTGGTTCTGTTACTGTATTTATACTAGTGATGAGCGGTGTTACGACACTCACCGCCAGGTAGATGAAGCCGCAGTTTAGTGAATAAGCCCCTTTCTCCAAAAATGCAGTTTTTAATCCAGCCGATCGTCAAACTCCCGATCAGCAATTCAGTCGAACTCCTTCCACAGCTAGCAATATACGAAAGCGCTGTCCCAATAATAAATCCCTCCACAAACGAGACCAAACTCCGTCTTGAAAGTCAAACAGGAATCAATTTTATTGAGGGCTACCCATCCGTATTTATGCAGGTCTCCATCTGGTGGACACGCCCCTAGGGGACCAGAATGGAGACTGACACAGGACAGACATGCAGCACTACAGAGACAATACATCCCCCACAATGCATCATGGTCTCCTCCTCTCTGCCCTGGAGACCCGAGGAGTAATCCCATTATCTCTCAAGACAGAGGGTAACCACAATACACATGTGGGGACAACAGAACAGACATCACCATTTAAACATACAATGTCACAACCATTTTCAATACACAGACATTTAACATCCCAAAATGGCACGCATTAGACCAGGAGTTCAAGTTAGTTTAAGTCCTTTGTGAACAATGAGGCCATTTGGGTTAACTAGCAGCACACTCCTCTCCTGGGTGGCCGTCCGTTCAGTAGTTCCAATCGGTATTTGGGGAAAAACACGAACAGGGGCATACGGACAGGAAATCCAGCGAAATGAAGGCAAACAGACGAACCAGCAATATAGGTCTATACAGATGGATCTGTCACACGGCTCCCCCCTTGTGGGACACTCCGGCAGACCCGGCTTGACCCTTTAGCGGGTCAACTTGGGGATGACCGGACTAGGAGGTAGCAAGAACGTCGGTTTGCCGGGACAATCCATCTGCATTCCCATTCTGCTTACCGGGTCGGTAGCTGATAGTGAAGTTATACGGTTGTAAAGCTAAACTCCACCGCAGCAGTCTACCATTGTCTCCTGAGACCCGGTTAAGCCAGACAAGGGGATTGTGGTCCGTCACAAGGGAAAATTCCTGTCCATACAAATAAGGGCTTAACTTTTTCAATGCCCAGACCAGGGCCAAGCATTCCTTCTCCACTGCCGCATAACTCACTTCTCGGGGTAACAGCTTTCTACTGAGATATGCGACAGGGTGCTCTCCTCCATCTTCCCCGACCTGGCTCAGCACAGCCCCCAGTCCATACATGGAAGCATCTGTATGGACGAGAAAACGTTTGTTAGGGACTGGGGCAGCCAGGACAGGGGCATTTACAAGAGCCTGTTTGAGTGCTTGAAACGCAGCTTCACAAGCCGGAGACCACAGGACCTGCTTAGGGAGATTTTTCTTAGTCAGGTCAGTCAGGGGCTTAGCAATAGTGCTGTAGTCTGGGACAAAGCGTCTGTAATACCCTGCTGTCCCTAGGAAGGCTAACACCTGGGTCTTAGTGACAGGTGTGGGCCAGTTAGCTACTGTCTCTATCTTAGCCGGCTCCGGTCTCTGGCTCCCACACCCCACTCTGTGACCCAGGGATTGCACTTCAGCCATGCCTAGATGGCACTTCTCTGGCTTCAATGTCAGGCCAGCAGCCCGAATTTTGTCCAAAACTACCCCTACATGTACTAGGTGTTCCTCCCAGGACCCACTGTAGATCGCATTGTCATCCAGGTATGCATACGCAAATTCCTGGAATCCATCGAGAAGTCTATCCACCATACGCTGAAAGGTAGCCGGGGCATTCTTCATCCCAAATGGCATGACCTTAAATTGGTACAAGCCAAATGGGGTGACGAAGGCCGACTTGGGGATAGCATCCTCGGCCAGGGGAATCTGCCAATAGCCTTTACACAGGTCTATGGTGGTCAGATAGCGTCCCCTGGCAATACGATCTAATAATTCGTCTACCCGGGGCATCGGGTAGGCGTCAGTGGTGGTCCGCTCGTTGAGCCGCCTGTAGTCTACACAGAACCGCGTGGTCCCATCTTTCTTAGGCACCAGGACTACAGGCGAAGCCCAAGGACTATCGGAGTGTTCGATGACCCCAAGCTGGGTCATCTCCTGTATCTCCTTCCGCATTCCTTCTCGGACTGCTTCAGGGATACGGTAAGGGGGCTGTCGCAGGGGGTTCTGTCCAGGGGTCTCTACCTTATGTACAGTTAGGGTAGTGTAGCCAGGCTCTTGGGAGAACGTCGCCTGCTTCTCCCACAGAAGCTGTCTTGCCTGTCCCTTCTCTGTGGGGCTTAATCTATCCCCTAGCTGTACAAGACTAGTAAGGTCAGTCTGGGAGTCCCTCTCTAACAAATCGGGTAAGGGTAAACTCTCTGTATCGTCTGCAGCAGGGGCACATACTGCAGCGACATCCTCCGGTCTCTCCTGATACTCCTTTAGCATGTTCACATGAAAGGATCGCTGGATCCTTTCATCTGAACAGCTGGCTATGAGGTAGGTAGTATCACACACCTGAGCTACCACCTTATACGGGCCATGCCAAGATGCTTGCATCTTGTTCGCCTTCACAGGTTTGAGCACTAGCACTTTCTGCCCAACCTGGAAGACTCGCTGCCGGGCACCCCGATCGTACCATCTCTTCTGTCTCCCCTGGGCCACCTGGAGATTCTCTCTTACCATCAGGGACAGTTTCTCCATGCGGTCCCGGAGTTCCAGGACATATGGTACCATGGGGGTCCCTTCCTGCTCTGTCTCCCCCTCCCCCTCCCGCCTCTAATGAGATCTAGGGGTCCGCGGACCCTCCTCCCATAGAGCAACTCAAAGGGGGAGAACCCAGTAGATTCCTGGGGCACCTCTCTGTAAGAAAACAACAGATGAGGCAGGAATCGCTCCCAGTCTCTGCAAGTGTCAGAAAAGGTCCTCAACATCTGTTTGAGGGTGCCGTTAAATCGCTCGCAGAGGCCGTTAGTCTGTGGATGGTACGGGGAACTAAGTATCGGTTTAATGCCGCACACCCTCCACAGTTGCTGGGTGAGCACAGCGGTAAATTGGGTTCCCTGGTCAGAGAGAATCCCCTTAGGGAACCCGACCCTAGTAAAAATTCTAACCAGGGCATCAGAAACTGTCTCTGCCTCTATATTAGACAGCGCTACTGCCTCTGGATAGCGAGTGGCATAGTCCACCACGGTGAGAATATACTTCTTACCGGATGGACTAGCCCTGGCCAGTGGACCCACAATGTCAACGGCTATGCGGGCAAAGGGCTCCCCAATGATAGGCATAGACATAAGCCTAGCTCTTGGGTGGTCCCCCCGCTTTCCTACCCGTTGACAAGCGTCACACGTACTACAATATATCCGCACAGTCTGATTAAAATTTGGCCAAAAGAAGTTCTGCATGATCCTATAGGCTGTGCGGCGGGACCCTAGATGTCCGGCTAATGGAACATCATGCCCTATCCGCAGAATCTCCTGCCGGTATTTTGCGGGCACCACCAGCTGTCGATTCGGCGGATGGGCAACACTTTTCTGGGACGGTTTAGGGATCCTATATAACCTGTCCCCCACCCATTCATACCGCTCCCCATCTACTCCTACCTCTCCAGTATCTGCTCTGTCTCTATACTTCTGGAGAGTCGGATCTGCCTGAGTTTCCCTCCCAAACTCCTCTGGGGAATCCCAGCTAGCAAAGGTCTGTCCTAGGGTATCAGTCGGGGAATCGGGTCTTACCTGGGTCTCAGCAGCAGGTGGGCTGGTTCCAGCAGCACGGGTCTGTGCCCGGGTAGTCACTGGGTTGACATCAGCAGGTCCCATTGGAGCATAAGCAGAAACCAAAGGGGCCAGGTCATTCCCGAGCAAGACATCAGCAGGCAAGTCTTTCATAACCCCCACATTCACATGTCCAGAGCCCACTCCCCAATCCAAATGAACCCGGGCAACAGGTAGACGGAACACGGCGCCTCCTGCTACCCTCACTGCCACAGTATTTCCAGTGTGTTGGTGTTCCGAAACAAGGTTCTTTTGGAGCAGGGTCATAGTGGCTCCGGTGTCTCTCAGACCAGTGATGACTTTGCCATTTAGTCTAACGGTCTGCCTGTGTTGCTGTTATCCTACTGGGCTGCTTGTACTGGATCCGCCTCATGTAGTATACCCCAAAATTCCTCCTGCTCAAGACAGTGAGCGGAAGACTGGGGTGGCTGCTGATGTCCGCCGGCTGGTTTTCTCCACGACTGCGCTTGGTTGGTATTGTTCAATGGGCACTCCGGTCTCTTGTGCCCCAACTGTTGCACCCATAGCACCGGATAGGCTGAGAGTAATCCCGGGCGTTGAACCGAGCTGGCTGAACATAATTGTTCGCTGGTGGTATTGTGGGGGTGCGTTGCGCTGGGGGGTGATACACAGTAGTGGTTGGAGGTGCTGCCGGTTTGTACTCCACTCGGGTAGGGACCTTGGCTGCTGTCTGGTCTAGCCTTCGTGCATCTGTGTATTCATCGGCCAGACGAGCAGCTTCAGGTAAGGTAGCGGGTTTGCGGTCCCTAACCCACTCTCTGACTCCTGCAGGTAACCGATCAAAGCAGTGCTCCAACAAAAATACTTGCAGCACCTCTTCCCCAGTTACCGCTTGACACCCTGCCATCCAGTGGGCTGCGGTGCAGTGTACCCTGCATGCCCACTCCACATAAGAATCGCCAGCCTGCTTGTTAGTGTCCCGGAATCGCCGCCGGTACGCCTCAGGGGTGACAGCGTATCTGGCCAAAAGGGCATCTTTTACTGCCCGGTAACTTATAAGTTCCTCCTCTGGGATGGCCCGAAAAGCCTCACTGGCCCGGCCGGATAATTTCCCAGAGAGGATAGTGACCCATTCCTCTGCGGGTACCTGGTGTAAGGCACACTGCCTTTCAAAATCGGCCAGGAATCCGTCAATCTCTCCCTCCGTTTCCACAAAATGTCTAAATGCAGCAAAAGGTACCTTTCTCCTTCCATTATTATTATGGGGTACCTCTGCTGCTGCAGCTCCTCTTCCCTGGAGCGCCTGTTGTGCTGCTACTGCTGCTTGCACCTGGATCACAATATCTGCTGCAGGGTTGGGGCCAAAGTGTGCCAGCCTTATCTGGACTGCCCGGTTAAATTGTACCTCCTCGGGTGTTAAATCCAGTATGCCAGGCACATTAGCTCTCTCCGTTCCCTGTGCTGCATCCATCTCCAATAATATAGAAATAATCTCTCTCTTCTTGAGATTACTCGCTGATCGTCCTCTGCGTTCCAATATATCTTTAAGGGTAGCACGCCTTAATTCCTCATACTGCATTTCCACCCTGGGATTTGTAGCTGGCCTTCTGGGCGGTGGGATTCATCCCGTTGCTTGCCACCAATTGTTACGACACTCACCGCCAGGTAGATGAAGCCGCCGTTTAGTGAATAAGCCCCTTTCTCCAGAAATGCAGTTTTTAATCCAGCCGATCGTCAAACTCCCGATCAGCAATTCAGTCGAACTCCTTCCACAGCTAGCAATATACGAAAGCGCTGTCCCAATAATAAATCCCTCCACAAACGAGACCAAGCTCCGTCTTGAAAGTCAAACAGGAATCAATTTTATTGAGGGCTACCCACCCGTATTTATGCAGGTCTCCATCTGGTGGACACGCCCCTAGGGGACCAGAATGGAGACTGACACAGTACAGACATGCAGCACTACAGAGACAATACATCCCCCACAATGCATCATGGTCTCCTCCTCTCTGCCCTGGAGACCCGAGGAGTAATCCCATTATCTCTCAAGACAGAGGGTAACCACAATACACATGTGGGGACAACAGAACAGACATCACCATTTAAACATACAATGTCACAACCCTTTTCAATACACAGACATTTAACATCCCAAAATGGCACGCATTAGACCAGGAGTTCAAGTTAGTTTAAGTCCTTTGTGAACAATGAGGCCATTTGGGTTAACTAGCAGCACACTCCTCTCCTGGGTGGCCGTCCGTTCAGTAGTTCCAATCGGTATTTGGGGAAACACACGAACAGGGGCATACGGACCGGAAATCCAGCGAAATGAAGGCAAACAGACGAACCAGCAATATAGGTCTATACAGATGGATCTGTCACAAGCGGCATAGGCAATTTCCTTTTCATGATATTTCGGTAATTTTTCGCATAATATTCGCAATAAATTCGCGAATTCTAGAATTCGTGATTTTGTCATTATTTTTGCAATTGCGCAAATCGTCACTAATAATGCGAATAGTTCTTGCGCAATACATGCAACTTCACATTTTATCAGGTCTGAGTAGATATTACTTATTGGTGCACTATGTATTGTGACATCACAGCACTATGTCTGTAACATGTATGTATGGACAGCAGAGAAACAGTAATTCCTATCACACTACCTAACACCCTGCACTGGAACCTATCAGCTACATTATATCACTATCTAACCTACACTGACTATCTCCCACTATCTGTATTATATATATGAGCTAACTAACTATTTAATGTAATTGGATAAGAAATAGGATCCAGATGAAAGCACAGAGCACAGCAATGTCACTGCTCTCTCACTCTCTCAGAACTGCAAAAAAAACTACAGAAAATGGCTGCTGGGGAGGTTCTTATATAGTAAGGGGTAGGCAACTTTCCTATTGGTTGCTAGGGATGTTACTAAGCTCTGACAAAGATATTGCAGACTTCTCATTGGCCCACAAGCAAGAAGGAAGGTTACTGATGAGAAAAAAAAAAAAGAATATTTGCGATTACGAATATATAGCACAATATTCTACATTTTCGCGAATTCTCAAAGTGCCGATATTCGCGAAAAATATTTGAGATTATAATATTAGCGATAAACAGTAATCTATACACACAGCTTGGTTCAGTTACTGTATTCTTTACACAAAGCTTGGTTCTGTCACTGTATCTATACACACAGCTTAGTTCTGTTACTGTGTCTATACATGCAGAGTGGTTCTATTACCTTATAGAAACATAGAAACATAGAATGTGTCGGCAGATAAGAACCATTCGGCCCATCTAGTCTGCCCAATATACTGAATACTATGAATAGCCCCTTACCCTATCTTATATGAAGGATGGCCTTATGCCTATCCCATGCATGCTTAAACTCCTCCACTGTATTTGCAGCTACCACTTCTGCAGGAAGGCTATTCCATGCATCCACTACTCTCTCAGTAAAGTAATACTTCCTGATATTACTTTTAAATCTTTGCCCCTCTAATTTAAAACTATGTCCTCTTGTAGCAGTTTTTCTTCTTTTAAATATTCTTTCCTCTTTTATCTTGTTGATTCCCTTTATGTATTTAAAAGTTTCTATCATATCCCCTCTGTCTCGTCTTTCTTCCAAGCTATACATGTTAAGGTCCTTTAATCTTTCCTGGTAAGTTTTATCCTGCAATCCATGTACCAGTTTAGTAGCTCTTCTCTGAACTCTCACCAAAGTATCAATATCCTTCTGGAGATATGGTCTCCAGTACTGCACACAATACTCCAGATGAGGTCTCACTAGTGCTCTGTAGAGCGGCATGAGCACCTCCCTCTTTCTACTGGTAATGCCTCTCTCTATACACCCAAGCATTCTGCTAGCATTTCCTGCTGCTCTATGACATTGTCTGCCTACCTTTAAGTCTTCTGAAATAATGAGACAAAAACACAGAAATATAGTGGCAATACTGGAGGAGCGGCTCAACCCCTAACACTGTAGCGTGTTTTACATTGGGGGAGCAGCCCCACCGCATGTGGACCGCACCAAACGACTATCCCCAGCAAAAAATGCATACGGTGGAGGATGTCGGCGCGGTCCACATGCACCACAAGGGCATCCTACACAAAACGGTGCATTGTGCGGATGTAAATACAATCATATAAATCACAGAAAAAATGCACCAAACGGATATGCCACTGACTATACTGGCTAGTCATAAATGCAGATATTAAAAGCTGAGACTTTCGCCAATATATTCCTGTCAGGAAAATATCGGAGCCCATCATTGCACCACGTCACGGTCACTCAGCATGGCAAAGGGTCCTACCACTACGCTACCTATGGTGTGAACACGGTCTGAAGGCGATGTAATCCAGCTCGCAGCCAGGCTTCCACACAAACGCCTAGCAGGACAACTAGTGCAATGTGAACAAAGCCAAGACTGCAAGCCACGCCCATATCAGACCCTGTGATGGAGGTCACCAGGTGCAAAAGAGTGTTTGAATGCCAGGTAACGGCACATACACTACATATAAAACAAGACAAAAACACCTCCATCACAGGGTCTGATATGGGCGTGGCTTGCAGTCTTGGCTTTGTTCACATTGCACTAGTTGTCCTGCTAGGCGTTTGTGTGGAAGCCTGGCTGCGAGCTGGATTATATCGCCTTCAGACCGTGTTCACACCATAGGTAGCGTAGTGGTAGGACCCTTTGCCATGCTGAGTGACCGTGACGTGGTGCAATGATGGGCTCCGATATTTTCCTGACAGGAATATATTGGCGAAAGTCTCAGCTTTTAATATCTGCATTTATGACTAGCCAGTATAGTCAGTGGCATATCCGTTTGGTGCATTTTTTCTGTGATTTATATGATTGTATTTACATCCGCACAATGCTCCGTTTTGTGTAGGATGCCCTTGTGGTGCATGTGGACCGCGCCGACATCCTCCACCGTATGCATTTTTTGCTGGGGATAGTCGTTTGCTGCGGTCCACATGCGGTGGGGCTGCTCCCCCAATGTAAAACACGCTACAGTGTTAGGGGTTGAGCCGCTCCTCCAGTATTGCCACTATATTTCTGTGTTTTTGTCTTGTTTTATATGTAGTGTATGTGCCGTTACCTGGCATTCAAACACTCTTTTGCACCTGGTGACCTCCATCACAGGGTCTGATATGGGCGTGGCTTGCAGTCTTGGCTTTGTTCACATTGCACTAGTTGTCCTGCTAGGCGTTTGTGTGGAAGCCTGGCTGCGAGCTGGATTACATCGCCTTCAGACCGTGTTCACACCATAGGTAGCGTAGTGGTAGGACCCTTTGCCATGCTGAGTGACCGTGACGTGGTGCAATGATGGGCTCCGATATTTTCCTGACAGGAATATATTGGCGAAAGTCTCAGCTTTTAATATCTGCATTTATGACTAGCCAGTATAGTCAGTGGCATATCCGTTTAGTGCATTTTTTCTGTGGTTTCTGAAATAATGACCCCTAAATCCCTTTCCTCAGATACTGAGGTTAGGACTGTATCACTGATTTTATATTCTGCTCTTGGGTTTTTACGTCCCAGGTGCATTATCTTGCACTTATCAACATTAAATTTTAGTTGCCAGATATTTGACCATTCCTCTAGTTTTCCTAAGTCCTTTTCCATTTGGTGTATTCCTCCAGGAACATCAACCCTGTTACAAATCTTTGTGTCATCAGCAAAAAGACACACCTTACCATTGAGGCCTTCTGCAATTTCGCTGATAAAGATATTAAACAATATGGGTCCCAGAACAGATCCCTGAGGTACCCCACTTATCTATACACAAAGTTTGGTTCTGTTACTGTATCTATACATAAAGCTTGGTTGTGTGTATATATATATATATATATATATTGTGGGGATTTGCTCTGGTAGTTGGGATAAGCAGGTGCAGTACAGAGGCAAAGTATAAGTTCGTAACTCAAATGTTTATTCACAGATAAGGTCACACAAAAACATTTTTTGCAGGGTTGGTGTTTGTTCACACCGAGTAGATAGTACGTGCATAGCAAAAAAACTTCACCTTGTCAGCGGTTCTACCTCCAGCAGTCCAAATGCAGTCTTTACGTGGCCTGTTCTCCCAACACACAGGTCTCCGCTTTTCAGCCTAGCACAGGGCTCAGTTTCCACACCAGCGATTGCCAGAGCTCCTCTGTCAGAGAGAGGTAATCACTCCCAGCTGACATTGCCAGCTGTGTTTTTTATAGGCCAGTCAAGACACGGCCTGGAACGTGGGGAGTAGTCACCCACCCAGCACTTTGACTACTCCCAGTAAGAGCCGTCCCGGATCAGCTATACAGCCATACTAAAATAGCAAAGTGTCAATCAGCATTTGCTGCCGCTGACACCTGAAAATACCGGCTTTTACTTCACCGAGGCCAAGAACCTCGGTGACACATACCTTCCGTCAACGACGGACCCTTGCGCCTTCCTACATACCTCCCCCCTTTGTTCACCCCTGAGGGGATGAACACTTGCCAGACAGTGTACCCGGGACAGGGCATCTGCATTTCCCTGCAAGCGGCCTGCCCTGTGTTCCACTGAGAACTTGAAGTTCTGTAATGACAATAACCATCTGGTGACACAAGCATTCCTCTCTTTGGCCTGGCTCATCCACTTGAGAGAGGAGTGGTCGGTCACCAGACAGAACTTCCTCCCCAACAGATAATAGCGGAGAGACTTGAGTGCCCATTTGATGGCCAGGCACTCTCTCTCTCCACTATACTGTACCTAGTCTCGGCTGAGGTGAGTTTGCAGCTCTGGAAAACAACAGGATGTTCCTCCCCACTGATTTCCTGAGAGAGTACAGCTCTGAGGCCTACTTCAGAGGCATCGGTCTGTAACACAAACTCCCTCTTGAAAAGCCTCTTCCACCTAGTCATTTCAGCGGACCATCACGGATCTTCCGTCCCTTCAAGAGCCCTGTCAACTGAGCCACTAAAGTGGCAAAATGGGGAACGAACCTCATATAATAGCCCACTATTCCCAGGAACGACTTTAATTGCCTCATGGTGACAGGTCGTGGCCAATTCCGAATCGCCTCTATTTTATTCACTTGGGGTTTGATAACTCCACGACCAATGATGTTCTCCAGGTACTTAGTCTCCTCTAGCCCTATCATGCATTTCTTTGGGTTAGTGGTCCGTCCAGCCTTCCTAAGGGAGTCCACCACAGCCTGCACTTTGGGTAGATGACTTTCCCAGTCGGTACAGTGGATGACGAAATCATCCAGGTAAGCCGACGCGTACCGACGATGTGGACGAGGTACAATGTCCATGAGTCATTGGAACATGGTGGGGGCACCATGCAGACCAAAGGGTAACACTTGATACTGATACAGCCTCTCAAGGGTGACAAAGGTAGTTTTCTCTTTGGCAGCCTCCGTTAAGGGTACCTGCCAGTAGCCCTTCATAAGGTCCAAAACAGAAAAATATCGGGCTTGTCCTAACCTCTCAATTAGCTCAACTACCCGGGGCATGGGAAAAGCATTGAACGTGGAGATTTCGTTTAGTTTGCGAAAATCGTTACTGAACCGTACAATCCCGTCCGGCTTGGGTATTAAGACTATCGTACTGGCCCATTCAAATTGCGGAAGGCACACGGGCGGCTTCCATGTTTTGCGAATCCGCAATTTGCAGACCGCAAAAAACTGAACGATCGTGTGCATGAGACCTTACTGGGTAGGTACACTTAACCATGGACACATGTGAATGTTGTGAAGGCCGGGAGCGAGTTGTATCCTGGGATGGCACAGGTGCTACCGACGCCAAGGATTGCGGGCCCTACGTCGATTAGGGTTTCTGCCAGCACCTACGTTAGTGGCTCAAAATCCCAGTTCTCCTCCTCTGCCTCCTCCTCCACTTCCACCTCAGATTTATCTGCGTGCAGCACCAGTCAGTCATCAGTCGGCAGCTGGAAGCAGTGTAGCACTGCTGTGGGAAACGTCAACAGGCCGTGCTGAAGCTGATCTGCCTAGGGGACAAACAGCACACCGCCGCAGAGCTTTGGCAGGGTATAAGGGAACAGACCGAGCTGTGGCTCTCTCCACTCAACCTACAACCAGGCATGATTGTGTCTGACAATGGCCAAACTTGGTGGCTGTTTTTGGGCTCAGCATCTTGACACACTTCCCATGCCTAGCCCACGTCTTAAACTTAGTGGTTCAGCGGTTTATCAAAACATACCCCAATTTGCCAGAGCTACTAGTGAAGGTGCGCCGCGTGTGTGCCCATTTCTGCATGTCGTCCACAGCTTCTGCCAGCCTTTCAACGCTGCAGCAGCGCTTGCGGCTTCCAGCTCACTCAATGTTGTGCGACGTGAGCACGCGCTGGAACTCTACATTCTATATGTTGTCCAGGCTTTGTGAGCAGCAGAGGGCAGTTGTGGAATACCAGCTGCAACATGGTCGTTGCCTTTCAAGTCAACTGCCACTATTCACAAGCGAGGAGTGGGCATTTGTCAGATCTATGTGAGATTTTAAAAAAACTTTTAAGAATCCACACAGATGGTTAGTGGCGATAACGCTATTATCAGCGTAATCATCCCACTGCTGTGTCTACTCAAACGATCGCTGCTCACAATTAAGGACGATGCTTTGAATGTGGCAGACGAGGAACTGGGGGAGGACATCTCACAGTGTGATACCCAGAACACCCACAGTTCGTCTTCTCAGCACGAATTAGACCGTGAAGAGGAGGAGGAGGAGGAACAGGAGGAGATGGAGATTGTTGCCTCTGCTACTGAGGCTAGTACCCATGGAACTTTAATTCCATCTGTTCAGCGTGGATGGGCCAAAGAGGAGGAGGAGGAGGAAGAGGAGATGGAGAGTCATCCTGTCGACATCTTGCCTGTTGGTACTCTGGCACACATGGCTGAATTCATGTTAGGCTGCCTTACCTGCGACCCTTGCGTTATACGCATTTTAGATAACAAGGATTACTTGATGTTCACCATTCTCGACCCCCGCTACAAAGAAAACTTCTCATATCTCATTCCTGTGGTGGAGAGGACGAGTAAAATGGTGCAATAACAAAAGGTACTTGTTGAGAGATTGCTCTGGAATTTTCCATCTGACAACGCTGAAGGCAGAGTCCATACTTCCTTAGGCAACCGGGGAAGGGAGACAATGGGAACACACAGCAGTTCCAACAAAGGCAGGGCAACACTCAAGCAACCTCAAGAGCCTAGTGGTACAAGGAGGGAAAAGTTTTGTAAAATGGTGAAGGAATACATAGCAGACCGTGTCAGCGTCCTAAATGAACCCTCAGTGCATTACAACTACTGGGTGTCTAAGCTGGACACGTGGCATGAACTTGCGCACTACGCCTTGGAGGTGTTGGTCTGGCCTGCCGCCAGCGTTTTGTCTGAGAGGGTATTTAGTGCTGCTGGTGGCATCATAACAGATAAGCGTATCCGCTTGTCCACTGGCAATGCTGACAGGTTGACTCAGATAAAAATGAACAAGGCCTGGATTGCCCCTGGATTCTCCACTCCACCAGAGGAGCGCTGAGCTAATGAGGAACAAACACGCAATTTAAATGTATGCTTTACAATGTACTCAATCCACAAGATTTAGATGCACCCTTTTCACATCCAAAAAAGGGTATATGTTTGAATCTTGTTTACTCCTCCTCCTCCTTCTCCTGTTCCATACAGTATATATGCCCTCAGTACAATGTTTTATATGGTCTGCTCACCTGTAGGCCCTCACTCCAATGTTTCATACGGTCTGCTCACCTGTAGGCCCTCACTACAATGTTTCATACGGTCTCCTCACCTGTAGGCCCTCACTCCAATGTTTTATGGGGTTCGCTCACCTTCAGGCCCTCACTCCAATGTTTCATATACGGTCTGCTCACCTGTAGGCTCTCACTCCAATGTTTCATACGGTCTGCTCACCTGTAGGCTCTCACTCCAATGTTTCATACGGTCTGCTCACCTTCAGGCCCTCACTCCAATGTTTGATACGGTATGCTCAGCTGTAGGCCCTCACTTCAATGTTTCATACGGTCTGCTCACCTTCAGGCCCTCACTCCAATGTTTCATATGGTCTGCTCAGCTGTAGGCCCTCACTCCAATGTTTCATACGGTCTGCTCACCTGTAGGCCCTCACTGCAATGTTTTATGGGGTTCGCTCACCTGTAGGCCCTCACCTCCAATGTTTCACATGGTCTGCTGAGCTGTAGGCCCTCACCTCCAATGTTTCATACGGTCTGCTCAGCTGTAGGCCCTCACTACAATGTTTTATGGGGTTTGCTCACCATAAGCGCTCACTACAATGTTTTATGGGGTTTGCTCATCATAAGCGCTCACTACAATGTTTTATGGGGTTTGCTCACCATAAGGCCCTCACCTCCAATGTTTCATACGTCTGCTCAGCTGTAAGCCCTCACTACAATGTTTTATGGGGTTTGCTCACCATAAGGCCCTCACTACAATGTTTTATGGGGTTTGCTCACCATGAGGCCCTCACCTCCAATGTTTCATACGTCTGCTCAGCTGTAAGCCCTCACTACAATGTTTTATGGGTTTGCTCACCATAAGGCCCTCACCTCCAATGTTTCATATGTCTGCTCAGCTGTAGGCCCTCACTTCAATGTTTCATACGGTCTGCTCAGCTGTAGGCCCTCACCTCCAATGTTTCATACGTCTGCTCAGCTGTATGCCCTCACTACAATGTTTTATGGGGTTTGTTCACCTTCAGGCCCTCATCTCCAATGTTTCATATGTCTGCTCAGCTGTAGGACCTCACTACAATGTTTTATGGGGTTTGCTCACCATAAGGCCCTCACTACAATGTTTTATGGGGTTCGCTCACCTGTAGGCCCTCCCCTCCAATGTTTCACATGTCTGCTCAGCTGTAGGCCCTCACTCCAATGTTTCATACGGTCTGCTCACCATAAGGCCCTCACTACAATGTTTTATGGGGTTTGCCCACCATAAGGCCCTCACTACAATGTTTTATGGGGTTCGCTCACCATAAGGCCCTCACCTCCAATGTTTCTTATGTCTGCTCAGCTGTAGGCCCTCACTCCAATGTTTTATAGGGTTTGCTCACCATAAGGCCCTCACTACAATGTTTTATGGGGTTTGCTCACCATAAGGCCCTCACCTCTAATGTTTCATATGTCTGCTCAGCTGTAGTCCCTCACTCCAATGTTTCATACGTCTGCTCAGCTGTAGGCCCTCACTACAATGTTTTATGGGGTTTGCTCACCTTTAGGCCCTCATCTCCAATGTTTAATACGGTCTGCTGAGCTGTAGGCCCCCACTCCAATGTTTCATACGGTCTGCTCACCTATAGGCCCTCACTACAATGTTTTATGGGGTTTGCTCACCTTCAGGCCCTCACCTCCAATGTTTCATGCAGTCTGCTCAGCTGTAGGCCCTCACTTCAATGTTTCATATGGTCTGCTCAGCTGCAGGCCCTCACTATAATGTTTTATGGGGTTTGCTCACCTTCAGGCCCTCACCTCCAATGTTTCATACGGTCTGCTCAGCTGTAGGCCCTCACCTCCAATGTTTCATGCGTTCTGCTCAGCTGTAGGCCCTTACCTCCAATGTTTCATACAGCCTGCTCAGCTGTAGGCCTTCACTACAATGTTTTATGGGGTTTGCTTCCCATAAGGCCCTCACCTCCAATGTTTCATACGTCTGCTCAGCTGTAGGCCCTCACCTCCAATGTTTCATGGGGTTTGCTCACCTTCAGCTGTAGGCTCTCACTACAATTTTTTTGGGGGTTTGCTCACCATAAGGCCCTCACTACAATGTTTAATGGGGTTCGCTCACCTGTAGGCCCTCACCTCCAATGTTTCATACGGTCTGCTCAGCTGTAGGCCCTCACCTCCAATGTTTCATACAGTCTGCTCAACTGTAGGCCTTCACTACAATGTTTTATGGGGTTTGCTCCCCATAAGGCCCTCACGTCTAATGTTTCATACGGTCTGCTCAGCTGTAGGCCCTCACCTCCAATGTTTCATACGTCTGCTCAGCTGTAGGCCCTCACTACAATGTTTTATGGGGTTTGCGCACCTTTAGCTCCTCAACCATAATGTTTAAGAGGGTCAGCTGAGCAGTAGGCCCTCACCCGTAATGTTTTAGAGGGTAACCAGCAGGCCCTTGCTCCTAATGTTTTTTGAGGGTCAGCAGCAGGCTATTATTAATAATTTTTAAAGGGTGTGTATGATGCCCTCCTTTATGTGTAATAAAAGGTGCATTGGAGTGCCTGTTCCTTGTAATTTTTGGCAGGCCTTTTACTTAGTACATAGGCTGTATGAGTGTAGGAGTCCCACTACCTGAACAATTGTAGCACCATGTGAATGAGGCCCTCCGTTATGTGATATAGAGGCTGTATCTTTTTCCTTGTCATTTTTGGCAGCACTTACACTGTATATACAATTGAATCTACAGGAAAGAATGTTTCCTAACAATTTTTATTTTAAAAAGGCATATGTATGTATATATGTATATATATATATATATATATATATATATATATATATATATATATATACACTGCTCAAAAAAATAAAGGGAACACAAAAATAACACATCCTAGATCTGAGTTAATTAAATATTCTTCTGAAATACTTTGTTCTTTACATAGTTTAATGTGCTGACAACAAAATCACACAACAATTTAAAAATGGAAATCAAATTTTTCAACCCATGGAGGTCTGGATTTGGAGTCACACTCAAAATTAAAGTGGAAAAACACACTACAGGCTTATCCAACTTTGATGTAATGTCCTTAAAACAAGTCAAAATGAGGCTCAGTAGTGTGTGTGGCCTCCACGTGCCTGTATGACCTCCCTACAACGCCTGTGCATGCTCCTGATGAGGTGGCGGACGGTCTACTGAGGGATCTCCTCCCAGACCTGGACTAAAGCATCTGCCAACTCCTGGACAGTCTGTGGTGCAACGTGACGTTGGTGGATAGAGCGAGACATGATGTCCCAGATGTGCTCAATTGGATTCAGGTCTGGGGAACGGGCGGGCCAGTCCATAGCATCAATGCATTCGTCTTGCAGGAACTGCTGACACACTCTAGCCACATGAGGTCTAGCATTGTCTTGCATTAGGAGGAACCCAGGGCCAACCGCACCAGCATATGGTCTCACAAGGGGTCTGAGGATCTCATCTCGGTACCTAATGGCAGTCAGGCTACCTCTGGCGAGCACATGGAGGGCTGTGCGGCCCTCCAAAGAAATGCCACCCCACACCATTACTGACCCAATGCCAAACCGGTCATGCTGGAGGCTGTTGCAGGTAGCAGAACGTTCTCCACGGCATCTCCAGACTCTGTCACGTCTGTCACATGTGCTCAGTGTGAACCTGCTTTCATCTGTGAAGAGCACAGGGCGCCAGTGGCGAATTTGCCAATCTTGGTGTTCTCTGGCAAATGCCAAACGTCCTGCACGGTGTTGGGCTGTAAGCACAACCCCCACCTGTGAACGTCGGGCCCTCATATCACCCTCATGGAGTCTGTTTCTGACTGTTTGAGCAGACACATGCACATTTGTGGCCTGCTGGAGGTCATTTTGCAGGGCTCTGGCAGTGCTCCTTCTGTTCCTCCTTGCACAAAGGCGGAGGTAGCGGTCCTGCTGCTGGGTTGTTGCCCTCCTACGGCCTCCTCCACGTCTCCTGATGTACTGGCCTGTCTCCTGGTAGCGCCTCCATGCTCTGGACACTACGCTGATAGACACAGCAAACCTTCTTGCCACAGCTCGCATTGATGTGCCATCCTGGATAAGCTGCACTACCTGAGCCACTTGTGTGGGTTATAGACTCCGTCTCATGCTACCACTAGAGTGAAAGCACCGCCAGCATTCAAAAGTGACCAAAACATCAGCCAGGAAGCATAGGAACTGAGAAATGGTCTGTGGTCACCACCTGCAGAACCACTCCTTTATTGGGGGTGTCTTGCTAATTACCTATAATTTCCATCTGTTGTCTATCCCATTTGCACAACAGCATGTGAAATTGATTGTCACTCAGTGTTGCTTCCTAAGTGGACAGTTTGATTTCACAGAAGTGTGATTGACTTGGAGTTACATTGTGTTGTTTAAGTGTTCCCTTTATTTTTTTGAGCAGTGTATATATATATATATATATATATATATATATTTATAAAAAGGAAAAATCAAGGCAGCACAAAATCATAGACAAAGTAAGGAGTGCCCGCAATAAGACGCAAGCCACCGTCTAGAGATACAAAGAAGAAAATACTGCAGCACTTCCAATCTGTGAAACAAATGTGAAGTCCTTTATTCACCCATGCAACATTTCAGTCCGCTTTCTGGGACCGTTCTCTATATATATATATATATATATATATATACACACCGCTTGGTTCTGTTACTGAACCTGTGCATGCAGCTTAGTTCTATTATTGGTTCTGTTACTGTATGTATACACACAGCTTGGTTCTTTAACTGTATCTAGAGCTGTGCGAATCTCTAAAAAATTTGGTTGGTTCGTCGAATTTTTCAAAAAGATTCAATATCAATTTATTTGTGACGAATCTCATTAAAAAACGGCTATTTCTTGGCTGCAGAGAACCTGTATAGTGGTGTAGAACACTATGCCTTGCAGAAACACGCACAGGGAGTCTGCTGTGAAACAATACTGTGAGTCAGTATGACACGCAGATGACAGGCATCGCTATTAGAATCACTGCACACTTCAAAGGGCCAAAACTGACCAAATAATTCAAGTGTGAAGTCAGCCTTACAGGTCAATGTTGGCCCCAGGGATAAAGCACCGTGCAGAACCCCAAGATCCTACTATAGTGTGAAAGAGTGCACTCATTTTACACCATCGTCAGCTGATTCCACATAGAATTGTACAAAACCTGTTCTATTAAACGCTTATACAAATAGAGCCCCCTGATAGAGTGGAGAGGGTGTCAGCAGTAAGTTTGTGTTGACGTCACTGATTATTTTGCCCTTCCTGTCAGTTGAGCATCCGCCTTCACTCGGTCAGCATTTGATCAGTAATCCATCAGTATTGCTAAAGCCTGAAAAAAAACAAAAAACTGAAGTGGATCCAAAACAGAGATGTATTGCATGTCTTCTGGGTTTTGTACCCGCTCCTGTTTTTGGCTAAGCCAATTCCTTCCTTCTCCTTCTGACATATGAAGAAAAGTCAAATAAATGGTGATGTCATCCAGGCCAAAAAGGCAAAATAGTGGCCCAGTCATGGAGTGGGGAGGGTGGGAACAGAATGAGCATTCCACAGTGACAGAGTGGTGAGGTGGCAGGAGCACGAGGAGACCACAGAGTGTTGAGGTGGCAGTAGCATGAGGAGACCACAGAGTAGTGAGGTGGCAGCAGCATGATGAGACCACAAAGTGGCCCAGTGACATAGTGGGGATGTGGCAGCAGAATGAGGAGACCACAGAGTGGTGATGTGGCAGCAGCATAAGGAGACCACAGAGTGGCCCAGTGACAGATTGGTGAGGTGGCAGCAGCATGAGGAGACCACAGAGTGGGCTTGTGACATAGTGGTGTAGTGGCAGCAGCATGAGGAGACCACAGAGTGGCCCAGTGACATAGTGGTGAATGTGGAAGCAGAATGAGGAGTCCACAGAGTGGCCTTGTGACATTATGGTGAAGTGGCAGCAGCATGAGGAGACCACAGAGTGGCCCAGTCACATAGTGGTTAGGTGGTAGCAGAATGAGGAGACCACAGAGTGGACCAGTGACATAGTGGTGAGCTGGCGCCATCCCATAGGAGACACATAATGGGTAAATAGACTCAGTATATGATATGTATTGAACATTTATATGCACTATGCACTTGCATTTTATTATTATGTACATGTGGGATTGAGTCACCATTTGTCTCTCTTGTTGTGGGTGTCGCCTCCTTCCTTGTACTAGGTTTTATGTATGGATTGTGATTTATGAATTGTGTCAATAAATTATATTTATACTTTATGCAGTAATTTTTAATTGGCACATAATGGTGAGCTGGCAGCAGCATGAGTGGCTCAGTGAAAGAGTGGGGAGTTGGCAGCAGCATGAGGAGACCACAGAGAGATGTAGTCACCACGTTTCCTGTCCCCTGTGTGCAGGGCTGATACTGCCTTTTTCGCAAAGAAATGACTGCTTGGGACTCTCCACCTCGGCTTGGCACAAGCCATCAGTTCTCTGAAAGGTGCAGACTTTACCACTTGGAAACGGAGGGACTTCAGCACCAGCAACTTGGCCAGGAGCATGTTCAACTTCTGCACCATTGGATGAGTGCACGCATACTGTTGTCTCTTGGCAATCGCTTTGGTGATCGATTGCTGATGAAATGACTGACGAGGAGAAGGAGGACGAGAAGCAAAAGCATCAGGAACAGCAGATGATGGGAAGGACAGACAGCTCCCTTTGGCTGAGGTGGTGGAGCCTTGACTGCATGAAATCGGATGCGTGCCACTTGGTGATGCAGCTGCGGCAGGCTGGACCACCACATCAGAGACACTGCTCCGCCAGGCCGTTTTGTGGTGGCGCTGCATGTGCTGACGTAGGGCAGTGGTGCCAACATTGGCACCCTGGCCACGCTTCACCTTCTGCCCACAAATTCAGAAAATGGCCATGTTCACCTCCTCCGGCGCCTTAAAAAAAACACACCGCCGAGTGTGCAATTTTACCCCAAACACTGAGCACTGACTGCCTGCTACCGCTGTCTCTGTGGACCCCTGCACTGCTACGTTTAGGGCAGGTAGGTCCTGCGAAGCGGGTGGTCTACCCTGGGGACATTTGGCTCCCAACTTCCCACTGCTGCCACCCTGCTGACTCAGCAGCTGCCTCACGTGCAAGCTGCCATCTTCTTCTCCTGATGATGATGAAGCCCTTTCTTCACCCGGCTCCCAAGTGTGATCGGCTACATCATCATCCTCTACTGTCTGCACCTAACTGATGTCCCCCTCAACGGTCTCAGGGCCAGGAGCCTGACCGCTCGCAACACCAGCTCCCACGTGACTTTCATCACTACTTGCCCACCTACCGGAGGAAGCAGCAGATGTCTCCTCCAGATCTTGGCTGGGAAGTAGCTGCTGACTGTCCTCTAGTAGCTAATCCTTGCTGAAAAGTGGAGCCGAGCCTACGGCATATAATACTTCTTGCACTGAGGGAACAGAAAATGACAGAGTCAGGTTGAGGACAGTTGGTGGCACAGGGCCTGCTCCAGGGCCATGCCAACTAAGTGTCATGTCAGAGGAACACACCAACTCTTGGCTGGGGGTGTCTGATGTCATTTGTGACCGAGTCAACCATTCAAGCACCGCTGGGTTGCTAGTCAAGACACAAATGCTAGATGACACAGGAAGCTGAGGCCTCTCACTGTGACTCTTGCTGCCACCCCCCTCTTCTTCTTCTGCTAATTTTGCCTACAACAGAAACATTTTGGCCACTGCCCGTTCCCTTTAAAGGGCATGTCACTTGTCTGTCTGACATACTGTATAATACAAGAATTAAAATTAAAATAATACACCCCAAAAAAGGCTGTAGTACAGAGTAACTTCACGCAGAACAGCAATTAAGACATATATTTTTTCCTATTAATACATTCACCAAAAAAGGATAACAATCTAAATTCACCGCAGAACGCCTAATAGGACGTACGTATATTTCCTATTAATACACCTTGTAAGTGGTTGTAGTAGAATGTAACTTCACAGCAGAATGGCAAATAAGACATATTTTTTTTCTTTTAATACACCCTCCCAAAAAAAGGATAACAATCTAAGTTCACCTCAGAATAGCTAATAAGACTTACGTATATTTCCTATTAATACACCCCGTAAGTGGCTGTAGTACAATGTAACTTCACCGTAGAACGGCAATTAAGACATTATTTTTTTCCTATTAATACACCCCAAATTTTTTTATAACAATGTAAAATCACTGCAGAACGGCTAATAGGATGTACACATTTCATATTAATACACCCCATAAATGGCTGTATCACACAGCACTTGCATCCCAATAACAAGCAAGGTTTGCTGGAATTACTGAGCTATCATTTAGTGCAATTTGGTTCCCCAGTTAGTTCAGCAAGGTGTAATAGAATTGCTCTTATTACCCATGCTGTACACTCCTTTATTGGACCCTGTTCTTCTTTTATAGTGTAGATAATGCCTATCTAAATCGATTTTTCTGCACAATAAAGTATTTTCTACCACTTTCCCTAGCGCCTGTCACATCTCTCCCTGCACTAAGTACACTGGAAAATGGCTGAATCCAAGATGGCTGAGGCTATTTATAGGGCTGTGACATTACAGGGGCTGGCTGGCTGCTGTTTGGCTGCATGCATGACATTGTGGGCGATCCCTCATTCGCAGAGTTCTTTGCTCCATGTCCTAACATGTGCAGCAGCCTCACGAAGTGTGAAGAAATTCGGCTCCGGTGCAAATCTAATTTTTCCTAAAATTCGGAACGAATTCCACTTCGGGTAATCTGTTTGAAGGTTTTCTGAGAGATGCTATCTTAGAGCATCTTAACGGAAATAAGCAAATAACGCCATATCAGCATGGCTTCGTGAGGGATCGGTCGTGCCAAACTAATTTAATCAGTTTCTATGAGGAGGTAAGTTCTAGACTTGACAGCGGCGAATCAATGGATGTCGTATATCTGGACTTCTCCAAAGCATTTGACACTGTACCACATAAAAGGTTAGTATATAAAATGAGAATGCTCGGACTGGGAGAAAACGTCTGTATGTGGGTAAGTAACTGGCTCAATGATAGAAAACAGAGGGTGGTTATTAACGGTACACACTCAGATTGGGTCACTGTCACTAGTGGAGTACCTCAGGGGCCAGTATTGGGACCTATTCTCTTCAATATATTTATTAATGATCTTGTAGAAGGCTTGCATAGTAAAGTATCACTTTTCGCAGATGACACTAAACTGTGTAAAGTAATTAACACTGAAGAGGACAGTATACTACTACAGAGGGATCTGGATAGATTGGAGGCTTGGGCAGATAAGTGGCAGATGAGGTTTAACACTGACAAATGTAAAGTTATGCACATGGGAAGGAATAATGCAAGTCACCCGTACATACTAAATGATAAAACACTCGGTAACACTGACATGGAAAAGGATCTAGTAATTTTAATAAACAGCAAACTAAGCTGCAAAAACCAGTGTCAGGCAGCTGCTGCCAAGGCCAATAAGATAATGGGTTGCATCAGAAGGGGCATAGATGCCCGTGATAAGAACATAGTCCTACCACTCTACAAATCACTAGTCAGACCACACATGGAGTACTGTGTACAGTTCTGGGCTCCAGTGAACAAGGCAGACATAGCAGAGCTGGAGAGGGTTCAGAGGAGGGCAACTAAAGTAATAACTGGAATGGGGCAACTACAGTACCCTGAAAGATTATCAAAATTAGGGTTATTCACATTAGAAAAAAGATGACTGAGGGGAGATCTAATTACTATGTATAAATATATCAGGGGTCAGTACAGAGATCTATCCCTTCATCTATTTATCCCCAGGACTGTGACTGGGACGAGGGGAAATTCTCTGCGTCTGGAGGAAAGAAGGTTTGTACTCAAACATAGAAAAGGATTCTTTACGGTAAGAGCAGTGAGACTATGAAACGCTCTGCCTGAGGAGGTGGTGATGGTGAGTACAATAAAGGAATTCAAGAGGGGCCTGGATGTGTTTCTAGAGTGTAATAATATTACAGGCTAAAGCTACTAGAGAGGGGTCGTTGATCCAGGGAGTTATTCTGATTGCCTGATTGGAGTCGGGAAGGAATTTTTTATTCCCCTGAAGTGAGGCTTCTACCTCATAGGGTTTTTTTTTGCCTTCCTCTGGATCAACTTGCAGGATGACAGGCCGGACTGGATGGACAAATGTCTTTTTTCGGCCTTATGTACTATGATACTATGCTACTATGTTACTTTGTCAACCTCGATTCACTCATCTCTAGTGGTGATCTTGCTCCAGTACTCCCGGGGCCGTTGCACAGTGAAGGGAGGGGAGCATCCTTTTTTTTCTCTGGGGCGCCTATCTTTTCTTAGAGGGAGTGCCTTGGTTTAGGTGGGTTTTGGAGTGCAAGGCAGGGGTCCTGAATGATAGCATACAATACAATAGGGCAGCAATGCAGGTGCTGGTACATACAATGATGAGGCAAGTTTTAAAAGTAACAGATGGACCGTTTTACTGGAAACTTCAGCACTTCACAAATACAGGTGCTGGCAGAGGTAGGCACTAGTGTTAGGCGAGCATGCTCGGCCGAACACTAGTTTGGCTCGAGCATCGCGATGCTCGGCACATCGCGGTGTTCGGCCGAATACCGCCTGTGCTAGAGCACGATGCTCAAGTCTCCTCCCCTCACGTTTGTTGGCTGCTATGCAGCCAATAAACATGCAGGTAAGTACTGCCATTCACTGCCATAGGCATGTTGGCTGCTGGAATTACAATGATTTGCTGGCCGGAACGCATCATCAGGTGCTATATAGCACCCGATGACACATGTTCAGTTCAGTATTAGTCAGGGAGAGCTGGAGAGCAGAAGGGAGAGATAGTGTAGGGATTTAAATAACAATATTTTAGTTTTTATACTTGTTATAGACCCAAAAGTCCTTTTAAGGACTATTGTGTGTGGCAGCAATTTATATCTTTAGCGCAACCTGCTTGCAATTGTTTGGCCGCTGCAAACAGCGACATCATCTGCGCTACATCTCCTGTGTAACGTGTGCGCAGCCTAAAAATATCCGTGACATTCAGTGTACTTTTTTCCTAGACAGTGTCCGCTGCGGACAGTTACATTACCTGGGCTACATCTCCTGTATAACGTTTCCACATCCCAAATACCAAGGCCATATTAGGTATTTTATTTTTTTAAAAATGGCTGCACAACATTTCTCATGCTAGCAACACAATTGAGAAATAGGGATCATTCTTAGGTAGGTCCAAGGAGGCGGTATATTAGTGTTAGGTACCCATCTGCGGAAGCCACCTTGACACCTGGTAGACACACATTTGATCAAAAATGTGTGCAAAGAGCTTAATTTTTTAAATTTATAGTAGGTATAATACCACTTTAATCTAGAATGATCCCCATTTCTCAATTCTGTTGTTTGCATGTGAAATGTTGTGCCTCCACTGTAAAAGTAAGTAACAAATATTAACAGGAACTCATAGCTTATTTTTAATTTTTGGTTGACATTCCCCTATTCTCCTAAGATGGCTGGACCATTGTACAAAACAAGCACTTTTACCTTTTGTGTCACCCCTATGTCCTCATAGATTGCAAGCTCTAGCGAGCAGGGTCCTCTTGTGATTATTGACCGGTCTGTTGCTATGTTATTTATGACTGTTTGTACATGAGCCCCTAAACTGTAAAGCGCTGCGGAATATGTTGCCACTATATAAATAAAGACTATTATTATTATTAGATTTAAAGGGGATGTATTTTCCAGTATGACCAGTAAAGATTATGCGATTCAAATGTTGTCCACTATGTGGCACTGTTGCCCTATAAATGGTGCATTCTTCTACCATTATGTTACAACTGGTATGTCTGATATTGCTAACAGTAAAGACGTTTTGTGAATTGAAAAAAAAATAATAATAAATACATTTGTACTTCATCTCTCTCTGTTTTATGATGACAGCCGTAGTTTATCATATTATACAGCATCCATGGAATTCAAGGAAAACAAGTAAAATGACCCCAAACTTAACTTTTGTGGTTGTACATTGTATATATGGATCCAAACATTATTAAAGCCCTATAGAAGCAATATACCTTTCAGAGGGACATAGGCATATTTCATATGAGAAAAACTCTAGTCCATATGCCCTTGTATACTGTAGTGCTGAGCGCGAATATTCGAATCGCGAATATCAGAATTTGCGAATAGAATATAGTGATATATATTCGTATTTTCAAATATTCTAGATTTTTTTTCCTCTGAACCCATGATCCCTCCCTGCTTCTTGTTTGTGGGCCAATGAGAAGGCTGCAATGTCTTTGTCTGAGCTTAGCAACATCCCTAGCAACCAATAGGAAGGTTGCCTACCCCTTACTATATAAGAACCTCCCCAGCAGCCATTTTCTGCAGTTCAGAGAGAGACCGCAGTGTCATTGCTGTGCTCTGTGCTTTCCACACCACATTAGATAGATAGATAGTTAGATAGCTTATACAGTCAGGTCCATAAATATTGGGACATCGACACAAATCCGTTTGAAATTGCACCATATTGTGTCAACGTCAAACGGATCCGTCCACATTGACTTGCATTGTAAGTTAGGACGGAACCGTTTGGCTCCGCACGGCCAGGCAGACACCAAAACGATTTTTTTTTCATGTCCGTGGATCCTCTAAAAATCAAGGAAGACCCACGGACGAAAAAATGGTCACGGATCACGGACCAACGGAACCCCGTTTTGCGGACCGTGAAAAAATACTGTCGTGTGCATGGGGCCTTAATTTGAGGGTATTTACATCCAAATCAGGTGAACGGTGTAGGAATTACAACAGTTTGCATAATGTTATGCAATGGCCAAGTCAATCACCTGACCTGAATCCGATTGAGCATGCATTTCACTTGCTGAAGACAAAACTGGAGGGAAAATGCCCCAAGAACAAGCAGGAACTGCAGACAGTTGCAGTAGAGGCCTGGCAGAGCATCACCAGGGATGAAACCCAGCGTCTGGTGATGTCTATGTGTTCCAGACTTCAAGCTGTAATTGACTGCAAAGGATTTGCAACCAAGTATTAAAAAGTGAAAGTTTGATTTATGATTATTATTCTGTCCCATTACTTTTGGTTCCTTAACAAGTGGGAGGCACATATGCAAACTGTTGTAATTCCTGCACCGTTCACCTGATTTGGATGTAAATACCCTCAAATTAAAGCTGACAGTCTGCAGTTAAAGCACATCTTGTTTGTTTCATTTCAAATCCATTGTGGTGGTGTATAGAGCCAAAAATGTTACAATTGTGTCGATGTCCCAATATTTATGGACCTGACTGTAACTACCTGAAGAACCCGACTTTGCTCGCGTATATTTAATCTATTTCATTTAATGTTTGTGTGTGTCTTTAAAATATATTAACACTATCCACTATAACAGTGACATCTACAGCAACCCGCCCCTTTAACACTGACCCCCCCCACAGTGCCCAGTCCCTTAAAATTGGACCTCCACAGCAGCCCACCCCCTTAACTTTGACCTTTACAGCAGCCTTCCCCTTTAACAGTGACTTTCACAGCATATCACCCCCTTGACAGTGACCTCCACAGGGGCCCGCTACCTCAACATTGGCCTTTACTGGATCGGGGGCGTGTCATTTTGAACAGCAGCACTGTACTGTCTGAATGTGACCTGCAGGGAGAAAGTCACCCTCCCTCCCACCTCTGCAGCTGACAGAAGTTGATTTTTACCTTCATTTTTTCAATCCCTGTCGGCTTAGGAGTGGAGGGGGCGTGGTCAACAAGATCTGGGCATGGCTTATCGGGATCCAGAAGTTGATTTTTAACTTCATTTTTTTAATCTCAGACGGCTGAGGAGTGAGAGGGGGCGTGGCCTAACCGACTCAGGGGCGTGTCATTTTGAACAGCTCACTCTAAGACAGCAGCACTGTGCTGTCTGAGTGTAAGCTGCAGGGAGAAAGTCACCCTCCCTCCCACCCCTGGAGCTGACAGAAGTTGATTTTTACCTTCATTTTTTCAATCCCTGTCGGCTCATGAGTGGAGGAGGCGTGGCCTAACCAGATCAGGGCGTGGCTTAGAGGGACCTGGGGCGGGGTTTTAAGTCTTTTGAGGATGGACACATTGTGGCATGGGGCGTGTCTGGGCTCCCCCTCTGGGCACCTTACTGTCTCATTTGCATACCAAATAAACTGGATTTTCAGAGGATAATAACATCTATTGCTGGAACAAAGACACATCTGGAAATAAGGTACTAAGTGCTATTAGACCATGGCTTTACTTCAATAGCAATTATCCTGGTGACAGATTTCCTTTAAAGCTCTCCTACAGCAGTGAGGATAAATGTCTGGGTTGTTTATGAAGCTTGGAGTAAAACTGTATATGTGGAGGCTGGAGGACCTTGGCTGATAAGGGTCATGTGGCCAGGCTTCTATTGGCTAATGCATTTTTTGGGAACATCTCAGGATTGGTACGTCCTAGAGAGTTGAGACCTGGTCTAAAACCTTCCCGGACACCTGATGTCCCTGGGTGCCAAATTTCGAGATTGTAAATGTGACGGTACGGATTCCTTTAGCGGACATACATATATACACACATACACTCAGCTTTATATATTAGAATATAGATACTGTAGTTAGTGGGAGATAGTCAGTGTAGGTTATATATCCTGATATAGTGTAGCTAGTGCAGTGTGTTAGGTAGTGTGATAGGTTGTGTCCATACATATGCGCAGACCTGCTAAAATGTGAAGTTTCACGTATTGCGCCAAAATATTGGCATCATTAGTGCCGATTAGCGCAATAGCGAATATATTGGAGCACTCTAACTGCATATAAAGCCATTTTTAATGTTATGCCGTGCCACCCATTTTCTCCAGTCTCATGAAACTTCTTGCAGCTTGGAAAATGTAGCAAAAGTGACACCTGTATTTTGCACGCATTATGTGAATATGACATTGCCAATTATTCGCAATCAAGAAAATAATCTCGAATTCACGAATATATGACAAATATTCGCTCAAATATTCATGAAATATTGCGAATTCAAATATAGCCCCTGCCGCTTATCACTAGTATACTGTCAGAAGCACACAGATGTACAGTACGGCTCCACAGTCGGCTATGGGCAAGGTATTACAGACCTGTACCTTCTGCAGAAATTTTTACAACTAAGGAAATCTTTCTATGACTAAATGGGATCATTTCTGCATGTGTGAGATTATTACAACCCATTCTGATTTTATATATATATATATATATATATATATATATATATATATGTATTAAGGCTGATTTCAGCCTGTATTTGTGGGCAGGGCGTTGGCTCCCTATATATACCTGCCAATTCCTTCCCTCAGGTGGTGTGTCTCACTTACTTTGTAGGAGGAGCCACATCTAGCTGCCATGCAAGCTTCACGTCTGTTTTTTTTTTCCAGCTTCACGTCGGGTTGTTCAAGTGCGATTCGCTACACAGCGCCACGATATCAAGAGAGGTCATTCGGTTACACGTAAGTTCTTGGAGCATGAGCTCCCGCCTACTCACAGCTACGGGCAGTAGCACTCCTCCACAAAGGTTCTGCGGTTCAAGGTGGAACGTATCCACTTCCGCCTGCCCTCCTCCAGCCGAGCACTGATCGCAACACCTCCCACACACGTCCGTCCACTCCAGGCTCGCACTTGGGGACTGCACATCCCAGTCCAAGCAGGTCTAGCAAGCACGGGGGTCCCCCTTCCCCTCCCTGAGTGTGCCACATGCCCACTCGGAAATATCCACCCCAGATAAAAAAAAAAAAAAAAAAGGGGGGATAATAAATCATTGCCCCAGCAGAGACGCTATATAGCAGAGGCGGCACATATGGGAAGCAGTGGGCATTGTTGCCGGCGTTACGCCAAACTGCGGCAGCCCAGCTTCCAGCCTGTGTCAGGGGCAATTTTGGTGTGCGTATTTGCATATATAATAATCAACAGCACATGGGCCAGTAAGTTACTTGGTCCCTGTAGGTCAGAATTGTGTCGCGGCATGGAAGCAGGGATTCACACTGCCAGCAGGTGTCAGGGGTCCAAAATTGCGCGTGGCAGGCTCCCTGTTTCCAAACGCAGGTTTGGCTGGAAAGATTCGTCAGCGGCGCGCGATCAGTTCAGTTATCACATATACCGCGTACTTAAATCATCTGTCGCCTGGACCACTCAGGCCAAGTTCAATGTTGTACGTCACCTGGATCGTCCAGGCCGTGTTTAATGTCATGTCACCTGGATCGTCTAGGCCAACTTTAAACGTTGTATGTCACCTGGATCGTCCAGGCCGAGTTCAATGTTGTATGTCACCTGGATCGTCCAGGCCAACTTTAGCGTTGTATGTCACCTGGATCGTCCAGGCCGTGTTTAATGTTATGTCACCTGGATCGTCCAGGCCAACTTTAGCGTTGTATGTCACCTGGATCGCCAGGCCGAATTTAATGTTGTATGTCACCTGGATCGTCCAGGCCAACTTTAGCGTTGTATGTCACCTGGATCGTCCAGGCCGTGTTTAATGTTATGTCACCTGGATCGTCCAGGCCGTGTTTAATGTCATGTCACCTGGATCGTCCAGGCCAACTTTAAACGTTGTATGTCACCTGGATCGTCCAGGCCGAGTTCAATGTTGTATGTCACCTGGATCGTCCAGGCCAACTTTAGCGTTGTATGTCACCTGGATCGTCTAGGTTCAGCTACCACTTATACCATGTCACATCATTTATCTTGCCTCTGGGTCACGCCAGGATGAGCTAAATGTTGGGCGACAACTGGACCTTCAATTTAGCCATTGTTGTGACACGCAGTTAGTTTTTCAAACGAGCCAATGTAACACGTCACCTGGATCGTCCAGGCCGAGTTTTTTATATGTCCCCTGGATCATACGGGGCCGAGTTTTACGTAGTATGTTACCTGGATTGTCCAGGCCGAGTCTAATGTTGTGCGTCGTCTGGATCATCCAGGCCGGGTTCAATGTTGTATGTCACCTGGATTGTCCAGGCTATGTTCAATATAGTATTTCACCTGGATCGTCCAGGCCAAATCTAATGTTATGTCACCTGGATCGTCCAGGCCACGTTTTTAAGTAGTATGTTACCTGGATCGTCCAGGCCATGTTTAATGTAGTATGTCACCTGGATCGTCCAGGCCATGTTTAATGTAGTATGTCACCTGGATCGTCCAGGCCATGTTTAATGTAGTATGTCACCTGGATCGTCCAGGCCATGTTTAATGTAGTATGTCACCTGGATCGTCCAGGCCATGTTTAATGTAGTATGTCACCTGGATCGTCCAGGCCATGTTTAATGTAGTACGTCACCTGGATCGTCCAGGCCATGTTTAATGTAGTACGTCACCTGGATCGTCCAGGCCATGTTTAATGTAGTACGTCACCTGGATCGTCCAGGCCATGTTTAATGTAGTACGTCACCTGGATCGTCCAGGCCATGTTTAATGTAGTATGTCACCTGGATCGTCCAGGCCATGTTTAATGTAGTACGTCACATAGGTTGTCCAGGTTCAGCTACCACTGATAACATGTCACACCATTTGTCCTGTACGGGTTACCCCTAGGATGAGCTAAATGTTGAGTGACAACTGGACCTCCAAGTTAGCCACTGCTGTATCCACATCATATGTCATATTGGGTTCGCCACACCCCGTTCTAGTCTGTCCAGGCTCGGCTTTTAGGGGCCTTCCGGACAATCAAGGGGTTTCACGGTCCCCATCCTTTTCTCACGGCTACGTTATTCAGTTTACTTAAATGTTTTCCCTCAGATTCCTAGAAGTGTCTCCGGCCACTATCATTCTCAAAGTAGGCTAAAAGTCCCGCAAGGTAAGTCATACGCAACGAGGGTAATAGCACTGGGAGGTTCTATCCTTGCATATCCCAGTCTGTATATACCTTATTTAGCTCTTATTGTTGGTTTTTTCTGTTCGCGGCAATCCAGATCAAGTCATTCATCAAAGTCAGGTTCAGTCAAAGGCGGATCCACGATGTCTCAGGGTCAAAGAAATGTAGCAGCAGATGCACTGTCTAGATTTAATTTTTTGGTTTTCTTTCAGGAGATGCCCGTCGCGGACCCCACGGGAGCCTCAATCCCGACACACAACACTCTAGTGATGGGCTAGAGTCTTTGATTTTGACAGCAAAACACCTCATAAGTCAATCATTAGCCCCAAATACGGCCAGGAATTCCAGAGCCGGGTTGAAAGCGTTTGATAGTTTTAGACTCCTTTACCCTCAGGGCGGCCGTGACGAAACATCATACTTGCTGGCGTTCATAGCTTTCTGTTATTCCCAACTTAAACTCTCTTATAATACCATCAAATTATACCTAGCGCGCCTCCAACATCACTTCATGCTCAGTAATCTGGGTCGATCTTCTATTTTTTTTCAAACCAGGCAATCAAGGCGGCCCTCAGGGGAATACAAAAAAATGCAAAACAGGCTCCCACCCGTAGACAACCAGTGTCCAGCAAGCTGTTCAGGGATTTGTCTTCTGCCCTAGATGGCTGTCCTTTTGGGCCCTTGACCAGCACGGTAATACAAGCAGCCATGTTTTTACGTTTTTACGGCTTCCTCCGGCCAGGAGAATTCACTGGCAGCTCTCCGGGACATGGCTGTCTCCGCAAAGAACAGCTGTCGTGGCATAATGACTATTTCGTACTCAGCCTTTCACTGACCAAAACAAACCAAGCAGGGCCACCCACGGAGACTAAATATTTCCCTACCCAAAATAACTGGTGCCCAGTTCGGATCCTCAACAAATTATTATCCCTGTTACAGACAGCGCCTCGTAACAGTCCTCTCCTGCCCTTCAAAGACAAACCCCTCTCTTCAAACCAATTCACGTCCCATATCCGTTCTCTGGCAGCAGGCCTTGGGTAGGACCCAGGAGTCATCTTGGGTCACTCGTTCCGCATCGGAGCGGCTTCGTCAGCGTCGAAACACCAAGTCCCTGCTCATGTCATTCGTTCCATGGGGCACTGGAGATCATCTTGTTTCATTAGATACATTCCAAACCCACACAGGGAAATATCCCAGGCTTTTCAGTCATTGGCGTTATAGGTCATGCGAGTTGGAAGTATATGAATAAACCGGTTTAGACAACATAGTGTACTTGTCTTTTTGCCCTCTCCAGGCTTACCCACGCCCGTGGCTCCCGGCACAACTCAGCCATAGTTCAGGTTCGGCATGCCTTACCCACGTCCAAGACGCATTCAGCCCTGCCCATAAGTATTAAGGCTGATTTCAGCCTGTATTTGTGGGCAGGGCGTTGGCTCCCTATATATACCTGCCAATTTCTTCCCTCAGGTGGTGTGTCTCACTTACCCCTCCCTCCCACCCCTTTTTTCACACACTCCAATAGGGTATGCCCTCTCCAGGCTTACCCACGCCCGTGGCTCCCGGCACAACTCAGCCATAGTTCAGGTTCGGCATGCCTTACCCACGTCCAAGACGCATTCAGCCCTGCGCATAAATATATATATATATTTTTATTTTTTTTCAGTTTTTATTTTCAGTTTTCTTTTTTTTATTTTCAGATTTTATTGAATCTGAAAAAAAGTCTTTTCCAGTTTTTCAAGTTCATTACCACAGCGGAAGAAAAAGATGGCTACGTTCTATGGCGGTTCTAGTCCCATGCTAGGTGAATGAGGTTGGAATCACAGCCCTTTTAGTGAGGGGAGAAAAAGTGGATAAGTCATGAATGGAAGACGTTATTTAATTACAGATGAGGAACAAGGGTGGACTTTGGCTAAGAGAATATTGGGTGTTGACCACACTCGGTATCTTGGTGCCATAACAGGTGTGTGGTGATGTACGTGACACAACCACTCATAGGGCACCCTCTCTAGTTAAGCCTTATATTGGCTATACTTAATCTTATACAATTTCAGCTGTACTGTCCCTTTAAAGGACTTATGTTCTTCCGATATTTACGGCTTGATATCCTTATTTTATCAGTATTCACATAAAACTGCCTATTAACATTATACAACCTAATCATTCCCTATATGGTACTTCATTTCCCTGTTTGGTCATCATTGCGGTGCCCTGTCCAGCCCTGGATGCCAGTGACATGCCGGTATGGTGGGCGCTTCCCGGTGGCCGAGCGACGGCTCACATGATGCGTCATGTGATCCTGTGGCTGGGCGGTGGGGCGTCGCCTTCTGGCCTGTCACGCTTTTGGGGAGGGGCCTAGCTGCTGGTGCGCGCCTCGTGACTGACGTCATGCAGCAGGAGGCGTGTCGCGGGTTGTGTGCACTGGTTGCCTGGTTACCGAGCATGCGCAATAGAGGACCGGGGACGCCGAGACAGTCGCCATCACAGTACTCCGCTGTGTAAGTTTATCTTTTATATAATTTGTGCGGCCGATTGACCGCCACTTAACACACACAGGTGATCACTCTGATTAAATCACATGGCACTTTATGAAAATGGATGTTTATATTTGCGATCCCTTGAGGATTAGTGATTATGGCTTCACAATGTATATGCACTAATGATTTGATATATACTGTATATAATTTGTTCATACTGGATCATGTATTTTTTATATTTTTGTATAATTGATCATGTAATTGTCGCTTATTATTAATTGACTCACAAGGTTTGTGGGTATAAAAGTGAATACTTTGACAGCAATTGTATGCTTGAGAAAGACTGCAATGAGCAGTTGAAACGTTGCAGAGGGGAATAAAGCAGGTCATTTCACCTTTACACTGGAGTGCTGCCTCATTTTTGGAAAACTACTGTGTATATATATATATATATATATATTATTATTATATTTTTTTTTCTGAACAGAACTTACCGTCTATATTGTACCCATAAACTGCATCATCCATATCTGAAGCCGGCCTTCTGATATCTAGTGATGAACGGCAAGGGACAATATTCGAATTCGCAATATTTTGTGAATATTTGGTAGAATATTCATCATATATTCACAAATTCGCGAATTATCGGCAATGTAATATTCGCGTAATGCGTCTGAAATACAGGCGTGGGTCATTATAGCTACATTTTTCAAGCTGCTAGAAGTTTCCTGAGACTGGAGAAAATGGTTGGCACGGCAGAACATTACAATAGCTTTATATGCAGTTAGAGTGCTCCAATATATTTGCGATTTCGAAATCGGCACTAATGATGCAAATATTTTGGCGCAATACGTGCAAATTCACATTTTAACAGGTCTGACTACTTATTAGTGATTGGTGCACTAAGTATTGTTGTGAACTTGAGACTTCACAGCACTATGTATGTATGTTTGTAGCATAGATACATATATACATATATACATACAGCACTATGTATGTAGCAAGTATGTATGCACAGCAGAACCTATCATCTACACTATATCACTATCTAACCTACACTGACTATCTCCCACTAACTATCTGTATTATATATATAAGCTAACTAACTAACTATCTAATGTAATGGCATAGGAAAGCAGAGAGCACAGCAATAACACTGCTGTCTCTCTCAGATATGCAAAATACTACATACAAGGGCTGCTGGGGAGGTTCTTATATAGTAAGGAGTAGGCAACTTTCCTATTGGTTGCTAGGGATGTTGCTAAGCTCAGACAAAGACATTAAAGCCTTCTCATTGGCCCACAAGCAAGAAGGGAGGTCACTGATGAAAAAAAATCTAGAATATTCAAAATTACGAATATACAGTTGCAAGAAAAAGTATGTGAACCCTTTGGAATGATATGGATTTCTGCACAAATTGGTCATAAAATGTGATCTGATCTTCATCTAAGTCACAACAATAGACAATCACAGTCTGCTTAAACTAATAACACATTAATAATAACAAGAATGAAATGCTACCATGTTTTTATTGAACACACCATGTAAACATTCACAGTACAGGTGGAAAAAGTATGTGAACCCCTAGACTAATGACATCTTCAAGAGCTAATTGGAGTGAGGTGTCAGCCAACTGGAGTCCAATCAGTGAGATGAGATTGGAGGTGTTAGTTACAGCTGCCCTGCCGTATAAAAACACACACTAGTTCTGGGTTTGCTTTTCACAAGAAGCATTGCCTGATGTGAATGATGCCTCGCACAAAAGAGCTCTCAGAAGAGCTACGATTAAGAATTGTTGACTTGCATAAAGCTGGAAAGGGTTATAAAAGTATCTCCAAAAGCCTTGCTGTTCATCAGTCCACGGTAAGACAAATTGTCTATAAGTTGAGTTGTTTGGAAGAAACACACAACACTATGTGCGGAGAAAAGGAGGCACAGCACACCAACATCAAAACCTCATCCCAACTGTGAAGTATGGTGGTGGGGGCATCATGGTTTGGGGCTGCTTTGTTCCGTCAGGGTCTGGACGGATGTCTATCATGGAAGGAAAAATTAATTCCCAAGTTTATCAACACATTTTGCAGGAGAACTTAAGGCCATCTGTCCACCAGTTGAAGCTCAACAGAAGATTTGTGTTGCAACAGGACAACGACCCAAAGCATAGAAGTAAATCAACAACAGAATGGCCTAAACAGAAGAAAATACGCCTTCTTGAGTGGCCCAGTCAGAGTCCTCACCTCAACCCGATTGAGATGCTGTGGCATGACCTCAAGAAAGCGATTAACACCAGATATCCCAAGAATATTAATGAAATTAAACAGTTCTGTAAAGAGGAATGGTCAAGAATTACTCCTGACCATTGTGCACGTCTGATCTGCAACTACAGGAAACGTTTGGTTGAAGTTATTGCTGTCAAAGGAGGTTCAACCAGTTATTAAATCCAAGGGTTCACATACTTTTTCCACCTACACTGTGAATGTTTACATGGTGTGTTCAATAAAAACATGGTAACATTTAACCCCTTCCCGACCAATGACGTACTACTATGTCATGGGAACCACTGCGTTCCCGCAATTTAACGTAATAGTGCGGCATAGTGATCGCGTGGGCACTGAAGCACTGGGCGCGCGATCACTGCAGGGTCCCGGCAGTCCGTGGTAGCCGGGCCCCTGCTGGATTAACCCCTTCTATGCCGCGGTCCGTGCTGACCGCGACATAGAAGTGGTTTGTGTCGGGTGAGTGATCGCATTGAGTCCCCGCGCTGCTGTTGCGGGGAACCGATGCGACACAAGGCAGCCTGATGCCGTGCAGAGGCTGCCCAATGCCTTGCATGGCATCGGGAACTGCCTTCTACAGGTGCCGAGGAGATCCAGCCTCAGGCTGGGTTTCCTAGGCAACCTGCTAGTGTATGAATCAGTGACATACACTAACAGGCAATGCATTACAATACAGATGTATTGTAATGCATTGCAGAGGGGATCAGACCCTTAAAAGTGAATGTCATAAATAAAGTAAAGAAAAAAAAGAAAAAAAAAGTGCTTTTAATAAAATTAATAAAGTAATAAAATTAATAAAGTAAAAAATAAAAAAAAAACGCCCCTTTCCCCTTATAATAAAACACAGAAATAAAATAAAAAAACACACATATTAGGTATCGCCGTGTCCGTCATAACCGGCTCTTTAAATATATCACATGATCCACCCTGTCCGATGAAAACCATAAAAAAAAAAAAAACAGTGTAAAAAAAGCTATTTTTGTCACCTTACATCACAAAAAGTGCAACACCAAGCGAGCAAAAAGGCGTATGCCCCACAAAATGGTATCAATAAAACCGTCACTTTATTCCTCAAAAAATGAGCCCCTACCTAAGACAATCTCCCAAAAAATAAAAAAAACTATAGCTCTCAGAACATGGAGATACTAAAACATCATTTTTTTTGTTTCAAAACTGCTATTACTGTGCTAAAGTGAAATACCTAAAAAAAATATACATATTAGGTATCGCCATGTCCATAACAACCAGCTCTATAAAAATATCACATGACATAACCCCTCAAGTAAACATCGTAAAAAATAAAATAAAAACTGTAAAAAAAGGCAATTTTTTTCAAATGACATCACAAAAATTACAACAGCAAGTGGTCAAAAAGGCGTATGCCCCCCAAAATAGTACCAATCAGACCGTCACCTCATCCCACAAAAAATGAGACCCTACCTAAGAGAATCGGTCAAATATTAAAAAAGCTATGGCTCTCAGACTATGGCGACATTAAAATATCATTATTTCGGTTTCAAAAAGGCTATTATTGTGTAAAACTTAAATAAATAAGAAAAAGTAGACATATTAGGTATTGCCACATGCGTAACAATCTGCTCTATAAAAAAGTCACATGACCTAACTCCTTTAGGTAAACACTGTAAAAATAAAAAATAAAAACGGTGCCAAAACATACATTTTTTGGTTACCTTGCCTAACGTAATATAGAGCAATTAAAAATCATATGTACCCCAAAATAGTACCAATAAAACTGGAACCTTATCCCGTAGTTTCCAAAATGTGGTCACTTTTTTGAGTTTCTACTGTAGGGATGCATCAGGGGGGCATCAAATGGGACATGGCATCTAAAAACCAGTTCAGCTAAATTTGCCTTCCAAAAACCATATGGCGTTCCTTTCCTACTGCGCCCTGCCGTGTGCCCGTACAGCATTTTACGATCATATGTGGGGTGTTTCTGTAAACCGCAGAATCATGGTAATAAATATTGAGTTTTATTTGGCTGTTAACCCTTGCTTTGCTACTGGAATTTTTTTTATTAAAATGTAAAATCTGCCAAAAAAGTGAAATTCTGAAATTTTATCTCCATTTTCCATTAATTGTTGTGGAACACCTAAAGGGTTAACAAAGTTTGTAAAATCTGTTTTGTATACCTTGAGGGGTGTAGTTTCTAAAATGGGGTCATTTTTGGGTGGTTTCTATTATGTAAGCCTTACAAAGTGATTTCAGACCTGAACTGGTCCTTAAAAAGTGGGTTTTGGAAATTGTCCGAAAAATTTCAAGATTTGCTTCCAAACTTCTAAGCCTTCTAACGTCAGTCATTTTTAAAATGATCCAAACATGAAGTAGACATATGGGGAATGTAAAGTAATTACTATTTTTGGAGGTATTACTATCTATTATAAGAGTAGAGAAATAGAAATTGGTAAATTTGGAATTTTTTTAAAAAAATTGGTAAATTTTGTATTTTTTATGAATAAAAATGATTTTTTTTACTCATTTTTACCACTTTCATGAAGTACGATATGTGACGAGAAAACAATCGAAGAATGGCCTGTATAAGTAAAAGCGTTTTAAAGTTATCACCACATAAAGTGACATATGATAGATTTGCAAAAAATGGCCTGGGCAGGAAGGTGAAAACAGGCCCGGGGTTGAAGGGGTTAATTCTTTGTGTGTTATTAGTTTAAGCAGACTGTAATTGTCTATTGTTGTGACTTAGATAAGGATCAGATCACATTTTATGACCATATTGTGCAGAAATCCATATCATTCCAAAGGGTTCACATACTTTTTTTTGCAACTGTATATAACTACACTATATTCGAAATATTCACAAATTCTCGAAGTGCCGATATTCGCGATTAATATTCGATATTCGAATATTCGCACCCAACACTACTGATATCATTATGGATTAATAATTCACATAGATGAAATGAAAATAGAAATAAAAATGATATCCATGGTAGCATTTTCTAGGCATCACTGTTGAGAGGTCATTCTGCAGGGATGGAGTAGATAAGGTGTGAGTGGTGAATCCCATGTTCTCGATATACAGTATAGGTCAGTGAGGGCTAACCTTGGCACTCCAGCTGTGGTGAAACTACGACTCCCAGCATGCTCCATTTATTTCTATACAGTTCTGAGAGCAGCCAAGCAAGGGGGGCATCTTGGGAGTTGTAGTTTTACCACAGCTGGAGTGCCAAGGTTAGCCATCACTGGTATAGGTGATCTGTCACTGTAAACCTGTCTGTGATTATAATGAGATGACTGCTGAAAAGTGATCTGTACGGAACAAAAAGTAGCGCCTATTATTAGGCTGTGTGGCCAGGGTCGAAAACTGCAGGATTTTAGGATTGTTTTTAAACTATAGATAGCAACATGGAAAATTACAAATAACATGAACAAAAATTATTTAAAAATATATTTAACATAAAAAACTTGATTTAAACAATAGACCATTTTCTGATGACACATTACCTTTAACATAGTAGTCCTCTATATAATAATCACACAAAAAGTAATGATAATGAAGTTTCTCTGTACAGGGAGTGCAGAATTATTAGGCAAATGAGTATTTTGACCACATCATCTTCTTTATGCATGTTGTCTTACTCCAAGCTGTATAGGCTCGAAAGCCTACTACCAATTAAGCATATTAGGTGATGTGCATCTCTGTAATGAGAAGGGGTGTGGTCTAATGACATCAACACCCTATATTAGGTGTGCATAATTATTAGGCAACTTCCTTTCCTTTGGCAAAATGGGTCAAAAGAAGGACTTGACAGGCTCAAAAAAGTCAAAAATAGTGAGATATCTTGCAGAGGGATGCAGCACTCTTAAAATTGCAAAGCTTCTGAAGCGTGATCATCGAACAATCAAGCGTTTCATTCAAAATAGTCAACAGGGTCGCAAGAAGCGTGTGGAAAAACCAAGGCGCAAAATAATTGCCCATGAACTGAGAAAAGTCAAGCGTGCAGCTGCCAGGATGCCACTTGCCACCAGTTTGACCATATTTCAGAGCTGCAACATCACTGGAGTGCCCAAAAGCACAAGGTGTGCAATACTCAGAGACATGGCCAAGGTAAGAAAGGCTGAAAGACGACCACCACTGAACAAGACACACAAGCTGAAACGTCAAGACTGGGCCAATAAATATCTCAAGACTGATTTTTCTAAGGTTTTATGGACTGATGAAATGAGAGTGAGTCTTGATGGGCCAGATGGATGGGCCCGTGGCTGGATTGGTAAAGGGCAGAGAGCTCCAGTCCGACTCAGACGCCAGCAAGGTGGAGGTGGAGTACTGGTTTGGGCTGGTATCATCAAAGATGAGCTTGTGGGGCCTTTTCGGGTTGAGGATGGAGTCAAGCTCAACTCCCAGTCCTACTGCCAGTTTCTGGAAGACACCTTCTTCGAGCAGTGGTACAGGAAGAAGTCTGCATCCTTCAAGAAAAACATGATTTTCATGCAGGACAATGCTCCATCACACGCGTCCAAGTACTCCACAGCGTGGCTGGCAAGAAAGGGTATAAAAGAAGAAAATCAAATGACATGGCCTCCTTGTTCACCTGATCTGAACCCCATTGAGAACCTGTGGTCCATCATCAAATGTGAGATTTACAAGGAGGGAAAACAGTACACAACTCTGAACAGTGTCTGGGAGGCTGTGGTTGCTGCTGCACGCAATGTTGATGGTAAACAGATCAAAACACTGACAGAATCCATGGATGGCAGGCTTTTGAGTGTCCTTGCAAAGAAAGGTGGCTATATTGGTCACTGATTTGTTTTTGTTTTGTTTTTGAATGTCAGAAATGTATATTTGTGAATGTTGAGATGTTCTATTGGTTTCACTGGTAAAAATAAATAATTGAAATGGGTATATATTTGTTTTTTGTTAAGTTGCCTAATAATTATGCACAGTAATAGTCATCTGCACACACAGATATCCCCCTAAAATAGCTAAAACTAAAAACAAACTAAAAACTACTTCCAAAAATATTCAGCTTTGATATTAATGAGTTTTTGGGGTTCATTGAGAACATGGTTGTTGTTCAATAATAAAATTAATCCTCAAAAATACAACTTGCCTAATAATTCTGCACTCCCTGTATATTCTAGACAAACTTAAAAAGAAAAAAAAACTTCTCCAGATCTGTAGATGTTTTTCAGTAAGAAGCAGCTTTGCATACAAAAGGAGACGGTGTCTTGTTTACCAAAGCTTTAATATTGTAAAATGCTGAAATTCCGAATGCACGTTATACACTGTATTAAATATGTATGCTGTGCAGTGTTTGCAGACAGCTGAATTATTCTGATATGGTCAGACTGTCTCCATCCCTAACAGAGTTGATACTGCATTATGTCAATGTTCTGCCTATTTAGCATAAAATCCAAATCTTTTCAAAGCATGTTCTGTATATATTAGTGCACCTCTGTGCATATTTATTTTCTGAAATGTCATAGCATTCCATTAGAGTGGGGCATCTTTGGGGATTCGGGCACTGGGACCCGTACAATAGGGGATGCAGCACTTTTCCTAGCACTGCAAGGTACGCTTGTGAAGCATTGAATGCTCAGAATATCTCAAAGCGTTTGGATCAATACTATTATATTACCAAGCTTGAGATGTTTCTATGGGTCCCCTTACCCTTTAATTCTTGGGTATATGCAGAACTCTGTGTGGCTGTATAGTGTCTCTGCATGGCTCTTTATTACAATATGAACAATGCTTCTAGGGGATAATAGCTCTGCTATATGGTATCTTAAAGGGGTTATCCCATCATAATGATCACTGTTAAATCTGTTAATGATTTGACAGTGATCATTTTTGTAAATATACTTTATTAACAAATTCCCACCGATTAGGATAAAATTCATCCCCACTTACCTTATTGTTGTGACTCGGTCTCCCCTGGTTACGACCACCGCTCTTCTGCAAAATCCTGATGGTTGCGCTTGCCCAGAAGACTCCTTCTTTTCTCCCGGCCGGGCCACTCGCTGTCCTGAACGCGCACGCTGCCGCGCATGCGCGACGGTGACTTCTTCCCGGCTAGAATAGTACAGAGCTGCGAACGCGCACGCCGGCTCTGTACTATACTGGCCAGAAATAAGTCACCATGGTGCATGCGCAGCGGCGTGCGCGTTCAGGCCCGGCCGGGAGAAGACTTCAATCAAGATGAAGCCCGCCCCCAGCCACATTCCAGGAAGTGAACGCGCGGTGGCAGCAGGTAAGTATAAAAACGCAAAGTGGTATAACCCCTTTAAGGTACATGACACAATTATATACAGAATCCAACAGAATTTTTTTTATATGTGCCTCCGTATGTAGCTATGGCATACAGATATACAATGAGGTCCATATACTTTTTTTCAGGTTCTGTGCAACCCTCAGAATACGGTCTTGTACATGTGCCCTTTTTGAAAGTAATTACCGTATATTCAGATATACAAAACATATACTAACATGAATCAGAACAATAACATTTTCTCTGTTGCTACGTCATTCATTAGTAATATGGTACAGTACAATAGGTAATACACAATAACTTGCAACAGTTAAAGAAAACCAAAAGTCACTTTGAAAATGCAGTGTAATCTGGCAGCATGTTATAGAGCAGGAGGTGCTGAGTAAATTGTCATACAGTTTTATTGTAAATGATTCTGTAAAACTTTCAGTTTATTCATTGAAATCTCTGCTCATTCTATGCTTAGGAGTCATGTGGGCTGTCCGATCAGTGATTGACAGCTATGTCTACATGACTCAGTGTACAGAGAAGGCCGTCAATCACTAATAATACCTCCCACATGACTCTTATGCATAGAAGGAGCATATATTTAAATTAATCATTAAGTTTTCCAAACAACTATATTTCAATCTCCTAAATTCCCTCTGTATAACATGTCAGAAGATTGCATCGTGCTTTCATGATAGCAGGATCCCTTTAAATACATATCATCAAACTCCTTCCCACCTTGCAAAATACTATTAAATTGCAGCAGGAAGGCAGTTATATTTTATGTACGTGTCCGTTCTGTTTTTTTGCGGTCCATATGTGGAGCCATTCATTTCATTAGGGCCATAAAAAAACTGAAATGAGTCCGTGTGCATTTCGTGTCCGTATGTCTGAAAGTCTGTTCCACAAAAAATTTGAACTTGTCCAATTCTTGTCCGTTTTGCGGACAAGAACAGGCATTGTTAGGCTCCATTCAGATGTCCGTAGTGCATTGCGGATCCGCAAATTGCAGACCTGCAATGCACCCTGCCGGCACCCCCATAGAAATGCCTATTCTTGTCCGCAATAGCGGACAAGAATAGGACATGCTCTATTTTTCTACGGAGCTGCGGACCGGAAGATCGGGCCGCGCTCCGGAAATGCAGATGCGGACAGCACACTGTGTGTAGCCCCATAGAGAATGAATAGGTCCGCACCCTATCCTCATAATTGCGGAACGGGTGCGGACCCATTCTACGGACGTCTGAATGGAGCCTTACAGTGGATCCACGAAAAAAAAAAAAAAAAAAGGATGTAACATGGACATCATCTAGAGATTAGCAAATCGAAGATGACGAAGCTGAATTAGTTTAGAAATTTTGAAATTTCCTTGTGCTTCATATAACGAAACACAATTTTCCTAAAATGGCGGCTACAAGTGTGATGACTGAGGACATGGGGCAAGGAACTCTGATAAGGTGGGATCACCCAGATTGACATGCAGCAAATCAGCAGCCAGCGAGCCCTGTGATGTAATAGCCCTATAAATACATTGTCCATCGTACATTCAGACATTTTCCAGCGTTCACAGTGCAGGGACAGACGTGTGAAGGCGCTAGGGACTATTGGAAAAACTATTGTGGAAAAAAAAAGACAGAAAAAACGATTAATAAGTGCAGGGAACATTTGGGGATCCAAATAGTCATTAGACAGCTCTGTTATTCAAGCTTTTTGTTATTGGGCTGCAAGTGTTATGTTGAAAAGCCTTTAGAGGCTTATGTCTTAGTATCTTATTCAGTACAACAAGAAAAATATATATGCATTTCACTTCGGCAGTTATTTCTGGTGAAAGCGTATAGGGGCGTATTTCAGTAACAAAGAAAAATATATACACACTGCACTGTTGCAGTTCTTTCTGCTGAAAGCATACAGGGGCGTATTTCTGTAAAAAAGGCAAAAATATACGCACTGCACTATTGCAGCTATTTCTTGTAAAAGCTTATAGGGGCGTATTTCAGTACTACCAGAAAAATATATACGCACTTCACTATTTAATTGTTTTCTGGTTAAAGCATATAGTGGCCTATTTTGTTCCAACAAGAAATATATATTCTCAGGTCACTTCTGCAGTTATTTCTGATGAAAGCGTATAGGGGTGTATTTCATAAAAAAAATATATATATATATGCACTGCACTGTTGCAGTTATTTCTGGTAAAAGCGTATAGGGGCATATTTCCTAAAAAAAAAAATATATATGTGCACTGCACTGTTGTAGTTATTTCTGGTGAAAGCGTATTCCCCTATACGCTTTCACCAGAAATAACTACAACAGTGCAGTGCACATATATATATTTTTTTATAAAATACACCCCTTTAGTTTTCACCAGCATTTCATTAAAAAAAGAAATATATATACGCACTGCACTGTTGCAGTTATTTTTGGTGAAAGTGTATAGGGGCGTATTACAGTAAAAAAAGAAAAATATATTCTCAGTGCATTTCTGCAGTTAATTCTGGTGAAAGCGTATAGGGGCGTATTTCAGTAACAAAGAAAAATATATGCACTAAACTGTTGCAGTTATTTCTGGTGAAAGCGTATAGGGGCGTATTACAGTAAAAAAAGACAAATATATATGCACTGCATTGTTGCAGTTCTTTCTGGTGAAAGCGTATAGGGGCGTATTACAGTAAAAAAAGAAAAAGATATTCTCAGTGCATTTCTGCAGTTAATACTGGTGAAAGCGTATAGGGGCTTATTTCAGTAAAATAAGAAAAATATATACGCACTGCACTGTTGCAGTTATTTCTGGTGAAAGCATATAGGGGCGTTATACAGTAAAAAAAAGATAAATATATTCTTAGTGCATTTCTGCAGGTAATTCTGGTAAAAACGTATAGTGGCCTATTTCAGTCCAACAAGAAAAATATTTATATGCTCAGTTCACTTGTGCAGTTATTTCTGTTGAAAGCGTATAGGGGCGTATTACAGTAAAAAAAAAATATATATATATATATATATACGCACTTCACTGGTGCATTCATTTCTGCTGAAAGCGTTTACTGGCCTATTTCAGTACAAAAAGAAAAATATATTCTCAGTTCACTTCGGCGGCAGTTATATGTGTTGAAAGCATGTTGAAAGCATGGCTGGGAGTCAGCAGGGTGGCAGCAGTGGGAGGTCAGGAGCCAAACGTGCCCAGGGTAGAGCACCTGCTTCGCAGCAGCCTGCCTACCTGGAAAGTAGTGGTGCAGGGGTTCCCGGAAGTAGCGGCGGTAGCAGTCAGTCAGTGCGATGGTTATATGTGTTATTTTGTATTTCAGCACAAACAGAAAAATACATTCTCAGTTTACGTCGGTGGCGGTTTTATGTGTTGAAAGCGTTTAGTGGCCTATTTCACTACAAACAGAAAAATATATTCTCAGTTTGCGTTGGCGGCGGTTATATTTGTTGAAAGCGTTTAGTGGCCTATTTCAGTACAAACAGAAAAATACATTCTCAGTTCACGTCGGCGGTGGTTATATGTGTTGAAATCGTTTAGTGGCCTATTTCCGTAGAAACAGAAAATATATTCTCAGTTTGCGTTGGCGGCGGTTATATTTGTTGAAAGCGTTTAGTGGCCTATTTCAGTACAAAAAGAAAAATACATTGTCAGTTCACGTTGGCGGCGGTTATAGGTGTTGAAAGCGTTCAGTGGCCTATTTTAGTACAAACAGAAAAATATATTCTCAGTTCACGTCTGCAGCGGTTAGGCTACTTGCACACTAGCGTTCGGGGCTCCGCTTGTGAGTTCCGTTTGAAGGCTCTCACAAGCGGCCCCGAACGGATCCGTACTGCCCCAATGCATTCTGAGTGGATGCGGATCCGCTCAGAATGCATCAGTTTGGCACCGTTTGGCCTCCGCTCCGCTCAGCAGGCAGACACCCGAACGCAGCTTGCAGCGTTTTCGTGTCCGCCTGGCCGTGCGGAGCCAAACGGATCCGTCCAGACTTACAATGCAAGTCAATGGGGACGGATCCGTTTGACATTGACACAATATGGTGCAATTTCAAACGGATCCGTCCCCCATTGACTTTCAATGTAAAGTCAGGATTATACCATCAGATCGGAGTTTTCTCCAATCCGATGGTATATTTTAACTTGAAGCGTCCCCATCACCATGGGAACGCCTCTATGTTAGAATATACCATCGGATTTGAGTTACATCGTGAAACTCAAATCCGACAGTATATTCTAACACAGAGGCGTTCCCATGGTGATGGGGACGCTTCAAGTTAGAATATACTGAGAACTGTGTACATGACTGCCCCCTGCTGCCTGGCAGGTGCTGCCAGGCAGCAGGGGGCAGACCCCCCCCCCTCCTGTATTTAACTTATTGGTGGCCAGTGCGGCCCCCCTCCCTCCCCAGTATTAATTGTAACCACTGCGGGCCCCCTCCCTCTATATTTATCGGTGGCCAGTGCGGATATTAAATATGACCAGTGCGGTCTCCCCCTCCCTCCCTCCCCAGTATTAAATATGAGCAGTGCGGTCTCCCCCTCCCTCCCTCCCCAGTATTAAATATGAGCAGTGCGGTCTCCCCCTCCCTCCCTCCCCAGTATTAAATATGAGCAGTGCGGCCTCCCCCTCCCTCTATTCATTGGTGGCCAGTGCAGATTCAAAGTATAGTGATCAGTGCGGCCTCTCCTCTCTCCCCCCCCCCCATCATTGGTGGCAGCGGAGAGTACCGATCGGAGTCCCAGTTTAAATCGCTGGGGCTCCGATCGGTTACCATGGCAGCCAAGACGCTATTGCAGTCTTGGCTGCCATGGTTACTTAGCAACAAATAGCAGCATTATACTTACCTGAAGAGCTGCGATCTATGTGACCGGCCGGGAGCTCCTCCTACTGGTAAGTGACAGGTCTATAGGCAATGCGCCGCACAGACCTGTCACTTTACCAGTAGGAGGAGCTCCCGGCCGGACACAGACATCGCAGCTCTTCAGGTAAGTATAATGATTCTATTTGTTGCTAAGTAACCATGGCAGCCAGGACTGCAATAGCGTCTTGGCTGCCATGGTAACCGATCGGAGCCCCAGCGATTTAAACTGGGACTCCGATCGGTACTCTCCGCTGCCACCAATGATAAGGGGGGGGGGAGAGAGGAGAGGCCGCACTGATCACAATACTTTGAATCCGCACTGGCCACCAATGAATAGAGGGAGGGGGAGGCCGCACTGCTCATATTTAATACTGGGGAGGGAGGGAGGGGGAGACCGCACTGCTCATATTTAATACTGGGGAGGGAGGGAGGGGGAGACCGCACTGGTCATATTTAATATCCGCACTGGCCACCGATGAATATAGAGGGAGGGGGGCCACACTGGTTACAATTAATACTGGGGAGGGAGGGGGGGCCCGCACTGGCCACCAATAAGTTAAATACAGGAGGGGGGGGGTCTGCCCCCTGCTGCCTGGCAGCACCTGCCAGGCAGCAGGGGGCAGTCATGTACACAGTTCTCAGTATATTCTAACTTGAAGCGTCCCCATCACCATGGGAACGCTTCTGTGTTTAGAATATACTGTCGGATCTGAGTTTTCCGAAGTGAAAAATATGATCTGAAATAAACAGTTATTCAAACGGATCCATTCTGAACGGATGCAAGCGTTTGCATTATAGGAGCGGATCCGTCTGATGAAACATCAGACGGACCCGCTCCGAACGCTAGTGTGAAAGTAGCCTTATATGTGTTGAAATCGTTTAGTGGCCTATTTCAGTACAAACAGAAAAATTCATTCTCAGTTCACGTCGGCGGCGGTTATATGTGTTGAAAGCATGGCTGGGAGTCAGCAGGGTGGCAGCAGTGGGAGGTCAGGAGCCAAACGTGCCCGGGGTAGAGAACCTGCTTTGCAGCAGCCTACCTACCCGGGAAGTAGTGGTGCAGGGGTTCACGGAAGTAGCGGCGGTAGCAGTCAGTCAGTGTGGCGGTTATATGTGTTATTTTGTATTTCAGCACAAACAGAAAAATACATTCTCAGTTCACGTCGGCGACGGTTTTATGTGTTGAAAGCGTTTAGTGGCCTATTTCAGTACAAACAGAAAATACATTCTCAGTTCACGTCGGCTGCGGTTATATGTGTTGAAAGCGTTTAGTGGCCTATTTCAGTACAAAAAGAAAAATACATTCTCAGTTCACATTGGCGGCGGTTATATGTGTTAAAAGCGTTTAGTGGCCTATTTCAGTACAAACAGAAAAATATATTCTCAGTTCACGTCTGCAGCGGTTATATGTGTTGAATCCGTTTAGTGGCCTATTTCAGTACAAACAGAAAAATACATTCTCAGTTCACGTCTGCGGCGGTTATATGTGTTGAAAGCATTTAGTGGCCTATTTCAATACAAACAGAAAAATACATTCTCAGTTCACGTCGGCGGTTACATGTGTTGAAAGCATGGCTGGGATTCAGCAGGGTGGCAGCAGTGGGAGGTCGGGAGCCAAATGTGCCCGGGATAGATCACCTGTTTAACAGCAGCCTACCCACCCGGGAAGTAGTGGTGCAGGGGTTCACGGAAATAGCAGTCAGTCAGTGTGGCGGTTATATGTGGTAAAATCTTTATTGAAGTATTTTGGTCGAAAAACTAAATTAATTCAGCGGTCAGCACTGCGGTTATATGCGGTTAAATCTCCATGATGTCTCCATGATAAATCTGCAGCGTGGGGGCCCCGTGTGGCTTCTACACAATTTCAAAATAATCCTTCAGCGGAGCGAATAGATGTCGGATGATCAGGACTCTCCATGACCTTCCCAGGAGCTGCTGTCAGGAGCAGCGGTTTATTTCCGAGACATCCGTATAGTGTGGCGGGAATCCGAAGACCCTTTCCATCTACGTGCTCCGTTATATGTGGTAAAAAATTTATTGAAGTATTTTAGTGGAAAAATACATTTTATTCAGTTTTCAGCGCTGCACTTATATGCGTTAAAATCTTTATATAAATATTTATTTAAATATTTATTTCGGTGGAAAAATGTTATATGTGGTAAAATCTTTTGTGTCTTATTTCAATGGAAAAAAAAAATACATTCAGCGTTAAGCGCTGCACTTATATGCGTTAAAATCTTTTTTGACTTATTTTGTTGGAAAAAAAATTGTATTCAGCGTTAAGCGCTGCATTTATATGCAGTAAAATCTTTTGTGAATTATTTCGGTGGAAAAACATATTTCATGCACCGTTCAGCGCTGCATTTATATGTGGTAAATAGTGATGAGCGGAAGGTGCCATATTTGATTTCGCCATATTTCATGAATATTCGTCTTATATTTGTCGAAATCGAATATTCGGCATTATTCTGTTTATCGCGATTGATATGCGATTTAATTATTCGCGTATTGCGATTTTAGCTGTATAAGACAACTTTCCTATTGGTTGGCTAATGGCTATATGTGTATTTTACGAATATTTGCTATATTGCTATATATTCTTGTTTTAGAATATGACGAATATTCTAAAAAACAAAGTTATAGCAATATAGCGAATATTCTTAAAATACACATATAGACCGCAATTTAACTAATATAGTGCTATAATCTTTTTTTATTGTCTTTTTATAGTTTTTTATAGCTAAATTGCAGTCTATATGTGTATTTTACAAATATTTGCTATATTGCTATATATTCTTGTTTTAGAATATGACGAATATTCTAAAAAATGAAGTTAGAGCAATATAGCCAATATATTCGTTATTTAGAATATTCGTCTTTTTTTTTTTCAATCTGTACTGTTATTCCACTTTGGCATACTCCTCCCAGACAAGCGTCCCCGTCACCATGGGAACGCCTGTGGTTTAGAATATACCATATGATCTGAGTTTTCACTATCTCAGGGAAAACTCAGATCCGATGGTATTTTCTAACCCACAGGCATTCCCATGGTGACGGGGACGCTTGTCGGGGAGGAGTATGCTGAAGTTGATTAACAGTACACATTGAAAAAAAAAATAATAATAAATTCTAAATAACAAATATATTCGCTATATTGCTGTATATTAGTTTTTTTTGAATATTCGTGGATATTCCAATGAAAAGAATATATGAAAAATATTTAGCCAATCTCTAATAGTTTGATAAACCAAAATTTGGCTAGACGGGCTTAGACAAATAGCTTGGTCAGGCAGGCCAAGCAGGAAGAAACACCAGTACGGCAACGGCCGGGTGCAATAATCGAAAACGTGATTTTGATATTTTTTTCTTTTTTTCCGAATAATATTCTATTTATTATATTCGCTATCGCTCTCCCTAATTTCAATAAAGCGGGTAACGTAAAAGTGCGTGAAAAAGTGTCTGACGTAATTTACAGTATTCGAACCGCCCAGTGACTGAGACCAGTGTGAGCTACCCTTCATCAAGCATTCATCACTAGTTGATTGAACTTGACAAGTGAATTAATACAATGACTACTGGAAGTACGTCAAAGTTTAGACACATATTTGAGAAAGATGAGGACAACATATTAACTGTAAGTAATATTCTCATAAAGCATATATGTTGTTTTTGTACCTATTGCATGCAGCACAATGATTGTTTTGTATATCACGAATTCTGAAATATTTGTAGATGCGATTATTATCTATATTGATACGATTATTATTTTTTTGTCTGAAATTCAATTCAACACATTTTAACTGGTTACAATACATATTGCGAATTGGTAAAATTAGCATTCTTGTTTCGTCAGCGCACGATGTAGCATGTATGTATGGTCCATGGAAAGACTCTATCACATGCACATAGCACATAAATTTTCCTGCCACTAAATATATAACACATAACATACACAATATATATAGAGATTCTATTTTATGACCAAGAGCATTCTTAGTCTGAATGTAAGATTTTGCCGGTTCATTTTGCGTTACACAGGGTGCACCCCGGCGAGGTGAACCAGCTATTCATACGGTAGCGTGCCTTAACAAGACAGGTACATATCAGCTTACTTGGGCAATATCTGATTTGTCAGAGCCCGCACACATAGAATCTCAATAGAATCAGGATTCTAAACAGTAACATGAAAATTTAAATTTGGCTTTAATTTTTATTTTAGTTTTTTCGGATATATGTTTAATATGTAGTATACTAAAAATGTTTTGAATATATGCTTTCATCTTTATCCATCATCAATTTCTTCTTCAGGGATATGACCGGACCATGAAAAGAAAGTACAAAATGGAGATAGTACTGTCTCTTCAATTATATGCAAAATATGGAGTGTGGCATGAAATACCAGCCATCCAAAAAAATAGTGTGACATCAAGAGGCTAAACTATGATCACGTAGTAGAGTACAGTTCAAGATTATGCCCAGGTACAATGCTTACATGAATTTGGTCCCTCTTTCTACAACACTCTGTAATGTATATACACAGTAATGCTGCTAATCCGTACAGATGTAGTAGGGTTAACACACTACCTCTTAAATCAAATTTATTAACTCATCACGTTTTCTTGAAACAAAATCCATAAAAATAAAAAAAATCTTGACGCATAACATTTCATTTAGTTTACATAACATGTCTCATAAAGTATGTGTGTTAACTTTACCACATCCGTATTTTATTCTTGTTACGGTTATTACGAGTAAATCTGTACAGCATCTCCCAAAAATCAAGTAAATCCGAAGGTGTTGTGAATATCCAGGATCCAGGACTTCCGGAAGGGGGTAAAAACAATCAACTTTTATCAAGTCCTCCGGCAAGGGTTACTCACACGGGGTCCTTGTGGGGAGCAGGCACACAAAATACAGTGACCAATCAATATACAGTAACATATACTCCCACATGAACAGTAAAATCTCTCCTCTCAATCCTGGAGATAATTGGATAAAGGGGCCAGATGTAGCTCCATGCGGTCGATGACTAAGACCATTGTGTTTGCTAAATGTATCACAGGCAATATCCATTGTGTTTGTGGATTGTGTCACGGGCAATATCTATTGTGTTCGCTAATGTCCATTGTGTTTGCTAACTGCGTCACAGGCAGATAAGGTGGTTTTTGTACATTTAAAGGGCGAAATAGGGTTAACTACATGATCAGCAGACGAAATACAAGAGTCTGGGCATTCATAAAACAGGGGTTTTCTCATACGTTTCACACACACATAAATATATATACGTCTCGTTGTTTATATATACATCAACAGCAAACATCTTTCAGTATTCCGGTGAAAGGACCCGTCTATTACATACATCCCCTCGTAATTTGCATGGGATTACAGAGTATATATATATATATATATATATATATATATATATATATGAACACCAATAATTCAATGCTATATGAGAGGTTAAGATTGTAATAGGGGGAAGGTATGGGAGATCAGACATTAGTGATGTAAACTGTTGATTTTACATGGAAGACTAACATTAACTGCTGAATAGAGTTGAGCGAACACCTGGATGTTCGGGTTCGAGAAGTTAGGCCGAACTTCCCGGAAATGTTCGGGTTCGGGATCCGAACCCGATCCGAACTTCGTCCCGAACCCGAACCCCATTGAAGTCAATGGGGACCCGAACTTTTGGGCACTAAAAAGGCTGTAAAACAGCCCAGGAAAGAGCTAGAGGGCTGCAAAAGGCAGCAACATGTAGGTAAATCCCCTGCAAACAAATGTGGATAGGGAAATGAATTAAAATAAAAATTAAAAAAATAAAAATAAACCAATATCAATTGGACAGAGGTCCCATAGCAGAGAATCTGGCTTCACGTCAGCAGAGAATCAGTCTCTTCATGCCATAGCAAAGAATCTGGCTTCATGTCAGCAGAGAATCAGTCTCTTCATGCCATAGCAGAGAATCTGGCTTCATGTCAGCGCAGAATCAGTCTTCATGTCATAGCAGAGAATCAGGCTTCACGTCACCCACCACTGGAACAGGCCACTGTCACACATTTAGGCCCCGGCACCCAGGCAGAGGAGAGAGGTCCCGTAACAGAGAATCTGGCCTGATGTCAGCACAGAATCTGTCTTCATGTCATAGCAGAGAATCAGGCTTCACGTCACCCACCACTGGAACAGGCCACTGTCACACAGTCTGTCCAGCATATGCAAGGTGGAGTTCCACCTGGTGGGTACGTCGCATATGAGGCGGTGAGCGGGAAGGCCGAAGTTATGCTGTAGCGCAGACAGGCGAGCAGCGGCAGGGTGTGAACGCCGGAAGCGCGAACAGACGGCCCGCACTTTATGCAGCAGCTCTGACATGTCGGGGTAGTTGCGAATGAACTTCTGCACCACCAAATTCAGCACATGCGCCAGGCAAGGGAAGTGCGTCAAACCAGCTAGTCCCAGAGCTGCAACGAGATTTCGCCCATTATCGCACACCACCAGGCCGGGCTTGAGGCTCACCGGCAGCAACCACTCGTCGGTCTGTTGTTCTATACCCCGCCACAACTCCTGTGCGGTGTGGGGCCTGTCCCCCAAACATATGAGTTTCAGAATGGCCTGCTGACGTTTACCCCGTGCTGTGCTGAAGCTGGTGGTGAAGGTGTGTGGCTGACTGGATGAGCAGGTGGAAGAAGAGGAGGAGGAAGCTGAGTAGGAGGAGGAGGAGGAGGAGACAGGAGGCAAAGAATGTTGCCCTGCGATCCTTGGCGGCGGAAGGACGTGCGCCAAACAGCTCTCCGCCTGGGGCCCAGCCGCCACTACATTTACCCAGTGTGCAGTTAGGGAGATATAGCGTCCCTGGCCGTGCTTACTGGTCCACGTATCTGTGGTTAGGTGGACCTTGCCACAGATGGCGTTGCGCAGTGCACACTTGATTTTATCGGACACTTGTTTGTGCAGGGAAGGCACAGCTCTCTTGGAGAAGTAGTGGCGGCTGGGAACAACATACTGTGGGACAGCAAGTGACATGAGCTGTTTGAAGCTGTGTGTGTCCACCAGCCTAAATGACAGCATTTCATAGGCCAGTAGTTTAGAAATGCTGGCATTCAGGGCCAGGGATCGAGGGTGGCTAGGTGGGAATTTACGCTTTCTCTCAAATGTTTGTGAGATGGAGAGCTGAACGCTGCCGTGTGACATGGTTGAGATGCTTGGTGACGCAGGTGGTGGTGTTGGTGGTACATCCCATGTTTGCTGGGCGGCAGGTGCCAACGTTCCTCCAGAGGCGGAGGAAGAGGCCGAGGCGGCGGCAGCAGCAGAAGAGGCCGAGGCAGCAGCAGAAGAGGTAGCAGGGGGAGCCTGAGTGACTTCTTTGTTTTTAAGGTGTTTACTCCACTGCAGTTCATGCTTTGCATGCAGGTGCCTGGTCATGCAGGTTGTGCTAAGGTTCAGAACGTTAATTCCTCGCTTCAGGCTCTGATGGCACAGCGTGCAAACCACTCGGGTCTTGTCGTCAGCACATTGTTTGAAGAAGTGCCATGCCAGGGAACTCCTTGAAGCTGCCTTTGGGGTGCTCGGTCCCAGATGGCGGCGGTCAGTAGCAGGCGGAGTCTCTTGGCGGCGGGTGTTCTGATTTTGCCCACTGCTCCCTCTTTTGCTACGCTGTTGGCTCGGTCTCACCACTGCCTCTTCCTCCGAACTGTGAAAGTCAGTGGCACGACCTTCATTCCATGTGGGGTCTAGGACCTCATCGTCCCCTGCATCGTCTTCCACCCAGTCTTGATCCCTGACCTCCTGTTCAGTCTGCACACTGCAGAAAGACGCAGCAGTTGGCACCTGTGTTTCGTCATCATCAGAGACGTGCTGAGGTGGTATTCCCATGTCCTCATCATCAGGAAAAATAAGTGGTTGTGCGTTAGTGCATTCTATCTCTTCCACCCCTGGGGAAGGGCTAGGTGGATGCCCTTGGGAAACCCTGGCAGCAGAGTCTTCAAACAGCATAAGAGACTGCTGCATAACTTGAGGCTCAGACAGTTTCCCTGATATGCATGGGGGTGATGTGACAGACCGATGGGCTTGGTTTTCATGCGCCATCTGTGCGCTTTCTGCAGAAGACTGGGTGGGAGATAATGTGAACGTGCTGGATCCACTGTCGGCCACCCAATTGACTAATGCCTGCACCTGCTCAGGCCTTACCATCCTTACAACGGCATTGGGCCCCACCAAATATCGCTGTAAATTCTGCTGGCTACTGGGACCTGAGGTAGTTGGTTCACTAGGACGTGTGGCTATGGCAGAACGGCCACGTCCTCTCCCAGCACCAGAGGGTCCACTAACACCACCACGACCATGTCCACGTCCGCGTCCCTTATTAGATGTTTTCCTCATTGTTCCCGTTCACCACAATTTTGAGAATGGCAAATTTGGGAATGGTTTTTCAACCCAGAAAAAAAAGTGTGCTTTTACGGTCACTACAAATAACTTGACCAGCTAAAACAGTAGAGATTTGGTTAAATAGAGATGTGAGGCCTGTTTTTTTTTGCGCTGTGTGACAGGTATAGGTTTAATCACAGAATCAGATTTCTATCAGCACGCTAGCGTGTGTCTTAGGTTTTTCTGAATGACACTATCACTAGCTTCAATGTAAGATATTCTTTTTGGGATAGATTTCAAGTAGGCCTCAAATACCAGAAACTAGTTATTTTGAGAACGGCAAATTTGGGAATGGTTTTTCAACCCAGAAAAAAAAGTGTGCTTTTACGGTCACTACAAATAACTTGACCAGCTAAAACAGTACAGATTTGGTTGAATAGAAATGTCAGGTCTATTTTTTAGGCGCTGGGTGACAGGTTCAACTTGCCCCTGATGTAATATATGGCCAAAAAATAACCACACTGTTGATGGTTAAATGCACTTGGGTGACACAGGCTCATCTTGCCCCTGATGTAATATATGGCCAAAAAATAACCACACTGTTGATGGTTAAATCACTTTGGTGACACAGGCTCAGCCTGCACCAGATGTAGTATATGGCCAAAAAATAATCAGACTGTCGATGGTTAAATGCACTTCGGTGACACAGGCTCAGCCTGCAGCTGATGTAGTATATGGCCAAAAAATAACCAGACTGTTGATGGTTAAATGCACTTCGGTGACACAGGCTCAGCCTGCAGCTGATGTAGGATATAGCAGAAAATAACCACACTATCGATGGTTAAATACACTTGGTGATAGCTTGTGCTGGCGCACCACAAGTCACAAAATGGCCGCCGATCACCCCAGAAAAAAAGTGATCTAAAAACGCTCTGGGCAGCCTCAAAAAAGTGAGCAAGTCAATAATAGCACTTCAATGATCCACAGCTGCAGATCAATCACAGAATGAAGTCTTTTGGAGGAGTTAATCTGCCTAATCTTGCCCTAACGTCGCAGCTGCAACCTCTCCCTATACTGATCATAGTAGAGTGACGTGCGGCGCTACGTGACTCCAGCTTAAATAGAGGCTGGGTCACATGCTGCACTGGCCAATCACAGCCATGCCAATAGTAGGCATGGCTGTGATGGCCTCTTGGGGCAAGTAGTATGACGCTTGTTGATTGGCTGCTTTGCAGCCTTTCAAAAAGCGCCAAGAAAGAGCCGAACACCTACCCGAACCCGGACTTTTACGAAAATGTTCGGGTTCGGGTCCGTGTCACGGACACCCCAAAATTCGGTACGAACCCAAACTATACAGTTCGGGTTCGCTCATCCCTACTGCTGAATAGTCCTGCGATAAACTGTGGATAAATAGAATTTAACAATCAAGTCCGCTCACCAGTCACCACCTATCGGCAAGCGAGTTTAACCCCCCTTCTAATAAGTGACTGTGACAACTAAGTCAACAGGGAGGGAGGGGGGGCAGGCTGCAGATTATGAATATGTGGCTTGGCAGACAGTATAACACTGGTAGCCACTAAAAGTAACTTACCCAACATAACACCATCCAATAACCCCGTATCTAATTGCAGAACTGTTGTTTAGTTCCCCAAACTGTCAATAACCCAGCCACAATACCCTATAGCACATCCTAGTAACAAATTCCCGTATTAGCTCATCGTACCTTGTAACTTTGACTAGTTCTACCCATCTATAACACTGGTTTTGGCATATTATAAAACCACAAATTGAGGAAAATACACCATGTGGATAGTCATAATCCCAAGCAGATCAATACATCTTAGAATTTCTTGATCTATTACTTTGTTATGAATTCTGAGTTTTTGGTCTAAATTGTGTGATTATTTACAGGGCTTCCCGTTCCATCGACAAAACGACGAAGACCAAAAAGGCCTGTTGTGAACGTGGTGCAGGTGTCGATGGATGAAGAGTCGGAGGAGCAGTCGGAGGGAGAGCAGTCCGGACCCTCTGCAAATGTCTTGGCCACTTCCCCCCCTGATGTCTGCAGTTCCCCCCCTGATGTCTGCAGTTCCCTCCCTGGTGTCTGCAGTTCCCCCTCTGATGTCTGCAGTTTCCCCCTGATGTCTGCACTTCCCCCCCTGACGAGTCAGAGGAGCAGTCGGAGGGAGAGCAGGCCGGACCCTCTGCAAATGTCTTGGCCACTTCCCCCTCTGATGTCTGCTTTTCCTCCCCTAATGTCTGCAGTTCCCCGCCTGATGTCTGCACTTCCCCCCATGATGTATGCACTTCATTCCCTGATGTCTGTACTTCCCCCCTGATGTATGTGCAATGGTGGAAGTCGAGGCGGAGGAGGCCAGACCTTCTCATCCACCAGAATCTAACCACCCAGGTCAAGAAGAAGAGGAGGAGGGAGAGGTGGTCTACACCCCCCACCAGGAGGGTAAATATGTGCACACATCAAAATAATTCTGTATACATAAGATTTTCACATACATCACAGGATCCCCCCACCCCCCCCCTTTTAACTATGGAGCAAAAATGCACATGTGTAAGAAATCTAAACTATAGCCAACCTTAGTTAACATGGCTGCCTGTTTACCTGAGCAGCCTTTGCACCCCGGTTAGCAAGCAACTACGCCTGGGGCCCGGGGGTTTGTTGTTACATAATAGTACGTCCCTGTGCGTCCAGTCACTACTTCCCGCTGCGGCTTACTAGTAAATTGGCCGGTTGGTAATTGTTTATAAGTCCCTACAATGAGGGGGTCAACATAAACTACCTTACTATAAAGAAACAGAAATGCACCCTTCCATTAGGCGCACAACCGTTGTTTAGGTGCACATCCGAGCCGCAGTTTTTACAGCTTGGATATGGACCCATTCAATTCCATGGTGTCGAAAAAGATGCGGTCTGCAATCCGTGTGCTGTCCCCATCCGTAGCTCCGTTATGTGGTGCCTAGAAAAAATACTACCTGTCCTATTGTTGTCCGTTTTGCGGACAAGAATATGCAGTTATTGAAATGGCTGTCTGGGCAGTTACGCTAATTGCATAACGCACAGGGAAGCCTTACGGGTTTTTCAGATACACCATTTACGCGCCATGCAAAACACACAACGGTCATGTGCATGTAGCCTAAGGTCCCTTGCACACGATCGTATGCCCTCCGAAACATACGGTCCATGAGCATGCCATATGTCCTGGAGCGGCATACAACGTGCGCACGGGAGCGCGCAGCATTATAGGTTACTATGCCAATAATGTATATTAACCATAGGTTACTATTGATGCTGTGCACATCGGCCACCCGTGGGACGATTGTCCTGCACTCATATGAACACAGGACTACAGTCCCATGGGCGGACGATGCGGAGAGTATCATAGTAACCTCTGCTGCTGTGTACTCCCATGTGCACGATGTATGCCGCTCCGGGACATATGGCATGCTCATGGACCGTATGTCTCAAAGGGCATACGGTCGTGTGCAAGTGGCGTAAGTGTCTAAGGTAGCTAAAAAATATAAACTACCCAAAAAATAACATTAAACTGTATCCGAACTATCTCTAATCCAAAAAACGCTATAATGACCATAAACATGTGTAACTTCTGGATTTTTATGTAAATCTGAAATGTTTATACACCTACTCCACACAATGCACTAATTGTCTGCTAAACTAAATTTCATTAATATTTTCTTTTCTTTTAAACATACAGTAATCTATAATTGCCATAAATGAATGGCCAAGTTCCAGAAGGAGCATCTAAAGGTTCAATTGGCTCTCCATAAGCTGCTGCAGCGGGTTTCGAAGAAGGTTCGGAAGATGGATAAGAGGAACCATCAAATAATGAAAGATATAGTGGAGTAGCCCAAAGGACAGTTATTGTTAAAATGTTGTAAATTATTATTGTTGAAATGTTATTAAATATATTTATCTGCCACAGACTTGATGTGCCCAATCTTGAAAGTTCTAGCAGTCGGAGGAATGCGTAGTGTCGTGTGTAGCTAATTTTGTACTTCTTTTTCTTGTTGTTTAAAAAAATAGTTATTTATTGAAACCAAAATTTTAGAAAGTCAAATAGTGTATTTTTTTTCATGTTAGCCTATTCCTGCTGCACACTTACAAGATGATGCTGTCAGAGGTGTCTTGGTTAACTTTTGGTGTTGTACTGGTCTGGTGGGTGCACATTCCTGGGAACAAATTCCTGCTGCACACTTCGAACCTGCTGCTGTCTGTCGTGCTGAGTTAGGCCGAGCTATGTGTAGGCCTTATACTGGACCCTTAACATCTACCTGCTGCTGATGCTGAAGTCTGTCCTGACCCTGATGACTTATGTGTGGGCCTTATACTCCACTGTTACCAATACATGCTGTTGTAGGTCCTGACACTGCTGAGTTATTTGTGGGCCTTATACTCCACTGTTACCGATACTTGCTGTTGTAGGTCCTGACACTGCTAAGTTATGTGTGGGCCGTATACTACATGCCTCTAGGGCAACTTTTTGAGCTCCAATAATATTTCGTCCATTTTTTGTAATCGGAGAAGGCGCTTTTCCTCCATTTCCCACACCTTCCTATTGATGCGATACTGCAATTTTTTGAGTTCCACCATGTCATTCATGAATTCTTTTTTACTTTCTTCTAAGTGCTTTATGCACTTGTTCACAACTGAAAATAAAATGTTTTATTTCAATTAGGGTTACTTACAAGACAATTAGCGCATTGTGTGTAGTATGTGTTTAAACACTGCCTATTTACATTTAAATACAATAACTATAGATATTTACATTAATTATATTTTGGTTTGGTTAGTGATAGTTCGGATAGAGTATAATGTTATTTATTTGGTTAGTTAATAGTTTTTCGGTAGTTTACAGAGTATGTCACATTTTTTTTATTTTCCTATTACACTAGTTTCTGTTGTCCCCTCATTGTTGCCACTTTTAACCACTTCACGGCCGGCCATTAAGAGTAGGCCTCAGCGGGACGTGACTTGACGCAGAGGGACAGTCTATTACGGACCAACAGATACCCTGCCCCCAGGCATAAACGTTTGTGAACCGGGGTGCAAATGCTGCTCAGCTAAACAGGCAGCCATGTTAACTAAGGGCTGCTATTTTTCAGATTCATTACACATGTGCATTGCAGCTCCGGAGAAGCAGGGTGGTGGGGGGATCGTGGGATGCTTGTGAATATGTTATGCATACCAAATCATAGTAATGTGTGCACATATTTACCCTCCCGGTGGGGGGTGTAGACCACCTCTTCCTCCTCCTCTTCTGACCCTGGGGGGGCAAAATCTGGTGGCTGGGAAGTTTCGGCCTCCTCCTCTGTCTCAACTTCCTCCGTCGCGCAAACATCTGGGGGGAAGTGGCCTCAACATTTTCTCCCTCTGCCTGCTCCTCACACTCCTCCTCCTCCATGGGCACCTCCTCTAATTTTTTTTTTTTTTGTGGTGGCGGACGGAGGGAACAGGTTGGAGGAATCTGCATGGGATTATGAATTATACCAATAGTGGATTTGCCTCATTTTGTTTGCAAAAAAACAGTGTTATAGATGGGTAGAACTAGTCTAAGTTACAAGGTAGGATGAGGTAACATGGGATTTGTTAGGAAGGTGCCCTATAGGGTATTGTGACTGGGTTATTGACGTTTAGGGAAACCAAATAACAGTTCGGAAATTAGATAAGGGGTTATTGGATGGTGTTATGTTGGGTATATCATTTTTTGTTGCTGCCAGCGTTATACTGTCTGCCAAGCCGCATTTTGAAGGATGACAGGCCGAACTGGATGGACAAATGTCTTTTTTCGGCCTTATGTACTATGTTACTATGCTGCCAGACCTCCCTCCCTTCCTGTTGATTTAGTTGTCATGGTCACTTTATAATTAGAAGGAGGCTTAAAGTCTCCCCTTTAACTGCGACTTTGACGGTGACCGCCCCATTAACAGTGACTTTGATGGTGACCGCCCCTTTAACAGTGACTTTCATGGTGACCGGCCCTTTAACTGTGAACTCCACAGTGCTCGTCAGTTGGCAGTTAGGATTTAAGTGAAAGGCTGGCAGGCTTGTATTGGATAATACAGGTCATTTTTGGGGAATATCTCGGGAATGGTTAGTCCTAGAGAGCCGAGACCCCCACAAGATTTCTTTCCAGGTAGCAAGGGATGTGTATACCAAGTTTCGTTAAAATCGATGGTTGCGTTTTTGACTTTTTGCGGAACATACACACAAACATACATACACACATACATCCTTTTTTTTATATATATATATATATATATATAAAATCTTGAATCCCATGCAAATTGTGTGGGGGATGTATGTAATGGTTGGGGACTTTGACCGAAATACTGAATGATGTTTGCAGTTTATGTAGATATAAACAAAAATACCTATATATATTTGTGTGTGTAAAACATATGAAATCATCCGGTGACATCATACATTAGTACCGCGCTGTGTGTATAGCTATATATATACAATCTCAGCGAGGTAGAGATGTATGATGTAACCTGAAGATTTTGTACATGTCACACCAGGTATTAAGTAATCATTTGAAAATCATGCTTTATGAGTAGAGATGTCCCAAATAGTTCGCCGGCGAATAGTTCCCGGCGAACATAGCTTGTTCGCGTTCGCCGCGGCAGGCGAACATATGCGATGTTCGGTCCGCCCCCTATTCGTCATCATTGTGTAAACTTTGACCCTGTACCTCACAGTCAGCAGACACATTCCAGCCAATCAGCAGCAGACCCTCCCTCCCTGACCCTCCCACCTCCTGGACAGCATCCATTTTAGATTCATTCGGAAGCTGCATTCTTAGTGAGAGGAGGGACAGTGCTGCTGCTGCTGATTTAATAGGGAAATCGATAGCTAGGGCTGTGTTCTGTGTCCACAGACTCATCTGCTGTGAGGACAGCGTCCTGACAGCACCCCAAAAAGCCCTTTTCAGGGCTGGTACATCAGTCTGCTTTATTTTTATATATATATATATATATTGCAGTTGCCTGCCCGTGTGTGAGAGGCTGCAGGCTCACAGACTGTACTGTGTGCACACCATTCATACAGGGTGTCACAGACAGTACCTTGCAGATAAAAAAAAGTAAATTTATTATTATTTTTTTTTAATATAATCGCAGTTGCCAGACAGTGAGACGCTGCAGACTCACAGGCTGTACTGTGTCCACTGGCCAGGCCACCACTCATAGCGTTACAGGGTGTCACACTCACAATACCTGGCAGATAAAAAAAAGCCAATTTATTTTTTCTCTGTGATATAATCGCAGTTGCCAGACAGTGAGAGGCTGCAGGCTCACAGACTGTACTGTGTCCACTGGCCAGGCCACCATTCATACTGTTACAGGGTGTCACACTCACAATACCTGGCAGATAAAAAAAAGTAAATTTATTTTTTCTCTGTGATATAATCGCAGTTGCCAGACAGTGAGAGGCTGCAGGCTCACAGACTGTACTGTGTCCACTGGCCAGGCCACCACTCATACAGTTACAGGGTGTCACACTCACAATACCTTGCAGATAAAAAAAAGCCAATTTATTTTTTCTCCGTAATAAATATAATCGCAGTTGCAAGCCAGTGTGTGTCAGGCCCACACAGACTGTACTGTGCCCACTGCCCACCACTTATATAGGGTGGCACAGTACCTTGCACGCATAGTACCACTTATCTAAAAAAAAATGACAGGCAGAGGCAGGCCACCCCGCAGGGGCCGTCGTGGTGCTGTGATTTCCACTGGCCCTGGCAGGAAAATGTATGTGTTATGTGCATGTGATAGATATTTATCTGTTGTACATACATACATGCTATTGACATAGTGCCGCTGAAAAGTAAGAAGAATAATCAATGCACCAATCAGTAGTATCTACTATTGGGGGAGGGGGGGACTCGGGCGGCGGAGGAGGAAAAAAATAAATATATTAATTTGTATCAATGTAGTTCTTATTCGCATACACGAATATTTAGCAACACTCAATCTACATATAAAAAATTTATATGTAGATCGAGTGTTGCTAAATATTGTTCTGCCATGCATGCAATATAAAATAAAATACAGTGCTGTATTACAATATTACAGTTAGAATAACTTCTTCTTCTTCTTCTTTTTGAAAGCGAATTCACACCATTTTCGATTGCCGATTTTACTCCAGGCAGACTGCCAAACTCCACTGGTAGCAAAAGCGAAACCGAAACCAGGGCACATGACACGTGACACGATTACGGCATAAGATCGCATCCTCACGCGATCATTCATAACGTTCCAGATTTTCGGCAAAAGATTGATCTCACCCTGCTTCTTGCAATATAGCGAATATTCGAAAAAACAAATGTAGAATCGATCAATTTAGCTAATATAGTGCTATAATCTTCTTTGTCTAATAGTTGTAACTTTTTTTTCTCTTCTGAACTTCTGATTTAAAAAAAATTAAGACTCTTAAAAAAAAGATTATAGCACTATATTTGCTAAATTGCTCTATGTTTGCATTTAGCGAACATTCGCTATTACTATATATTCTTGTTTTAGAATATGACAAATATTCTAAAAAAGAATATATAGCAATATAGCGAATATATTCGTTATTTAGAATATTTGTCAATTATTTTTCGATATAAAAACATGATTCCTTCCTGCTTAATTTTCTTGTGGGCCATTGACTCATTGGCCCACAAGCAAGAAGCAGTGAAGAATCATGTTTTCTAATGTTTAAAAATCACGAATATTCGATATAGCGAATATATAGCACTATATTTGAAATATTCGCGAATTCTCGAAGTTGCGATATTCGCTAAAAAAATATGTTATTCGAATATTCGCGCTCAACACTAGTGGTAAAATCTTTTGTGACTTATTTTGGTGGAAAAACTAATTTCCACCTCCTTCAGCTATATATATATATATATATATATATATATATATATATATATATATAAGTGGTGCCAGCACCACCTAGGGGTGAATAAAGGTAAATGACACTGTCAGTGTAACGGTCGCGTACACACACACACAGGGGGGGAGGGAAGTGACCACTGCGCTCCACCCTTACCCCTGGCCCTGCCTACTTGCCTCGCGAGTCCTAATGACAGGGGACAACTGGACGGCAATCCCTAACTTGGAATAAGTGCAGGGATGACAGACAGACAAACAACAGGACGTGAACGGACCGAGTCAATACCAGGAAAGCTACAAAGTACAAAGGATTAAGCAAAGAATGGTCAGGAGAAGCCGGGGTCAAATACCAGGAGAGCAGAGAAGTACAAGAGGAGTCCTAAGAGAGTAGTCAGGTGGGAGCCGAGGTCACAATACCAGGACGGATGCGCAGTACAGGAGGATCAGGCAAAAGGATAGTCAAGGAACAGGATCAGGTAAGTATTCAGCAGTCCAACAAATAGCCAGGAACCTAGAAATTAAAAGGCAACCTGTAGCCAGCAGGCTGCCTGTATTTATAGTGGGGAGTGAGGGTCATGTGACGTGGCCAGCGTCACATGACCGACAGACCAACCAGTCGAGCACCGAGTGATCAGCTCGGCGCTCAAGGCAGACTTAGGAGCAGGGAGCCACCCAGCTAGTAAAGCCGCCCTGGGAATGAGGTCAAACACAGATCCTCATTTCCAAAGCTAAGCAACAGGTCTGCGGGCGATGGGGGACCGAGTGTACCTTCGGAACCCCGTGACAGTAACCCCCCTTTTACGAGGGGCCACCGGACCCAAGACTTCAGGCGATGGCTTTTCAGGGTGTTCTAAATGAAAGAGGAGAAACCTTTTATTGTGGAGGTGGATGCGTCCGAGGACGGCGCAGGAGCAGTCCTTTCACAAGGTCCTGCTAGCCTCACTAATCTGAGACCATGTGCCTTCTTCTCCAGGAAATTCTCTCCCACGGAGAGAAACTACGACATAGGGAATAGGGAGCTGCTGGCCATTAAATGGGCATTTGAGGAGTGGAGGCATTTTCTGGATGGGGCAAGGCATTGTGTAACTGTTGTCACTGACCATAAAAACCTTATGTTTCTCGAGTCTGCTAAGAGATTGAATCCCCGTCAAGCCAGATGGGCTCTGTTTTTTACTCGTTTTGATTTTTCCATCACGTTCAGGCCGGGAAGTAAAAATGTGAAGGCGGACGCATTATCTCGGAGCTTCCAGGCTTTTCAACCTACTGAGGTACCACCTGAATCCATCCTACCAGCAAAAATCTTCTTAGCAGCTCTTACCCAGGATATCTCGGCTCGCATTAGGTCGGAACAACATCTGGCACCGGTATCCACCCCAACAGATAAGTTGTTTGTTCCCGTACAATTTCGTCTCCAGCTGTTGGGTGAGTGTCACGATTCTGCCTTTTGTGGACATCCGGGTGTTGAGGGCACTAAGGATCTGGTTTCTAGATCTTATTGGTGGCCCACTCTAACTAGGGATGTCAAGTCCTATGTGTCAGCCTGTGAGGTTTGTGCCAGGTCCAAGACACCTAGGACTCGCCCTGCTGGTAACCTACGACCCCTACTCATTCCCAGTAGACCCTGGTCCCATATCTCGATGGACTTTATAACTGACCTACCGCCGGCGGAGGGTAAGACTGTAGTGTGGGTAGTGGTGGATAGGTTTAGCAACATGGTCCATTTCATTCCCCTGTCTAAACTCTTGAATGCCAAAACCCTGGCGTCTATTTTTGTTAAAGAAATTGTTCGATTGCATGGTATCCCGGAAAATATTGTTTCTGACAGGGGTGTGCAGTTTGTGTCCAAATTCTGGAGGGCCTTCTGTCAAAAATGTAAAATTTCATTGTCTTTTTCCTCTGCCTACCACCCTGAGAGTAATGGGCAGACTGAACGACTTAATCAGTCTGTCGAACAATTCTTGAGGTCGTATGTTGCTGATGACCAGCAATTATGGGTGAAATTTCTTCCATTGGCTGAATTTGCTTTGAATAACCGTGTCAATTCTCATCCCCGTTTTCATTCTGGGTTGTCCGTCTCCTCCTCTAACCCTGAAGCGGATAAACTCTCCTCCGAACTGTGCACAGTTTGGGCCCGGGTTCAATCGAACCTAGAAAAGGCTCAATGTTCTCAAAAACTCAAGGCCGATAGGAGACGTTCAAGGGGGGTAAACTTTCAGGTTGGGGATAAAGTATGGTTGTCCTCCAAGAATCTATCTCTCAAGGTAACTTCTAAAAAATTTGCTCCTCGTTTTATTGGACCATATAAGATCACGGAACTGATTAACCCGGTATCTTTTAGGTTGGAGCTGCCCGAGTCATTCCACATTCATAATGTGTTCCATAAATCTCTGCTTAAAAAATATTTTGAACCGGTAGTACCATCAAAAGCCTCGCCTCCGCTGGTTCTTGTTAATGATGCTGTCGAGTATGTGGTGTCTAAAATAGTGGATGTCCGGAAGGTGCGTAATTCCTTGCAGTACCTGATTCACTGGAAGGGGTATGGACCTGAAGAGAGATCTTGGGTACCTGCCAGGGAGGTTCATGCTCCTAGACTTGTTCGTAAATTTCATTTTGAACACCCTGAAAAGCCATCGCCTGAAGTCTTGGGTCCGGTGGCCCCTCGTAAAAGGGGGGGTACTGTCACGGGGTTCCGAAGGTGCACTCGGTCCCCCATCGCCCGCAGACCTGTTGCTTAGCTTTAGGAATGATGATCTGTGTTTGACCTCATTCCCAGGGCTGCTTTACTAGCTGGGTGGCTCCCTGCTCCTAAGTCTGCCTTGAGCGCCGAGCTGATCACTCGGTGCTCGACTGGTTGGTCTGTCGGTCATGTGACGCTGGCCACGTCACATGACCCTCACTCCCCACTATAAATACAGGCAGCCTGCTGGCTACAGGTTGCCTGTTAATTTCTAGGTTCCTGGCTTTTTGTTGGACCGCTGAATACTTACCTGATCCTGTTCCTTGACCATCCTTTTGCCTGATCCTCCTGTACTGCGCATCCGTCCTGGTATTGTGACCTCGGCTCCCACCTGACTACTCTCTTAGGACTCCTCTTGTACTTCTCTGCTCTCCTGGTATTTGACCCCGGCTTCTCCTGACCATTCTTTGCTTAATCATTTGTACTTTGTAGCTTTCCTGGTATTGACTCGGTCCGTTCACGTCCTGTTGTTTGTCTGTCTGTCATCCCTGCACTTATTCCAAGTTAGGGATTGCCGTCCAGTTGTCCCCTGTCATTAGGACTCGCGAGGCAAGTAGGCAGGGCCAGGGGTAAGGGTGGAGTGCAGTGGTCACTTACCTTCTCCCCTGTGTGTGTGTGTGTACGCGACCGTTACAGATTAACAGGCCTAGAAACAGAATCTCCTGCACACCAAAGACAAATTTCTCTTGTTTAGCGGATAGCTGATTCTCCCTCAACACCTCTAATACTTGTCTAACATGAGACACATGGGATTCGAAGTCAGGAGAGAATATCAAAATGTCGTCAAGATAGACAATAACAAATTTACCTAAGAACTCCCTAAGAATGTCATTCATGAAGTTTTGGAACACAGCTGGGGCATTGCTGAGTCCAAAAGGCATCACCTGATATTCAAAGTGTCCTACCGGAGTATTGAACGCCGTCTTCCATTCGTCTCCCTCCTTGATTCGGATTAGATTGTATGCCCCTTTCAGGTCAATTTTGGAAAACCAGGTTGCCCCCAGGACCTGGTTAAATAAATCCGGAATCAATGGGAGGGAGTATCTATTCTGGACAGTGATTTTATTTGATCTCCGGTAATCGATACATGGCCTAAGACCACCATCTTTTTTCTTAACAAAGAAAAACCCCGCCCCCATAGGAGAGACAGAAGGTCTAATATGCCCTTTACCAAGGCTCTCCTTAATATAATCTTCCATGGCCTTGCGTTCGGGCATAGAAAGATTATAAATTCGTCCTTTAGGAAACTTGGCCCCCTCTACTAGCTCTATGGTACAATCATAAGGTCTATGGGGGGGTAGAACCTCCGGGGTTGGTGATGAGAATACATCAGAATATTCTCTAACAACAGAGGGTAAAGTATCAGACTTTACTGAGACCCCAGCCTGTACCACGGACAGGCACGAGTCACACTTAGGCCCCCATCTCACCAACTCCCCATTGGACCAATCTATAGTGGGGTTATGTAGTCGGAGCCAAGGCAACCCTAGTACCACCTCAGCAGGTAGGTTCTCCAGAACTAGAAGCGAACATCTCTCTGAGTGGCACACACCCACGGTTAGAGAAATCTCCGAGGTACATAAGCTCACCGTACCACCAATAAGAGGAGTAGCATCAATAGCCATGACATGAATAGGAGTTGGTAAGGCAGGGCGTAGGGGTCGTAGGTTACCAGCAGGGCGAGTCCTAGGTGTCTTGGACCTGGCACAAACCTCACAGGCTGACACATAGGACTTGACATCCCTAGTTAGAGTGGGCCACCAATAAGATCTAGAAACCAGATCCTTAGTGCCCTCAACACCCGGATGTCCACAAAAGGCAGAATCGTGACACTCACCCAACAGCTGGAGACGAAATTGTATGGGAACAAACAACTTATCTGTTGGGGTGGATACCAGTGCCAGATGTTGTTCCGACCTAATGCAAGCCGAGATATCCTGAGTAAGAGCTGCTAAGAAGATTTTTGCTGGTAGGATGGATTCAGGTGGTACCTCAGTAGGTTGAAAAGCCTGGAAGCTCCGAGATAATGCGTCCGCCTTCACATTTTTACTTCCCGGCCTGAACGTGATGGAAAAATCAAAACGAGTAAAAAACAGAGCCCATCTGGCTTGACGGGGATTCAACCTCTTAGCAGACTCGAGAAACATAAGGTTTTTATGGTCAGTGACAACAGTTACACAATGCCTTGCCCCCTCCAGAAAATGCCTCCACTCCTCAAATGCCCATTTAATGGCCAGCAGCTCCCTATTCCCTATGTCGTAGTCTCTCTCCGTGGGAGAGAATTTCCTGGAGAAGAAGGCACATGGTCTCAGATTAGTGAGGCTATCAGGACCTTGTGAAAGGACTGCTCCTGCGCCGTCCTCGGACGCATCCACCTCCACAATAAAAGGTTTCTCCTGATCAGGCTGGATCAGAATGGGAGCGCTACTGAATGCCTTTTTTAATTTTTCAAATGAAGAAATGGCCTCAGTAGACCAATTCTCCAAATCTGCCCCTTTCTTAGTAAGGTCGGTCAACGGTTTAGCAATTATGGAAAAATTCATAATAAATTTACGATAGTAATTGGCGAAACCTAAGAACCGTTGTAAGGCCTTTAAGGATGAAGGTCTTACCCATTCCTTAATTGCTAGTACCTTACCAGGATCCATCTTGAAGGCGTGAGGAGTCAGAACATGCCCTAGAAACAGAATCTCCTGCACACCAAAGACACATTTCTCTTGTTTAGCAGATAACTGATTCTCTCTCAACACCTCTAATACTTGTCTAACATGAGACACATGGGATTCGAAGTCAGGAGAGAATATCAAAATGTCGTCAAGATAGACAATAACAAATTTACCTAAGAACTCCCTAAGAATGTCATTCATGAAGTTTTGGAACACAGCTGGGGCATTGCTGAGTCCAAAAGGCATCACCTGATATTCAAAGTGTCCTACCGGAGTATTGAACGCTTCCATTCATCTCCCTCCTTGATTCGGATTAGATTGTATGCCCCTTTCAGGTCAATTTTGGAAAACCAGGTTGCCCCCAGGACCTGGTTAAATAAATCCGGAATCAATGGGAGGGAGTATCTATTCTGGACAGTGATTTTATTTAATCTCCGGTAATCGATACATGGCCTAAGACCACCATCTTTTTTCTTAACAAATAAAAACCCCGCCCCCATAGGAGAGACAGAAGGTCTAATATGCCCTTTACCAAGGCTCTCCTTAATATAATCTTCCATGGCCTTGCGTTCGGGCATAGAAAGATTATAAATTTATCCTTTAGGAAACTTGGCCCCCTCTACTAGCTCTATGGTACAATCATAAGGTCTATGGGGGGGTAGAACCTCCGGGGTTGGTGATGAGAATACATCAGAATATTCTCTAACAACAGAGGGTAAAGTATTAGACTTTACTGAGACCCCAGCCTGTACCACGGACAGGCACGAGTCACACTTAGGCCCCCATCTCACCAACTCCCCATTGGACCAATCTATAGTGGGGTTATGTAGTCGGAGCCAAGGCAACCCTAGTACCACCTCAGCAGGTAGGTTCTCCAGGACTAGAAGCGAACATCTCTCTGAGTGGCACACACCCACGGTTAGAGAAATCTCCGAGGTACATAAGCTCACCGTACCACCAATAAGAGGAGTAGCATCAATAGCCATGACATGGATAGGAGTTGGTAAGGCAAACATAGGAATACCCAATCTTACAGCATACTCAGAGTCAATAAAGCTAGCCGCTGAGCCAGAATCAATAAAGGCCTTACCCGGCCATTTATCTACTCCCAGAGAAATCGTAATGGGTACCGAAAGCTTACATTTAGAAAATTCAGGGTGTACCTGGTCTTTAGGTTGCCTTGCCTTAGGAGACTTGACAGAGAGGACCTTCTTAGGACACTGGTTGATCCAATGGTCAGAATCTCCACAGTAAAAGCATTCTCCACGTCTGCGGCGAAGATTCCCTCGGGTCATGCCAACCTGCATGGGTTCCTCGGTGGAGATCTCAGCATTGTCTCTGGGATAGGCCTCTGGCTGGACCACCATCTGGAAGAGAACTGTTGTTCCTGTCGTCTCTCTCTAACCCGTCGGTCAAGTCGGACAACAAGGGTCATCATCTCCTCTAAGGTCTCTGGAAGTTGATAACTGACCAGAAGATCCTTTAATTTATCAGACAGACCTGACCTGAACTGACTCTTCAGGGCTGGTTCGTTCCATCCTGAGTGGACACACCACCTTCTGAATTGGGTGCAATAATCCTCCGCTGGTAAATTGCCCTGAACCAGTGCCTTTAGAGCAGTCTCGGCTACTAGAGCCCTGTCTGGTTCATCATAGAGGGTACCTAGGGCCTGAAAGAACCCCTCCACAGAATATAAACAACTGGCGCCAGCAGGTAAAGAGAACGCCCAGTCCTGGGGATCACCCTGTAATCGGGAAATGATAATGCCCACGCGTTGACTCTCGGGCCCAGAGGACACGGGGCGCAAACGGAAGTAAAGTTTGCAACTCTCCTTAAAAGAGAGAAACTTCTTCCGGTCTCCAGAAAAGGTTTCTGGGAGCTTAATCTGGGGCTCAAAATGCAGACTGGAGGCCTGAGGAGTGGAAGAGCCTTGCCCTAACTCAAAAGAGCTGAGTTTTTCCCCTAACTCCTGCACCATCTGCGTCAGATTAGAGACATAGTCAGTCAGGGTCACCAGAGGATTCATAATACAGTGGTTATTGGGCCTGTTAATCTGTAACGGTCGCGTACACACACACACAGGGGGGGAGGGAAGTGACCACTGCGCTCCACCCTTACCCCTGGCCCTGCCTACTTGCCTCGCGAGTCCTAATGACAGGGGACAACTGGACGGCAATCCCTAACTTGGAATAAGTGCAGGGATGACAGACAGACAAACAACAGGACGTGAACGGACCGAGTCAATACCAGGAAAGCTACAAAGTACAAAGGATTAAGCAAAGAATGGTCAGGAGAAGCCGGGGTCAAATACCAGGAGAGCAGAGAAGTACAAGAGGAGTCCTAAGAGAGTAGTCAGGTGGGAGCCGAGGTCACAATACCAGGACGGATGCGCAGTACAGGAGGATCAGGCAAAAGGATAGTCAAGGAACAGGATCAGGTAAGTATTCAGCAGTCCAACAAATAGCCAGGAACCTAGAAATTAACAGGCAACCTGTAGCCAGCAGGCTGCCTGTATTTATAGTGGGGAGTGAGGGTCATGTGACGTGGCCAGCGTCACATGACCGACAGACCAACCAGTCGAGCACTGAGTGATCAGCTTGGCGCTCAAGGCAGACTTAGGAGCAGGGAGCCACCCAGCTAGTAAAGCCGCCCTGGGAATGAGGTCAAACACAGATCCTCATTCCCAAAGCTAAGCAACAGGTCTGCGGGCGATGGGGGACCGAGTGTACCTTCGGAACCCCGTGACAGTCAGCCTGTTAAAGGGAATTACAGCATGATACAACAACACATTTGAAATTACATTTAGCAACAGTTTAAAGTGCCCACATATAGCACATAGTGGGACACTGCATCAAGATGAATCAGGCCTGATGCATCAGACTAGATCATACATGGTGCCACACCAACAATTTGACAAAAGAGATTGGTTTCTTCTGGCTACCTGCCTCAGCTACTATACTGATGTTGTTACAAGCCTGATGCCACACATCTGATGCCATGTGCTCCTTCTTTCACCCATCATCTTCAGTGGGTACTGGTATTGCCACCAACCTCCACAGTATGTCACCTTGCCACTCTGTGGCCTCCTGATGCTGCCGCCACCTCCAGACTCTGTCATTGTGCCGCTCTGTGGTCTACTCATGCTGCTTTCACCTCCAGACTCTGTCATTGTGCCACTCTGTGGTATCCTCATGTTGCTGCCACCTCCAAGCTATGTCACCTTGCTACTCTGTGGTCTACTCATGCTGCTGCTGCCATATCCACACTATGTCACCTTGCCACTCCGTGGCTTCCTGATGCTGCCGCCACCTCCAAACTATGTCACCTTGCCACTCGCTGGCCTCATCATACTGCTGCCATTTACAGACTCTGTCATTGTGGCCTTCTCATGATGCTGCTGCTGCATCCGCCACTTTCGGTAATATTGATGGGTGACTGAAAAACTCCTTTTGCTTTATAGACTGAATGGCGTTGTGTGAGGTCGTGTGACGTATGAAAATGTGAGGAAAATATATATTATGAAACAACAAATATGCAAAAAGTACATGAAAACAATGACAACCTCCTGATGCCGCCGTCACCACCAGACTCGGTCATTGTGCCACTCGGTGGCCTCCTCATACTGCCGCGACCTCCAGACTCTGTCATTGTGCCACTCGGTGACATCCTCATACTGCTGCAAACTCCAGACTCTGCTGTTGTGCCACTCGGTGGCTTTCTCCTGATCCCGCCATGTCCAGACTCGGTCATTGTGCCACTTGGTGGCCTCCTCATACTGCCGCCACCTCAAAACTCTGTCATTGTGCCACTCGGTGGCCTCCTCATACTGCCACCACCTCTAGACTCTGTCATTGTGCCACTCGGTGGCCTCTTCATACTGCTGCCAACTCCAGACTCTGTCATTGAGCCACTCGGTGGCCTCCTCATACTGCTTCCACCTCCAGACCCTGTCATTGGGCCACTCTGTGGTCTCCTCATGCTGCTTCCACCTCACCACTATGTCATAGGTCCACTCTGTGGACTTCTCGTGATGTTCCCACCCTCCCCACTTCATGGCTGGTCCACTATTTTGCCTTTTGGCCTGGCTGACATCATCATTTATTTCACCTTTTTTCTGATCTGTCAGAAGGAGACGCACAACGGATCCTGTATGTGTAGCAGCTGTAAGGCCTGTATGGTCCCATCAGAATTGGCTTATGATTTGGTAGCCAAAAGCAGGAGGGGGTACAAAACACAGAAGACATGCAAATATTCCATTTACGTGTCATCTCTATTTTAGATCCACTCCTGTTTTTTTGTGGCATTAGCAATACTGATGGATTATTGAGCAAATGCTGACCGAGTGAAGGCGTATGCTCCACAGACAGGATCTGTTTTTTGTGGGTTATTGTTCTGGTGGATCAGAGGAAGGGCTAATTAATCAGTGACGTCAAAAAAAATTACTACTGACACCGTCTTCACTCTGTCAGGAGGGCTCTACTTGTATACGTGTTTAATGGAACAGGTTCTGTTGACATCGATGTAGAATCAGCTGATGACAGTGTAAAAGGAGTGCGCTTCTTCTTCGCGCTAACATCGACCTGTAAGGCTGAGTTCATACTTGAGTTATTTGATCAGTTTTGGCCCCGTGACTGCCCAAATAAGTGAAGTGTTCAGTGATTTTAAGAGCGACGTCTGTCATCTGCATATCATACGGACTCACAGTATTATTTCACTACCAAAGCAGACTCCTTATGCGTGCCAGGAAATAGCCATTTTTTTACATAATTTGCAGCAAATATATTCGGATCGAATCAAATTTTTCCCGAAAAATTTGGCAAAACGGCAAATCCAATTTTTTTAAAATTTGCTCATCTCTAATGTCATCCTTTTTTTTGGTGATCCTTGTTTTGCGGACTGCAAAATACATATTGTCGTTTGCATGAGCCCTTAACTTGAGCCACTGTAAGGCCCCTTTCACACGAGCGAGTATTCCGCGCGGATGCGATGCGGGAGGTGAACGCATTGCACCCGCACTGAATACCGACCCATTCATTTCTATGGGGCTGTTCACACGAGCGGTGATTTTCACGCATCACTTTTGCGTTGCGTGAAAATCGCAGCATGCTCCTCTTTGTTCGTTTTTCACGTAACGCAGGCCCCATAGAAATGAATGGGGTTGCGTGAAAATCGCAAGCATCCGCAAGCAAGTGCGGATGCGGTGCGATTTTCACGCACAGTTGCTAGGAGACGATCGGGATGGAGACCCGATCATTATTATTTTCCCTTATAACATGGTTATAAGGGAAAATAATAGCATTCTGAATACAGAATGCATAGTAAAACAGAGCTGGAGGGGTTAAAAAAAATAAAAAAATAATTTAACTCACCTTAATCCACTTGCTCGCGTAGCCCGGCATCTCCTTGTGTCTCCTTTGTTGAAAAACCTGTGGTGAGCATTAACTATAGTTCAAGGACCTGGGATGACGTCACTCCGGTCATTACATGGTACGTCACATGATCTTTTACCATGGTGATTCACCATGGTAAAAGATCATGTGAAGTACCATGTGATGACCGGAGTGACGTCATCCCAGGTCCTTGAACTATAGTTAATTCTCACCACAGGTCCTATACAGTAAAAAAAAAGACAGACGGAGATGCCGGCTACGCGAGCAAGTGGATTAAGGTGAGTTAAATGATTTTTTTTTTTTTTTAACCCCTCCAGCGCTGTTTTACTATGCATTCTGTATTCAGAATGCTATTATTTTCCCTTATAACCATGTTATAAGGGAAAATAATACTATTTACAGAACACCGATCCCAAGCCCGAACTTCTGTGAAGAAGTTCGGGTTTGGGTACCAAACACGCACGATTTTTCTCACGCGAGTGCAAAACGCATTACAATGTTTTGCACTCGCGCGGAAAAATCGCACATTTTTCGCACATTTTTCCGCAACGCCCGTGTGAAAGAGGCCTAATAGTACGCCACTGTGATATTGCAGACAGAAGAACTTTGCCTACAACATCACTTGCGGTCGCCGGCTTTATTATACTGCTGCTATCCTAATCTTATGGCCCGAGCAGATATAAATAGGATCCTAACCGTTTGATCTTATTGTCGCTCCTGTAGCACCTAAGTAGCTTTACATAGGAAGGGGCCCCCTACATAATGGGAATTGGTGCCTTCATGACATGTTCACAAGGTATTGATAGGTTGTCATTGCAGATGGCGACCTAACAGTGGCCACCTGGTCTGCCATGTACTGAATCAGGGCTTGCTAGACTGCCTGTCAGTGCAACATACAGAAGTATTACAATGTCTTATAGATGCAATCTAAGGATTGCATGTTCAAATTTCCAATTCAAAAAAAAAAAAAAAAAATTAATATAAAAAAAAGTTACAGCATTTCCCTTACAACATAGTTTTAATATGGCAAAAGCTTTTTAAAAAATGTTATCCTGCAGTGTGAACACCATTAAAAAAAACACTCTACCCAAAAGAGTAATAAAAATGAATCAATAAATTGTATCTCCTCTAAAATGGTACCAATGGAAAGCGAAACTTGCCCTTCTAAAAATAATCCATAATCTATGGAAAAAACTGAAATATAATGGATCATGAAATGCAGTGAAAAAAATAACATACAAAAAAACCTTTGAATCCAGAGGAAAAAAAGCAGACTGGTTTGAGAGCTGCAATTATACAAGCAGGCAAATAACACGAGTTTGTGAGCGTTCACGTGTTTCAGTTCAAGTGTGTGTTTGTATTGTGTGACTTTAGATTACGTGACTTCAGATTCAGGAACTTTAGGAGGGGACAGTAAGTTAGATTCTTATCACTGCACTATATTGTATTTTTCTCTTTTTTTTTGCATAATCCTCACTTATTATGTGTTCCATTATTGACAAAGCAGTCCAGTGCACATCTTGTCTAATGTATGCAGTTCTGGAACAGCCATTTGAGGGTGAATATCTTTGTTCAAAATGTGAACAAATTGCCCCTTTGGAATCACACATCGAGTATCTAAACGAGCAAATTTCAACACTGAGAAGCGGTGAATCAATGTATGTCGTATATCTGGACTTCTCCAAAGCATTTGACACTGTACCACATAAAAGGTTAGTATATAAAATGAGAATGCTTGGACTGGGAGAAAATGTCTGTATGTGGGTAAGTAACTGGCTCAGTGATAGAAAACAGAGGGTGGTTATTAACGGTACGATAACTCAGGGGTCAGTATTGGGCCCTATTCTCTTCAATATATTTATTAATGATCTTGTAGAAGGCTTGCACAGTAAAATATAAATTTTTGCAGATGACAGTAAACTGTGTAAAGTAATTGACACGGAAGAGGACAGTATACTATAGAAACATAGAAACATAGAAACATAGAAACATAGAATGTGTCGGCAGATAAGAACCATTTGGCCCATCTAGTCTGCCCAATATATCTGAATCCTATGAATAGTCCCTGGCCCTATCTTATATGAAGGATGGCCTTATGCCTATCCCATGCATGCTTAAACCCCTTCACTGTATTTGCAGCTACCACTTCTGCAGGAAGGCTATTCCATGCATCCACTACTCTCTCAGTAAAGTAATACTTCCTTATATTACTTTTAAACCTTTGCCCCTCTAATTTAAAACTGTGTCCTCTTGTGGTAGTTTTTCTTCTTTTAAATATGCTCTCCTCCTTTACCGAGTTGATTCCCTTTATGTATTTAAAAGTTTCTATCATATCCCCTCTGTCTCTTCTTTCTTCCAAGCTATACATGTTAAGGTCCTTTAACCTTTCCTGGTAAGTTTTATACTGCAATCCATGTACTAGTTTAGTAGCTCTTCTCTGAACTCTCTCTAGAGTATCTATATCCTTCTGGAGATATGGCCTCCAGTACTGCGCACAATACTCCAAGTGAGGTCTCACCAGTGTTCTGTACAGCGGCATAAGCACTTCACTCTTTCTACTGCTTATACCTCTCCCTATACATCCAAGCATTCTGCTGGCATTTCGTGCTGCTCTATTACATTGTCTTCCCACCTTTAAGTCTTCTGAAATAATTACTCCTAAATCCCTTTCCTCAGATACTGAGGTCAGGACTGTGTCAAATATTCTATATTCTGCCCTTGGGTTTTTACGCCCCAGGTGCATTATCTTGCACTTATCCACATTAAATTTCAGTTGTCAGAGTTCTGACCATTCTTCTAGTTTTCCTAAATCCTTTTCCATTTGGCGTTTCCCTCCAGGAACATCAACCCTGTTACATATCTTTGTGTCATCAGCAAAAAGACAAACCTTACCATCGAGGCCTTTTGCAATATCACTTATGAAGATATTAAACAAAATTGGTCCCAGTACAGATCCCTGTGGAACCCCACTGGTAACATGACCTTGTTTTGAATGTTCTCCATTGACTACAACCCTCTGCTGTCTGTCACTCAGCCACTGCCTAATCCACTCAACAATATGGGAGTCCATGCTCAATGACTGCAGTTTATTGATAAGTCTTCTATGTGGGACAGTGTCAAAAGCCTTACTAAAATCTAGATATGCGATGTCTACTGCACCTCCACCGTCTATTATTTTAGTCACCCAGTCAAAAAAATCTATAAGATTTGTTTGACATGATCTCCCTGAAGTAAACCCATGTTGTTTTTCATCTTGCAATCCATGGGATTTTAGATGTTCCACAATCCTATCCTTTAATAGGGTTTCCATTAATTTGCCTACTATTGATGTCAGACTCACTGGTCTATAGTTGCTCGATTCCTCCCTACTACCTTTCTTGTCAATGGGCACGACATTTGCCAATTTCCAATCTTCCGGGACGACTCCTGTTACTAATGATTGGTTAAATAAATCTGTTAGCGGTTTTGCCAGCTCACCACTAAGCTCTTTTAATAATTTTGGGTGTATCTCATCAGGCCCCTGTGACTTATTTGTCTTCACCTTAGACAGCAAACTTAGAACATCTTCCTCTGTAAAGATACATGCATCAAATGTCATTGACGGAAGATATGTGTCACCGAGGTTCCTTGCCTCGGTAAGGTAAGAGCTGGTAATTTTATGTATCAGCGGCAGCTAGTGCTGACTGACACTATTGGTTATTTAGTGTGGCTGTAAAGCCGATCCGGGCCGGCTCTTAATGGGAGCAGCAGAAGTGCAGGGTGGGTGGCTGTTCCCCACGTTCCATGCTGGGTTTTGGTTAGGGATATAAAACCCAGCCAGCAGTCTCAGCTGGTATGGATTATCCTCCATTTGACAGTGGAGCTTTGCCAGTCTCTGTGTTGGAGCCTGAGAGTATGGGCCGGGACTAAGGCCTGCTATCTTGTTTGGATGAAAACACGTGGATTTCTGTTTCAACCAAGGACTTAGGTGTTGCTGCCTGGTGTTAACAAACACCAGACTCAAGGTGACTGTTTTTTTACTTGAAACTGACTTTTTGTTGTCGCTTTCCTGAACTGTTTAAGTTAAAGACGTTGTCGTTGCCTCTATACTGTGTCCACAAGCCTGTCTACCAGAGCAAATCCCCACAAAATTTTTTGTTTTCCCCTGGCACAAGTGCATGTCCTACATTAAGCCGGCAAGGTTACGACCCATGTCCACTGACAAAATAGAGGCGGTCGTGAAAGTCCTCGTGGAGGCTAACTTGCAGCAGTGGGAGGCTAACAAGCAGCAACAAGAAACTAACCAGCTGCTATTACAACATGTAATCGCATTGCAAGCGGCAGGAGCATCCCAGAACGTCCACGATGCCAGGAAAGCTGTCCTGATTCCTAAGATGACCCACTCGGATGACGTCGAGACCTATCTGGCGGTCTTCGAAAAGGTGGCCGTGAGGGAAAAGTTACCCCGAGACCAGTGGGCTGATGTCGTCGCTCTGTTCCTGGCATCTGGTCCGCAGCAAGTATTGTTTGATCTCCCTGATGATCAAGCGGCCGACTACCCGACAGTAAAAGGTGAGATCCTGGCGAGACTCGGGGTGAATGTATTGGTCCGGGCACAGTGGGTGCATCAGTGGGAATTTATCCTGGCTGAACCCGCCAGACCCCAATATTATGATCTGCTGCACCGAATGCAAAAGTGGCTGCAGTCTGACATATTGACTCCCACTGCTATGTTGGATTGGCTGTTGGCGGATGTGTTTTGGAGAGCTTTGCCATACCCTCTCCAGCACTGGATCGGCCAGGTGTCTCCAGATAATGCCTTGGAGATGGTCGACTTGGTGGAGCACTACGAGGCCACCAGAAATCTAAAGGGGGTTCTTTTGGGAGGGGGCCAGCCAAACCCTGAAAATCTCCACTCCCAACTCAGCGGCTGGTGCCAGCCAAACCCACTGGGGATGTATCCCTTGCAGACCCAGCCGCGGTGGTCTGCTGGCCGTGACACAAGCCTGGACACATAAGAGCCGACTGTCCCCATCAGGGTGAACCCATGGATACCAATTATGGCTACCGCCACTCATTGTATGCCAGGAAGCTGTGCGCCACAGGTTCCTCTGAGACTGTAGACAATAGTCACCTGTGCCAGGTAGAAGTGGGGGACACTCTGACGGTGGCACTGCTGGATTCAGGGAGCCTGGTGTCCCTGGTGAGAGCTGCCCTGGTGCGGCCCACGAGTATACTGCCCGAAAAGTCGCCGTTGTCTGCATTCATGGGGACTTAAAGGACTATCCCACCGCCCTGGTCTCTCTGTCAACAGTGGCCGGACAGATGAGGTGGCCGTCGCCATAAAGTTACCGTATGAGTTAATAATTGGGAGAGACTTCCCCTGTTTCCCGGCACTATGGCTGGATACAAAATTTACCGATACCCGGGAGACAGATGTAACCCTAGCAGAGTGGCCCGGCTCAGGAGGGAGGCCAGAACCCTGGGAACCTGAGTCATAAGGGCCAGCAGTAGGGGTGACCGCCACTTCGGTGGAAGAGGGGGAGACAACCCCGCTCAGTGTGATGGTGGGAGACGTGGAGGACTTGCCGCTGGGTCCTGACCTGGCAGACTTTAATGTCTCTGGGGATAATTTTGGTACAGCACAGCACCAGGACCCGACTCTGTCTCGAGCCTGTGAAAATGTGGTAATAGTTGAGGGTGAGCCGCAACAACCTGGGGCCAAGTCTATGCTCCCCCGTTTTGTGGTTCAACAGGAGATGCTGTACCAGATAAATCAACTACGGGGTGAACTTATTGAACAGCTGGTGGTGCCCAAGGCGTATCGCAAGCTCGTGTTAGAGTTAGCCCATCAACATGTTCTTGGGGGACACCTGGGCCAGCAGAAAACACACGACCGGATTCTACAGTGGTTCTACTGGCACAGTGTGTTTAGAGAGGTGGAAGAGTATTGTAAGTCTTGCCCAACCTGCCAGATACCCAGTCCTCAGCCACATTTCTGTAGTCTACTGGTCCCTCTCCCGATTATTGAGGTTCCATTCGAGCGGATCGCTATCGATCTCAAAGGCCCAGTACTGAAGTCCGGTAGAGGGCACCAACACATCTTGGTCATCCTCGAATACGCCACTCGGTACCCGGAGGCGGTGCCACTGCGTAATATATCAGTCAAACTCATAGCTAAAGAGTTAATGGAAATGTTTTCCAGAGTAGGTCTGCCTAAAGAGGTTCTGACTGACCAAGGGACCCCTTTTATGTCCCAGGTCATGAGAGAACTCTGTAAGTTGCTCTTCATAAAACAGTTGCGGACGTCCGTCTATCTCCTGCAAACAGACGGCCCAGTGGAGAGGTTTAATCAAACATTAAAAAATATGTTAAAAAGAGTGGTGTCTAAGGATGGGAGGGACTGGGATCTTCTTCTGCCCTATCTCATGTTCGCAGTGCGAGAGGTGCCCCAGGCCTCTACTGGGTTCTCGCCCTTCGAACTGCTATACGGCGGACACCCTCGCGGTCTGTTGGACATGGCCAAAGAGGCGTGGGAACAACAACCCACAACGCACAAAAGTGTTGTTGAGTATGTCACCCAGATGCAAGGACGGATGGAAACAGTGTTACCTCTGGTTAAGGAGCATATGGAGGCAGCGCAGCGAGCACCAAAATTAGGGTCTATAATCGTCACGCTCGGGTCCGGGTGATCGGGTATTGGTGCTGGTACCAACCATAGACAGTAAGTTCCAAGCTAGGTGGCAGGGGCCCTACGAGGTACTTGAAAACATTGGAGAGGTAGATTACAAGGTACATCAGCCGGGGGGGGGGGGGGGTGAAAGCCGAAGCAGGTGTACCATGTGAATCTGCTCAAACCCTGGAAAGATCGAGAAACCTGTACGGAAGACAGCCCACGCCTTCTCTGTCTGAAGCAAGGTAGCGGCTGCCACAGTGAAAATTGCTGACAGCCTCTCCTCTAAACAGGCTCAGGTAGCCAGGGAGTTTGTTAGTCGGAACACGGATGTGTTCTTGGACCTTACTGGACGCACTTCCATAATCCGACATGACATTATCACTGAGCCTCAGACAAAAGTCCGATTAAAACCATACCGGGTACCCGAGGATCGGCGACAAGCCATCGCGGAGGGATTGCAGCTAATGCTGCAGCTAAGCGTCATCAAGGAGTCAAAAAGTGAATTGGCCAGTCCGATAGTCTTAATACCCAAACCGGATGGGACATTGCGCTTCTGTAACGACTTCTGCAAACTGAATGAGGTATCCAAGTTTGATGCATATCCCATGCCCTGAGTAGATGAGCTTATTGAGAAGTTAGGCCAAGCCTGGTATTTGTCTGTGTTGGACCTCACCAAAGGGTACTGGCAGGTACCCTTGACTGAGGCTGCCAAGGAAAAAACGGCTTTCATCACACCAGATGGGCTGTATCAGTACAAGGTATTACCCTTTGGTCTACATGGCGCTCTCGCCACGTTTCAGAGGCTAATGGACATTGTAATCCGTCCACATCGTCGGTACACTTCGGCGTACTTGGACGATATCATTATCCACGGCACCGACTAGGAAAGTCACCTACCTAAAGTACAGGCTGTAGTGGACTCCCTTAGGAAGGCTGGCTTAACCGCTAACCCAAAAAAGTGCGCAATAGGGTTAGAAGAGATCAAGAACCTGGGGTATGTAATTGTGAGCTGAATTATTAAACCTCAGGTAAACAAAATTGAGGCAATTCGGAATTGGCCACGACCGGTCACTACTCGGCAAGTAAAGTTGTTCCTGGGAATGGTGGGATACTATATGAGGTTTGTCCCTCCACTTTGCTACAGTCGCTGCACAATTGACAGGCCTTTTGAAGGGACGCAAGTCAGTGACGGTCCAGTGGAATGAGCAGGCAAAAAAGGCTTTCTCCGCTCTGAAGTCGGCCCTGTGTAGGTCCCTGGTGTTGGTTACGCCTGACTTCAAGAGGGAGTTTTTGGTACAGACAGATGCCTCTGAAGTAGGCCTCGGAGCTGTACTCTCTCAGGACATCAATGGGGAGGAAGATCCCGTTGTTTTCCTGAGCCGCAAACTTACCCCAGCCGAGACTAGGTACAATATAGTGGAGAGAAAGTGCCTGGCAATCAAGTGGGTACTCGAGTCTCTCCGCTATTATCTGTTGGGGAGAAAGTTCCGTCTGGTAACCAACCACTCCCCTCTCAAGTGGATGAGCCAGGCCAAAGAGAGGAATGCTCGGTCACCAGGTGGTTTTTGTTTCTACAGAACTTTTCCATGGAACATAGGGCAGGCAGGTTACAGGGAAATGGGGATGCTCTGTCCCGGGTACACTGTCTGGAGGGTGTTCACCCCCTCAGAGTTGAACAAAGGGGGGAGGTATGTAGGAAAGTGCAAGGGGCCGTCATTGACGGAAGATATGTGTCACCGAGGTTCCTGGTAAGAGCCTGTAATTTTAAGTATCAGCGGCAGCTAGTGCTGACTGACACTATTGGTTATTTAGTGTGGCTGTTAAGCTGATCCAGGCCGGCTCTTACTGGGAGCAGCCAAAGTGCAGGGTGGGTGGCTGTTCCCCACGTTCCAGGCCGCGTTTTCGTTAGGGATATAAAACCCAGCCAGCAGTCTCAGCTGGTGTGGATTATCCTCCATCTGACAGTGGAGCTTTGCCAGTTTCTGTGTTGGAGCCTGAGAATTTGGACCGAGACTAAGACCTGCTATCCTGTTTGGATGAAAGCACATGGATTTCTGTTTCACCCAAGGATTTATGTGTTGCTGCCTGATGTGAACAAACACCAGACTCGAGGTGACAGTTTTTTCCTTGAAACTGACTTTTTGTCACTTTACTTATGTGTGAATAAAACACTGAACTCTTTAAGTTAAAGACATTGTCGTTGCCTCTATACTGCATCCGCAAGTCTGTCTACCAGAGCAAATCCCCACAACTGCTACAGATGGATCTGCATAGATTGGAGGCTTGTAATTAAAACCAAGCAATACCTAAGACCATATAAAATAATATCCCAGTGGGTTTAGTCCATAATACAAGAACACCAATACTTGAAACAACCAATAGCCCCATACAAATACACATGAGACATAATCTATAAAATATAATACAAAAGTTTTTTAGACATATATTAATCCATATTGAAGTGAAAACAAACAATGGGGGAAGATGACTAACCCACCCAAACCCCTATCTACAAAGACGGTCCGGAGGCTCCCAGAAAAAAAGTACCCACCGAATATAAATCACAGTATAACTGTGTACACCAAAAGCTAAAAGCAATCCTGTCAGGATTGAAAGACAAAATGGTGTCTAGCTGCTAGCCACTTGTGAGCATCAAAACCTTGAGAGCTTCAAGGAAAAATAATTAAATGCAAAACTGGCAAAACAATTAAAAGCCAATTGCCAAGGCTGAGCCCTGATAACAAATGACACACAAATGGGTAGCAGTAGTAAAAAACAAATACAGGGAGTGCAGAATTATTAGGCAAATGAGTATTTTGACCACATCATCCTCTTTATGCATGTTGTCTTACTCCAAGCTGTATAGGCTCGAAAGCCTACTACCAATTAAGCATATTAGGTGATGTGCATCTCTGTAATGAGAAGGGGTGTGGTCTAATGACATCAACACCCTATATTAGGTGTGCATAATTATTAGGCAACTTCCTTTCCTTTGGCAAAATGGGTCAAAAGAAGGACTTGACAGGCTCAGAAAAGTCAAAAATAGTGAGATATCTTGCAGAGGGATGCAGCACTCTTAAAATTGCAAAGCTTCTGAAGCGTGATCATCGAACAATCAAGCGTTTCATTCAAAATAGTCAACAGGGTCGCAAGAAGCGTGTGGAAAAACCAAGGCGCAAAATAACTGCCCATGAACTGAGAAAAGTCAAGCGTGCAGCTGCCAAGATGCCACTTGCCACCAGTTTGGCCATATTTCAGAGCTGCAACATCACTGGAGTGCCCAAAAGCACAAGGTGTGCAATACTCAGAGACATGGCCAAGGTAAGAAAGGCTGAAAGACGACCACCACTGAACAAGACACACAAGCTTAAACGTCAAGACTGGGCCAATAAATATCTCAAGACTGATTTTTCTAAGGTTTTATGGACTGATGAAATGAGAGTGAGTCTTGATGGGCCAGATGGATGGGCCCGTGGCTGGATTGGTAAAGGGCAGAGAGCTCCAGTCCGACTCAGACGCCAGCAAGGTGGAGGTGGAGTACTGGTTTGGGCTGGTATCATCAAAGATGAGCTTGTGGGGCCTTTTCGGGTTGAGGATGGAGTCAAGCTCAACTCCCAGTCCTACTGCCAGTTTCTGGAAGACACCTTCTTCAAGCAGTGGTACAGGAAGAAGTCTGCATCCTTCAAGAAAAACATGATTTTCATGCAGGACAATGCTCCATCACATGCGTCCAAGTACTCCACAGCGTGGCTGGCAAGAAAGGGTATAAAAGAAGAAAATCTAATGACATGGCCTCCTTGTTCACCTGATCTGAGCCCCATTGAGATCCTGTGGTCCATCATCAAATGTGAGATTTACAAGGAGGGAAAACAGTACACCTCTCTGAACAGTGTCTGGGAGGCTGTGGTTGCTGCTGCACGCAATGTTGATGGTGAACAGATCAAAACACTGACAGAATCCATGGATGGCAGGCTTTTGAGTGTCCTTGCAAAGAAAGGTGGCTATATTGGTCACTGATTTGTTTTTGAATGTCAGAAATGTATATTTGTGAATGTTGAGATGTTCTATTGGTTTCACTGGTAAAAATAAATAATTGAAATGGGTATATATTTGTTTTTTGTTAAGTTGCCTAATAATTATGCACAGTAATAGTCACCTGCACACACAGATATCCCCCTAAAATAGCTAAAACTAAAAACAAACTGAAAACTACTTCCAAAAATATTCAGCTTTGATATTAATGAGTTTTTTGGGTTCATTGAGAACATGGTTGTTGTTCAATAATAAAATTAATCCTCAAAAATACAACTTGCATAATAATTCTGCACTCCTTGTAGTAATAATCAATTACTCATGGTGGATACAAAGACCGAGGCCCCGGCACTGCTGCTACCTCGACGCGCGTTTCGCCAACCCACTGGCTTTGTCAGGAGGCTACGGTACGCTCGTGCATGTTGGGGTATAAAGATTTAAATCGCACCTAAGGTTAATGAGGTCGCTTACCCGGCATGATTAGGCGGCCCGCATCATGAAAGCGCGCCACTCGTCACTCTCACAGTAACGAACACCGACCGCGGGGGCAGCCGCAGCGGATCGCGGACCCATTCACTTTAATGGGTCCGCAAGCCGCCCGTTCCGTAAAAAAGATAGGACATGTTCTTTTTGCGGAACGGAAGTACGGGACGAAACCCCACGGGGTGCACACGTTCATGTGCGTGAGGCCTAAACCATATACTGCAATAGTTTAGCATTGCAATCTATAAGGGTTCATTCACACGCCCGCAAAATTGGTCCTGCAGACCCATTAATTTTTTTAATGGGGCTGCAAAAGATGTGCTTCCATTCTGCAGCCCCGCAAAAAAAAAAAACATGTCCTATTCTTGTCCACAGCCACGGGCAAGAAAAGGCATTTTTATCATTGTGCCAGCCATGTGCGGTCTGCAAAATGCAGAAGGCACATGGCCGGTGTCCGTGTTTTGCGGATCCGCAATTTGTGGACTACAAAACAGTTGCGGACGTGTGAATGGACCTTAAGGGCTCATGCACACGACAGTTGTTGTCTCGCGTTTTTCATGGATCCGTTGTTCCGTATCTGAGTTTTTTTTTTTTCTCCGATTTAAGTCTTCTTCTGTTCCGTTATTCCACAAAACATCCGTATGGTTTCCGTATGCGACTCATTTTTTGCGGATCGATAAGCTGTTTGAGAAGGCACTGATGATTTCAGTAGTGCTGCAGCCTTCAAGCACAGCACTATACATTGTACAGTGGCTCTGTTTGGTATGCCAGCTTCAATGGGGCTGAGCTGCGTCTAGGCCATGTGACTGATGAACGTGTTGTCAGTGACCTAGGAGAACCTGTGGGAAGGCTGCGGCAGTACTATGAGTGCCGATGCCTTTTCAACCAGCTGATCGGCAGGTGCCACAGGTGTTGGGCTTCCACCGATCAGATAATGATCAACTATCTAGAGCAGGCATAATCAACCTGTGGCCCTCCAGCTGTTGCAAAACTAGAACTCCCATCATTCCCTGACAGCCTACAGCTATCATCCTACAGAAGGGCATTGTGGGAGTTGTAGTTTTACAACAGCTGGAGGGCCGCAGGTTGAGCATCCCTGATCTAGACAATACGTCTTAAGTTATAAAAAAAAATCAGGAATCCCTTTTAACCCCTTGGATACCGGGGTTTTTTTTCATTTTAGCATTGTAATTTTTTTTCCCTGTCGTTTTTATTTTTTCGTTCACATAGCTGTATGAGGGTTTGTTTTTTGTGGGACAAGTTGTACTTTCCAATGTCACCATTTAATATTTTTATAGGATGTAGTGGAAAGTGGGAAAATTCCAAATGGGGTGGAAATGGGAAAAAATGCAATTCCGATGATGCCACATATGTATAGTTTTTCTTGCATTTTTAATACTGTAAAAAAATATAAAAATGCCCTATTATGACCCCGATTTTTTTTTATAGTTATGTCTACAGAGCTGTATTGGGTTTTATTTTTTTGTGGGACAATCTGAAGATTTTATTGATGCCATTTTGGAGTGTGTGTGACTTTTTTAAATTTTTTGGGGTAAGAGAAGCGATAAAAGAATGCCCAATCTGCCATTTTGATTATTTTTTTTTCCATTACACCAGTCGCCATTTGGGATAAATATTTTTATATTTTAATAGTACGGACCTTTTCAGATTCGGTGATGCCCATGATGTTTATATTTATTATTGTTTATGTATTAATTTTATTCTAGGGAAGAGGGGGCTAGGAGGCTACAATATCCAGCTTATACTGTATTTCCATAGAAGTATAGTATAAGCTCCAACTGCTGTTATCTTATGTTGTCCTGCTGGCCAAAATAGGAACTGCAGCTCTAATACCCTGGGTCTCTTCAGAGAGACTCAGCATATTAGAATCAATGACCTGCTTCCCCAATTGCACTTGACCGTGGCATTTAAAGGCTTAAATGCCTGCGATCAGCATTATTGTTGGTCGCAGACATTAGCCGTGGGCCTCTATTGTTTGAAACAGCAGAGACCCGCCGGCTATGTTACCCACTCCCAGCGCTGTACATGTACATATGGCACTGTGAGCCTAAGGGTTAATACATTGTGACCACAAATGTTTGTTTTATGTACTACCTGTGAACTCTGACAATGGGATTATAACATGCATTTCAAACATTGCTTGCATCTAAGTGGGGAAGGGTGTCTTTACAGTCTGAAAGCTCATTACATTTGCACAATTAAAGGGGTTTTGCCATCTTAAGCGGGCCATATGCTTGAAACCATGATTGGCCGCATTGTGGCTGCTAAGTCATCCATGGGATCGTTCATGCGAATTATCCCACCAGCAACATACCAAATTGAACTTGCCAACTTCCTGGTCTTTGAGCACAATGGCAATTGATTGGATGATTTTAAACAATCACACCATAAACATGCAGTTTTGGATGATGACATCTGCAGAAGACAAGAGTCAGCTGTTGGCCATCGTGAACAATAGTTCTCACAAGATTTTAAAATGACAGTTGGATGAAAATGGTAATTAGTCATTTTAGCCAACTTTTTTCATGTGTATGGCTAGCTTTGACCTTTATGGCATATACACATAAATAGGACCAGTAATTGCTAGCTATGTAATGTCTAATACAAGCATTAAAGCTGATTTATGTAGATATTATAATAGGCAATATCTAGCTGCTGCTTCTCCCTTGTCTGAATTTCCTCAGAGAGTTATATCTCCACCTTTATGCCTCCCAATTGGAAGCAGAAAGAGGGTTACAGAGGATGGGTATTGACACTGACTAACATGATGGGGGGGTGGAGGAAGGAAGTAATAGATCCCAGGAAAGGTCTTGATGTCATCACACAGACATGGATTCTGAGAAAGTAAACACGACTGCAGCCATGTGAGATAACATCTCCTGGATTTCAAAGAAAAGCCATTGACAAGTCCAAAGGAAACAAAAAATTTTACACTCACTTATAACACATGTGAATACTCTAGAAATGTGAAATTTTCATTTCATCTGGAAGATTTGTTTAGTAGTTTTTATAAAAAAGAAATTATACTATCTTAGTCATGAAATTCATCCTCCCCACCAAGAAAGTGCAATCTGCCCGAAAGCTGTGATACAATGTATTGGTCATTACTAGAGTTGAGCGGACACCTGGATGTTCGGGTTCGGCAGGTTCGGCCGAACATGAAAAAAAAGTTTGGGTTCGGGACCCGAACTTGACCCCGAACCCAAACCCCATTGAAGTCAATGGGGACCCGAATTTTTGGCCACTAAAATGGCTCTAAAATAGCCCTGGAAAGAGCTAGAGGGCTGCAAAAGGCAGCAAAATGTGCTTAAGAGCATGGCAAATGCTCTGCAAACAAATGTGGATAGGGAAATGAATAAAAAAAACATAAAAGACCTTAAAAAAAAAAATTAGGAATGATGTAGAAGGAAGAGGTTGAGGAGGCGGTGAATGGGTGGATGTGGCCGTGTAGGCTCACGTGGCGGTCTAGGTGGAAGCGGCGGCGACGGAGGAATAGGTAGCCAACACAGATGTGTTATTTTGCATTTTTACATCAGGGTATCCCCCAAAATATTGGGACATATATAAAAAAAAAAAAAAAGGAATAAGTGCACTTGAGTACAAGAATGGATGGTTAAGGCTGTTAGAACTGTCTATTCTGCACAAGGTACAGACAAGTCTTGTGGGATCCAGGCCTGGTTCATTTTAATAATGAACGTGAGCTTGTCCACGTTGGCTGTGGACAGGCGGCTGCGTCAGTCTATAATGACAGGGCAAGCTCTGGCCATGTGGACAATTTGGAGACCTAGAAGTTGAATGGGGCAGAACCATCAGTCAGTACGTGTAGGTGTGTGCACAGGTACCGTTCCACCATGTTGTTCAAATGCTGCCTCCTGCTAACACGCTCCATATCAGCAGTTGGGGCCGGTTGTTGCGGCGAGGTGACAAAGCTTTTCCACATGTCGGCCATGCTAACCCTGCCTTCTGAGGTGCTGGCGCTGACACAGCTGCGTTGGCGACCTCTTCCTCCTCCCCTGCCTTCGCCTTGTGCTTCCACTTGTCCCCCGGCGTCAGTCGGGAATGTTCTCAGGAGCGCGTCTACCAGCGTGCGCCTGTAGTCGCGCATCTTCTGATCACGCTCCAGTGAGGAAATTAAGGACGGCACATTGTCTTTGTAACAGGGACACGTTAAAATGTGGGCAACTCTGCTGTCGTTGCGCAGGCACTGCAACATGTAGTCGCTCATGTGTGCCAGGCTGCCCAGAGGTAAGGACAAGCTGTCCTCTGTGGGAGGCGTATCGTCTCTATCCTCCGTATCCCCCCAGCCATGCACCAGTGATGGGCCCGAGCTGCGTTGGATGCCACGCCGCTGTGAACATGCTTCATCCTCATCCTCCTCGTCCTCGTCCTCCTGTAGTGGGCCCTGGCTGGCCAAATTTGTACCTGGCCTCTGCTGTTTCAAAAAACCTCCCTCTGAGCCACTTCTAAAAAACTGGCCTGAAAGTGTTAGAGATGACCCCTCTTCCTCCTCCTCGTCCTGGGCTGATAATGGCGTCATCGCCACTGACCATGTTGGTGGAGTACTTGAAACAGCGCAACAGGGCACACAAGTCTCGCATGGAGGCCCAGTCATTGGTGGTGAAGTGGTGCTGTTCCGTAGTGCGACTCACCCATGCGTGCTGCAGCTGAAACTCCACTATGGCCTGCTGCTGCTCGCACAGTCTGTCCAGGATATGCAATGTGGAGTTCCACCTGGTGGGCACGTCTCATATGAGGCGCTGAGCGGGAAGGCCGAAGTTACGCCTTTTGCTACGCTGTTGGCTCGGTCTCACCACTGCCTCTTCCTCCGAACTCTGAAAGTCAGTGGCACAACCTTCATTTCATGTGGGGTCTAGGACCTCATCGTCCCCTGCATCGTCTTCCACCCAGTCTTCCTCCCTGACCTCCTTTTCGGTCTGCACACTGCAGAAAGACGCAGCAGTTGGCACCTGTGTTTCGTCATCAGAGACTGGCTGAGGTGGTATTCCCATGTCCTCATCAGGAAACATAAGTGGTTGTGCATCAGTGCATTCTATGTCTTCCACCCCTGGGGAAGGGCTAGGTGGATGCCCTTGGGAAACCCTGCCAGCAGAGTCTTCAAACAGTATAAGAGACTGCTGCATGTCTTGAAGCTCAGACAGGTTCCCCGATATGCACGGGGGTGATGTGACAGACTGATGGGCATGGGTTCCAGGCGCCACCTGTGCGCTTTCTGCAGAAGACTGGGTGGGAGATAATGTGAACGTGCTGGATCCACTGTCGGCCACCCAATTGACTAGCGCCTGTACTTGCTCAGGCCTTACCATCCTTAGAACGGCATTAGGCTCGACCAAATATCGCTGTAGATTCTTGCGGCTACTGGGACCTGAGGTAGTAGGTTCAGTAGGACATGTAGCTGTGGCAGAACGGCCATGTCCTCTCCATGTACCAGAGGCTCCACCAACACCACGACCATGACCGCATCCCTTATTAGATGTTTGCTTCATAGTTAGCGTTCACCAAGCAAAGTAAAAAAGGGTTAAGCCAATAAAAACCCTGATGTAGGGTATTGCACTCAATTTTTATTTTTTAAACTCTATATGACAGCGGTATTTGTGGCCTAAATTTCACAGTAACTTATGCACCTCTAATCCCAGATGTGCAGTATATCAGAGGGTTTTTTAACCCCAGTAAGCAAAAGCTGTATTTGTGGCCTAAAATGAACAGTCCCTTATGCACCTATAATCCTAGATGTGCACTATATGAAACAGAGGGGTTTGTTTCACCCAGTATGCCCCAGTATGCCAAAGCCGTATTTCTGGCCTAAATGTGACACTCACTTATGCACGTCTAATCCTAGATGTGCACTATATGAAAAAAAAATTTTTTTTTAACCCCAGTGTCTCAAAGCAGTATTTCTGGACTTGCAAACATGCAGATATCCTGTGCTGGTGCACTATCGTTGCATAAAATGGCTGCCGATTATGTATTGATATTGACTAACTGAAAGAAAAAAAGTTTGTTTTCAGTAGTAGTTGGTTCAGGGCAGGCTTAAAACAATTGTGCACTGCACCCACAAAACACATTTGCTGTAGATCGTTGATTAAAGAAGCAGTTCTTCATAAGATTTCTCCCTGATCTCTCCCTCACAGCAGCTGCAGCCTATCCCTACACTAATCCAAGCAGAGTGACGGGCGGCGCTACGTGACTCCAGCTTAAGTTGAGGCTGGGTCACATGCTGCAGTTGGCCAATCACAATCATGCCAATAGTAGGCATGGCTGTGATGGCCTTTTGGGGCAAGTAGTATGACGCTTGTTGACTGGCTGCTGTGCAGCCATTCAAAAAGTGCCAAGAAAGCGCCGAACACCAAACCCAAACTTTTACGTAAATGTTCGGGTCCGGGTGCTGAAAAACCTAAAGTTCGGTACGAACCCGAACTTTACAGTTCGGGTTCGCTCAACTCTAGTCATTACCTCATTCCCCCTTCTCCTGCCTTGAATGATTTTGTTAAATGCCAAAGATTAGAAATGAGGAAAATGATTTTAATCTAAATTAATTGAATTGGTTATGAATTTCTCAAAAACGTTGTTTCCCAACAAATCTGTAGTTTTTGGGATTCATCCTGCATGAATCTATAAAAATGGAGTTCACCATTTTACATAGAGTACAGGAAAGATGAGGCAGGAGGATCACATGACCCCATCCCAGTGGGCTTAGGAAATCATGATGGACTATAGCTGTGATGTCAGCAGATATGTCATATGCACTATAAAAGACCCCAGCCAGGATCTGCCATTTTTTCTGGGCTTTTACATTGGAGGGGTACCATGTCTGTTAATTAGAGGAAAGGATATTAAAACACAGAATTCAACATCAGCAGTTTAGGGTCAGAGAGGTTATTTCACAGTGAAGAGAAAACAATAGCTAGTTATATTTATATAATTTAGGTTTTTAGAGACAGGAGTTAATGTATTATATGATGTAACCTACTCTGGCTGCCTCAGTGAGGCTGGATTTGTCAACCATTTGTCAGACAGTTTGCCCAACATCACCTGCTTTGTTTATTATGTCCCATAATGTGCTGTTGCCGATCCTACCCTTACACAAATGCACATCCCTTGACTTATCCATTATGTTCCATAGTGTATTGTTGCTGCTGTCAACTGTACCTTGCACAGTACAAGAAGTCTGAAATGGCTCCCAAAATAATTTTTTAAAGCCTTTACTCACTTTCCTATTTAATCATTCATTTCTTTTTATTTTTTTTCCTCTTTAAAATACCACTAAACCTATGGCTACTCCCTCAAAATGGATACTTTTTGGACCACCTGTTAAAAACAACAAGCCATTGTTTCTTCAGATACTATGTGTATAAATATCGGCAGGTTTCTCCTGCAGTACCGTAATTATCTGTGTTTATTTATTTTAGTTTTTTACTCCCCACCTTCCCCAAGCCATTTTCTATTTTTCTGTATACATACAGTAGCCGTATGATGGCTTGTTTTTTGGCCAGACAAGATGTACTTTCAAATGGCACCATTTAATAATGCTGTCACGGTACCTTCTGTGACAGAGGTTAGAAGATCGGAGAGAATGACTGCACATGAGGTTAACTGACAGTCTCTTGATTCTCAGTGTTGTGGTTTGGTAATGACCACACGTCTTGTCAGGTGCAGTCCGTGGTCAATACTGCAGTCCCTACTTAGTTTGGTCTCACACTTCTTACCATGCGGTTAATATTCTCTGCTTGGATTCGGAAGAGTTGGTGTGTGGACCTTACCTATGTTCCTGCTCATCCATTTTCTATAAGATAAGTTGTGTTGCTCCTTGAATTTGGTTGTTCCGCTGTGCTTGTTGTTACTAGGCCTCAGGGAAACGCTGGTTCGTTCACCTGGGAAGGAACCAGTAGTCTCATTCCCTGCCACTTCCTAGGTCATTTCAGGGCTTCTAGGGTCTAGGTTCCGGCATATGTATTTTACCACCTTCAGGGTCTATACATACTGACAGGAGTCAGGGCCAGGTTTAGGAGCTTCCTAGGAGGTGACCTTTTCCCTCTCCCTAGCTTTGAGGCCTAGTTCTGTGTTCCTCCCCTCCCCTGTATTCGTGACCTTATCAACCGCCAAAAATTGACATTTTGTTCGGATCAGTGCAGCTATGGATCCTATGTCTGCACTGGTCAGACAGCTGCAGGGTCTGTCTTTGGAGGTAGCGGACCTCCACACAACCTTCTTGCAGACCAAGAGACCACAGGCAGCTGGTTCCGGTGGTGGGTGCCAGGCCTGCCCTGAACCTAAGGTTGCCCACCCGGACATATTTTCCGGCGGTAGCGACAATTTCATTCAGTTCAGGGAGTCATGTAAATTGTACTTTAAGCTGCGTCCGTACTCTTCTGGGGATGAGAGTCAACGTGTGGGTATGTTGATTTCATTGCTTAAAGCTGATGCCAAGTCTTGGACTTTTTCTCTGCCTGCCGGATCACAGTCCCTCCAATCGGTAGATGAATTTTTTAGAGCCTTTGGTCTTATTTATGATGACCTGGATCGGATCTCTCAGGCCAAGGCCAAGTTACGTGGTTTGCGGCAAGGAGAGCGATCCGCAGAGACCTATTGCTCTGAATTTAGGAGATGGTCTATGAATACGATATGGAATGATCCTGCTCTCTGTAGCCAAATCTGTCAGGGGCTATCTGAGAGGCTGAAGGACGCATTGGCCTTTCATAAAAATTCGAAGTCATTGGAAGCAGCTATGTCCCTTGCTGCACGTCTTTGTAGACGCCTGAGAGAGAGATCTAGGGTTCCTCACCCTGAGGACGTACTGTTGAATAATGTGGCAGCTTCCTTTTGACACTTATGGTTGAGAAACACCGGTGGTTACGCCTTGCAACGAGCCCATGCAGTTAGGAGGAGCTACTCCTGGAACTACTGGCAAGAGCTTTGGTCATATGAAGGGAGTCTGTTTTTGTTGTGGAAAGAAGGGACATTTTGTGAATATATGTCCGTACGTTCAGCGTCAAGGTAAAAAAAAAAGTTTAATCCCCAACTTACTATTGGTGGTGTGGGTAGGGAGCCAGAAAACATTCTTTTTTTCATTTACTGGTAGTACCCGATTTCTCCTGTCGGCCGAGATGGCGCTAGACTCCAAAACTGTGAGAACTGAGGCATTTATTAACAGTGGGGCAGGGGTTAAACTAGTTGATGGTCAGTTTGTTCGTATGCATGGTATGACAACAAATACATTAGACAAATATATTTCAGTGTTTACAATTGATTCAGCTCCACTCACTCAAAAATGTTTATCACAAATTGTGCAGGACATCCGCTTAAAGGTGGGTGATTTTCATTAAGAATCCATCTCGTGTTTTGTGCTGGAGGGTCTGCCTGCTCCGGTGGTGCTAGGCTTACCATGGTTAAGTAAACCTAATCCTACCATCGATTGGCAAGCGAGACAGATTCTTGATTGGAGTGATTATTGCATAGACAACTGTTACCATATCGCTTTCTGTTGTAACCACTAAAGCTGTACCTTTGTTTATTTCTGATTTTGCTGATGTATTCTCTAAAAGTGGAGACCAGGAGTTACCCCTATATCGAGAATATGATTGCCCTATCAACCTTATTCCCGAAGCTAAATTGCCCAAATCTTGGTTATATAATCTTTCGGAACCCGAAAGAGCAGCCATATGAGAGTATATCACCAAGAGTTTGGCTAAGGGAAATATTAGACCGTCCAAATCCCCAGTTGATGCAGGTTTTTTCTTTGTTAAGAAAAAGGACGGAACTCTTAGGCCATGTCTGGATTTACGTGAGCTTAATCTTATCCCTGTTTGTGACCCTTACCCCCTTCCTTTGATCCCAGATTTGTTCAATCAAATTGTCAGTGCCAAGGTGTTCTCTAAGCTGAATTTGAGGGGGGCATATAATCTGGTAAGGATCAAGGAGGGGGACAAATGGAAGACGGCCTTTAATACCCCTTAGGGTCATTTTGAGAATATGGTCATGCCTTTTGGGTTAACCAACGCCCCTGCGGTTTTTCAACTTTCATAAATGACATCTTTCATCATCTGGTGGGCAGGTTTGTTGTGGTGTATCTGGATAATACACTAATTTATTCTCCAGACAAGGAGACTCATTAGAATCACATGAGACAAGTGTTACAGATCCTATGAGAGAATAAATGATATGCTAAGATGGAGAAGTGTGTATTTGCAGTTCCGGAATTGCAATTCCTGGGTTACCTACTCTCATTTTTCAGGTTTTCGTATGGATCCGGAGAAAGTCTGTGCTGTGTTGGACTCAGAGCGACCCGAAAATCTGAAAGTGCTCATGCAATTTTTGGGGTTCACCAACTACTATTGTAAATTTATTTTTAACTACTCGACTGTTAAACCATTAACAGATATGACTAAGAAAGGTGCGGGTTTCTCAGTCTGGTCTGATGAGGCATTACATGCCTTTTCAGCGGTGAAGGAGTGTTTTGCTTCCGCTCCTATACTGGTGCAACCTGATGTGTCACAGCCATTCATTGTGGAAGTTGATGCATCCGAGGTAGGGGTTGGAGCAGTCTTGTCGCAGGGTCCTTCTCTTAACAAATGGAGCCCATGTGCTTTTTTTTCAAAAAAAACTCTACTGCTGAAAGAATTTATGATGTAGGTAATAGAGAGTTGCTGGCCATTAAGTTGGCTTTTGAGGAATGGCGTCATTTGTTGGAAGGAGCTGTTCATCCAATTACGGTAATTACTGATCACACAAATATGGCTTACCTGGAGTCGGCTAAACATCTGAACCCAAGGCAGGCCAGATGGTCATTGTTTTTTTCCCAGATTTAATTTCGTCACCTATCGCCCTGGGATTAAGAACGTCAAGACAGATGCCTTGTCACGTAGATTTCCTGGGGAGGGGTGATTCGGAAGATACTGGTATTATCTTGTCTGAAGGGGTAGTAATATCCGACGTTGAGGCAGAGGTGTTGGAGGCCCAGGGAGATGCACCGGATTCTTGTCTACCGGGAAAGTTGTTTGTTCCTTCTGAATTACGGCGCAAGGTGTTTGAGGAACATCACTGTACAGTTATTACAGGACACCCTGGGAGCAGATCCACAGTCGATCTCTTCGTTTGTAGATTCTGGTGTCCGGGGTTGCATAAATGTTTGGAGGGCTATGTGTCAGCCTACATTACTTGTGCACGTGCTAAGGTGACACATACTCTGCCTTCAGGATCTCTACTTCAGTTGTCTAGACCTTGGACTCATTTGACCTTGGACAGATTTGCCGAATTCCTCAGGGAAAACTGTGATTCTGGTGGTAGTTGATCACTGCAGTAAGATGTCGCACTTTGTGGCATTACCAGGACTACCTAATGCTAAAACTCTCGCACAAGTGTTTGTTGACAACATAGTGAAGCTACATGTTATTGCTTGTGGTGTCTGATAGGGGGACTCAGTTTGTTTCCAGATTCTGGAAGGCATTTTGCACTCGCTTAGGAGTAAAATTGTCATTCTGTTTGGCCTTTCACCCTCAGTCGAATGGACAGACTGAGGGCACTGACCAGAATCTGGAGACTAATCTGAGATGTTTTGTCTCAGAGAATCAGGAGGAGTGGTCTTCTTTTTTGTCTTTGGCCGAGTTCGCCATAAATAACCATAGGCAGGATTCCACTGATAAGTCGCAGTTTTTTGGGGCATATGGGTTCCATCCTCAGTTTGACACATTTTCTGGTACTGAGATTTCTGGTATACCTGAAGAGTAAAGATTTTCCTCTTCTTTGTCATCTATTTTGTGGAAAATTCTAAATCTGAAAAAGATGGGCAAGAAGTATAAACAAATGGCTGACGAGAGATGTATGAGTGGTCCGGACCTGAGAGTGGGTGATTCTGTGTGGCTGTCCACAAGAAACATTAAGTTGAATGTACCTTTGTGGAAGTTGGGCCCAAGGTTTATTGGTCCATATAAGATCTCTGCCATTATTAACCTTGTAGCCTTTCGTCTTGACCTTCCGCAGGCTTTAAAGATTCATAATTAGAGTTGAGCGAACACCTTGATGTTCGGGTTCGAGAAGTTCGGCCGAACTTCCCGGAAATGTTCGGGTTCGGGATCCGAACCCGACCCGAACTTCGTCCCGAACCCGAACCCCATTGAAGTCAATGGGGACCCGAACTTTTCGGCATTAAAAAGGCTGTAAAACAGCCCAGGAAAGAGCTAAAGGGCTGCAAAAGGCAGCAAAATGTAGTTAAATCCCTTGCAAACAAATGTGGATAGGGAAATTAATAAAAATAGAAATAAAATAAATAAAAATTAACCAATATCAATTGGAGAGAGGTCCCATAGCAGAGAATCAGGCTTCATGTCAGCAGAGAATCAGTCTTCATGTCATAGCAGAGAATCAGGCTTCACGTCACCCAAAACTGGAACAGTCCATTGTCAGATATTTAGGCCCCGGCACCCAGACAGAGGAGAGAGGTCCCATAGCAGAGAATCTGGCTTCATGTCAGCAGAGAATCAGTCTTCATGTAATAGCAGAGAATCAGGCTTCACGTCACCCACCACTAGAACAGTCCATTGTCACATATTTAGGCCCAGGCACCCAGGCAGAGGAGAGAGGTCCCATAGCAGAGAATCTGGCTTCATGTCAGCAGAGAATCAGTTTTCATGTCATAGCAGAGAATCAGGCTTCATGTCACCCACCACTGGAACAGGCCACTGTCAGATATTTTTAGGCCCCGGCACCCAGGCAGAGGAGAGAGGTCCCATAACATAGAATCTGGCTTCATGTCAGCAGAGAATCAGTCTTCATGTCATAGCAGAGAATCATGCTTCTTGTCACCCAACATTGGAACAGTCCATTGTCATATAATTTAGGCCCCGGCACCCAGACAGAGGAGAGAGGTCCCATAACATAGAATATGGCTTCATGTCAGAGACTCAGCAGAGAATCAGTCTTCATGTCATAGCAGAGAATCAGGCTTCATGTCACCCACCACTGGAACAGGCCACTGTCAGATATTTTTAGGCCCCGGCACCCAGACAGAGGAGAGAGGTCCCATAACATAGAATCTGGCTTCATGTCAGCAGAGAATCAGTCTTCATGTCATAGCAGAGAATCATGCTTCACGTCACCCAACATTGGAACAGTCCATTGTCATATAATTTAGGCCCCGGCACCCAAACAGAGGAGAGAGGTCCCATAACATAGAATCTGGCATCATGTCAGCGACTCAGCAGAGAATCAGTCTTCATGTCATAGCTGAGAATCAGGCTTCATGTCACCCACCACTGGAACAGGCCACTGTCAGATATTGTTAGGCCCCGTCACCCAGACAGAGGAGAGAGGTCCCATAACAGAGATTCAGGCTTCATGTCAGCAGAGAATCAGTCTTCATGTCATAGCAGAGAATCAGGCTTCACGTCACCCACCACTGGAACAGTCCATTGTCACATATTTAGGCCCAGGCACCCAGGCAGAGGAGAGAGGTCCCATAGCAGAGAATCTGGCTTCATGTCAGCAGAGAATCTGGCTTCATGTCATAGCAGAGAATCAGGCTTCATGTCACCCACCACTGGAACAGGCCACTGTCAGATATTTTTAGGCCCCGGCACCCAGACAGAGGAGAGAGGTCCCATAACAGAGATTCAGGCTTCATGTCAGCAGAGAATCAGTCTTCATGTCATAGCAGAGAATCAGGCTTCACGTCACCCACCACTGGAACAGTCCATTGTCACATATTTAGGCCCAGGCACCCAGGCAGAGGAGAGAGGTCCCATACAGAGAATCTGGCTTCATGTCAGCAGAGAATCTGGCTTCATGTCATAGCAGAGAATCAGGCTTCATGTCACCCACCACTGGAACAGGCCACTGTCAGATATTTTTAGGCCCCGGCACCCAGACAGAGGAGAGGTTCATTCAACTTTGGGTTGCCCCGCAATATAATGGTAAAATGAAAATAAAAATAGGATTGAATGAGGAAGTGCCCTGGAGTACAATAATATATGGTTAAGGGGAGGTAGTTAATGTCTAATCTGCACAAGGGATGGACATGTCCTGTGGGATCCATGCCTGGTTCATTTTTATGAACGTCAGCTTGTCCACATTGGCTGTAGACAGGCGGCTGCGTTTGTCTGTAATGACGCCCCCTGCCGTGCTGATTACACGCTCAGACAAAACGCTGGCCGCCAGGCAGGCCAGCACCTCCAAGGCATAAAAGGCTAGCTCTGGCCACGTGGAAAATTTGGTGACCCAGAAGTTGAATGGGGCCGAACCATCAGTCAGTACGTGGAGGGGTGTGCACAGGTACTGTTCCACCATGTTAGTGAAATGTTGCCCCCTGCTAACACGTTCCGTATCAGGTGGTGGTGCAATTAGCTGTGGCGTGGTGACAAAGCTTTTCCACATCTCTGCCATGCTAACCCTGCCCTCAGTTGAGCTGGCCGTGACACAGGTGCGTTGGTGACCTCTTGCTCCTCCTCTGCCTTCGCCTTGGGCTTCCACTTGTTCCCCTGTGACATTTGGGAATGCTCTCAGTAGCGCGTCTACCAACGTGCGCTTGTACTCGCGCATCTTCCTATCACACTCCAGTGCAGGAAGTAAGGTGGGCACATTGTCTTTGTACCGTGGATCCAGCAGGGTGGCAACCCAGTAGTCCGCACACGTTAAAATGTGGGCAACTCTGCTGTCGTTGCGCAGGCACTGCAGCATGTAGTCGCTCATGTGTGCCAGGCTGCCCAGAGGTAAGGACAAGCTGTCCTCTGTGGGAGGCGTATCGTCATCGTCCTGCGTTTCCCCACAGCCACGCATCAGTGATGGGCCCAAGCTGCGTTGGGTGCCACCCCGTTGTGAACATGCTTCATCCTCATCCTCCTCCACCTCCTCCTCATCCTCGTCCTCCTCGTCCTCCAGTAGTGGGCCCTGTCTGGCCACATTTGTACCTCCCTCTGAGTCACTTCGAAGAGACTGGCCTGAAAGTGCTAAAAATGACCCCTCTTCCTCCTACTCCTACTGGGCCACCTCCTCTTCCATCATCACCCTAAGTGTTTTCTCAAGGAGACATAGAAGTGGTATTGTAACGCTGATAACGGCGTCATCGCCACTGGCCATGTTGGTGGAGTACTCGAAACAGCGCAACAGGGCACACAGGTCTCGCATGGAGGCCCAGTCCTTGGTGGTGAAGTAGTGCTGTTCCGCAGTGCGACTGACCCGTGCGTGGTGCAGCTGAAACTCCACTATGGCCTGCTGCTGCTCGCACAGTCTGTCCAACATGTGCAAGGTGGAGTTCCACCTGGTGGGCACGTCGCATATGAGGCGGTGAGCGGGAAGGCCGAAGTTACGCTGTAGCGCAGAGAGGCGAGCAGCGGCAGGATGTGAATGCCGGAAGCGCGAACAGACGGCCCGCACTTTATGCAGCAGCTCTGACATGTCGGGGTAGTTGCGAATTAACTTCTGCACCACCAAATTCAGCACATGCGCCAGGCAAGGGATGTGCGTCAAATCGGCTAGTCCCAGAGATAGATTTAAAGTAGGCCTGATACAGCAGAAACCACTAATTTAGAGAATTGCAAAATTGGGAATTGTATTTCAACCCAGAACAAAAACTGTGCTTTGACGGACACTAAATAACTTGACCAGCTAAAGCAGTAATGACAGATTTGGATGAATATAAATGTGAGGCCTATTTTTTAGGCGCTGGGTGACAGGTATACGTTTAATCACAGAATTAGACTTGGATCTGCACTGTAGCGTGTGTGTGAAGTTATTGAGAATTACCCTATCAGCACCTTGAATCTAATATACCCTTTTAGGGATAGATTTAAAGTAGGCCTGATACAGCAGAAACCACTAATTTAGAGAATTGCAAAATTGGGAATTGTATTTCAACCCAGAACAAAAACTGTGCTTTGACAGACACAAAATAACTTGACCAGCTAAAGCAGTAATGACAGATTTGGATGAATATAAATGTGAGGCCTATTTTTTTAGGCGCTGGGTGACAGGTATACGTTTAATCACAGAATTAGACTTGGATCTGCACTGTAGCGTGTGTGTGAAGTTATTGAGAATTACCCTATCAGCCCCTTGAATCTAATATACCCTTTCAGGGATAGATTTAAAGTAGGCCTGATACAGCAGAAACCACTAATTTAGAGAATTGCAAAATTGGGAATTGTATTTCAACCCAGAACAAAAACTGTACTTTGACGGACACTAAATAACTTGACCAGCTAAAGCAGTAATGACAGATTTGGATGAATATAAATGTGAGGCCTATTTTTTTAGGCGCTGGGTGACAGGTATACGTTTAATCACAGAATTAGACTTGGATCTGCACTGTAGCGTGTTTGTGAAGTTATTGAGAATTACCCTATCAGCACCTTGAATCTAATATACCCTTTTAGGGATAGATTTAAAGTAGGCCTGATACAGCAGAAACCACTAATTTAGAGAATTGTAAAATTGGGAATTGTATTTCAACCCAGAACAAAAACTGTGCTTTGACAGACACTAAATAACTTGACCAGCTAAAGCAGTAATGACAGATTTGGATGAATATAAATGTGAGGCCTATTTTTTAGGCGCTGGGTGACAGGTATATGTTTAATCACAGAATTAGACTTGGATCTGCACTGTAGCGTGTGTGTGAAGTTATTGAGAATAACTTGGTGACAGGCTCAGCTTGACCCTGATGTAGGATATAGCCAAAAAATAACCACACTATTGATGGTTAACTGCACTTGGGTGCAGGCTCAGCTTGCCCCTGATGTAGTATATGGCCAAAAAATAACCACACTATTGATGGTTAAATGCACTTGATGACAGCTTGACCCTGATGTAGGATATAGCCAAAAAATAACCACACTATTGATGGCTAAATGTACTTGGTGGCAGCTTGTGCTGGCGCACCACAAGCCACAAAATGGCCGCCGATCACCCCAGAAAAAAGTGACTGAAAAACGCTCTGGGCAGCCTAAAAACAGTGAGCAATTGAATAGCAGCAGTTCAATGATCCACAGCTGTAGATCGATCACTGAATGAAGTCTTTTGGAGGAGTTAATCACTGCCTAATCTCGCCCTAATGTCGCAGCTGCAACCTCTCCCTACACTTGTATCAGCACAGTGACGTGCACCGCTACGTTAACCCAAGCTTATATAGAGGCTGGGTCACATGCTGCACTGGTCAATCACAGCCATGCCAATAGTAGGCATGGCTGTGATGGCCTCTTGGGGCAAGTAGTATGATGCTTGTTGATTGGCTGCTTTGCAGCCTTTCAAAAAGCGCCAAGAAAGCGCCGAACCCGGACTTTTACGAAAATGTTCGGGTTCGGGTCCGTGTCACGGACACCCCAAAATTCGGTACGAACCCGAACTATACAGTTCGGGTTCGCTCATCTCTGTTCATAATGTATTCCACAAATCATTACTGAAGAGATATGTCGAACCTGCTAAACTGTCCTCCCTGCCACCCCCTCCTGTCATGGTGGACGGTAATTTAGAATTTCAGATCGCCAGGATAGTGGACTCCCGAATTCTCAGTAGATCCCTCCAGTATCTCGTTAATTGGAAGGGTTACGGTCCAGAGGAGAAAATGTGGGTTTCAGCGGCCGATGTTAATGCCAGTCACCTTTTGAAAGCCTTTCACAGGGCTAATCCGGATAAGGTCCGTGCTGGGTGTGTTTTTTTATTTTTTGTTTTTTACTCCCTACCTTCCCCAAGCCATTTTCTATTTTTCTGTATTCATACAGTAGCCGTATGATTGCTTGTTTTTTGGCCAGACAAGATATAGTTTCAAATGGCACCATTTAATAATGCTGTCACGGTACCTTCTGTGACAGAGGTTAGAAGATCGGAGAGACTGACTGCACATGAGGTTAACTGACAGTCTCTTGATTCTCAGTGTTGTGGTTTGGTAATGACCACACGTCTTGTCAGGTGCAGTCCGTGGTCATTACTGCAGTCCCTACTTAGTTTGGTCTCACACTTCTTACCATGTGGTTGATATTCTCTGCTTGGATTCGGAAGAGTTGGTGTGTGTGGACCTTACCTATGTTCCTGCTCATCCATTTTCTATAAGATAAGTTGTGCTGCTCCTTGAATTTGGTTGTTCCCCTGTGCTTGTTGTTACTAGGCCTCAGGGAGACGCTGGTTCGTTCACCTGGGAAGGAACCAGTAGTCTCATTCCCTGCCACTTCCTAGGTCATTTCAGGGCTTCTAGGGTCTTGGTTCCGGCATATGTATTTTACCACCTTCAGGGTCTATACATACTGACATGTGGCAGGGCCAGGTTTAGGAGCTTCCTAGGAGGTGACCTTTTCCCTCTCCCTAGCTTTGAGGCCTAGTTCTGTGTCCCTCCCCTTCCCTGTATTCGTGACATCAACCTCCAAAAAAAGCCATTTTGTTCGGATAAGTGCAGCTATGGATCCTATGTCTGCACTGGTCGGACAGCTGCAGGGTCTGCCTTTGGAGGTAGCTGACCTCCACATAACCTTCTTGCAGATCTATAGACCACAGGCGGCTGGTTCAAGTGGTGGGTGCCTGGCCTGCCCTGAACCTAAGGTTGCCCACCCGGACATATTTTCTGGCGGTAGCGACAATTTCATTCAGTTCAGGGAGTCAGGTAAATTGTACTTTAAGCTGCGTCCGTACTCTTCTGGGGATGAGTCAACGTGTGGGTATGTTGATTTCATTGCTTAAAGCTGATGCCTAGTCTTGGACCTTTTCTCTGCCTGCCGGAACACAGTCCCTCCAATCGGTAGATGAATTTTTTAGAGCCTTTGGTCTTATTTATGATGACCTGGATCGGATCTCTCAGGCCGAGGCCAAATTACGTGGTTTACGGCAGGGAGAGCGATCCGTGGAGACCTATTTCTCTGAATTTAGGAGATGGTCTATGAAAACGGAATGGAATGATCCTGCTCTCTGTAGCCAATTCTGTCAGGGGCTATCTGAGAGGCTGAAGGACGCATTGGCCTTTCATGAAAATTCTGAGTCATTGGAAGCAGCTATGTCCGTTGCTGCACGTCTTTGTAGACGCCTGAGAGGATGTACTGTTGAATAATGTGGAAAATTTTAAACTTTTGACACTCGTACAGCTTTTAAGTAAAATTCGCCAAACTTGGGTCACTTAGTCATGGGGTCAACCTGAAAATTTCTGTCACATTTTGGGGACTCTAAAAAGTGGGTGGAGCCACAAACAACCAATCATAATTTCCCTATTGACTTCAATGAGAAACCTTTAAAAAGCTGTCATTCTCACAGTATTTAAGCCATAGCACCCAAACTCGGCAGGGTGGGTCAGTGTGTGACAAGGGTTAACATTTATTTAAAAAAAGTGGGCGGAGTCTACAACGGCCAATCAAATTTTAGTCAGTTGTTTTAATCGGGAAATTTAAAACTGCCGCTGCTCTTAAACTTTTATTTGCACAGTCTACAAACTTGGCACAGTTGGTCACTGGAGGACTGTGAGAATGTCTGTCTCATTTTGGGGACGCTAAAAAGTGGGCAGAGCCACAAACAACCAATCAGAATTCCCCTATTGACTTCAATGAGAAAATTGAAATTGCTGCCATTCTCATAGTATTTAAGCCAGAGTACCCAAACTTTGCACCATTGTTCAATGGGTGACCTGAAGTTAAAATGTATGAAAAGTGGTCGGAGTCTACAACAGCCAATCAAATTTCAGCCATTAGTTTAAATGGAAAAATTTAAAACTGCTGCTGCTCTTAGACTGTTAATGGCAGGGTCCTGAAACTTGGCACAGTTGGTCACTGGAGGACTGTGAGAATCAGATTTTCCCTGTTGACTTCAATGAGAAACCTTTAAAAAACTGTCATTCTCACAGTATTTAAGCCACAGCACCCAAACTTGGCAGGGTGGGTCAGTCTGTGTGACAAAGGTTAAAATTTATAAAAAGTCTATAACGGCCAATCAAATTTTAGTCAGTTGTTTTAATGGGAAAATTTAAAACTGCCGCTGATCTTACACTGTTAATGGCAGGGTCCCCAAACTTGGTACAGTTGGACAATTTAGGATTAGGATTAAAATTCAGAAAAGTGGGTGGGGCCAAAAATTACCAATCAGATTTTCACTATTGACTTTAATGAGAAAATTTAAATTGCTATCATTCTCACAGTATTTAAGCCAGAATACCCAAACTTGGCACCGTAGGTCATTGGGTGACTGGGGTAAATTTTTTTATAAAAAGTGGGCGGAGTCTACAACAGCCAATCAAATTTTAGCCATTTGTTTAAATGGGAAAAATTCTAACTGCCGCTGCTCTTAGACTTGGCACAGTCTTCAAACTTGGCGCAGTTGGTCACTGGAGGACTGGGATTAAAATTCAAAAAAGTGGGTGGAGCCACCAATAGCCAATCATATTTCAAGCCAACATCCTGTGGTTTCTTTAGAAACGACACTATCTAGTTTATATTAAAGATTTATCTGACTATATGAGCATTGGTATTATTGCACAAGTGGGCTCCTTTAAGCATTTTGTATATGCCAGTTTGGCCTCATGCACACGACCGTTGTTGTGTTCGGTTCCGCAAAATGGGGTTCCGTTGTTCCGTGATCCGTTTTTGTTTCCGTGTGTCTTCCTTTATTTTTGGAGGATCACCAGACATGATGGAAAGTAAAAAAAAGTCTAAGTCAAGTTTGCCATGCAAATGATAGGAAAAAAACGGACGCGGATGCGCCGACGCAGATGACAATCTTGTGTGCCTCCGCATTTTTTCACGGTCCCATTGACTTGAATGGGTCCGCGAACCGTTTTCCGTGAAAAAAATAGGACCGGTTATATTTTTTTGACGGACTAGAACCACGGATCACGGACATGGATGACAAATGGTGCATTAGCCGAGTTTTCAACGGACCCATTGAAAGTCAATGGGTCCGCAGAAAATCACGAAAAAAGGGAACAACGGACACGGAATAAAACAACGGTCGTGTGCATGAGGCCTTTGAATGTTATGACATTTGTTTTGCCGCTGCATTATTTTTTCTTTATTTATGAAATACCTTATGATCATGCGGCTGCTGACCTCTAATTCTTTTATTATGTTGGCTTGAAAAAGCCTGTAACGTACTGTTATTCTGTAACATATACTGTTATTCGATTGCTTCAGCTTATTCCGTTTTATTATTCTTCTCCGCCCCCCCTTTTTCTATACTCCTCCTACAGATTTGGGGTTAAAAACACCAAACTTTCCACACTACTTCGACCTATAGTGAGGTTGCTTGTGCTTTAATAAATGATCCCACCCACCTGGCCCCTGCAGCGGGCCACCAAAGACCCCTTTTTTGCCATTGACTTTGACAGGGAAAATTTTCAAATCGCTCCCACTCGCACAGTTTTGAAGCTACACTCCCCAAACTTGGACCACATATTGTTGGCGTCAACCCGAATAAAAGGGTACATTTTGAGGGGACACCCCAAAGTGGGCGTAGCTAGCAACGGCCAATAAAAATGTAGCTATTTTCTATACGCTACTCCTCCCAAAGTTTTAGGAGTACAATTACCAAACTTTGCACACTTGTTCGGCACATACCTGAATAGGTTGCTTGTGCTTTATTAACCGATCCCACCCTCCAGACCCCTTAGGGGGAGGCCCCCTGAAGACCCCACATTTTGTCTCAGACTTTCATTGGAAAATTGAAAACTTTTGCCACTCGTACAGCTTTGAAGTTAAACTCACCAAACTGGGGTCAACCTGAAAATTTCTGTCACATTTTGGGGACTCTAAAAAGTAGGTGGAGCCACAAACAACCAATAAGATGTTCCCTATTGACTTCAATGAGAAAATGTAAATTGCTGTCATTCTCACAGTATTTAAGCCAGAATGCCCAAACTTGGCACCATGGGTCACTGGGTGTCTGGGGTTAAAATGTATAAAAATTGGGCAGAGTGTACAACGGCCAATCAAATTTCAGCCATTTGTTTAAATGGGAAAATGTAAAACTGCCGCTGCTCTTAGAATGTTAATTGCAGGATCCTCAAACTTTGCACAGTTGGTCACTGGAGGACTGGGATTAAAATTCTGAAAAGTGGGTAGGGCTAAAAACAACTAATTAGATTTATTTGATTGATTTAAATGTGAAAAACAAAAAATGCTGCCATTCTCACATTATTGATGTCATGGACCTTAAATATCACAAATGTGGTCATTAGGTGTTTCCACGTCAAAGTTAGAAAAAGTGGGCGGAGCTACAAACAACCAATCAAATTTCACTCATTGATTTTCAATAGAAAACAATAAAACTGCTGCTATTTTTACACGTTAAATGCCATAGTTACCAAACCTAAAAATGTGTAAGTCGCTAGGTGACTGTGGTTCACAATTAGGAAAAAAAAGGGGCGGGGCAACAACAGCCAATCAGATTTCAGCCTTTGACCTTAATGAAAAGCAGATACTGCTGCTATTATCACAGTTTAAATGCCAAGTGTCCCAAACTTAGCACAATTACTCACTGGGTGGCTGCAGTCAAAATTTTGGAACAGTGGGTGGAACCTATAACAGCCAGTCAGATTTCACCTATTGATTTAAATGTAAAACTTTTAAATTACTGCCATTCTGAAAGATTTAAAGCCAGAGGCCCCAATCTTGGCACAGACCATGACTGGGCTTAAAATTTGGAAAATTGGGTGGAGCTTAAAACAGCCAATCAAATATTACCTAGTGCTTTCAATGGGAATATTTAAAGTGCTGCGGTTCTTACACTGTTAATGGCAGGGTCTTCAAACTTGGTACATTCGGTTACTGGGTGACGGGAATTCAAATTTAAAAAGTGGGCGCAGCCACAAACAACCAATCAGATTTCCCCTATTGACTTCAATGAGAAAATGTAAAAAGCTGCTATTCTTACAATATGAAAGCCAGCGTCCCCAAACTGGCACCATGGGTCACTGGTGAGCGTGGTTAGATTTTAGGAGAAGTGGGTGGAGCCTTTAACAGACAATTACATTTCAGCCATTTGTTTTATATGGGAAAATTTAAATTACTGCCGCTCTTTGACTGTTAATGGTAGGGTCCTCAAATTTGGCACAGTCAGTCATTGAGTGACTTGTGTTCAAATTTTAAAAAGTGGGTTTAGCCGCAAACAGACAATCAGATTTCAAGCCAACATCCTGTGGTTTCTTCAGAAACGACACCATCTAGTTTTCTGTTATTTGAAGCATTTAGAGTGGCCATCTGCCTAAAGACCCTGAGGTTGAGTTTCTCTGGGGTGTATGTTTTCACCAATTTTACTATAGTTGGGTCAAAGTATTTTAAAGTATCTTAACCTGTTTGTCCGGTCTTGGAGCTAACAGCCCTGGGGTCCTAACCTGTGCCCCTGAATATAAAAACCCTGTGAATGGGCCTAGTGGTCATTGGATCAAGCCACTTCCTGGTCTTGTGGGGACTGAAATTGGCCAAGAATTGGATAGTAGCAGGACAGAGAACAGGTAACACCTTTGAGAAACTCATGAAGATTTTTTTTCTTTATTTTAATGAATGCATTTCTTTTGTGATAGCAATACACATGCAGTAGATGCCACAATCCAGATATTGGATATTCAAAAGATCAACCTGGAATGTAAGGATCACATGGTGTTCAAAGTGTTCATGACAATCTTTATCTTTTCTACAGTGGAAGCCAACAGCATCTACCATAACAACAAAGGAACATTCAGAAGAACATTTCTTTAAATGTCTCAACAATTATCCTGCTGTTAAATGAGATAAGTATACTATTGTTGAAAATAATGGCTCTACATTAGATTCATGAGGAGAGAAGACAATAGGTTTGTCTGTGAGACTGTGACTTATACAATGAGGGTGGAAATTGATGTTCATGTTTCAGCTCTGTTCTGTCTAGAACAGATGGCACATACATTACAAGGCCAGTACTGTGAAAGAGGGTGTGGATAAAGGAAATCATATTTCTAAACCTGCGAACTCATGTCTGAAATGTTCACCCATCATTTTTTTCCATAATTTTTTTCTATAGTATACTGTAATAGCACATTTACATTGTTTTGAATTAAAGGGTTTAGACAGCTAATAATATTTTTAAAAAATAATCTAAATGGTGTAAACAAATAGTCATACCCACTGCTACCAAGCTTCCCTGGTTTTTACTTCCTGGTCCATCTCGATATGGAGGTGTCCTCGCCAATGTCTGGGTCACTTCACATTACCTGTGTCATATGGAAATAGAGACCTGTAGGGGGTCTGGAAGGAACCGGAGATGCAATAGATAGGTGAGTATGACCATTTGTTTTATGTTCTTATCGGCTGAACAGCATACATATTTTACTATTTAAAAAAATATTACTGTTTGTTGAAACACACTCAGGACTACACCTACAACTTTTTTATATTTCATTTTGTATTCCACTAGGGGATTATAAGCTACAATCTTGTGATTGCTTGTATAATGCTTTGGAATACTTATGTAAGTGTTAAACTGCCAGGTTATCTATTAGACCATGCCTCTTGCATGGCCTAATTGGCTTTTGCACATGGCAGAACTTGAGACCTTTGTTGGGCCTCTGGCTTGCCATGATGACCCATTTTCACCAGGGAGATCATATTGCATGGCATGGATGGGCTGACCGAGGTAGATCTTGCCAGAATTGGGAACACCAAAAAACAATAGCCGGGAAATAAATGAATCAATTAATCTTTATTTGTACAAATATCATAAAATTACATGATTAAAATAAATCTCTGGTGGTCAAGTAATACATAAGGCACATAGCCCAAGCAGGGGATACAAACGGACGGCAAAGGTGAATGATTACAGTAGGTAGAAACTAGTACATGGATCAAAAGAGAAAAATATATACTAGATAAAGTGCAAGTGCATATAACTATGCTCAAATAAGAACATACTAAGTAGACAAATCACCAACTAGAACCAGAAATTAAATCAGAATTGTGTGGATTGTAAATACACCATACCAGCCGCGATGCCGTGCTTCATCGGGGGTAAATAGTAGTAGCCTCATAGTCCCTATATACCCATCTAATCTAAAATAAACGAAAGCACCTGACCAGCTCACCTAATCACATTGTCATGTCGTTGTCTCCTCCTGCTCCACGCTTGCCAGGATTGGGGTTATATCTGAACCTGGCAGTTGGTTGTACATATCAGTTGTGCTCCTGAAGTTGGTCTTAGGATATAGAAGCAGTACCCACAAGATCATTGTGGCATATATATCTGTCAGAGAACTGTAACTAGAACTTGACTGATACAGTAAATATTGTAGGCTTAAGGGTGTCATCCAGGATTTTTCTTCATTTTAAGTTCCCACATCCACACCCATCCAGCGCAACCTAAGAAGAGGTCTATACTTAAATGCTCATCACCACTCCATTCCAGCTCTTTGGCTCCCAGGTGGATGTCTGGTGAAGACAGCAAGGGAACTATGGAAATATGATGGAGTGGTGGGGAGCAGGTTAGTATAGATCTTTGTGAGGCCCAATGGGTGGGGGAAAAATCCTGGACAACCCAATTAATGTGTCCTGTGCCTGTAATGATGATTATGTTTACAATAAAAACAAAGCAGAACATCAACAGTTTCTGTATTGGAGTGGACCTTCAAAATCATTTCCTTTTTTGGGGCCTAAGGAACCCCAATTTGGCTGTTTCCATAGTGTAAGGTATACCACTGGATGAATTTGGATGAATTGCCATTTGTTATTAAATGGAGTAATAAACCTCACCCCTGAGTCTCTACTATCTTTTCGTCTAACTTTTCTTACCAATAAGGAATCTCAGAGAACAGGTAACACCTTTGAGAAACTCATGAAGATTTTTTTTCTTTATTTTAATGAATGCATTTCTTTTGTGATAGCAATACACATGCAGTAGATGCCACAATCCAGATATTGGATATTCAAAAGATCAACCTGGAATGTAAGGATCACATGGTGTTCAAAGTGTTCATGACAATCTTTATCTTTTCTACAGTGGAAGCCAACAGCATCTACCATAACAACAAAGGAACATTCAGAAGAACATTTCTTACCAATAAGGAATCTCTCGTGTTTTTTGCTCTTACATAACCCTGCCGAATCATGTTTGGTTGGTAACCCCTCTCCAAAAATCGTTGTCAGGAGAGACGCCTGTTGTTCAAAGTGCTTGTCATTGGAGAAGATCCTACGTGTTCTTAAAAATTGCCCGTTGGTATCGCCTGTATGGTTTTCGGGTGACGTGAAGAGGAGGCGTGGAGAAGGGAATTGACAGCCGTAGTTTTTCTGAAAAGATTAGTGGATAAGTATGCATCAGGTCCCTTCATGATCATGATATCCAAGAACTCAACCTTGGTCTGACTATATTTCCAAGTCAGCTTGATGTTACGATCGTTAACATTCAAGCGGGCCAGGAAATCCTCCAGGGCAGGCTCAGAGTCCTGCCACAGGAAGAATACATTGTCTATATACCTAGACCATAGGAGTGCGGCATCATACCCAGAAGTGTTATGGATTATCTCTTTCCCACAGCCCCAGGAATAAATTAGCATATGAGGGCGCACAAGACGCCCCCATTGCTGTTCCCTGGAGCAGTAGGAAGAGGCAGTCCTTAAAAAGAAAATAATTATGAGTTAACATAAATTCTAACAAGGCCAGGATCAATTCTACCGTATCGTTATCATAATCAGTCATGGATAGAAAAAATCTAGATGCTCGCACTCCCTGGTCATGGTATATAGACGTGTATAATGACTCTACATCACAGGTGACGAGAAATGCGTCCACCTCCACATGAATACTAGTAATTCGTCTCAACATATCTGTGGTATCCTTCACAAATGATGGAAGGATCTCGACACTTTTTTTAAGGAAGAAATCAATGAATCTACCCACATTGGCACATAATCCCTCAATCCCTGAAACAATAGGGCGTCCTGGGGGGGTTTGTTTGATTTTTGTGGACCTTTTGGGAGTAAATATAGTGTTGGTTTGATGGGAAATTCCACCATCAATCTCTCCATTTTCAGGCTGATGATACTTTGATCATGTGCCTCCAGTAAGATCTCATCTAACTCTCTCTTATATATTTTTTTATCCAACCTTGATTATGTGTTCTATCACTAGCAAGATATCTTTAGTGCTGATTGGTACAGCTTAATCATGTTAAATAGTGGTATAATTCAATCCGGTGCAATCTACTTATTAATTAATAATTATTTTTTACACTTGTAAAGGTTTGATCAGTTATAGTAATCATGTGGATACAGGCAATGTTATTCTCATTGTTAGATATTTATAATAATATTTCTGTTTCACTATATATTGACAAGTAGGATATTGCTAATATGGTCTGAATAGTTAAAATATAGGCCTAATATGGATTACTGTAATATAGTGATATTGAATTAGCCCCAAACTGTATCGGTAACCCCCGAGACGTAGTCAGTCGTAATTCCAACAGGATCCACTCTACCAATGGGCTGGAGATTGCGGGTCACTTGCGTTCCACTGGGTCGCGATTCCATGCATGCGCTGCATGGCTCCATCTCGACGTGCTCCAATATGTCATTACGCGCTGCGCATGCTCAGCACGATGGCGTGGACGTGCTGGGAGATGGCGCCGTGTATCATGGTGGTATTGCGCCTGCTGAGTTGGAGCACAGGTGTCCGCAACCCAGGTAATTTATCCAATTATGCCTCTAGTGTATATATACCCTACTATCTCATATTTCCATACCTCCTGATGAAGCCGCTGAGGTGAAATGCGCATCGAGGTCCTGCGCTTAGGGTCACTATATCGCCTTGGTTTTTGGCATGTCTTCAGGTACGTCCCCGTGTCAGGTGTAGTTAGACACCATTATACACCTTGCTATATATTTCATCCATATCAGGCCTATGTTACCTTTCAGGCCGTATATATGTTATCATTGTGTTGTGCCATAGACTAGGCTGTGGATAGACTTTACTAAGCCTGTCATATACATGCTGTCTGTGGTCACCTAGGACGCAGACTGTGGATCTTACTGACATCAGGGGAATTCCCTTATATTATTGTATCACATTGTATAGTCCCCCATTGGGGCGTTTATGTTATCTTCCATCAGTGGTACATACATTGGGTGTCTGTTAGTCAGTGTCTGACCTGGTACCCAGTAAGTGCTTATTAGTCCTGTGGGGATACATGACAGTCCAGTAGTATATTTTGCCCTTCGCTTCTTTGTATACTTTTTTCCATCTTGCCTTTTTTCTACATATTTTAATATACAATAAAATGTATACTATTTTGGATATATTATCTCCACTGGCTTTTTTTGCTATGACATTGGATGTTTTTCAGGTGAAATGTTGTTCTGTCAATTATAGACAGAGAGGTTTTTGTAGTTTTACAAGTATTATATATGTTTCCATAGTGTGCCTGGCATTTGTTAATATGGAAAGTGACAGCTCATGCAAAGATTTTTCTTGCACTAAGAAGTAGAAATGATAACCCCTCTTTCTTAGGGTTAGTGGAGGTCCAATTCTTGAAGCTTTACTAGTTGACAGGTCATAAATATGTCCTATGAAAATCCACTTACGGTAATAAAGTAAAACTATTTAGTTAGCATTTTTAGTTTTTTTTGTGGTACATTTACTGAAATTAGACAATACACAGGGAAATGTGTGTATGTGTGCATTTCAATTTATTGAAAAGGAAGAACTAAAATATTGTATTGACATAAGCATTCAGACCCTTTACTAAAGAAGTTGAAATACCTTTGGCAGTGATTACAGCCTCCAGTATTCTTGGGCATGGGGATTTCTCTGCAGATCATCTCAAGCTGAGTCAGGTTGGATGAGGACTGTCAGTTTTCAGGTTTCTCCAGAGATTTTCGATGGGGTTCAAGTCAAAGCCCTAGCTGGGCCACTCAAGGACATTCAGAGTTGTCCCAAAGCCATGCGTGTCCTTTGCTTAGGGTCATTGGCCCAGTCTGAGGTCCCGAGAACTCTGGATCAGGTTTTCATTAGGAATATCTCTGTGCTTTTGCTCCATTTAGCATTCCATTAACTCTGACTAGTCTGCCTGTCCCAGTCTCTAAAAAACAACTGGAATGGGGGGAACTACAGTACCCTGAAAGATTATCAAAATTACGGTTATTCACTTTAGAAAAAAAGATGACTGAGGGGAGATTAAATTACTATGTACAAATATATCAGGGGTCAGTACAGAGATCTCTCCCATCGTCTATTTATCCCCAGGACTGTGACTGTGACAAGGGGACATCCTCTGCGTCTGGAAGAAAGAAGGTTTATATACAAACATAGAAGAGGATTCTTCATGGTAAGAGCAGTGAGACTATGAAACTCTGTCTGAGGAGGTGGTGATGGTGATTTCACTAAAAGAGTTCAAGAGGGGCCTGGATGTATTTCTGGAGTGTAATAATATTACAGGCTATAGCTACTAGAGATGGGTCGTTGATCCAGGGAATTATTTTGATTGCCTGATTGTAGTCGGGAAGGAATATTTTTCCCCTTAAGTTGGGAAAATTGGCTTCTACCTTGCATGTTTTTTTTTTTGCTTTCCTCTGGATCAACTTGCAGGATAACAGGCCGAACTGGATAGACAGATGTCTTTTTTCAGCCTTATAAACTATGCTGCCATGTTACTATGTTACAACCCTGCAGCATGATGCTGACACCACCATGCTTCACTGTAGGGATAATATTGGGCAGTGACTGGTTTCCTCCAAACCCAAGAATTTGAATTGAGGCCAAAAATTTAAATCTTGATTTAATCAGGCCAAAGAATCTTGTTTCACACAGTCCATGTATAGTTTACTAAGGACAGGCATCTTTCTGACAACTCTGCCACAGAGCCCAGATTGATGGAATACTGCAGTGATGGTTGACCTTCTGAAAGTTTCTCCCATCTGCACACAGGATCTTTGGAGTGACCATTGGGTTCTTGGTCACCTCTTTTACCAAGGTCCTTCTTCCTTGATTACATAGTTTCATGGAGGAGCCAGCATTAGGAAGAGACATGGTTGTTTCAAACTTCTTCCTTTAAGAATAATGGAGGCCGCTGAACTCTTGGGAACTTTTGATGCAGCAGAAAACTTTTTTGGTACTCTTCTCTTGATCAGTGCCTCCACAGAATAATGTCTCTGAGCTCTACAGGCCAGGGGGGGATTAGCTATAGACCTTACAGGGAAATTTCCTGGTTGAACGATGCCAAGGGGGTCACTTGAGCCCTCCTCATAAATACAATGACTTATTCTACTCACAAGATCCATAAAACAACCAGTCTCCCAAGCTGGTACTTGCCCGGTCTTAAGTTGTTTACCTTCTGCGATCTGACGAGTGCAGGTACTTTCAGCATAGAATAACCATTGACTGGGCGGTTGATGAGAGGACGTGCACATTTTATATGATTGTTGTTTTATGAATCTTGTGAGTAGAAAAAATCCTTTAAACTCAGTTGGCAGTACTTCACTTTGTCGGGCGACTGTATTTCTTCTGTTCTCTAGGAGATTAGAGCATCGACTTTTGTGATAATCCATGCAGGATACTGAGGAATAACATCGCAAAGACACTCCTTTTTTACTCCTAATGTGAACTTATACCTATTCTGAGCAGCGTGGTTTTCTCTTTGTTTGGTTTTTCAGTTTTTTCCTATATTGTGCAAGCACGACCACCACTGATGGATTGCAGGGTGCTATTGTACTGTATGTGCATTTCACTGGAAAACGTTAATGAACAGAGCTAATTTTCCACAGTTACCATAAGGGATTATGCAGAGTTACGTTTTGGAGGGAGCAAATGGACACAGTGACCTTTTGACTATCTGGTTTAGCTTTGCCAGACGGTTGTTTGTCTAGAAACTGCTTAGTGATTCCCATTGGCTTGTATTGAGGCACAATACAAGTCTATGGTGGCCATGAACTGAACTGCAACATTATTTCTGTTAGACTTCTCCAGCTTCACCCCCACTAGAAGATTCTCGATCAGTTGAAAACTGTATAAAAGTAGGTGTCACGGATGATGTTGCAGATAGCTGAAACTTATGAATAAACGTCCTACTGGCTTGATTCCAAACTAAGGAGCATATAGGTGAGCCCTATAAAACCCTAAGAGCTCTCCCTGACTGCTATGCCCATGCAAGGGTCTCAATGGTAGACAATTGCATGCCCTACGTACTTAAGACTGTGTGACACCTGAAAACCCTATAATAGTGAGGGGGCACAATCACCGGCTCACTGCACTTAATACGGACGGAGTCAGGGTCACCTAGAATCAAGCCAGCAAGGAAACACAATACATGAAAAGACATATCTGAGTAAACAGCAGCAGCCTCCAGCAGTGAACACTTCATCCAGGAAGTAGTATAAACTGCAAAGTGAGGCAGTATGGGAGGGAATATAAAGGGAGACTATTAGTCTAAATAGGTGACACCTGGGAGAAGGAAAGGAGATGACAAAGTGAAACCAAAACAAAGAACATCATGCAAGAGGTAGAGAAGGACGTCTGCCAGACCTTCTCACAGAACTGGCTGTGACAGTATCCCTCCCTCTACGGGTGGACTCTGGACACTCAGAGCCCACCTTCTCAGGATCAGACCTCTGGAAAGCCCTGATGAGACGAGTGGCCTTAATGTCCGCCACTGGGACCCACATCCTCTCCTCAGGACCATAACCCTCCCAATGAACGAGGTACTGGAGAGAGCCGTGGATAATGTGAGAATCCACAATCCTAGAGACCTGAAATTCAAGAATACCATCAACAACAATCGGAGGAGGAGGCAGAGAGGAGGGTACAGTGGGTTGGACATAAGGTTTTAATAGGGACCTGTGAAAAACATTATGTATCTTCCAAGTCTGAGGAAGATCAAGACGGAAGGCAACGGGATTGATGACGGACAAGATCTTGTAAGGCCCAATAAACTTAGGACCCAACTTCCAGGAGGGAACCTTCAGTTTGATATTCTTTGTAGACAACCACACCAGATCACCCACATTCAGGTCCGGACCAGGCACACGTCTCTTATCCGCCACACGCTTATATCTCTCACTCATCCTCTTCAGATTACCCTGAATCTTTTGCCAAATAAACAACAAAGACAAGGAAAATCTCACCTCATCAGGTAAACCAGAGGATCCCTCTCCAGAGAATGTCCCAAACTGCGGATGAAACCCAAATGCACCAAAAAATGGTGACTTATCAGAGGACTCCTGGTGACGATTATTTAAAGCAAACTCGGCAAGGGACAAAAAAGAATACCAATCCTCCTGATTCTCCGCCACAAAACAGCGCAGATATGTCTCCAGATTCTGATTGACGCGTTCGGTCTGACCATTCGACTGCGGGTGAAAAGCAGAAGAGAACGACAACCGAATCCCCAAGCGAGAACAGAAGGCCTTCCAGAATCTGGAAACAAATTGCGTGCCCCTATCAGAAACAATGTCTGAAGGAATGCCATGCAATTTAACAATGTGATCAACAAATGCTTGTGCCATCGTCTTAGCATTGGGTAACCCAGGAAAGGGAATGAAATGCGCCATTTTGCTAAAACGGTCCACTACCACCAGAATCACAGTCTTCCCTGAGGAACGAGGCAGGTCCGTAATGAAGTCCATGGACAGATGCGTCCAAGGATGGGAAGGAATGGGTAACGAAAGGAGAGAACCCGATGGCCGTGAATGAGGGACCTTGGCACGAGCGCAAGTCTCGCAGGCTGCCACAAAACCCTCAACCATCTTACGAAGAGCCAGCCACCAGAATCTCCGAGCAATGAGATCCACTGTGGCTCTACTCCCCAGGTGCCCAGCAAGGACAGTATTGTGGTGCTCCTTAAAAACCTTGTGTCGTAAAGCGAGAGGCACAAACAACCTCCCAGGAGGACAAAGATCAGGAGCCTCTGCCTGGGCTGCCTGAACCTCTGCCTCCAAATCAGGATAAAGAGCAGAGACGACCACCCCTTCAGCCAAAATGGGACCCGGGTCTTCAAAGTTCCCCCCTCCCAGAAAACAATGTGACAGGGCATCCGTGTGTGTTCTTCTTAAATTTAACCCCCTTGTTTATGTATCCTCACGTCTTATGTATCCTCATCTTTTATGTACCCTCATTTTTTTATCTTTTTTATTTTTAATTTTTAGATGCAGCTGTGTACATGCTGTGGGAGAACTGTACCTGGACTATAGAATAAGACTCCAAATGGGAGACCCTTAGGGAACTTGGGGAGTGAAAGAATTGACCACAGGAGTCTCTGGAGGGGGATATACGGCCACCCTGGTATGTACTAAAAAGATAGATATAATAGCTGGGAATAAAGGAGGTGTCTGTATATAGGGGATTCATTGGTGGCATCCAAGGATAAAATATATTTGAAAGGAGTGATATGGTGATTAAGCTGAATATAAAAGTAGCAGGTCAATCCACAAATAATTAGGAGGGACAAAGGGAAAGGGGAGGGCTCATCCAGTAAATGGACTGTAGCCCCCCGTTCTTTTAAGTCCCCTAAGAATGAATGGCAACTAAGGACAGGATGACCCTGTGAGCTGGGGGCTGACCCCCCCCCCCCCCAGAGCATTAGGTCTATATACCAGCCGCATGATGAATGGTGGAGGACCAGCTAAGCAGCTTTGTAACTAGCACCATGCGACTCACTCTATAAATATTAATATGAATACAAATATGAAAATAAAGATGAATATAATGGATCCCTAATGATGCCCCCAATGAACCCATAAAGAAGTCCACCATATAATACTAAATAAATAAATGTCCTGTTTGATGTACCAGGGGGTCCGCATCATTCCACAGATTGCTCTGGAACTAAATGAAAATCTGATCGCCAGCCTCTATGACGATCTGGCGTCATGTAACCTAGTAACTGGATATCAGGTGATAACATGTGACGTGTAACGTCACTAAGAGACCTAGTCACATGATCGGAAGTACCGGGACATGACAGTATGATTGGACCCGGCTGAAGCGTCGACCGAAGGGCGGAAGTGATGACATGGCGCATGCGCAAATTGAATAGAGGGATGCCAGTGGCCAAAGAACTATCGAGAAAGTATGCAGATAAACCCTGGAGATGTAAGTCCAGGGAAGGCTCCTACAGCATGGGGACATGGTATGCAAGGGTTTGAATGTCCATACATGATTGGAAGGTAAATGAGGATGTAAAACACGGATTGAGGTCTTTAGGAGGTACACAGGGGGTTAATGGGATGGGCCAAGCTGTAACCAATGTGAGGCCTTGGGGTGGAATTTAAATGTTCTCTGTGTCATTATTATAATGTGAGCTTGATAAAGACAGTCAGGTCGAAACGTCGCTACTGATTTAGGTGTAATAAAGGAGCTGGAAAATATCCATTGGAGTGCCGTGGCTTTACTATTTACTGCTGGCAACTACGGGAACCTCTGGATCGGGATCCAACGCTGCAGGCACCACCACAAATTGGAACTACTGGATAAACAGTGAGTAGTGCTGTCTTACTGCTACATCGTCTAACCAATGGTGCCATTCCTCAAAAGCTAATTTGATGGCCAACAATTCCCTATCTCCCACATCGTAATTTCTCTCTGCAGAGGAGAGTTTCCTTGAGAAAAAAGTACACGGTCGCCATTTGGCAGGAGAGGGACCCGGAGATAAGACCGCACCCACACCCACCTCAGAAGCGTCCACCTTAACAATAAAAGGTAGGTTGTACCAAAATGGGAGCGGAAGCAAAACTCTCTTTGATACTAGAAAAGGCTTTAAGCGCATCTACCGACCACGAGGAAAAATCTACCCCCTTTTTAGTCATATCAGTGAGAGGAATAATTCAAAATGAACTTTCTGTAATAATTGGCAAAACCCTAAAACCGCATCAGCTCCCAATCAAGCACAGCGCGGACCAATCAAGCACAGCGCGGACCTTCTCAGGGTCCATGCAAAAACCAGAAGCGGTGAGAAGAAAACCAAGAAATTGAATCTCCGGAACCGCAAACACATTTTTCCAGTTTAGCATACAATTTATTCTCCCGCAGAATCAGCAAGACCTGACGTAGGTGGTCCCAATGAGTCTTGAAATCAGGAGAAAAAAAATCTAAATGTCATCTAGATACACCAGAACAAATTTCCCCATTAAATGATAAAAAATGCTGTTCACAAAATGTTGGAAGACGGCCGGAGCATTCATCAAACCAAAGGGCATAACCAAATTCTCGAAATGACCCTCAGGGGTATTGAAGGCCGTCTTCCATTCGTCCCCTTCCCTGACCCTGACTAGGTTGTATGCCCCTCTTAAATCCAACTTAGAAAAAACTTTAGCCCCAACAATCTGGTTAAACAGGTCCGGGATCAGAGGAAGCGGACATGGGTCACGAATTGTAATACGGTTCAGCTCCCTGAAATCCAGACAAGGTCTTAACCCCTTAAGGACCTAGGACGTACCGGTACGCCCTATTTCCCGAGTCCTTAAGGACCTAGGACGTACCGGTACGCCCTATTTCCCGAGTCCTTAAGGACCGAGGACGTACCGGTACGTCCTGACTTAAAATCGGAACTCCGGCGCCGCAGGGGTTAATCGGAACGGGATTTCGGCTGAAATCATTCAGCCGGCATCCCGTAACAATGCAGGGGGGGGTCATTTGACCCCCCCGTATCGGCGATCGCAGAAAACCGCAGGTCAATTCAGACCTGCGGTTTTCTGCGTTTCCGGTCCATTCGGGTGTCCTGTGACCCGATGAACCGGAAAAAGACTGCGATCGGTGGCGTAATTATACACCACCTATCGCAGTCCGAGGATTTGGAGAGGCGGTGCTGGCCCTGGTGCTGAATGCCGCTGTCCAGGGTGCTGATTGGTGCAGGGGAGAGAGGCGCGAGATTCAAACTTCCTGCGCTCCTCTCTCCCCTCCTCTTCCTGTCCAGCACCCTGACCGTGCAGCATCGTCCAGCACCAGCTCCTGTGTCCCCCTAATCGGAATCCATCACCCTCCTGCACCCATCGCCACCCAGGTAGGTTAGGGTCAGTGAGGGAGAGGCACCGTTAGGCAGGGAAAGAAGGGAAAAGTAAGTTAGAAAAAAAAAAAAAAAAGTACTTTTATTCCAAACTTCCAAACTTCCATCTAACCCTAACCCAGACCCCTCCTGCCACTTGCCCCCCCACCCACCCCCCACCAGCCACTTCCCCCCCCCCACCTGCCTCCCCCCCCCCACCCACCCCCCACCAGCACCCCCCACCCCCCACTCACCACCACTTTTTTTTTTCTGCGTGCGCTGACTGGCCGGCACTTTTTAGCGTCCGTCCACTGTTAGCGCATCGCCCGCCCCACCACCCCACCGACCGCTGATCAGCGTTGTACCGCTGATCAGCAAGTTTTAACTTTTTTTTTTTCTAACACTTGCCCATTTTTTTGCCTGGACTTTTTAGTACGCGAACACCCGTTGCCCCCACACACACGCACATATAATAAAGTTTGCCACACACGCACACCTACACGCACACACACCCATGGCCCACCGGATGTTCTCGGCCGAGGAGGCATACGCCCAGATTGCCTCCGACTCTGAGAGCCCCAGTGAGGATGAGGATGACCCCACATTCCTTTTGTCATCCGCATCCTCCTCATCATCATCTGATGACGATGAGCCACCAAGGCGGCGGAGACGCCGCCAGGCGGAGCCAGGGGCCCCACATGCTAGGGATCCTGTGGCCCACCCTAGTACGAGCCGCCCTGGGGTTCGTACTGGTTTCCCGGCCCACCAAATAAGTCCATCGGAGCCCCCTGCCGATGAACTTAGCTGGTGTCCCCCAGTGGACTTTGAGCCTGAGATTCCGGATTTTGCTGGCAATCCTGGAATCCAGATTCCCACAGTGGGGTTTACTGAAATAGACTATTTTAGTTTTTTTTTCAGTAACTCACTGGTGAATTTGATGGTGGAGCAGACGAATCTGTACGCCCAACAGTTCGTCGCTCAAAACCCAGGCTCAGTTTTGGCTAGACCCGGTGGCTGGACGCCGGTCAGTGCAGCCGAAATGAGGACATTTTGGGGCCTCGTGCTGCATATGGGTCTAGTCCAAAAACCCAGTGTCAGGCAATACTGGAGTGGGGACGTCCTATACCAGACCCCACTGTACAGTATGGTCATGATACGTCACCGGTTTGAGGCCATCCGGAAATGTCTGCATTATTCCGATAATGCAGCATGTCCCCCCCGAAGTGATCCTGCCTATGACCGGCTGTATAAGATACGGCCGGTCATCGATCACTTTGGGGCCACATTTCAGCAGGCCTACGTACCTGGAAGGGAGGTCGCGGTTGATGAGTCTCTCGTTGCGTTCAAGGGGAGACTCAGTTTCCGCCAATACATTCCCACAAAGCGGGCGAGGTATGGCGTGAAGCTATACAAAATTTGTGAGAGTGCCTCAGGGTACACTTACAAATTTCGTGTGTACGAGGGGCGAGATTCCCGTATTGAACCCCCAGAATGTCCCCCCACTCTGGGTGTTAGCGGGAAACTCGTGTGGGACCTTATGTACCCACTGCTGGATAATGGTTACCACTTGTACGTGGATAACTTTTATACCAGCATTCCCTTGTTCAGGTCCCTTGCTGCCAGATCCACGTTCGCTTGTGGGACCGTGCGGAAAAATCAACGCGGCCTCCCTGCCTACCCCCTCCAGGTACCTATCCCCAGGGGTGAGACCCGTGCCCTTACCAGTGGAAACCTGTTGCTGGTCAGGTATAAGGACAAGAGGGATGTCCTTATGCTGTCCACAATCCACGGTAACAGCACCACCCCTGTCCCTGTGCGAGGTACCGCGGCAACGGTCCTCAAGCCCGATTGTATCGTCGACTACAATCGGTATATGGGAGGAGTTGATCTCTCTGATCAAGTCCTCACGCCATATAACGCCATGCGCAAAACCCGGGCATGGTACAAAAAAGTTGCGGTCTACTTGGTACAGGTTGCCATGTACAACTCTTTTGTACTATCCCGAAGCGCTGGCAGCACAGGGACATTCCTCCAGTTCTATGAGGCAGTCCTCAAAGACCTGATCTTTTCGGACCGGGAAAGAGCAGGCCGGAGTACCTCGGGAATTGGAGGCGCCCGGATCGTCCCTGGCCAACACTTTCCAGGTGTGGTCCCCCATACTGGAAAGAAGGGACGAACCCAAAAAAAGTGCAGAGTGTGTCACAAGAGGGGGATACGGAAGGACACCACTACTCAATGTGACACTTGCCCCGATCATCCGGGCCTCTGCATTATCAATTGCTTCAGGGAGTATCACACTTCCATGGAGTACTAAATTTTTATAATCCTCAACAGTCCACTAGAGAACATAAAACACTATGGCTCTCAGACTTTGGAGACACGGAAACAATTTTTCTTTCCCCAAAAAATATTAGTTTTAGAGCAGGCATCCTCAAACTGCGGCCCTCCAGATGTTGTAAAACTATAACTCCCAGCATGCCCAGACAACCTACAGCCATCAGCAGGGCATGGTGGGAATTGTAGTTTTACAATATCTGGAGGGCCGCAGTTTTAGGATGCCTGCTTAGTGTCTCCAAAGTCTGAGAGCCATACATATTGGGCATCGTCGCGTGCGTAAAAGTCGTCGCTATAAAAATAACTTTTGACCAAACGCCTCGGATGAACGGTGTTAAAAATATAAAATAAAAACTGTGCCAAAACACCAATTTTTGGGCAAAATTTCAATTTGAATCCATTTTGCCGGTAATAAAGCAAGGGTTAACAGCCAAACAAAACTAAATATTTATTGCCCCGATTCTGTAGTTTGCAGAAACACCCCATATGTGGTCGTAAATGGTTATATAGCCGCACGGCAGGGCATAGAACGAAGGGAACTCCATATGGTTTCTGGAAGGCAGATTTTGATGGACAGTTTTTTTTTTGACACCATGTCCCATTAGAAGCCCCCCCTGATGTAGCCTAGACTAGAAACTCCAAAAAAGTGACCCCATCTAAGAAACTACACCCCTCAAGGTATTCAAAAGTTACTTTACAAACTATGTTAACCCTTTAGGTGTTCCACAAAACCAAATAGTGAATGTAGAAACAATTTTAGAATTACATTTTTTTGTTACATTGCCTCAAAAAAGACTAATATAGAGCAACCAAAAATCTAATTTACCCCAAAAATAGTCCCAAAACAACAACCACCTTATCCCGTAGTTTCCTAGATGGGGTCACTTTTATGGAGTTTCTACTCTAGGGGTGCATCAGGGGGCTTGAAAGGGTACATGGTGTCAATAAACCAGTCCAGCAAAATCTGCCTTCCAAAAATGACGTTCCCCTTCTTCTATGTCCTGCCGTTTAGCCAAATAGTAGTTTACGACCACATATGGGGTGTTTTTGCAAACTACAGAATCAGGGCAACCCATTTTGAGTGTTGTTTGGCAGTTAACCCTTGTTTTACTCCTGGAAAAAATTGATTATATTGGAAAATTTTCCAAAAAATAGAAATTTCAAAATTGTTTCTCCATCTGCCATTAACTCTTGTGGAACACCTAAAGGGTTAACAAAGTTTGTAAACCCAGTTTTGAATACCTTGAGGGGTGTACTTTCTTAGATGGAGTCACTTTTTTGAAATTTCTATTCTAGGGGTGCAACAGGGGGCTTCAAATGGGACATGGTATAAACAAAACCAGTCCTGCCAAATCTGCCTTCCAAAACCCATATGGTGTTCCCCTCCTTCTATGTGCTACCGTTCGGCCAAACAGTAGTTTACGACCACATATGGGGTGTTTTTGCAAACTACAGAATCAGGGCAACCCATTTTGAGTGTTGTTTGGCAGTTAACCCTTGTTTTACTCCTGGAAAAAATTGATTATATTGGAAAATTTTCCAAAAAATAGAAATTTCAAAATTGTTTCTCCATCTGCCATTAACTCTTGTGGAACACCTAAAGGGTTAACAAAGTTTGTAAACCCAGTTTTGAATACCTTGAGGGGTGTACTTTCTTAGATGGAGTCACTTTTTTGAAATTTCTATTCTAGGGGTGCAACAGGGGGCTTCAAATGGGACATGGTATAAACAAAACCAGTCCTGCCAAATCTGCCTTCCAAAACCCATATGGTGTTCCCCTCCTTCTATGTGCTACCGTTCGGCCAAACAGTAGTTTACAACCACATATGGGGTGTTTATGAAAACTACAGAATCAGGGCAACCCATTTTGAGTGTTGTTTGGCAGTTAACCCTTGTTTTACTCCTGGAAAAAATTGATTATATTGGAAAATTTTCCAAAAAATAGAAATTTCAAAATTGTTTCTCCATCTGCCATTAACTCTTGTGGAACACCTAAAGGGTTAACAAAGTTTGTAAACCCAGTTTTGAATACCTTGAGGGGTGTACTTTCTTAGATGGAGTCACTTTTTTGAAATTTCTATTCTAGGGGTGCAACAGGGGGCTTCAAATGGGACATGGTATAAACAAAACCAGTCCTGCCAAATCTGCCTTCCAAAACCCATATGGTGTTCCCCTCCTTCTATGTGCTACCGTTCGGCCAAACAGTAGTTTACGACCACATATGGGGTGTTTTTGCAAACTACAGAATCAGGGCAACCCATTTTGAGTGTTGTTTGGCAGTTAACCCTTGTTTTACTCCTGGAAAAAATTGATTATATTGGAAAATTTTCCAAAAAATAGAAATTTCAAAATTGTTTCTCCATCTGCCATTAACTCTTGTGGAACACCTAAAGGGTTAACAAAGTTTGTAAACCCAGTTTTGAATACCTTGAGGGGTGTACTTTCTTAGATGGAGTCACTTTTTTGAAATTTCTATTCTAGGGGTGCAACAGGGGGCTTCAAATGGGACATGGTATAAACAAAACCAGTCCTACCAAATCTGCCTTCCAAAACCCATATGGTGTTCCCCTCCTTCTATGTGCTACCGTTCGGCCAAACAGTAGTTTACGACCACATATGGGGTGTTTTTGCAAACTACAGAATCAGGGCAACCCATTTTGAGTGTTGTTTGGCAGTTAACCCTTGTTTTACTCCTGGAAAAAATTGATTATATTGGAAAATTTTCCAAAAAATAGAAATTTCAAAATTGTTTCTCCATCTGCCATTAACTCTTGTGGAACACCTAAAGGGTTAACAAAGTTTGTAAACCCAGTTTTGAATACCTTGAGGGGTGTACTTTCTTAGATGGAGTCACTTTTTTGAAATTTCTATTCTAGGGGTGCAACAGGGGGCTTCAAATGGGACATGGTATAAACAAAACCAGTCCTGCCAAATCTGCCTTCCAAAACCCATATGGTGTTCCCCTCCTTCTATGTGCTACCGTTCGGCCAAACAGTAGTTTACGACCACATATGGGGTGTTTTTGCAAACTACAGAATCAGGGCAACCCATTTTGAGTGTTGTTTGGCAGTTAACCCTTGTTTTACTCCTGGAAAAAATTGATTATATTGGAAAATTTTCCAAAAAATATAAATTTCAAAATTGTTTCTCCATCTGCCATTAACTCTTGTGGAACACCTAAAGGGTTAACAAAGTTTGAAAAAACAGTTTTGAATACCTTGAGGGGTGTAGTTTCTAGAATGGGGTCATTTTTGGGAGGTTTCTATTATCTAAGCCTCACAATATGACTTCAAACCTGAACTGGTCCATAAAAAGTGGGATTTTGAAGATTTCTGAAAATTTCAAAATTTGCTTCTAAACTTCTAAGCCTTGTAACATCCCCAAAAAATAAAATATCATTCCCAAAACAATTCAAGCATGAAGTAGACATATGGGGAATGTAAAGTCATCACAATTTTTGGGGGTATTACTATGTATTACAGAGGTAGAGAAATTGAAAATTTGAAATTTGCTAATTTTTCAAAATTTACGGTAAAAATTGTATTTTTTTATGCAAAAAAATTAACTTTTTTGACCCAATTTTAGCAGTGTCATGAAGTACAATATGTGACGAAAAAACAATCTCAGAACGGCCTGGGTAAGTCAAAGCGTTTTAAAGTTATGAGCACTTAAAGTGACACTGGTCAGATTTGCAAAAAATGGCCTGGTCCTTAAGGTGAAAATGAGCCTGGTCCTTAAGGTGAAAATGAGCCCGGTCCTTAAGGGGTTAAAGAACCATCTTTTTTCTTAACAAAAAAAAAAAACAGCGGCAACAGGTGACTTTGAGGGTCGGATGTGTCCCTTTCTCAGGCTCTCAGAGATATAAGTATGCATAGCGACTCTTTCAGGTTGGGAGAGATTGTATAATCGTGATTTTGGCAGCTTGGCACCTGGAAAAGGATTAATAGGGCAGTTGTACTCCCGGTGAGGAAGCAACTCCTGGACACCACTCTCGGAAAACACATCCGGAAATTCAGAGAGAAAAGATGGTACAGTCTTGGCAGAAACCTCTGAAAGAGACGCAGCGAGGCAATTCTCTCTGCAAAACTCACTCCAACCATTTATTTGCCTTGCTTGCCAATCAATGGTGGGGTTATGTTTAGTGAGCCAGGGTAGCCCCAACACTAGAGGAGTAGGTAATCCGCTTAGGACGAAACATGACATATCCTCAACATGAGCGTCACCTACAGTCAAATGGATATTGTGAACTATGCCCTTTAACGATCTTTGAGAAAGTGGAGCTGAATCAATAGAAAAAACAGGTATATCCTTTTCCAAAGTGCATACCTGGAAACCATGTGTTATTGCAAATTGATTATCAATGAGATTGACAGCTGCTCCACTATCTACAAAAATCTCAATGTTCTTGCTGTCTAGCACCACCCTGGCAGGTAGGAGAAAACGAACTACAAGCAAACGGCAAACCTTCAATTTCCGCATCAACCTTGTCAATAGTAGCAAATGGAAAGTTTTTAGAGGGTTTTTTTCTTTTTGTTTCTTTATTACCCTCAGAAAACTCCCTGAATCTCCTAGAGGGGCAAACATTAGCCAAATGATTTATACCCCCACAACAGAAACAAACCCTCCTCTGAGAGCTGAATCCTCTACTATCAGAGGCAAGCAAACCCAGCTGCATGGCCTCCTCCTCAGAGGGGATTGAGAGAGACTGAGACCCCTGCGCACTGAATGAGACAGCCCCACTGTCCTTGGGCTGAATATGACCGGAAGGAGTAGTCTCGTCTCTCTCCCTAAGACTCCTATCAATACGAACAGCTAGAGACATGGCAGATTCTAACGAGGCAGGTCTCTCATGAAAAGCAAATGCATTTTTCAATCTTTCCGAAAGACCATGGCAAAATTCACTTCGGAGTGTAGCATCATTCCAACCAGTATCAGCTGCCCATCTCCGAAATTCAGAACAATATATCTCTGCGGACTGTTTACCCTGGCATAAAAGATGCAGTTTAGATTCAGCCAGAGCAATGCGATCCGGGTCATCATATATCTGCCCCAGGGCTACAAAAAATTAATTCACCAATCGGAGGGGCCGTGCCCCCACCAGCAGCGGAAAAGCCCAAGACTGAGCGTTATCCCTGAGCAGCGAGATGATGATGCCCACCCTCTGCTCCTCATCACCAGAGGAATGGGGGAGTAGGCGAAAATGGAGTTTGCAAGCCTCTCTAAAGCGAACAAAATTCTCACTACCCCCGGAGAACGTATCCGGAAGCGAGATCTTAGGCTCGGAACAAACTCCATGAACACCAGCAGAACCTGTCACTGAGACACAGTTTTACGGAGATCTGCTACCTCTAGCGAAAGACCTTGCATGCGGTCAATCAAGACTGAAACCGGATCCATGCTTAAGACGGTTACGGCGGTTTATAATGTCACGGATGATGTTGCAGATAGCTGGAACTTATGAATAAACGTCTGACTGGCTTGATCCGAAACTAAGGAGCATATAGGTGAGCCCTATAAAACCCTAAGAGCTCTCCCTGACTGCTATGCCCATGCAAGGGTGTCAATGGTAGACGATTGCATGCCCCACGTACCTAAGACTGTGTGACACCTGAAAACCCTATAATAGTGAGGGGACACTACCACCGGCTCCCTGCACTTAATACGGACGAAGTCAGGGTCACCTAGAATCAACCCAGCAAGGAAACACAATACATGAAAAGATATATCTGAGTAAACAGCAGCAGCAGCCTCCAGCAGTGAACACTTCATCCAGGAAGTAGTATAAACCGCAAAGTGAGGCAGTATGGGAGGGAATATAAAGGGAGACGATTAGTCTAAATAGGTGACACCTGGGAGAAGGAAAGGAGATGACAAAGTGAAACCAAAACAAAGAACATCATGCAAGAGGTAGAGAAGGACGTCTGCCAGACCTTCTCACAGAACTGGCGGTGACAGTAGGGCAGTTTGGGTCTGCAAGTAGGGACCAGTATTTAGTAGGAGATACTCTTCTAGACTGTATGAGTGACCAGAAGACACTGAGATGGGGATATCCTGCCTGATGACTGAGTCATAGACTTTGGGCCACCAGTCCTTCGGCCAGGATTTCAGCCTTTTTGAGAGAGAGGAACAGCTAGCTCAGGCCTTTCCTCCATGTGGAACCTTCTTTTGCCAGAGAAGGTAATAGAGAAGCAAGGTTTGTGCGTTGCCTGTATTGTTTTGCACTTGAGTTCCTCCAGTAAAAAAGCCCTCTGGCTTACTACAAACCTGACTCTCTGGACTTATTTTCCATTGAGGTGCACCACGCCTTGCTATCCCCTCTGGAGAGCAGCAACACGTGGTGACAGCTCAACGGTGTCTGGGGATCCAACGTAGTGTTGAGGTCACCTCACACCTGGTCACTGCCCTAACAACTAGGTCAGAATTGCCTGAACAGCAGCAATACATGAGAAAAATCTACCTGCTTCTCTCAATCCTAAAATGTGACCCTTCTCACAATCTGTAATCTGGGCAAAATGTCTTGGAGTGCATCATAGAGGCATATCTAGCAGTCAATAATCGTTCACCAAGAGGTACAATACCCAAAAGTAGCCTCTGAGAGAATTTTAGAGGGCAACAGGGGAAGCACTTTTATACCTTCTTGTGGAAAGACTTAGTGTCTAATCAGACCACATCTGTAATCATGTATATAATCTGCCTGAGACACATGCACATGCATGCAGAGTTTTGCAGCAATCTGACATTTCTTAGGGTACTTTCACACTAGTGTTAATGTTTTCCGGTATTGCGTTCCATCACAGGGGCTTAATGCTGGAAAAAAACGCTTCAGTTTTATCCTAATGCATTCTGAATGGAAAGAATTCCGTTCAGTATGCATGAGGATGTCTTCAGTTCAGTCCCTCTTACGGTATTTTCTCCGACCAAAATTCTGGAACAATTGCCAGAATGCCGGATCCGGCATTAATTCACATTAAAATGTATTAATGCTGGATCCGGTACCAAGTGTTTCGGAAAACCAGATACGGTTTCCTGGTCTGTGCATGTGCAGACCTTTTTAAAATTGCAAAAAATATAAAGAAAAATAAAGTACTGGATCCGGTTTTCCAGATGCCATCGGATCTGGTGTTTCAATGCATTTGTCAGCTGGATCCGCATCTGGATCCGAAAACAAATGCTACCCGTTTGCATACGGATTTCCGGATCCGACAGGCAGTTCCGGTAACAGAACTGCCTGCCGGAATCCAGCAACGCAAGTGTAAAAGTACCCTTAGTGCATTATTTATTTTTTGTCTGTGTGTACATATATACTGTATATATTGAACATCTATTGCTTGATCTTTGTGGTAAATACTGCTTAATTCTGACTAAGAAAATATATCAAACAATTATCACCTACAGGACATTTTTTTTTTACTCATGTTTGAAAACTGACAATGAATATTAATTATATATCATGAAAACTCTTTGTAAGACAGTTTGTACTCTCTCCAGATGCTGATCCTCAAATCAATGAATGGTAAGACTGTGAACCACTTTATACCTTGACTTTCAAGCATTTTTGATCTTTAATTTATTGTTCCTGTGAATGAAGGGTAGATGCCTCCAAGACTGCCTGTGGCTATTGATTAAGCCAACTCAGCTACCATCATATCAGTAAAAAAAACAACCCTACTGTGCGCACCCTGAGAATATAACTGGTAAAAAGCTTATGTGCACACATTCTCTACTGTAATTTGTATTTAACGTTTTACTCTGTACTTCCTTCACTTGCATCTAATGGCATTTAAAAATATTTTTTTTCATGAAGATGACACTTCCATTTGATGAACTGTAAATTAATTAAAGATGCTCACTATGCATTTTGTACAAAGTTTCAAGAGCAAAGAGAATATGAATGTCCAGTGAGAGTCATAGCCTATAATAGGAAGAACAAGCGTATACCTCTCCACCATACAATGGCTTATACTGTGCTGTTCCTAAATGATCCAACAAACAATATATTTTCAAATAAAAAATACATTCCCATGTTTCATCAACTAACAATATGTTTATATTAATTTTAACAATTTTTACATGCAACATTTCAAGGCTGTCTATGGTAGGATAAAAGTGTCAAAAAACACAACTAATGAGCTTGTATTACAGGAGTTTATCTTCGGCTGATATCTTCCTTTTATACTGCTCAGGGGTGTAGCTTCGCTAGGAGCAGGGTTTAACTATTTTTTATCTCCTACTGGGGACAAGGTAGAAGTGAAAGGCCTCTGCTGCAACCAGTTGTCTAATTATCATTAGAAGGAGGAAGAGAGGAATGGTTGACCTCCTGAGATACACAAAGAAGATTTATTTATGTTTTGCTCACTTTTCTCAGAGCTACTCAAATGGAGATCACTTCGGGGTTGGTCAAATTACGGTATCGTATAAAGGAGTTATGCCGGATGTGCCGCACGAGTGACAGGTCACCACTCCGGCCAGTGGCTGCAGCGGTCACGTGCCCGCTGTGAACAGGATATTGATGCTGAGAGAGTTGGGACCTGCAGTATTAGAGGTGGAGTGATGGAGCCGGAACCCAGACTCTGTGAGGTCTGAACAAAAGTTGCTTAACCCCGTTAATGTTGCACAACCCATTTAATACACCTATATCTGGAATGTGAAACTGATAATTAGTGATGAAAGAATTTCCTTAAATTCGATTTGGTTGAATTGATTTGGTGAATTGATTGAGGTTGAAATAAATTTGACCCAAATCGAAATAGCTCCAACTGCCCTGAAAACTTGTGGATGGCATTGTGGCATCTCCTATGACTGTATGCATCTCATATCAAGCTCTTTAATGCCAAGCTAGCATCAGTAAAATTAATGTGATATTGACATATATGGCTCTAGGATTTTTAATGTTTTTTTTTTTTTTAATGGTTCAAAAAATGTTTGCTCTTTGGCAATTTGAAAATTGGGGTCAAATTTGATTTGTTTACAATTGCTTCATTCAGCTATACTGATAATACATTTGTTTCCTGGGAAAATAATAACACAAAGAAAAACTACCACTAAGGCCTCATGCACACGACCGTATTTTGTTTCCGCGTCCGTTCCGCCGATTTTAGCGTACCGAATGCGGACCCATTAATTTCTATGGAGCTATTTAAAATGCGCATAGTCCACCATTTGTTATCCGCGTCCTTGGTCCGTGGTTACAGTCCGTCAAAAAAATATAACCTGTCCTATTCTTGTCCGCGAAAACGGTTTGCGGGCCCATTCAAGTCAATGGATCCGCAAAAAGTGTGGATGCACAACCGCATGCCATCCTTGTCCGCGTCCGATTTTTTACATTCATTTTCATGGCAACCTGTCTGCCAGAACTTGTGGCAAATAAAAAAAAAAAAATTATATACAGGAAGGAAGTTGAAGATCACAGGTTATTCAGATAGCTGATTGCTAGGCACCTGTGGCAAAAGTGTAGTGTTTGGTTTGGCAGTCAGAGGAGTTTCAGTGTTCATGCAAATATGCCTTGCTGGAACGTAGAAAAAATAATTACCCTGGTCCAGGAGAGGCCCAAATTATGGGACAGCAGGATAAATTTATACCAGGACCGAGTACGGAAGGAGGTGGCATGGGAGAAAGTCGCCCATTGCATGAGGCGGCCCGAATGACAAAAAGCTAATGGCAGAGGCCGGGCCGATTTAGGTAAGTGCCAGCAATGTTGTTGTACTGTCCTGGGCCTGTGTTGTCACTAATGAAGTAGCTATTAATTCCATGATGTCATAATATACTGTATATTTTGTGGGCCTGCTTAATTTTGTATAGGCCTATATATGGTTTTTGTAACAATCGTGCAATTTATATCATACTCCATCATTTGTGTATTTTAAATGCCTGTCCCTACCTTTGCTACAGCAAACAGTAGTAATGGATAACATGCATGTGCACGTTTTATTTGGTGACACATGTGTCCCTGTTGTAATTGAGCATACAATAGTTGTCACTATCCCATATTTGAAAAAGTATTATTAAACAAATGTATAGCACGACTAATCTCAGGCTTTCTGAACGTATTGAATATTAGTATACCCACACCTGCATTATCGGACATTTATCTTAGTTTGCCGCTTGATTTTGGTCAAATGTTTGCTTTGCTATTAGTCCTGTTATTATTTAATATTTCTTTGTGCTATCTATATGATTTTTATTGTTTTACTTCTTTACAGTGAAACAGACCAAGACCCGGAGGAATAGCTGCCGGGATCAATTCCGCCGGGAATTAAACGAAAGAGGCCGTAGTGGCGAAGGTTGATCCAAAAAAAAGGCCATACTTATATACGGCCCAATTACAATTTTTGAAGCCGGTCATGGATTTGAGGCCGTAAGTATGTTTGTGATACAAATAAAACATTATCTGCAGGGTCTCAATAGTTCATAATGTAGGTTAACACTAGTAGGAAATACTTAAAGTGATTGTGTGGCGTTTTACTATTGATGACCTATCCTCTGTGTAGGTGATCAATTTCATTTTTAGGGTGGAAAAACACCTGGCAACACCGCTGTTCAGCTGTATGACAAGACAACACGTGCACAGCACACATGCCTTCTCCCGTCTCTTTTCCTGTTTGGCACTTTTTTCTGGATCAAATAACATGGATATCTGGAATCAGTGCAGGAATAGAGAAGGGAGATGGCACCTGCGCACTGCACGCATTTTTTTTTACAGCTGATTGTCGTGTTTTGCCGGGTGTTGGTCCACCACCAATCTGATCATGTGTACCTATCCAATGGATCGGTCCCAAATATTAAAATGCTGAGCCAAGCCCTTTGCATTTTTGAGGGCTTGAATAATGTTGTGATTTGGGTATGGTTATTTGTGTTCATATGTTTGGGTACATACATGTTAATTTGTGTATTTTGATTTATGTTGTTTTGTGTTTGCAACCCTTCAGTACTGTAACTGCCATTTACATATTTTTCATGCTGGGGTACAAACCACAAAATGGATTTAATAATTTTATAATAAAAGGCAAAATACATACTCCTATTATATTGAGTATTGATTCTGCAACTACCACCATGGCCTTGTGATGCCTGATACATGTTTTTGGTCAGGGTTTTTTTGTTTATTATTCGACATAAGTAGGTTGGCCTGGTAGAAACATGCAGATCCAGATGGACAGAATCTCAGCATTTGGTTAGCTCCTTGAATATACCTGGTTTCTGTCACGGATGTAGTAGGGGAGAACACCAAAAGACAACAAGACGGATGGGAAAAGACACTAGGCCTCACCCCTAGGGAAGGAAAAGGGTCACCATCTATGAAACCCTGCTCCTGGCCCTAACTCCTATCCGTATGGGCACCTCTCGATGGTAGAGATGCCCATACACAGGAACCTAGAAAACCCTGGTGGCCCTCAGACGCCCTAGACTAAATGACAGGGCAGAGACAACCCGCTCCTTCCCTGGTGAAGGAACCAGCATCTCACTGAGGCGTAGTAAACAACAGAGGGGGAAGGGGAGGAATACAAAACACAACAAGCGGAACACTTAACTTCTAAGGATGATGGATGATCAGGACTTCAACTAGAACCACACTCCAGCTCTTCCAACACCAAATGAAGCTATCAAGAGCAAGGAGTGATGGGTGAAGTCAAACTAAATAGGGGGAGGTAAAGGTCACATGATCCACACCTGAACAGGAGGTGTGGACATAAAAGCAACACACAGACAAAGTGAAACCAAAAGATGCTGACAGATCACTAATGAGCAGATAATCTTTCAGACCTTCACAAACCTGTCACCGGTGTGACAGTTTCGGGCTGGACATCACCAAGCTCCAAGCAATGTTTGAAAAGAGTTTCCTATTTAGTGTTTAGTCTCAAAAAAAAAACACATCAGTGAAGTATTTTTGGTGGATGTTATAAAATAACATCTAAAGTGGAAATACCACATTCGAAAACAATATGTCATCTATGCAGGCTCACTGTATATAGTACACAGAAAGCTTTTATTCGGTTAAAATCATTACGTACTACTGAAATGTTGTACTCAAATTATGTAATATATGTTTTCATGTTATTTTTCTATACAGTACTGTGGACAGTCTGGATGAACCAGACGAGTCGGATTTTGGTGGAAGTGAGACTCCAGCGGTTTTCTCCCCAGAAAGTAGCCCGGCTCCAACACTGGCAGAGGAGACTGAACAACAGCCCACCGTTTCCCAGTTGAGCCCCGAAAGGTCACAGCAGCCTCAGCCTAGGCGTCGCCGAAATGAGCCCCACTCTTCCTCTGCCCAACAGACTTGGGAGATGATAGACACCCGAGTCATTGAGTTTCTTGCCCAGAGAAGGAGTGAGAGCCAAGAGGAAGCGATGCTGAGGGGGATGGCGCCAGTACTGAGGCATGTAAATCCCCAAAAGTATAGCGCGTGTGTAGCATGAGTGGCGATGGTGTTAGACATGTTTGCATCCCCATACCAGTGAGACATTCTAACCCAACTAAATAGACTCCACTGCCAAATAATGTCTGCATCCTCGCAGCATGCTCCTAGCTACACATAACCACAACCCCATGGCCCACCTTTACCTGTGCCAGCTTATTGGGTGGTACAAGACCCAAACTAACCCCCTTCCCATACTACTCATGCTGCCACTCATTCGACTGTGGCACAACAACCTGGTCAGGTTAGGCCTGGATCCTCATTTCCTCCTGGGCCCTTCAGCAGGGAATTATTTGATTTATAAAAATGTGTGTACTATTGTTGTTTTAATTTATTGTTCTTTATGTTCCGTTAATATTTGGCAAAATTGTGTGCCTTTTTTTTATTTGGGTGGCCTGGGTTTAAGTAAACTTGACTAGTAACAAATGCTATGTGTCATTTTTTTTCCAGAAATTTCAACGATAGTGGCTCCAATCAAACATAATAACTATGGGACGGGGCTCAACAAACAACTCAACCTTATGATGGTGAAGTAGCAATACAGATTATATAGGCCAAAGGAATCGGGGGTAGTCAAAACATCTGTTTGTACAGGGATAAATCGAACCTAATATTGGTCCACACTAAAAGGCACAAATGTACGAACACACTTTTCCTACCACCACTTTGAATTAAGTGTTATTTAAAAAATATATATATATATATATATATATATATATGATGTTACAGGAATACATGTAGAATGTGATATTTTTATTGTTAGATTATAGCTTGATATCCAATATATCACATTTCAACATATTTAGAAATTATATAGACACACAATAATTCTAGTAACCAAACTTTATTTTCGGTGTTAAAAACAAAATAAAATTAGAAAAAAATTAGGTATTAGAAGGTTTTTTGAAACATATAGCAAATACAATAATGATGTTTATAAATACAAAAAAAACATAAACATCTTTATTATTTATAATGAGCTTCATCATGTTTTTGTTCCAAAAAACCTTAGTCCGCAAGCCCACGTCAAGGGTCCTCATTCTCTTGCGAGTCCCTACACTCAACTACGACATAAATTACACAAGCACAGAAGAAATTAAACACTGCCACGAATAGCATCCCTCTGCCATGGTAAGGACCCCTCTGGGCTAAAAAAGTAGTCTGCATAGAGTTCCCAAACTGCAATGCCTGCAGTCCCAGGTCGTCTATGCAGGGTCCTATCCAAGCCCAAACCTGGTGAAATAGGAAAATCTTCCATGTCAACAGAAGAGGAAGTCCTGTGAATCCTGGTGAAGTTGTATAGAACAACACAAGCTTGAATCACCAGGGTAGCATTCTCCGGATCCATTTGTATGGATGACAAAAACACCCTCCACTTGCTAGAGAGTATCCCGAAAGTGCACTTAACATACTGACGGGCACGAGTCAACCGGTAGTTGAAAATACGCCTCCTGACATCCAAACCACGCTTTGGAAAGGGCCGCATAACATGGTGAGTCAATGCAAACTCTTCATCCGCCACGATGACAAATGGAGCTGGCAGACCAGCAGATCCGAGCAGTCTTCTGGACTCGGGCAGGGCAAGCTGGTTGGCACAAAGCCGCTCACCCATTCTAGAAGCACTAAAGATGCGAGCATCCGCAGTGCTTCCATAGGCCCCAATATCAACCATTATAAACCAGTAGTTACTGTCAGCAACAGCCATCAGCACTACCGAAAAATATTGCTTATAATTGAAGAATCGGGACCCTGAGTGAGGAGGCAAATAAGTTCACAGTTGCAAGGAATCTGTGGAAAAATAGAGATTTAAAAAATATCAGTAAGCTGCTAAAAAAAGTTAACAAACAATACATCATTTGTCTAATGTTTGATATGAGATATATGGGTACAACTGGACAAAACAATTTCAGAAATTGGGGTGTGCCCATTGCTCACACCATCTATGCTACAGAAACTGTGTTTATGCCATTCCCATGCAGAATGTATGGGCGACTTCACGGATGATGTGAACACTCTGCATGATGATGATATTAGACAAACAAACACAAATAGTTAACCATTTTAAAAGACACGACTACCTTTAATTTGGCCATGTTATGTGTCAGTGATTTAACCTCCCAAAAATATTTGACTATTGGGCATACATATTATGGAAAAAGAAAGGTAACTTCTCCAAACATTAGCACATGTCTAACACCAGTCATGTTACTGATGACATAAGCCATGCACATTAGTGTTTGAACTATGAATAAAAGATATAGCTTACCTCAACGTGATAATGAGCCTTTCCTCAGGAGAAATGCTGCGCCTCATATTGGTGTCCATGAAGGTAAGGACAGTACGTAGAGACAACAACAAGCAATCAAATGTAGACACTGACATCCAACAGAACGCCAAAAACTTCTCAGGATATGAAAGTGTCCTTTCGGTAGCGTTGGGAAACAATCGGATGGACCCAACATCACCGTCTTCTACTCAGTTCCTCGTCCAACAAAAGGGAGCGCTGTCCCCATCACCGAGAAACTAGCCAGTGCAGTACAACTTCTTCCTCAGAGTCATCCCACATGGTGAAACCAAGACGCAACAAGGGAAAAGCTAAGAACAGCAAAGCCAAGCAACCAAGCGAACCTCTGTACCCTGTAAAGACTACAGAAAATGGCCACCTAACAAAAATCAGGTGACCAGCATATATACCTGTATCCTGGGTGTGGATATTTAAATCTCAATTTTTTTTTATCATTCCTTGTTTTTTTGCGGACCGCAAAAAAAAACTGTCGTGTGCATGAGGCCTAAGGGTCAATTCACAGGTCCGTATGTGTTTTGCGGTCTGTATGTATTCCGCATTTTGCGGACCGCACATCACCAGCACCTCATAGATCATGTTTATGTAACAGTTGTAAGACCTGCATGACATGGTCCCTATTTTGCATCAGAATTGGCTTATGATTTGGTAGCCAAAAGCAGGAATGGGTACAAAACACAGAAGACATACAAATATTCCATTCACGTGTTATCTCTGTTTTGGATCCACTCCAGTTTTTTTTTGTTTTAGCAATACTGATGGATTACTGATCAAATGCTGACTGAGTGAAGGTGCATGCTCCACAGACAGGATCTATTTTTTAGGGGTCATTGTTCTGACGGATCAGAGGAAGGGCAAAATAATCAGTGACATCAACACAAACTTACTGCTGACACCCACTCCACTCTGTCGGGGGGGGTGGGGGGGGGGGCTCTACTTGTATAAGCGTTTAATAGAACCGGTTCTGTAGACATCTATGTGGAATCAGCTGACGACAGTGTAAAAGGAGTGTGCTTCTTCTTGGCGCTAACATTGACCTGTAAGGCTGAGTTCACACTTGAGTTATTTGGTCAGTTTTGGCCCCGTAACTGCCCAAATAAGTGAAGTGTGCAGTGATTTTACATCTACATGTCATACTGACTCACAGTATTTTTTCACTACCACAGCAGACACGTGTTACTTGTATGTGTGTTACTGCAAGGGACAGTGTTCAACACCACTATAAAGGCTCTCTGCAGCCAGGAAATAGCCAGGGTTTTTTTTTTTTTTTTTATTCGGCAAAACAGCCGAATCAATTTTTTTTAGAAACTCGCTCATCTCTATATATGATATTTAATTTTCATTTTTTTTTAATTAGTCATGGGATAACCCCTTATGAAGTTATAAGCTTCTGTGGTTGAGTTGAAGGACACAATGAAGGGTTCATCAGATGGAGGCAAATAGAGGTATATAATGGACCCCTATGACTTTATGGGTACCATATTATAGTCAAAAAGCCTTAACATTCTTTTAAACTGTGGAACAAATTTTATTCTAATGAAATGATTGACATATGCTGGAGTGATGACATGCAGGGGGTGGATTATTAATTGCAACAGACAGGAAATTGCAGCATAAATAGAGGACAAAGAAAACAATAACCATGAGAAGTTCAGCACCCCCTTTTTATGTAATTGCACATGCGTTGACTATTATACAGTATTGATAACATATAGGTGATATATTCTGTTCTGATATTGCATTGCTTTCTACTTTTTTGCCTACTTTAGTTTATTGTAAGAACTTATGCTGAAGGTCAGGCTAATAGATTTCAGCTTCGCTTACATAACCCAAAGAACATTTTTCTTCTGATTACAGAGCAGACACAAAGCAAAGCTTCTGTATAATTACAATGAACATGTACGTGTGAGGGAAGTAGCAGAACATTTTGATATCAGTGCATACAAAATGACAGGCCATAATTATTCTCTCTTAGCAATGGGGAAAGTAGAGATAGAAAGGGAACAAACTGAGAAAGAAATTGTAAATGTTGAAAAGTGTCCATCTTTTGAATCCGGTGCTATAGAAATATTTTTCTTAGAACTTTTTTTGCTGCTTTCTCATAAGAAAGTGTTATATAGATCTGCCACATTTAAGACTCTTTAGATTTTCTAATTTAAACCCACTACTGTTGTTTAATTTCTTAGACTTAAAAGGATATTCCCATCTTAGACATTTATAACGTATCCATTGGATATCCTGGTAGATGTGGTTCCCACTGTCTATTCCTATCAGATGTCTTTTCTCAGCTGTTTCTAAAGTAGAAGCTTCCTCTAGGGCAGGTGTATGATACTGTATGCTGAAGCTTCCTCCAGTTGATGACTTCCAGTACTGCAAAACAAAGTTCCCTCTAGTGCCTAGCATACATTACTACATGTCAGAACTACCTCTTATTGTGAAAACACAGGACACCAAATCTGTAATTCAAACTTACTATCCAGTTCTTGCTTTGGCTTCAAAAACTGGAACATAAAACTGTATCAAAATGGATTGTGTGAGGGCACTATCAGGCTAGAATCACACCCACTCCTTCCTGTTTTTTACTCAAACACTGCATGAAAATTTGGTACAAAAGTGCATGTATTATTTTCCTTTTAACTGCGTATAAGGTAAAGGAATCTTTTGGTTCCCTGCATGTGTTTTGTACCAGTTGTGGCTGCAACCTCTGTACTTTCTGTAGTAATCATTCAACGTGCTGGCGGTAATCTGGTAGCTTGTTTCTGGGACGCAAATTCAAACAAAAACCCTTTGGCTGCTTCTCTAGCTCTTTATATATTAGCATATTTACAGCACAGTGGCTCAGTGGTTAGCACTGGTGCCTTACACCACTGGAGTTTGATTTTCATATGTGACCAAAGGACAACTTCTGCATAGAGTTTGTATGTTCTCCACGTGTTTGCATGGGTTTTCTCCAGGTACTCCAGTACCTGACGTCAATGCAGATCCTTTTGCAGGTCCTGCTGAAAGAAGATAGAAGACACTACGGCAGCGCGATCAAGTGGATGGGGTGAGTTTTTTTTTAACCCCTAAATTGTCAAATTCTTTTGCATTTTGTCTTAAGAATGCTATTATTTTCCGCTATAACCATGTTAAACGGAAAATAATAAAGTGAAGTTCGGGTCCCCATTGACCCTATTGGGGTCCAGGTTCAGGTTCAAGTTTGGGTCCTGAACCCGAACGTTGACCTGAAGTTCGCCCGAACCCTGTGAACCCGAACTTCCTCAGGTTCGCTCATCCCTACTCAGCACTGTATTATAGAGCCATATGTGTACAGGTACAGGATGCAAAAACATATAAAATACCTATGGATTTGGATAAATCTTCTGTACTAGACTTTCATTCTCTGATTAATTGAGCTCCAGAGACTCATATACCTTTTTATATATGTATACATTTCTCCCGAGGGCTCCGCAGCTAATATTGAACATTTTATTAATACAGATAAGGTGTGCACTACCTACATTTTCTGGGTTTGATCGTTGTATTATCATTTCATTTTTTCATTTTTGCTCCTTGCTATTTTTTTTATAATTTTTAGTATATTTATTATTATTCACTATTCATAATCACTTTATGCTATTAGTATATTTGTTTTTATTTTTATCTTATGTATAACATTATATATATACCTTATGTTATTCAAAAGTGAAATTACATCAAAGAGATATGCATATATAACTCTTATTTAATAAATACTAATTTTAATACTATCTATTCACTCCCGATTATGTCCAGATAGTGAGAGTGCCAACTATTTTTATCCATTTAGCCATTTATTTTTTTATCCATTTATCCCTTTAGGTTTTGGGTGAATAGTTGAACACTATTTTTAGTCTTCATATAGAAATAGTATACTGATAAACTGAGTGTACCTTATTATTGAAAGTTAAAATATAACTTTTATTGTCTTTAATAAATAACATAATTGAGACATTAAATAAAGTATGTAACTGTTGTGACTGCACTTTGTAGAAGGGGAGCAGAAGGGTGCGGACACATGTATGGCCCTTATCAGTTCCTTTTCTGGAGGGGGAAACGCCTGACAATTGAGAATTCAAGGGGGGTTCTCAGCCTATATGCTTTCCCTATGCCAACTGGTCTATAGGCAGGAAATCCCTAATTGTCTGTAGTCGGAGCACCTGCCCTGAGAAGGGCGACCCCCAGCCGCTGGAACCTCGGACCTGTGCTAAAATTCCCATAAAGCTTCCCTTCCTAACAAATCTATTCCATCAACCGACGCGTTTCGCCAAGTAAGAATTGGCTCTTTAGGGATATGGATTCGTTGGTATCGCAGAGCGCTATATGCAGTGGCAGCGCTTCTGCTTACATATCAAGGCAGTGGCAAAGTATTCACTTTTTCGTGTCCTATTTATGGCTCTATGCTCCACCTACCAAAATTACCAACCAATGGGCATTGTAGGGGTGCCGCCCATAGTTTACTCCTACCTTACCTAACGACCAATCCCGAACGGAGACGCGCGGTCTCAAGGCACAGCCTACTGCTGTACCGGACTCACTGCGCTCCGCTCCTTACCGGGAGTAACATAGTGCGTGGGCGTACATGTTGCCATGGGGATCTTACTCCGCGTCCCCGGCTGATTCTAAACTCAGCAAGTCTAATCAGAACAGAAATGCTTAAAAATATCAGACCACTAATAGCTGAGCATCAGTAAGTTACATTGGGGTAATATACAGTATATTATGCACATGTCACCTATATTATGTAAATTAAAGAGAATGATGGATAATACAAGCGCTCTCTGAAGAAGAATGATCTCTATATACTATATGTGAGCTTCCTAGTGATGTGTATGGGCACTGAATATGGTCAGTTCCCTCGAGTCTTTGAGATTCCTGTTAGTAATGGTAAAAGGAAGGGGTATAGCAAAGTTCTGTCTAAGCTTAATGGAGCTCTAACCCCTAATAATATATGTTGAAATGTGTTGAAAAATTTTATTTTTTGCTTTATAAGATCCACTCTTTTCCTCCCAAAAGTGAACACTAATGAGCGCTTTCATTATGGAAACACTCACTAGTATGCAGAAGGTGCAAGGAGTGGTGACTATATTTGTCGTTATCACTCACAGGAAAGTAGTTTGGTGTACTACTGATCACCTATATGCTGGTTTATTAAATTGAACAAGTCCCCCAAAAAATAAAATGTAACCGTATTGGAAAATTAAATGAACGTTAACGAATGATTAATGGCCAAGCTACGCGCTCAATTTCACGTTAACACTCACAAGTAGATTGCTGACCTAGCCTGTGTACTGCTGCAGAAATCACATAAATATTTTGGTTATACAGTTGCAAGAAAAAGTATGTGAACCCTTTGGAATGATATGGATTTCTACACAAATTGGTCATAAAATGTGATCTGAAAGAATTTGGTCATAAAATTGGTCATAAAATGTGATCTGAAAGAATTAAATGTTACCATGTTTTTATTGAACACACCATGTAAACATTCACAGTGCAGGTGGAAAAAGTATGTGAACCCTTGGATTTAATAACTGGTTGAACCTCTTTTGGGAGCAATAATTTCAACCAAACGTTTCCTGTAGTTGAAGATCAGACGTGCACAACGGTCAGGAGTAATTCTTGACCATTCCTCTTTACAGAACTGTTTCAGTTCAGCAATATTCTTGGGATGTCTGGTATGAATCGCTTTCTTGAGGTCATGCCACAGCATCTCAATCAGGTTGAGGTCAGGACTCTGACTGGGCTACTCCAGAAGGCGTATTTCTTCTGTTTAAGCCATTCTGTTGTTGATTTACTTCGGGTTGTTGTCCTGTTGCAACACCCATCTTCTGTTGAGCTTCAGCTGGTGTACAGATGGCCTTAAGTTCTCCTGCAAAATGTCTTGATAAACTTGGGAGTTAATTTTTCCTTCGATGATAGCATTCCGTCCACGCCCTGACGCAGCAAAGCAGCCCCAAACCATGATACCCCCACCACCATACTTCACAGTTGGGATGAGGTTTTGATGTTGGTGTGCTGTGCCTCTTTTTCTCCACACAGTGTTGTGTGTTTCTTCCAAACAACTCCACTTTGGTTTCATCAGTCCACAGAATATTTTGCTAGTACTGCTGTGGAACATTCAGGTGCTCTTGTGCAAACTGTAAACGTGCAGCAATGGTTTTTTTTGGACAGCAGTGGCTTCCTCTGTGGTATCCTCCCATTAAATCCATTCTTGTTTAGTGTTTTACGTATCGTAGATTCGCTAACAGGGATGTTAGCATATGCCAGAGACTTTTGTAAGTCTTTAGCTGACACTCTAGGATTCTTCTTCACCTCATTGAGCAGTCTGCGCTGTGCTCTTGCAGTCATCTTTACAGGATGGCCACTCCTAGGGAGAGTAGCAGCAGTGCTAAACTTTCTCCATTTATAGACAATTGTCTTACCGTGGACTGATGAACAGCAAGGGTTTTGGAGATACTTTTATAACCCTTTCCAGCTTTATGCAAGTCAACAATTCTTAATCGTAGGTCTTCTGAGAGCTCTTTTGTGCGAGGCATAATTCAAATCAGGCAATGCTTCTTGTGAAAAGCAAACCCAGAACTGGTGTGTGTTTTTTATAGGGCAGGACAGCTGTAACCAACACCTCCAATCTGATCTCATTGATTGGTCTCCAGTTGGCTGACACCTCACTCCAATTAGCTCTTGGAGATGTCATTAGTCTAAGGGTTCACATACTTTTTCCACCTGCACTGTGAATGATTACATGGTGTGTTCAATAAAAACATGGTAACATTAAATTCTTTGTGTGTTATTAGTTTAAACAGACTGTGATTGTCTATTGTTAGGACTTAGATGAAGATCAGATCATATTTTATGACCAATTTGTGCAGAAATCCATATCATTCCAAAGGGTTCACATACTTTTTCTTGCAACTGTATGTTGGTTTCATTAAATTGAACAAGTCCCAACATTTTTTTTATAATTTCAGCTGTGTGGAAACTGAATATACAGAAACAGATGATTGAGGCCTAACCCTTATGGCGTTAACACTCAAAAGTAAATTATCCCAGTGTGTACTGGTGTACTGACCATGAATATGCTGGTTTCATTAAATTCAATAACTACTCCCCCCCAAAAAAAAAAAATATATAGAAAATTGGAACTGAAATGTGTGTCTGTGTGTGGAGATAATAAACCGATTTAGCCGTAATCCCTAATATTTCATTATGAAAGCACTATATAGTATGAAGCAGAAGGTGCGGGGAGTGGTTATTGTTTTGCTGCTAGAACTGGCAGTACTCACTATTTACTGGTATTCTTCTGGGCCCCGCGGTGCGCCGTGTCCTGACTGCATATGGCGTAGTAGTGTAGGCGTACACTATGACCTGAAACTGTGCATCATCAGGTAAAGACCAGGGAGCAGTGAGTGCAGGAAGAGTGCACCATCTGGAGGAGGAGAGGTAAGTTCATTTATTTATTTTATATCTGATCTGAGGTCTAATAAAGATTGGGGGTCCGATCTGAGGTCTGATAAAGTTTGGAAATCTAATATGAGGTCTGATAAAGATTGGGGGTTTGATTGGGGTCTGATCTGAGGTCTGATAAAAAATGGGGGGTCTGATCTGAGGTCTGATGCTGATTGGAGGTCTGTGTGTGCAGCATATGTGCGTTATAAAGTGAAAAATATGGTATGTTTTGTTGCTGGTTGTACACTTTACATATCCCATATTATGCAACTTGATGAAGTTTAATCCTCTGATTTGTATAACATCTCTGTTAGGGTATGGCAGGCCTGGACTGGTAATCTGTCCAGATTCCCAGTGGGCAGGTCTTTCAGGGGGTAAAAATCAGACATAATTAGACAGGAACTGCACTAATGGTGGAAATGCTGCAGCATTTAGTGTAGTTCCAAGCCTAGGAAATCTGAAGGACCTGTGATGACGTCATCATAGGTCCTTAACTTCCTAAGGAAGTATAGGAACTGCACTGATAATAAGGTCAGAGCAGTGCAGGACCTGTGATTGTTGACCCTCTCACTATCATTAAGTATGGAGAGGAACTGCAAAGAAGCATGTCTCCACAAATCCAGCCTCCTTACTTGTGTCCTGTCCTGCCATCTGCAAAAAAAAAGTGAGAAATGTAAATAGGGACAGTTTAACTGCCAGTGGAGTAGGGATGATTAGTAACCAGGGACAATAGTGTCAGTGGGGGAGGGATGGCTAGGGGACAATACCACTAACAGTGGGGTACAGTTGGTCAGGGGAGAAGACTGCTGCTAGTGGGGGAGGGTTGGTCAGTGGACAGTGATGTTGTGCTGCCTGGTGGTACTGAATGATGTTGGGGAGATATTTTGTGCTGCACTGTGGCATTTATTTTGCGCTATTGGGGAGATATTGTCACGGGGCGCCAAAGGCGCACTCGGTCTCCCATCAGCCGCAGACCTTCTGCTTAGCTTCGGGAGCGAGGATCTGTGTTTGGCCTCGTTCCCAGGGTGGCTTTGCTAGCTGGTAGGCTCCCTGCTCCTAGGTCTGCCTTGAGCGTCAAGCTGATAACTCGGTGCTCAATTTGTCTGTCTGTCTGTTGGTCATGTGACGCTGGCCACGTCACATGACTCTCAGACCCTACTATAAAAACAGGCAGCCTGCTGACCACAGGTTGCCTGTTAATTCTAGGTTCCTGGCTATTTGATGGACTACTATATACTACCTGATCCTGTTCCCTGACGATCCTTTGCCTGCTCCTCCTGTACTGCGCATCTCTCCTGGTATCCTGACCCCGGCTTCCACCTGACGATTCTTTGCGGACTCCTGTTGTACTTCTTTTCTCTCCTGGTATTTGACCTCGGCTTTTCCTGACTATTCTCTGCTCATTCCTTAGTACTGCGCAGCTTTCTAGGTATTGACCCGGTCTGTTCATGTTCCGTTATTTGTTTTGTCTGTCTTCCCAGCATGTATCCTAAGTTAGGGACTGCCATCTAGTTGTCCCCTGTCATTAGGACTTGTGAGGAAAGTAGGCAGGGCCAGGGGTGAGGGTGGAGCGCAGTGGTCACTATCCTCCCCCCTGTGTGTAGTGTACGTGACCGTCACAGATATTTTGTTCTGTACAGTGGTATCAGATGCTGCAGCATTGGTATTTGGAGCTTTATCATGGTATATGGTGCTATAAGGGAGGGTAATGTATGTCCCTAAACATGTGATTAGGTATTTCTGTGTTCCACTTTTATTTCCTTTCTTGTTGATGATTTGCATGGGGCAAGATGAAGTAAAACAAAATTCATCACAGCACACATGGTGCATCACTATTTTTACATGATATCATATGTAGGCTGGTGGGGTCTGTGTGCCAGGGCTGCTTTGTAACCCTAATCTGGCCCTGTGGAACAGTCACACATTCCGTTTTTTTATGCATTTTTTTTAAGTCAAAATCCAGTGTGGATCATAAAAGTAGAGAAACCATTAAAGGGGTTGTCCAAGTTATTTTTTTGTTCTTTCTATGTTCCTAACTAAGCAAATGTAACAGCTTTCCAATTCACTCACTTTATCTCCAGTGGCTAGTTTCTTAGATTTCACTGAGGGTCACATGACCTGTGTTGTCAGCTTCTCTCCCTGCTCTGAAAAAGGTCGTTTACAAGCCTGTAAACGAGACGTCACTGTGCTGGCCACGCCCCTTCACTAACGGCTGTGTGCTCTATCCTAGGAATCTTAACCCCTTCAGCTGCACAGACTCAGGACTGAAGTGTTTTCTGTGTAGCTGCAGGCAGTGAGGAGACAAATGCTGGGCACAGGAGCTGAAAGAAGTTCTGCAAAGCATTACAGGTAGGGGGAAGATCCTGTGTGTATTAGCAATGTCATTATATAAGTGGAACTTGTAGTTCTACACTTACAAGTTGCTGTTTTCTCCCAGCACGCAGGGCAGCTCTTGTATCCACTCCCTTAGCAGTGTCATTATACAGCTGGGACTTGTAGTCCTACACATACAACAAGCTGCAGAGTCTCCCAGCAGGCAGACATGTCACTCAGGGCAGCTCTTGTATCCACTCCCTTAGCAGAGCAGGGGGAGGGGCAGAGATTGTTTTTATTGCATGTAAACAAAGGGCCAGAAAAGAACCAGGGAAATGAGGAAAAATATATTTTTTTTTTGCATAAAACTTGCTTAGCTCAGTTATATATCAGATTTTCAGTGCTATATTATTTTTTTTCATAACTCGGACAACCCCTTTAAGGACGGATTACTTCTCATGTTTTTATTTTAAAATCTACTCTTGATTTTGGCTTCAAAAACTGCATCAAAGAACCTGAACGTGTGGCCGTACCCTTAGAGGAAGCTGGACTGAATCTTAAGTGTTACTGTACTTAAAAGTAAAAAAGCATTTAGTACATTTGATTGTACTCTGTTAATCGTATTGTTGTTACTGATCTCTGCTTTACTTTGCTTTGATATTAAGTACCACCCTCTAAACTAGCCTGCAGATATGTATAGTAAAGTACATTCAGTATTGATTCTATTTCTCTTCTTCAGCTCAAATCTGTCAGGGAGAGCTAAGAACTGAGAATTTCATAAACCTTGAAGACCACTATCATAGTTACAGTAGTGTTAAAAAAATGGCAGTCCAAAATCATTAATCTGATAAATCACTGTTTTTGGTAGAAGAGATATTTCTACATAGCAAATAATTTACTTGTAAGTACTAGAGTAATAGAAAAAAAAACAGACCCAACAGTTAGGACATGCATGCCGCTCATTCTTAGTAATTAAATCATCAATTGAAAAGGGTGAGGAGTTAAATTGGTGGTCAATAATTCTATCTAATAAAGGTGTCTTTTTTGGCTGTAAGTTAAGGTAGGAGGGTGGCAAATGTTGCACAAGTTGGCAATAGTGCATTTCCTTCTAAAATACTGTGGAAAGAAGGTAGACATTGTTCTGATGAAGAACATATGTTGAATAAAAAGTTGATTGGAGAGGTAAAAACATATAGAGAAGTGGAGGAAACTATAGGCTGCTCAGCAAAAATTATCTCAAATGCCTTAAAGTGGCAGCCAAAACCTGAAAGACACGGAAGGAAGCTGGGAACTACTGTTCGAATGAATCGAAGAATAGCCAAAATGGTAAATGCTCTGCCAATGATCATCTCCAGAAAGATCAAAGAACATGTGAAGTTACCAGTGAGTAGTGTTGAGTGAATCAAGCTTTAGATCCTAGGTCCGAAGTCGATTTGTTCAAAACTTTGTTTAAATGCTCTACGGAGATTCAAATGTATGGGCTCAGATGAGGCAAATCCATTATTAACACCGAAATCTCGTGGGACTTCGGTGAATACCTTCTGGATTTGATTTTTCAACTTGAAATCCATTTTAAAACATGGATCCGAAGGCGGCTTCAGTACCAAGGTACCAACCTGTACCGAGGCTGACTTTGGATCCATGTTTTAAAATGGTTTTAAAGTTTAAAAATCAATGGCCGAAGTTATTGATAGTTGATAACTCTGTTTACCTATCCTGAGTCCGTACAGCATTAAAACGAAGTTTGGAACAAATCGACTTCAGATCTAGGATCCAAAGCTTGATTCGCTCAACACTACCAGTGAGTACTGCTACAATCAAAAGACGATTAAGTGAATCCAAGGTACCAACAAGAATGCCCCCAAAGTCCAGTTGTTGAAAAAGACATATGAATAGGCTAAAATTTGCCAAGGAACACATTGACTGTCCCAAAGAGAAATAATGCAATATTTTGTGGACTGCTGAAAACCAAATACATTTTTATGGGTCTAATGGCTGCAGACAGTATGTCAGACGACTCCCGAGTATTGAATTTAAGACACAGTACAATGTGAAGACGGTAACTCATGGTGCTGTAAAATCATGTTATGGGGATGTTTCTCATACCATGGTGCTGGGCCTATTTATCACATAATAGGGAAAATTGATCAATTTGAATATATCAAAATGGTTGAGGAGATCATTTTGCCCTATGCCGAACAAGAAATGCCCTTGACATGGGTGTTTAAACATGACAATGACCCAAAATACACCAGTAAGCGAGGATTGATGTAATGGAGTGGCCAGCCCAATCCCCTGACCTCAATCCCACAGAATGTAGTCCAGTCATCCTGGACTGGAATATCTGTTCCCAGGTGTCACAAGTTGGTTGAATCCAGGCAACACAAATTTTACGCAGTTCTCAGAAACAATGGTTATTCCACTAAACATTAGTTCAGTAATTCAAAGTAAAGTTAAATATCAAACATTTTTTAAACTTATACATTACATTTTTGAGTTTTTAAAGACAAATTCTGGGATTGAACAGCCTAATATTCTTTTTTTCTTTACTTGATTTTGTTACTGTTTTGATTTGGAATTGAATGGTTCATATTTCCAGTACATTTGCATTCATGGAAATAAAAGTTATTATAATGGTTTTGAGATTTATTTATTTATTTAAACTCACTGCTATTTTTTTAACACTACTGTACATGTATTTGCATGGAATCTGCAAATGGAGAAAACACGTCACCTGTCCCAAAAATAAAATCATATCTGTATCAAAACTGAGTTAAAATAGATGCAAACATATTTAAGGTTTTTTGCTTTCTGCTAGTTTGTACCAATTACAAAGAAAATGCTAAATGAATTGTGCAGAAAAAAAAGTGTTAATTTCCTTTCCTAACCCCATCCAGTGAATGAAGCCACTGAAATATTTTAAAGTGAACTAATTGTGCTGACATGTTAAACTGCTGACAATGCTAGCTAAGGGTTGTTAAGAGCAGGAAAAATACTTTTTGCAGAGCTTTTATTATCAGTAAGTCAGGGCTTCACTGTGTAGTGCTCTGGACAGTGAGCTGCTTCACAATCTCTCTGCTCTGAATGACAGCTGTAATGGTCTACATGTTGCATGCTACAGCTGCCACTCAGAGCAGAAAGATGGAGCTATGAAGCATCTCATACAGAATAAAACTTCATACTGACACTACTACTGGTGAGAAAAGCAACACAATAGCTAGTATGCTTGTACTGCTCTCTTCTGTCTTTACCTACAGCTGTCAGACTCAACAGTTTAGCATGATCAAAAGTGCTGACAGACTCCCTTTAAATTCATTGTTTCTTTGTATCAAGAAATTACTATATTTGCACCAGAAACAACTGATCCATCCTAGAAATGGTCTGTACATTATAATTTCTTTCATCCAGTAATTCAGAAATGCTGATTGTCCAACACATAACTGCAGTATTATCAAGATATATTTCTTTGACTAAGAATAATATGAAATCTTCATATTTTATTTTCGACTGTCTTCCAGAAGTTCCTTACTTGCAGTAGACTCCTATCCATATGGCCTATTGGAGCATATGGACATCGTATAGGTAGTTTACCCACTTGAGACCCTTTCTGTGAGCCAGAGTAGACTCTTCATCAGCCAGAGAGGCTCTTGCATTGGAAAAAAAAACAGGTGTCCATGTATTACGCGGACATTTAATTCTAGATATCCCTTTCTGTGTATGGTGATTCAGTTGTCCAACATGTTGTCTTTGTATGACAACCCTTTTAGAATCCCTATAGTTTAATATGACCTTAAAGTAAAACATGGCAAAGGAATTTTTGTAGTTTAAAAAAAAAAATTATGTTTGCCTCTGCATATAGACTTTAGAACATGAACAAAGATGTTCTCAAAGAGGTGACCTAATTGGAAGACCTAATTGGTGGGACCTTTGCAGGAGCAAACTGCCCTTGTGATTTCTTTTTAAATTATACTTCCAGAAGGTACATTATAAGTATGTGTGGTAAAGATTCTATAATGACAGTCTAAAAGCCTGAGAGGGAAAATGTACAGAAGGAAGAAAAAAGCCACTGGCACAAGTCATCGTTGTTAAATAGCGATTATAGTACATTATAGAAACCGCCTATTTAAAGCATTCTATTGTCTCCAAGCTGTGCCAAGAAAATAACCTTTTCAAAAATGTCTTGGCTAAAAGCTGCATTCATAATATGTGATTCTGTCTTTTCCCAGCCTGTGTTATTTTGCTTTGATTCAACGCCGGCATTTTGTTATATATCTACAAGTGTAGGCAGCAAATATAAAATTACACATACCCACGCTAAAAGGAAGTGCGCAATTACCGCTCTTGCGAAATTCCATTGTGACTGCTTATTGTTTGTAATCTGAGTGAACAAATAACGTGGACTCTAGCATTTAGAGAGAAAGTCAGCACAGATAGTCTCATTTCTCTGATACTAATGTGCAGAACTCCAAATCATTCATCAGAATGAACAGACTGACATTTTAAAGTTGGTTAAGTACTGTCTAACCCTTGAGCCAAGTTACTTGACATACCATGTAACACATAGGCATTCAAACTGAAGTAGCAATATGATATAATTGCCTCTAATTATGCCACTCCAAAGACAGATAGCCCCAGTACACTGAGGAAATTAAATTAAAGTACTATCCATCTTTTTTATCTTTTATATCATTAACTGTTTGAAAAAGGGAACAGAAAAATGTATGTTCTTCACAAAAATGAAAATAATGTATTGCTTAGTTAAAGGGGTTCTCCGGGAATTAAGAAAATGAAAATACTTAAATATTACTTTATTATAAATATATTCTCAAATACCTTTCATTATTTAAAATGGCTCGTTTTGTCTGGGGAGCAATCATCAGGGGAAACAAAATGTCTGCTGTCCTATTAGTTCACACAAAAAGTTACTTTACAACAACTGAGGTAAAGAGCTGCCTCCTCCTCCTCCTCCTCCTCTCTACTTGTCAGGGATTAAGATCCTGAATACAGATAAGAACTTTAGCTAAATCTATGGGGAATTTAGTTCATGAGGAGACATGAAGTACAAAGAGGATGGACAGGACAGACTGTGATGATGTGGGGCTGTGGTAATGGAGACTGTAAACAAGTGGTGCTGCTCATTATCCACACCTCACCCTGCTCTCATGTCTCCTCATCATCTCCATTCCCACAGAGATTCACCTGTATTCAGGATCATGATTCCTGACAAGTAGGGATGAGCGAACCCGAACTGTATAGTTCGGGTTCGTACCGAATTTTGGGGTGTCCGTGACACGGACCCGAACACGAACATTTTCGTAAAAGTCCGGGTTCGGGTTCGGTGTTCGGCGCTTTCTTGGCGCTTTTTGAAAGGCTGCAAAGCAGCCAATCAACAAGCGTCATACTACTTGGCCCAAGAGGCCATCACAGCCATGCCTACTATTGGCATGGCTGTGATTGGCCAGTGCACCATGTGACCCAGCCTCTATTTAAGCTGGAGTCACGTAGCGCTGCACGTCACTCTGCTATGATCAGTATAGGGAGAGGTTGCAGCTGCGACGTTAGGGCGAGATTAGGCAGATTAACTCCTCCAAAAGACTTCATTCTGTGATCGATCTGCAGCTGTGGATCATTGAAGTGCTATTATTGACTTGCTCACTTTTTTGAGGATGCACAGAGCGTTTTTAGATCACTTTTTTTCTGGGGTGATCGGCGGCCATTTTGTGACTTGTGGTGCGCCAGCACGAGCTATCACCAAGTGTATTTAACCATCGATAGTGTGGTTATTTTGTGCTATATCCTACATCAGCTGCAGGCTGAGCCTGTGTCACTGAAGTGCATTTAACCATCAACAGTCTGGTTATTTTTTGGCCATATACTACATTAGCTGCAGGCTGAGCCTGTGTCAAAGAAGTGCATTTAACCATCAACAGTCTGGTTATTTTTTGGCCGTATACTACATCTAATGCAGGCTGAGCCTGTGTCACCCAAGTGCATTTAACCATCAACAGTGTGGTTATTTTTTGGCCATATATTACATCAGGGGCAAGTTGAGCCTGTCACCCAGCGCCTAAAAAATAGACCTGACATTTCTATTCAACCAAATCTGCACAGTTTTAGCTAGTCAAGTTATTTGTAGTGACCGTATAAGCAGACTTTTTGTTCTGCGTTGAAAAAGCATTCCCAAATTTGCCATTCTCAAAATTACTAGTTTGTGGTATTTGAGGCCTACTTGAAATCTATCCCAAAAAGAAAATCTTACATTGAAGGTATTGATAGTGTGATTCAGAAAAACCTAAGACACACGCTAGCGTGCTGATAGAAGTGTCATTCTGTCATTAAACCTATAACTGTCACACAGCGCAAAAAAAAACAGGTCTCACATCTCTATTCAACCAAATCTGCACAGTTTTAGCTGGTCAAGTTATTTGTAGTGACCGTAAAAGCAGACTTTTTGTTCTGGGTTGAAAAAGCATTCCCAAATTTGCCATTCTAAAAAAAAACTAGTTTGTGGTATTTGAGGCCTAGTTGAAATCTATCCCAAAAAGAAAATCTTACATTGAAGGTATTGATAGTGTGATTCAGAAAAACCTAAGACACACGCTAGCGTGCTGATAGAAGTGTCATTCTGTCATTAAACCTATAACTGTCACACAGCGCAAAAAAAAACAGGTCTCACATCTCTATTCAACCAAATCTGCACAGTTTTAGCTGGTCAAGTTATTTGTAGTGACCGTAAAAGCCGACTTTTTGTTCTGGGTTGAAAAAGCATTCCCAAATTTGCCATTCTGAAAATAACTAGTTTGTGGTATTTGAGGCCTACTTGAAATCTATCCCAAAAAGAAAATCTTACATTGAAGGTATTGATAGTGTGATTCAGAAAAACCTAAGACACACGCTAGCGTGCTGATAGAAGTGCCATTCTGTGATTAAACCTATAACTGTCACACAGCGCAAAAAAAAAACAGGTCTCACATCTCTATTCAACCAAATCTGCACAGTTTTAGCTGGTCAAGTTATTTGTAGTGACCGTCAAAGCAGACTTTTTGTTCTGGGTTGAAAAAGCATTCCCAAATTTGCCATTCTGAAAATAACTAGTTTGTGGTATTTGAGGCCTACTTGAAATCTATCCCAAAAAGAAAATCTTACATTGAAGGTATTGATAGTGTGATTCAGAAAAACCTAAGACACACGCTAGCGTGCTAATAGAAGTGTCATTCTGTGATTAAACCTATAACTGTCACACAGCGCAAAAAAAAACAGGTCTCACATCTCTATTCAACCAAATCTGCACAGTTTTAGCTGGTCAAGTTATTTGTAGTGACCGTAAAAGCAGAATTTTTGTTCTGGGTTGAAAAAGCATTCCCAAATTTGCCATTCTGAAAATAATAGTCTGTGGTATTTGAGGCCTACTTGAAATCTATCCCAAAAAGAAAATCTTACATTGAAGGTATTAATAGTGTGATTCAGAAAAACCTAAGACACACGCTAGCGTGCTGATAGAAGTGTCATTCTGTGATTAAACCTATAACTGTCACACAGCGCAAAAAAAAAACAGGTCTCACATCTCTATTCAACCAAATCGGCACAGTTTTAGCTGGTCAAGTTATTTGTAGTGACCGTAAAAGCAGACTTTTTGTTCTGGGTTGAAATAGCATTCCCAAATTTGCCATTCTGAAAATAACTAGTTTGTGGTATTTGAGGCCTACTTGAAATCTATCCCAAAAAGAAAATCTTACATTGAAGGTATTGATAGTGTGATTCAGAAAAACCTAAGACACACGCTAGCGTGCTAATAGAAGTGTCATTCTGTGATTAAACCTATAACTGTCACACAGCGCAAAAAAAAACAGGTCTCACATCTCTATTCAACCAAATCGGCACAGTTTTAGCTGGTCAAGTTATTTGTAGTGACCGTAAAAGCAGACTTTTTGTTCTGGGTTGAAAAAGCATTCCCAAATTTGCCATTCTGAAAATAACTAGTTTGTGGTATTTGAGGCCTACTTGAAATCTATCCCAAAAAGAAAATCTTACATTGAAGGTATTGATAGTGTCATTCAGAAAAACCTAAGACACACGCTAGCGTGCTGATAGAAGTGTCATTCTGTGATTAAACCTATAACTGTCACACAGCGCAAAAAAAAAACAGGTCTCACATCTCTATTCAACCAAATCTGCACAGTTTTAGCTGGTCAAGTTATTTGTAGTGACCGTAAAAGCAGAATTTTTGTTCTGGGTTGAAAAAGCATTCCCAAATTTGCCATTCTGAAAATAACTAGTTTGTGGTATTTGAGGCCTACTTGAAATCTATCCCAAAAAGAAAATCTTACATTGAAGGTATTGATAGTGTGATTCAGAAAAACCTAAGACACAGGCTAGCGTGCTGATAGAAGTGTCATTCTGTGATTAAACCTATAACTGTCACACAGCGCAAAAAAAAAAACAGGTCTCACATCTCTATTCAACCAAATCTGCACAGTTTTAGCTGGTCAAGTTATTTGTAGTGACAGTAAAAGCAGACTTTTTGTTCTGGGTTGAAAAAGCATTCCCAAATTTGCCATTCTCTAAATTGTTGTGAACGGGAACAATGAGGAAAACATCTAATAAGGGACGCAGACGTGGACATGGTCGTGGTGGTGTTAGTGTACCCTCTGGTGCTGGGAGAGGACGTGGCCGTTCTGCCACAGCCACACGTCCTAGTGAACCAACTACCTCAGGTCCCAGTAGCCAGCAGAATTTACAGCGATATTTGGTGGGGCCCAATGCCGTTCTAAGGATGGTAAGGCCTGAGCAGGTGCAGGCATTAGTCAATTGGGTGGCCGACAGTGGATCCAGCACGTTCACATTATCTCCCACCCAGTCTTCTGCAGAAAGCGCACAGATGGCGCATGAAAACCAAGCCCATCGGTCTGTCACATCACCCCCATGCATATCAGGGAAACTGTCTGAGCCTCAAGTTATGCAGCAGTCTCTTATAGAAACATAGAAACATAGAATGTGTCGGCAGATAAGAACCATTTGGCCCATCTAGTCTGCCCAATATACTGAATACTATGGATAGCCCCCGGCCCTATCTTATATGAAGGATGGCCTTATGCCTATCCCATGCATGCTTAAACCCCTTCACTGTATTTGCAGCTACCACTTCTGCAGGAAGGCTATTCCATGCATCCACTACTCTCTCAGTAAAGTAATACTTCCTTATATTACTTTTAAACCTTTGCCCCTCTAATTTAAAACTGTGTCCTCTTGTGGTAGTTTTTCTTCTTTTAAATATGCTCTCCTCCTTTACCGAGTTGATTCCCTTTATGTATTTAAAAGTTTCTATCATATCCCCTCTGTCTCTTCTTTCTTCCAAGCTATACATATTAAGGTCCTTTAACCTTTCCTGGTAAGTTTTATCCTGCAATCCATGTACTAGTTTAGTAGCTCTTCTCTGAACTCTCTCTAGAGTATCTATATCCTTCTGGAGATATGGCCTCCAGTACTGCGCACAATACTCCAAGTGAGGTCTCACCAGTGTTCTGTACAGCGGCATAAGCACTTCACTCTTTCTACTGCTTATACCTCTCCCTATACATCCAAGCATTCTGCTGGCATTTCGTGCTGCTCTATTACATTGTCTTCCCACCTTTAAGTCTTCTGAAATAATTACTCCTAAATCCCTTTCCTCAGATACTGAGGTCAGGACTGTGTCAAATATTCTATATTCTGCCCTTGGGTTTTTACGCCCCAGGTGCATTATCTTGCACTTATCCACATTAAATTTCAGTTTCCAGAGTTCTGACCATTCTTCTAGTTTTCCTAAATCCTTTTCCATTTGGCGTTTCCCTCCAGGAAAATCAACCCTGTTACATATCTTTGTGTCATCAGCAAAAAGAGAAACCTTACCAGCGAGGCCTTTTGCAATATCACTTATGAAGATATTAAACAAAATCGGTCCCAGTACAGATCCCTGTGGAACCCCACTGGTAACATTACCTTGTTTTGAATGTTCTCCATTGACTACAACCCTCTGTTGTCTGTCACTCAGCCACTGCCTAATCCACTCAACAATATGGGAGTCCATGCTCAATGACTGCAGTTTATTGATAAGTCTTCTATGTGGGACAGTGTCAAAAGCCTTACTAAAATCTAGATATGCGATGTCTACTGCACCTCCACCGTCTATTATTTTATTTACCCAGTCAAAAAAATCTATAAGATTTGTTTGACATGATCTCCCTGAAGTAAACCCATGTTGTTTTTCATCTTGCAATCCATGGGAATTTAGATGTTCCACAATCCTATCCTTTAATAGGGTTTCCATTAATTTGCCTACTATTGATGTCAGACTCACTGGTCTATAGTTGCTCGATTCCTCCCTACTACCTTTCTTGTGAATGGGCACGACATTTGCCAATTTCCAATCTTCCGGGACGACTCCTGTTACTAATGATTGGTTAAATAAATCTGTTAACGGTTTTGCCAGCTCACCACTAAGCTCTTTTAATAATTTTGGGTGTATCTCATCAGGCCCCTGTGACTTATCTGTCTTCACCTTAGACAGCAAACTTAGAACATCTTCCTCTGTAAAGATACATGTGCTGTTTGAAGACTCTGCTGCCAGGGTTTCCCAAGGGCATCCACCTAGCCCTTCCCCAGGGGTGGAAGAGATAGAATGCACTAAAGCACAACCACTTATTTTTCCTGATGATGAGGACATGGGAATACCACCTCAGCACGTCTCTGATGATGACGAAACACAGGTGCCAACTGCTGCGTCTTTCTGCAGTGTGCAGACTGAACAGGAGGTCAGGGGTCAAGACTGGGTGGAAGACGATGCAGGGGACGATGAGGTCCTAGACCCCACATGGAATGAAGGTCGTGCCACTGACTTTCACAGTTCGGAGGAAGAGGCAGTGGTGAGACCGAGCCAACAGCGTAGCAAAAGAGGGAGCAGTGGGCAAAATCAGAACACCCGCCGCCAAGAGACTTCGCCTGCTACTGACCGCCGCCATCTGGGACCGAGCACCCCAAAGGCAGCTTCAAGGAGTTCCCTTTGAAGAAATGTGGCACTTTTTCAAACAATGTGCTGACGACAAGAGCCGAGTGGTTTGCACGCTGTGCCATCAGAGCCTGAAGCGAGGCATTAACGTTCTGAACCTTAGCACAACCTGCATGACCAGGCACCTGCATGCAAAGCATGAACTGCAGTGGAGTAAACACCTTAAAAACAAGGAAGTCACTCAGGCTCCCCCTGCTGCTCCTTCTGCTGCTGCCGCCTCGGCCTCTTCTGCTGCTGCCTCGGCCTCTTCTGCTGCTGCTGCCTCGGCCTCTTCCTCTGCCTCTGGAGGAACGTTGGCACCTGCCACCCAGCAAACATAGGATGTACCACCAACACCACCACCTGCGTCACCAAGCATCTCAACCATGTCACACGGCAGCGTTCAGCTCTCCATCTCACAAACATTTGAGAGAAAGCGTAAATTCCCACCTAGCCACCCTCGATCCCTGGCCCTGAATGCCAGCATTTCTAAACTACTGGCCTATGAAATGCTGTCATTTAGGCTGGTGGACACACACAGCTTCAAACAGCTCATGTCACTTGCTGTCCCACAGTATGTTGTTCCCAGCCGCTACTACTTCTCCAAAAGAGCCGTGCCTTCCCTGCACAACCAAGTGTCCGATAAAATCAAGTGTGCACTGCGCAACGCCATCTGTGGCAAGGTCCACCTAACCACAGATACGTGGACCAGTAAGCACGGCCAGGGACGCTATATCTCCCTAACTGCACACTGGGTAAATGTAGTGGCGGCTGGGCCCCAGGCGGAGAGCTGTTTGGCGCACGTCCTTCCGCCGCCAAGGATCGCAGGGCAACATTCTTTGCCTCCTGTCTCCTCCTCCTCCTACTCAGCTTCCTCCTCCTCTTCTTCCACCTGCTCATCCAGTCAGCCACACACCTTCACCACCAACTTCAGCACAGCCCGGGGTAAACGTCAGCAGGCCATTCTGAAACTCATATGTTTGGGGGACAGGCCCCACACCGCACAGGAGTTGTGGCGGGGTATAGAACAACAGACCGATGAGTGGTTGCTGCCGGTGAGCCTCAAGCCCGGCCTGGTGGTGTGCGATAATGGGCGAAATCTCGTTGCAGCTCTGGGACTAGCCGGTTGGACGCACATCCCTTGCCTGGCGCATGTGCTGAATTTGGTGGTGCAGAAGTTCATTCGCAACTACCCCGACATGTCAGAGCTGCTGAATAAAGTGCGGGCCGTCTGTTCGCGCTTCCGGCGTTCACACCCTGCCGCTGCTCGCCTGTCTGCGCTACAGCATAACTTCGGCCTTCCCGCTCACCGCCTCATATGCGACGTACCCACCAGGTGGAACTCCACCTTGCATATGCTGGACAGACTGTGCGAGCAGCAGCAGGCCATAGTGGAGTTCCAGCTGCAGCACGCACGGGTCAGTCGCACTGCGGATCAGACACACTTCACCACCAATGACTGGGCCTCCATGCGAGACCTGTGTGCCCTGTTGCGCTGTTTCGAGTACTCCACCAACATGCCAGTGGCGATGACGCCGTTATCAGCGTTACAATACCACTTCTATGTCTCCTTGAGAAGACACTTAGGGCGATGATGGAAGAGGAGGTGGCCCAGGAGGAAGAGGAGGAAGAGGGGTCATTTTTAGCACTTTCAGGCCAGTCTCTTCAAAGTGACTCAGAGGGAGGTTTTTTGCAACACCAGAGGCCAGGTACAAATGTGGCCAGACAGGGCCCACTACTGGAGGACGAGGAGGACGAGGATGAGGAGGAGGTGGAGGAGGATGAGGATGAAGCATGTTCACAGCGGGGTGGCACCCAAAGCAGCTCGGGCCCATCACTGGTGCGTGGCTGGGGGGAAACACAGGACGATGACGATACGCCTCCCACAGAGGACAGCTTGTCCTTACCTCTGGGCAGCCTGGCACACATGAGCGACTACATGCTGCAGTGCCTGCGCAACGACAGCAGAGTTGCCCACATTTTAACGTGTGCGGACTACTGGGTTGCCACCTTGCTGGATCCCCGGTACAAAGACAATGTGCCCACCTTACTTCCTACACTGGAGCGTGATAGGAAGATGCGCGAGTACAAACGCACGTTGGTAGACGCGCTACTGAGAGCATTCCCAAATGTCACAGGGGAACAAGTGGAAGCCCAAGGCGAAGGCAGAGGAGGAGCAAGAGGTCGCCAACGCAGCTGTGTCACGGCCAGCTCCTCTGAGGGCAGGGTTAGCATGGCAGAGATGTGGAAAAGTTTTGTCACCACGCCACAGCTAAGTGCACCACCACCTGATACGGAACGTGTTAGCAGGAGGCAACATTTCACTAACATGGTGGAACAGTACCTGTGCACACCCCTCCACGTACTGACTGATGGTTCGGCCCCATTCAACTTCTGGGTCACCAAATTGTCCACGTGGCCAGAGCTAGCCTTTTATGCCTTGGAGGTGCTGGCCTGCCCGGCGGCCAGCGTTTTGTCTGAACGTGTATTCAGCACGGCAGGGGGCGTCATTACAGACAAACGCAGCCGCCTGTCTACAGCCAATGTGGACAAGCTGACGTTCATAAAAATGAACCAGGCATGGATCCCACAGGACCTGTCCATCCCTTGTGCAGATTAGATATTAACTACCTCCCCTTAACAATATATTATTCTACTCCAGGGCACTTCCTCATTCAATACTATTTTTAATTTCATTTTACCATTATATTGCGGGGCAACCCAAAGTTGAATGAACCTCTCCTCTGTCTGGGTGCCGGGGCCTAAATGTGTGACAGTGGCCTGTTCCAGTGGTGGGTGACGTGAAGCCTGATTCTCTGCTATGACATGAAGACTTATTCTGTGCTGACATGAAGCCAGATTCTCTGTTACGCGACCTCTCTCCTCTGCCTGGGTGCCTGGGCCTAAATATGTGACAGTGGCCTGTTCCAGTGGTGGGTGACGTGAAGCCTGATTCTCTGCTATGACATGAAGACAGATTCTGTGCTGACATAAGGCCAGATTCTCTGTTACGGGACCTCTCTCCTCTGCCTGGGTGCCTGGGCCTAAATGTGTGACAGTGGCCTGTTCCAGTGGTGGGTGACGTGAAGCCTGATTCTCTGCTATGACATGAATACAGATTCTGCGCTGACATAAGGCCAGATTCTCTGTTACGGGACCTCTCTCCTCTGTCTGGGTGCCGGGGCCTAAATATGTGACAGTGGCCTGTTCCAGTGGTGGGTGACGTGAAGCCTGATTCTCTGCTATGACATGAAGACAGATTCTGTGCTGACATCAGGCCAGATTCTCTGTTACGGGACTTCTCTCCTCTGCCTGGGTGCCTGGGCCTAAATGTGTGACAGTGGCCTGTTCCAGTGGTGGGTGACGTGAAGCCTGATTCTCTGCTATGACATGAATACAGATTCTGCGCTGACATAAGGCCAGATTCTCTGTTACGGGACCTCTCTCCTCTGCCTGGGTGCCTAGGCCTAAATATGTGACAGTGGCCTGTTCCAGTGGTGGGTGACGTGAAGCCTGATTCTCTGCTATGACATGAATACAGATTCTGCGCTGACATAAGGCCAGATTCTCTGTTACGGGACCGCTCTCCTCTGTCTGGGTGCCGGGGCCTAAATATTTGACAGTGGCTTGTTCCAGTGGTGGGTGACGTGAAGCCTGATTCTCTGCTATGACATGAAGACAGATTCTGTGCTGACATCAGGCCAGATTCTCTGTTACGGGACTTCTCTCCTCTGCCTGGGTGCCTGGGCCTAAATGTGTGACAGTGGCCTGTTCCAGTGGTGGGTGACGTGAAGCCTGATTCTCTGCTATGACATGAATACAGATTCTGCGCTGACATAAGGCCAGATTCTCTGTTACGGGACCTCTCTCCTCTGTCTGGGTGCCGGGGCCTAAATATGTGACAGTGGCCTGTTCCAGTGGTGGGTGACGTGAAGCCTGATTCTCTGCTATGACATGAAGACAGATTCTGTGCTGACATCAGGCCAGATTCTCTGTTACGGGACTTCTCTCCTCTGCCTGGGTGCCTGGGCCTAAATGTGTGACAGTGGCCTGTTCCAGTGGTGGGTGACGTGAAGCCTGATTCTCTGCTATGACATGAATACAGATTCTGCGCTGACATAAGGCCAGATTCTCTGTTACGGGACCTCTCTCCTCTGCCTGGGTGCCTAGGCCTAAATATGTGACAGTGGCCTGTTCCAGTGGTGGGTGACGTGAAGCCTGATTCTCTGCTATGACATGAATACAGATTCTGCGCTGACATAAGGCCAGATTCTCTGTTACGGGACCGCTCTCCTCTGTCTGGGTGCCGGGGCCTAAATATTTGACAGTGGCTTGTTCCAGTGGTGGGTGACGTGAAGCCTGATTCTCTGCTATGACATGAATACAGATTCTGTGCTGACATAAGGCCAGATTCTCTGTTACGGGACCTCTCTCCTCTGTCTGGGTGCCGGGGCCTAAATGTGTGACAGTGGCCTGTTCCAGTGGTGGGTGACGTGAAGCCTGATTCTCTGCTATGACATGAAGACAGATTCTGTGTTGACATAAGGCCAGATTCTCTGTTACGGGACCTCTCTCCTCTGCCTGGGTGCCTGGGCCTAAATGTGTGACAATAGCCTGTTCCAGTGGTGGGTGACGTGAAGCCTGATTCTCTGCTATGACATGAAGACAGATTCTGTGCTGACATCAGGCCAGATTCTCTGTTACGGGACCTCTCTCCTCTGCCTGGGTGCCTGGGCCTAAATGTGTGACAGTGGCCTGTTCCAGTGGTGGGTGACGTGAAGCCTGATTCTCTGCTATGACATGAATACAGATTCTGCGCTGACATAAGGCCAGATTCTCTGTTACGGGACCGCTCTCATCTGTCTGGGTGCCGGGGCCTAAATGTGTGACAGTGGCCTGTTCCAGTGGTGGGTGACGTGAAGCCTGATTCTCTGCTATGACATGAAGACTGATTCTGCGCTGACATAAGGCCAGATTCTCTGTTACGGGACCTCTCTCCTCTGCCTGGGTGCCTGGGCCTAAATGTGTGACAGTGGCCTGTTCCAGTGGTGGGTGACGTGAAGCTTGATTCTCTGCTATGACATGAAGACAGATTCTGCGCTGACATAAGGCCAGATTTTCTGTTACGGGACCGCTCTCCTCTGTCTGGGTGCCGGGGCCTAAATGTGTGACAGTGGCCTGTTCCAGTGGTGGGTGACGTGAAGCCTGATTCTCTGCTATGACATGAAGACAGATTCTGTGCTGACATGAAGCCAGATTCTTTGCTATGGCATGAAGAGACTGATTCTCTGCTGATGTGAAACCAGATTCTCTGCTATGGGACCTCTGTCCAATTGATATTGGGTCATTTATTTTTATTTTTTTTTATTTTAATTTATTTCCCTATCCACATTTGTTTGCAGGGGATTTACCTACATGTTGCTGCCTTTTGCAGCCCTCTAGCTCTTTCCTGGGCTGTTTTACAGCCTTTTTAGTGCCGAAAAGTTCGGGTCCCCATTGACTTCAATGGGGTTCGGGTTCGGGACGAAGTTCGGATCGGGTTCGGATCCCGAACCCGAACATTTCCGGGAAGTTCGGCCGAACTTCTCGAACCCGAACATCCAGGTGTTCGCTCAACTCTACTGACAAGCAGAGAGGAGGATGAGGCAGCACTATGACTCATTGTGGTTAAGTAACTTGTCCTTCTGTGTGATTAGGACAGGTTTAGTGTGTACTGATAGGACAGCGCCCATTTTATTTCTCCTAATGATTGCTCCCTAGACAAAACAAGCCATTCTAAGTAATGGAAGGTATTTCTGAATATATTTATTATAAAATATATTTAAGTATTTTCAATTTTTTAATTCCTGGAGAACCCCTTTAATGATCTTAGAAAGTAAGTGGTAGTGAAAACAATATACTTCTGGATTGTGTTTACACCTCAGTTATATAATTTTCATGTGGCGATCTGTTGCTTCATCTCTGCAGAAAAAGTACTTTTAATCCATATGTAAATGACAAGTTAAGTGCACTGAGGGCAGTCCCAAGCCTCTCTGTGCATCCTTGCTCCTCCTGCTTCCTCTGCCAGCCCCTTCCTCTCCTTCTTGATTGACAGGTCGAGGTTCCTGCATAAACATTTCTCAAGACTTTGTGTCTGAGGTACCAGTGAATTTCCTGGTGACAGATTCCCTTTAAAAAGCCTCTGTCAGCATGAACAACTCTATTAACCACTTAAGGACCACAGGTTTATACCCCCCTAAAGACCAGGCCCTTTTTTACAATTCTGCACTACACTACTTTCACCGTTTATTGCTCGGTCATGCAACTTACCACCCAAATGAATTTTACCTCCTTTTCTTCTCACTAATAGAGCTTTCATTTGGTGGTATTTCATTGCTGCTGACATTTTTACTTTTTTTGTTATTAATCGAAATTTAACGATTGTTTTGCAAAAAAATGACATTTTTCACTTTCAGTTGTAAAATTTTGCAAAAAAAAACGAGATCCATATAGAAATTTTGCTCTAAATTTATAGTTCTACATGTCTTTGATAAAAAAAAAATGTTTGGGTAAAAAAAAAATGGTTTGGGTAAAAGTTATAGCGTTTACAAACTATGGTACAAAAATGTGAATTTCCGCTTTTTGAAGCAGCTCTGACTTTCTGAGCACCTGTCATGTTTCCTGAGGTTCTACAATGCCCAGACAGTACAAACACCCCACAAATGACCCCATTTCGGAAAGTACACACCCTAAGGTATTCGCTGATGGGCATAGTGAGTTCATCGAACTTTTTATTTTTTGTCACAAGTTAGCGGAAAATGATGATTTTTTTTTTTTTTTTCTTACAAAGTCTCATATTCCACTAACTTGTGACAAAAAATATAAACATCTATGAACTCACTATGCCCATCACGAAATACCTTGGGGTCTCTTCTTTCCAAAATGGGGTCACTTGTGGGGTAGTTATACTGCCCTGGCATTCTAGGGGCCCAAATGTGTGGTAAGGAGTTTGAAATCAAATTCTGTAAAAAATGACCTGTGAAATCCGAAAGGTGCTCTTTGGAATATGGGCCCCTTTGCCCACCTAGGCTGCAAAAAGTGTCACACATCTGGTATCTCTGTATTCAGGAGAATTTGAGAAATGTGTTTTGGGGTGTCTTTTTACATATACCCATGCTGGGTGAGATAAATATCTTGGTCAAATGCCAACTTTGTATAAAAAAATGGGAAAAGTTGTCTTTTGCCAAGATATTTCTCTCACCCAGCATGGGTATATGTAAAATGACACCCCAAAACACATTCCCCACCTTCTCCTGAGTACGGCGATACCAGATGTGTGACACTTTTTTGCAGCCTAGGTGGGCAAAGGGGCCCATATTCCAAAGAGCACCTTTCGGATTTCACAGGTCATTTTTTACAGAATTTGATTTCAAACTCCTTACCACACATTCGGGCCCCTAGAATTCCAGGGCAGTATAACTACCCCACAAGTGACCCCATTTTGGAAAGAAGACACCCCAAGGTATTCCGTGAGGGGCATGGCAAGTTCCTAGAATTTTTTATTTTTTGTCACAAGTTAGTGGAATATGAGACTTTGTATGAAAAAAAACACAAAAAAAAAAACAGCATTTTCCACTAACTTGTGACAAAAAATAAAAAATTCTAGGAACTCGCCATGCCCCTCACGGAATACCTTGGGGTGTCTTATTTCCAAAATGGGGTCACTTGTGGGGTAGTTATACTGCCCTGGCATTTTCCAGGGGCCCTAATGTGTGGTAAGTAGGTAAATGACCTGTGAAATCCTAAAGGTGCTCTTTGGAATATGGGCCCCTTTGCCCACCTAGGCTGCAAAAAAGTGTCACACATGTGGTATCGCCGTATTCAGGAGAAGTTGGGGAATGTGTTTTGGGGTGTCATTTTACATATACCCTTGCTGGGTGAGAGAAATATCTTGGCAAAAGACAACTTTTCCCATTTTTTTATACAAAGTTGGCATTTGACCAAGATATTTCTCTCACCCAGCATGGGTATATGTAAAATGACACCCCAAAACACATTCCCCAACTTCTCCTGAGTACGGCGATACCAGATGTGTAACACTTTTTTGAAGCCTAGATGCGCAAAGGTGCCCAAATTCCTTTTAGGAGGGCATTTTTAGACATATGGATACCAGACTTCTTCTCACGCTTTGGGGCCCCTAGAATGCCAGGGCAGTATAAATACCCCACATGTGACCCCATTTTGGAAAGAAGACACCCCAAGGTATTTGATGAGGGGCATGGCGAGTTCATAGAAATTTTTTTTTTTTGGCACAAGTTAGCGGAAATTGATATTTTAAATTTTTTTCTCACAAAGTCTCCCGTTCCGCTAACTTGGGACAAAAATTTCAATCTTTCATGGACTCAATATGCCCCTCACGGAATACCTGCGGGTGTCTTCTTTCCGAAATGGGGTCACATGTGGGGTATTTATACTGCCCTGGCATTCTAGGGGCCCTAAAGCGTGAGAAGAAGTCTGGAATATAAATGTCTAAAAATTTTTACGCATTTGGTTTCCGTGAGGGGTATGGTGAGTTCATGTGAGATTTTATTTTTTGACACAAGTTAGTGGAATATGAGACTTTGGAAGAAAAAAAAAAATAATAATTCCGCTAACTTGGGCCAAAAAAATGTCTGAATGGAGCCTTACAGGGGGGTGATCAATGACAGGGGGGTGATCAATGACAGGGGGAGTGATCAATGACAGGGGGGTGATCAATGACAGGGGGGTGATCAATGACAGGGGGGTGATCAATGACAGGGGGGGTGATCAATGACAGGGGGGGTGATCAATGACAGGGGGGTGATCAGGGAGTCTATATGGGGTGATAACCACAGTCATTGATCACGCCCGTGTAAGGCTTCATTCAGACGTCCGTATGCGTTTTGCGGATCCGATCCATCTATCAGTGGATCCGTAAAAATCATGCGGACGTCTGAATGGAGCTTTACAGGGGGGTAATCAATGACAGGGGGGTGATCAGGGAGTCTATATGGGGTGATCACCACAGTCATTGATCACGCCCCTGTAAGGCTTCATTCAGACGTCCGGATGCGTTTTGCGGATCCGATCCATCTATCAGTGCATCCGTAAAAATCATATGGACATCTGAATGCAGCCTTACAGGGGGGTGATCAATGACAGGGGGGGTGATCAGGGAGTCTATATGGGGTGATCACCACAGTCATTGATCACGCCCCTGTAAGGCTTCATTCAGACGTCCGGATGCGTTTTGCGGATCCGATCCATCTATCAGTGCATCCGTAAAAATCATGCGGACATCTGAATGGAGCTTTACAGGGGGGTGATCAGGGAGTCTATATGGGGTGATCACCACAGTCATTGATCATGCCCCTGTAAGGCTTCATTCAGACGTCCGGATGCGTTTTGCGGATCCGATCCATCTATCAGTGCATCCGTAAAAATCATGCGGACATCTGAATGGAGCTTTACAGGGGGGTGATCAGGGAGTCTATATGGGGTGATCACCACAGTCATTGATCATGCCCCTGTAAGGCTTCATTCAGACGTCCGGATGCGTTTTGCGGATCCGATCCATCTATCAGTGCATCCGTAAAAATCATGCGGACATCTGAATGGAGCTTTACAGGGGGGTGATCAGGGAGTCTATATGGGGTGATCACCACAGTCATTGATCATGCCCCTGTAAGGCTTCATTCAGACGTCCGGATGCGTTTTGCGGATCCGATCCATCTATCAGTGCATCCGTAAAAATCATGCGGACATCTGAATGGAGCTTTACAGGGGGGTGATCAGGGAGTCTATATGGGGTGATCACCACAGTCATTGATCATGCCCCTGTAAGGCTTCATTCAGACGTCCGGATGCGTTTAGCGGATCCGATCCATCTATCAGTGGATCCGTAAAAATCATGCGGACATCTGAATGGAGCTTTACAGGGGGTTGATCAATGACAGGGGGGTAATCAATGACAGGGGGGTGATCAGGGAGTCTATATGGGGTGATCACCACAGTCATTGATCACGCCCCTGTAAGGCTTCATTCAGACGTCCGGATGCGTTTTGCGGATCCGATCCATCTATCAGTGGATCCGTAAAAATCATGCGGACATCTGAATGGAGCTTTACAGGGGGTTGATCAATGACAGGGGGGTAATCAATGACAGGGGGGTGATCAGGGAGTCTATATGGGGTGATCACCACAGTCATTGATCACGCCCCTGTAAGGCTTCATTCAGACGTCCGGATGCGTTTTGCGGATCCGATCCATCTATCAGTGGATCCGTAAAAATCATGCGGACGTCTGAATGGAGCTTTACAGGGGGGTAATCAATGACAGGGGGGTAATCATTGACAGGGGGGTGATCAGGGAGTCTATATGGGGTGATCAGGGGTGATCAGGGGCTAATAAGGGGTTAATAAGTGACGGGGGGAGGGGGGTGTAGTGTAGTGTAGTGGTGCTTGGTGCTACATTACTGAGCTACCTGTGTCCTCTGGTGGTCGATCCAAACAAAGGGGACCACCAGAGGACCAGGTAGCAGGTATATTAGACGCTGTTATCAAAACAGCGTCTAATATACCTGTTAGGGGTTAAAAAAAACACATCTCCAGTCTGCCAGCGAACGATCGCCGCTGGCAGGCTGGAGATCAACTCTCTTACCTTCCGTTCCTGTGAGCGCGCGCGCCTGTGTGCGCGCGTTCACAGGAAATCTCGGCTCACGCGAGATGACGCCTATTGGCGTTAGTGTGACCTGGGAGCGCCGCAGAAATGACGCCTTTCGGCGTTAGCGTGACGGTAAGTGGTTAAACCAGGCATGCTGCCTGGTAGGGTTGATCTTCCTGATTAAAATGATACCTTTCTTTTGTTTGTATGTTAAACAGCTACAGAATTATCTAGGTTTTTATTCATGTGCATATGAGTACATTGGACCACCAGGGGCAGGGATAAATACTTGGAGCACTGTAACACAGCTCTTGTAACACCCTCGTGCTCTGCACAGTCCCCCCTCCCCTTGAATGACCAGACTAGACATCAGCATGCAGAGAAAACACCAAAAATACTGGATTGATAGCACAAGAATATATCAAGAAAGGTGTATAAACTTCTACTAAATACTCCAAAATAATAGAAAAACACCTGTAGCCACTTTTTCTTATGGATTTTAATATTTTGTTATGAATTATTAAAGTATGCATTTGTATTATTTACAAAGGTGTTTTTTTCATTTCTTTTGCAGTGCTCAGCATGCTGAGGGCAGAGCTGTGTCCTAGCATGTACATATCATATACACTATTTGCTATAACCTTGCTATGTTAAGAATAGAGGTTTTCTATACTTAGAATGCTAACACATATTACTGGCACAATACATGATTATAAACAAAAAAAAACAAAAAAAAACAGTAATATGTATTACTGTTCTAAGCATAGAAAACCGCTCTTCCCAGTATGATAAAACCGTAGCCTGGAGGTAAGTGGTCAGCCTTGCATGTACATATCCTAGGAGAGACTTCTAGGTTTTTTATATCAGTTATTTATTTCCCTTCCTCATTTAACCGATAATAAAATAGGGTTTTTCTATGTTTAAAAAGCTAATACATATTACTGGTTTATTGGGCAGCATGGTGGCTCTGTGGTTAGCACTGCTAGGTTTGAACCCAACCAAAGACAATATCTGCATGGAGTTTGTATGTTCTCCCTGTGTTTGCGTGGGTTTCTTCCGGGTTCCTCCCACACTCCAAAGACATACTGATAGGGAACTTAAATTGTGAGCCCCATTAGGGACAGCCTGATGTTAATGTCTGCAGAAATTAGTGGCACTGTATAAGTGAGTAAACTAAAATAAATAAATATTCAGATGCAGAATATATGATTATAATGATACCAATAATATGTATTAACTTTACAAATATAGAAAACATCTATTCTCAGTAGAGTAAGGCTATAGCTTATGGGTTAAATTAGGGAGAAGCTTCTCTTAGGATTTGAACCTGGAACATTTACATACAAGGCTAACCATTCGTCATGAATTGTAATAAATCAGGCATACTCAGCCCACTCTGATTAATCATATTCCTCCCACTTAGTGGCCCAATCTCATTGTGAAGGCTTGGAACTTAAACTGCAGGGAGAGTGTATCGCTGTGTGCAATAGGTTCTAGTGCACCCACATTCATACATGTAGTTAATCCATTCTGTAGCTGTGCCATCTGGTGACCCGGGCATTCCTGTCTTTGGCCTGCCTCATCCACTTGAGAGGGGAGTGGTCGGTCACCAGGCGGAACTTTCTCCCCAACAAATAGTAGCAGAGATACTCAAGTGCCCACTTAATAGCTAGGCACTCTCTCTCCACTATACTGTACCTAGTTTCGGCTGGGGTGAGCTTGCGGCTTAGGAAGACAACGGGCAACCATTTGTACCATGAACTCCCTCTTGAAGTCGGGCTTCACGAAAACCGGTGACCCACTTCAAAGGGGCAAAAGCCTCTTCCGCCCGATCATCCCAGTGAACCATCACTGATTTTTGTCCCTTCAAGAGCCCTGTCAAGGGTGAGGCTAAGAGTAGCAAAGAGGGGAACAAACCTCAAGTAATAGCCCACCATTCCCAGGAATGACTATTTGCCTTGTGGTGACAGGTCGGGGCCAGTTCCGTATCGCCTCTATTTTGTTCACTTGGGGTTTGATGACTCCGCACCCAATGACATACCCCAGGTATTTAGTCTCTTCTAACCCTATCGCACAATTTTTTGGGTTAGCGGTTAGGCCAGCTTTCCGAAGGGAGTCCACTACAACCTGCACTTTGGTTAGGTGACTTTCCCAATATCGTGCAGGTAAGCCGAAGTGTACCGACGATGTGGACGAAGCACAATGTCCATTAGTCGCTGAAAAGTGTCGGGGGTGCCATGCAGACCAAAGGCTAAGACAACCTTATATTGATACAGCCCCTCAGGTGTGATGAAGGCAGTTTTCTATTTAGCAGCCTCCGTTAAGGGCACCTGCCAGTGTCCTTTAGTGAGCTCCAAAACAGAAAAATACCGGGCTTGTCCTAACCTCTCGATGAGCTTCTCCACCCAGGGCATGGGATATGCATCGAATTTGGAAACCTCGTTAAGTTTTTGAAAGTCATTACAAAACCGTAACGTCCTGTCCGGCTTCAGTATCAACATTAAAGGACTGGCCCACTCACTTTTTGACTCCTCAGTGATGTCCAGCGGCAACATTAGCTGCACCTCCTCCAATATGGCTTGTCGCCGAGCCTCAGGTACCCGGTATGGTTTTAATCAGACTTTTGCCTGAGGCTCAGTGACAATGTCATGCTGGATTATAGAAGTGCGTCCAGGGAGGTCCGACTAATGAACTTCCTGGCCTCCTAAATCTGTTTAGAGGATGGGCTGTGGCAGCAGCTTCTCTTGCATCAGACAGAGGGGCCGGTACCTCTTCTCCTAGAAAACCTGGGCACGGGCTGTCTTCTGTACAGGTTTCCCTATCTTTCCACGGTTTGAGTTAATTCACATGGTAAACCTGCTCCAGCTTTCGCCGCCCTGGCTGGTCTACCTTGTAGTTTACATCTCTAATTTTCTCGAGTACCTCTTAGAGCCCCTGACACCTAGCCAGGAACTTACTGTCCACGGTTGGCATTAGAACCAAAACCCGATCACCCAGGTTAAAGATCCGGACTCGAGCCTGACGATTATTGACCCGACTCTGGCTTGCTGAGCTGCCTCCATATGCTCCCAAGAGGCAACACTGTCTCTATCCAATCTTGCATGTGGGTAATGTACTCAATGACCCTTTTATGTGGAGTAGTTTGTTGTTGTTCCCACACCTCTTTGGCCACATCCAAGAGACTGCTAGGGTGTCTGCCATATAGCAGTTTGAAGGGCAAGAACCCAGTAGAGGTCTGGGGTGCCTCTCGCACTGAGAACATGAGATAGGGCAGAAGGAGGTCTCAGTCCTTCCCATCTTTAGACACTACCTTTTTCAACATATTTTTAAATGTTTGGTTGGCCCGTTCTACCAGACCGTCTGTTTCTGCCTCCAGTAGTCCACAGCAGGCTTAAGGGGGCCTGTTTCCCTAAGCAGGCAGCTCTCAGCCCTCCAGCACGGCACAAAGCCTCAGATCCCAAAAACAGAGACTTCTCTGCTGAGCCCAGCTGCCTATTTTTAGGACAGCCAGGTGCTGCCAAATCCCGGACCGGCACTTAACCTCTTCAGGACACATGACGTACCGGTACAGCATGTTGTCCTGGTACTTAAGGACACATGACATACCGGTACGTCATGTGTATTTCCAATCACCGCCGCCCGGTGGGCGGTGATCGTAACCCGGTGCCTGCTCAAATGATTGAGCAGGCACCTTGGTTAAATGCGCGGGGGGAGTCCCGTGACCCCCCGTGTCAGCGATCGCCGCAAACCGCAGGTCAATTCAGACCTGCGGTTTGCGGCGGCGATCGGCGGTGCCATCGGGTCCTAATGCGCCTGTAGGGGGGACCCGATGGCATGGAAGGCAGCGCGATGCCTAAGGAAGGCATTGCGCTGCCTTTCGGTGACGAGCCTGTGAGATCCAGCCCCCTGGATCTCACAGGCCGGAAGCTGTATGAGTAATACTCACTGTATTACTCATACAGCTAATGCATTCTAATACAGAAGTATTGGAATGCATTGTAAAGGATTAGACCCCCAAAAGTTCAAGTCCCAAAGTGGTACAAAAAATAAAGTGAAAAAAAAATAGTTGAAAAAATAGTTTTCCCAGAAAAAAAACCTAAAAGTTTCAAGTAAAAATAAACTAAAACGTCATTTTACCCAAATAAAGTAAAAAAAAAATTGTAAAAGATAGGGGGGAAAAAAAAGTATACATATTAGGTATCGCCGTGTCCGTACCGATCGGTTCTATAAACATATCACATGACCTAACCCCTCAGATGAACATGATAAAAAATAAAAACTGTGCTCAATAAACAATTTTTTTGTCACCTTACATCACAAAAAGTACAACAGCAAGCGATCAAAAAGGCGTTTGCCCACCAAAATAGTACCAATCTATCCGTCACCTCATCCCGCAAAAAATGAGCCCCTACCTGAGACAATCGCCCAAAAAATAAAAAAACTATGGCTCAGAATATGGAGACACTAAAACATCATTTTTTTTGTTTTAAAAAAGCTGTTATTGTGTAAAACTTACATAAATAAAAAAAAGTATACATATTAGGTATCACCGCATCCGTATTGACTGGCTCTATAAAAATATCACATGACCTAACCCCTCAGATGAACACTGTAAAAAATAAAAATTAAAAAATAAAAACTGTGCTAAATAAACCATTTTTTGTCACCTTACATCACAAAAAGTGTAATAGCAAGCGATCAAAAATTCATATGCACCCCAAAATAGTGGCAATCAAACCGTCATCTCATCCCGCAAAAAATGAGACCCTACCTAAGATAATCGCCCAAAAACTGAAAAAAATATGGCTCTCAGACTATGGAGACACTAAAACATGATTTTTTTTGTCTCAAAAATTATATTATTGTGTAAAACTTACATAAATAAAAGAAAAAGCATACATATTAGATATCGCCGCATCCGTATCGACCGGCTATATAAAAATATCACATGACCTAACCCCTCAGATGAACACCGTAAAAAATGTAAAATAAAAACTGTGCTAAGTAAACCATTTTTTGTCACCTTACATCACAAAAAGTGTAATAGCAAGCGATCAAAAAGTCACACGCACCCCAAAATAGTGCCATTAAAACAGTCATCTCATCCTGCAAAAATCGAACCCTACCCAAGGTAGTTGCCCAAAAACTGAAAAAATGATGGCTCTCAGACTATGGAAACACTAAAACATAATTTTATTTGCTTCAAAAATGAAATCAATGTGTAAAACTTACATAAATAAAAAAAAGTATACACATTAAGTGTCGCAGCGTCCGTAATAATTTGCTCTATAAAAATATCACATGACCTAACCCCTCAGGTGAATACCGTAAAAAAATAAAAATAAAAACGGTGTAAAAAAAAGCTATTTTTTGTCACCTTACATCACAAAAAGTATAAGGCTGGTTTCACACGGGCGTTGCGAATTGGGGCCAGATGCGTTCAGAGTGTGTTCAGTGAAAATCGCACTATTTTGCAAGCAAGTTCAGTCAGTTTTGTCTGCGGTTGCGTTTAGTTGTTCAGTTTTTTCTGCGTGGGTGCAATGCGTTTTGATGCATTTTTCACGCGCGTGATAAAAAACTGAATGTATACAAACAACATCTCTTAGCAACCATCAGTGAAAAACGTATCGCACCCGCACTTGCTTGCGGATGCAATGCGTTTTTCACGCAGCCCCATTCACTTCTATGGGGCCAGGGCTGCGTGAAAAACGCAGAATATAGAACATGCTGCTATTTTCACGCAACGCAGAACTGATGCATGAAAAACAACGCTCATGTACACTGACCGATTGAAATGAATGGGTCAGGATTCAGTGCGGGTGCTATGCGTTCACATCACGCATTGCACCCACGCGGAAAATTCGCTTGTGTGAAAGGGACCTAATAGCAAGCGATCAAAAAGTCACACACACCCCAAAATAGTGCCAATAAAACCGTCATCTCCTCCCACAAAAATCACACCCTACTCAAGGTAATCGCCCAAAAACTGAAAAAATTATGGCTTTCAGACTATGGAAACACTAAAACATGATTTTTTTTGTTTAAAAAAATAAATCATTGTGTAAAACACATAAATAAAATAAAAAGTATACATATTAGGTATCGCCGCATCCATGACAACCTGTCAGATTAATGTTGTAAATAACAAAATATAAAAACGGTGCCAAAACAGCTATTTCTTGTTACCTTGCCTCACAAAAAGTGTAATATAGAGCAACCAAAAATCATATGTACCCTAATCTAGTACCAACAATACTGCCACCCTATCCCGTAGTTTATAAAATGGGGTCACTTTTTTGGAGTTTCTACTCTAGGGGTGCATCAGGGGGGCTTCAAATGGGGGCTTCAAAAACAGTCCAGCAAAATCTGCCTTCCAAAAGCCGTATGGCATTCCTTTCCTTCTGCGCCCTGCCGTGTGCCCGTACAGCAGTTTAGGACCACATATGGGGTGTTTCTGTAAACCACAGAATCAGGGCCATAAATATTGAGTTTTGTTTGGCTGTTAACCCTTGCTTTGTTACTGGGGAAAATGGATTAAAATTGAAAATTTGCCCAAAAATTTTAATTCTGAAATTTTATCTCTATTTTCCATTAATTCTTGTGGAACGCCTAAAGGGTTAATGACGTTTGTAAAATCAGTTTTGAATACCTTGAGGGGTGTCGTTTCTTAGATGGGGTAACTTTTATGGAGTTTCTACTCTAGGGGTGCATCAGGGGGGCTTCAAATGGGACATGGTGTCAAAAAAACCAGTCCAGTAAAACCTGCCTTCCAAAAACCGTATAGCATTCCTTTCCTTCTGCGCCCTGCCGTGTGCCCGTACAGTGGTTTACGACCACATATGGGGTGTTTCTGTAAACTACAGAATCAGGGCCATAAATATTGAGTTTGATTTGGCTGTTAACCCTTTCTTTGTAACTGGAAAAAAAATATTAAAATGGAAAATCTGCCAAAAAAGTGAAATTTTGAAATTGTATCTCTATTTTCCATTAATTCTTGTGGAACACCTAAAGGGTTAACAAAGTTTGTAAAATCAGTTTTGAATACCTTGAGGGGTGAAGTTTATAGAATGGGGTCATTTTTGGGTGGTTTCTATTATGTAAGCATCGCAAAGTGACTTCAGACCTGAACTGGTCCCTAAAAATTGAGTTTTTGAAAATTTCTGAAAAATTTCAAGATTTGCTTCTAAACTTAAGCCTTGTAACATCCCCAAAAAATAAAATATCATTCCCAAAATGATCCAAACATGAAGTAGACATATGGGGAATGTAAAGTAATAACTATTTTTGGAGGTATTACTATGTATTATAGAACGAGAGAAATTGAAACTTGGAAATTTGCAATTTTTTAAAAAATTTGGGTAAATTTGGTTTTTTTTTTTATAAATAAAAATTATTTTTTTTTACTTCATTTTACCAGTGTCATGAAGTACAATATGTGACGAAAAAACTGTTTCAGAATGGCCTGGATAAGTCAAAGCATTTTAAAGTTATCACCACTTAAAGTGACACTGGTCAGATTTGCAAAAAATGGCCTGGTCCTTAAGGTGAAATAATGCTGTGTCCCAAAGGGGTTAAACTCCGGTCCAGTATTTGACCTCACCTGCGTGGAATCCAACCCAGCCGCACATGCTGGGAGGAAAATACCTGCCTTGCCAGACACAACCCCTCACTGTGTCACAGCACTAAGAACCTCAAATGTATAAGAATTAAATATAACACTAATGCAATATGAAATAATTAGCTATTGATTTAATTATTAAATGCTTGAATTTATTTAGCACACACAAGGTGCATTTTTATATTAGTTTTCTTGCTAATTGTTCCATTGTATTTGTCCTGCTTGACATCTTTCCACCTTTTTGACTATAGTATTAGTAAAATAGTCACATACAATATCGTTATGGACAGTAGCAGGAGTAATAAATGTGTAAGTGATAGTTGCAGTTGACTTGATGGAAACCTACATAGAGAATTTCATTTCACTCAGTGCAGAGGTCAATTATTTCTGTTCTAACAATGTTCTACAGAAAATGGAACAAAGATGAATCTCAGTAACTATCTGTTGTCTTTTAGTATGTGTTACTTACATCCTGTTGCTTATATAGTGCCCATGTATTCTACAGGTCAGTACATTATCATCATTGACATCAGTCCCTGTCACTACAAAGAAAAAGGGGGTCAGTCAGCACATCCCAATGGCCTCTATTAAATTCGGGGGATGCAGGTATTAACATGCATGCTGAGCCCACTCTGTACCTCTCCTGGTTCCAAAAGGCTTCCAGCAAGCGCAGGGAGAGCAGGTTACAGATTTCTACTTACACTAATTAAAATCAGAAAAACGAAACAGACCCCAGGGGTTAGAAAAAGTGAGGGAGGGGGAACAGTGCCCACCCAATATATCAGATAATAAGTAGTAAAAATATAAACTTTTATTATATAACAAAGCACAGGTAAAAATGCAATTACATGCATATGATGCCAGGAGACAAGGGACAAAAAGGAACAGGGAAGGAAAAAACGACGCCACTCTGGGAGGGACATACTGGTTAAAAATACGTAAATATAAAGGATCAAATAGGGATATGTATGGTATGATAACCTACCCTAAGATCACATACATGGTAAATGGTGAGTCACTAATCAACTGCAAGAAAAACCAAAAATAATAAAAAATGATGATAAATAAAAACAAGCAGCTATGGTGAATAGGCGCACTGAATGCGGGCCTGAAGGTCAGTGTCACGAGTTGGAGGTCCCAGGAGAGACCACCGCGTCGTCATGCAATAAACAAACGGAAATCAGGTACAGACACATAAGAGTTTATTGCACAAACAAAAATATGGGAAGGCAGCACAGACAAAACAAGAGCTCTATGTACCGTCAGCACAGTGGGAGAAAACCCCCACTGCGCCACTGTCTAGTAATACTCAAGAGGGGCGTGACTAAGCAACTCCTGGTATTCACTAGAGCCCTAGATGGTGAGGGTTAGACTTTGCCGCAGGAAGTTGCCAGGGTCCACTCTGGAGTGTGAACTAGACAGTGACAGCAGGAGCGAATGGACAACAGGTACCAGAAGGTACCGACGGCACATAGGCATACATAACAGACAGGTAAATACAAAACAGGGCAAATAATAACACAAGCAAGAGTTCATGCAAAGAAGAGTGGGCAAATCTTGCCAAGTCAAAATGTGCCATGCAAGGGAGCAGGAGTGGCAACGAGCAGAGAAGGACTTGCTCCACCAGTAGTAAACTGCATGGCCTTGTCATGCCACTCTGCTGCAAAGGCTTGCTGAACACAGACATATGAATACAAAACAGGGCAATTAATAATACAAGCAGGAGTTCACGCAAGGGAGCAGGAGTGGCAATGAGCAGAGAAGGACTTGCTCCACCAGTAGTAAACTGCATGGCCTTGTCATAAAACACAGAAACAAAACTTCAGCGAGGAGCGCCGAACGAGCAAGGACAGAAGGTCACAGCCAGAGATAATGGCTGTGACAGTCAGTAAGCATCCAGGAAAGAAAAAATCTGAAGGGTAAACATGCAGGAGGGACTCACCAAAGGGAGACCAGGAGTGTAACAACCAGGATGGCGCTACCCCAACGCGCGTTACGGAGTGCCTTCGTCAGGGGGTAACCCAGTTGATTAGTGACTCACCATTTACCATGTATATGTATGTGATCTTAGGGTAGGTTATCATACCATACATATCCCTATTTGATCCTTTATATTTACGTATTTTTGACCAGTGTGTCCCTCCCAGGGTGGCGTCGTTTTTTCCTTCCCTGTTCCTTTTTGTCCCTTGTCTCCTGGCATCATATGCATGTAATTGCATTTTTACCTGTGCTTTGTTATATAATAAAAGTTTATATTTATACTACCTATTATCTGGCATTTTTGGCTCCATTTTTTTCCGTTATTCTACTAATTAAAATCAGCCTATGGGGCAGAGGGGCTGGTCAGGGGTCCAAGACTAAATGAAGTCAGCCACAACTCCAGTACAAACTGCAAAGAAAAAGGGGGTCAGTCAGCACATCCCAATGCGCAGGTGCGTGCTGCCATGGCTAGAAACACAAAGAAAAAAAACACAATGCAACAGCCCTCTGCAAACCAAATCAAGTACAATAATGCCATAGTAATAGAAAGTATTCTGGTGCGAATGCTACACTTATTTTGTAATTTTGAGATTCTTGGCAAATACATTTTGTACGAAATTATATGGGCCCGTCTGCCACATGTCAAGGCAATCTCTGTAAGACGGAAACCTAACACTAAATGCTCCCTGTTATGTGTCATAACAGCCACCATAAAATTCAGGGAGTGCAGGTTCTACATGCATGGCGGAGCCACCCTGCCCTCTATCATTTCTGATGCAAAAATGGCCTCCATTAAATTCAGAGGATGCAGTACCAACTCTATACCTCTCCTGGTGCCAGACGGCCTCTAATGAATGCAATGAGAGTCCACTCTATACCTCTCCTGGTGCCAAAGGGCTTCCAGCGAGTGCAGGGAGAGCAGGCTACATCTTTAGGGCTCATGCACATGACCGTGTGCTGCCCGTGGTCGTATTGCGGCCCGCATATGGTGGGTAGAGATGTTGCGAACATAAAAATTTCCGCTCACGAACGGCGAACGTGAACTTCCGCGAATGTTCGCGAACCGCCATAGACTTCAATAGACAGCCAAATTTTAAAACCCACAGGGACTCTTTCTGGCCACAATAGTGATGGAAAAGTTGTTTCAAGGGGACTAACACCTGGACTGTGGCATGCCGGAGGGGGATCCATGGCAAAACTCCCATGGAAAATTACGTAGTTGACGCGGAGTGTGGTAAGTTGAATTCGCAATGCGATTAATATAACCTGCATTAATCGCATTGCGAATTCAACTTAGAGCTAAGTTCCTAAAGGTTGTATTGCTAGAATTGACGAATATATCACTATTTCATCAATCTTCGTTATATTCTAGCAATACAACCATTAGGAACCCAGCCCTAAGTTGAATTCGCAATGCGATTAATATAACCTGTATTAATCACATTGCGATTACAACTTAGATCTGAGTTCCTAATGGTTGTATTGCTAGAATTGACGGATATAACGAATATAGCACTATATTCTCAATCTTCGTTATATTCTAGCAATACAACCATTAGGAACCCAGCTCTAAGTTGAATTCGCAATGCGATTAATATAACCTGTATTAATCGCATTGCGATTACAACTTAGTCAAATTTGTGACACTGCAGCTTCAGAATGAATCTAAGATGGATGCTGTCCTTGCTTTTTGATAGGAGGTGGGAGGGTCTGGGAGGGAGGGTACGCTGATTGGCTGGAATGTGTCTGCTGACTGTGAGGTACAGGGTCAAAGATTGCTCAATGATGATGTATAGGGGGCGGACCGTACATCGCATATGTTCGCCCGCCTCAGCGAACGCGAATAGTTCGGAACATCGATAACGATGGGTCCGCAATACACAGGCACCGGCCCTGTGCATCCCGCTGTCACGACTGCTATCCCAGCAGCAGTCGTGTCGCACCAGACGGAGGGGAAGGGGGACCCTTATCTATGGATAGGAATAGTATGGCCACCCCTGACTAACCCTAAGCTGGCACCTGTCTGCCCTGATACCCTAGACGGGGTGTGAACTCGTGCGGCGAGCTGGATGCTTAAACCCTCAGTCACCCTAACAAGCCTAGAGTGGGGAAAGGCCGATGGGAGCACTAGTCACTATCACTCATGTCTAGGAGAACAGCAGGGGAAGACAGCAACAAACAAACTATAGCAGATATAGACTTATCCAGTCACGAGCAGAGAAGGCGATCCCAATCACGACAGTCCACGCCGGACAAGAGCTCCACAGCAACACCATCAAACGAACTCCTTCAATGGTCAGAATAGAACTGAAAGTAAGGACTATATCTGGCAATGACTGCAAGTGAAACTGAAACTAATATAGTAGCTGGGAGTGGCAGACAGGACTCACCTGAGAAGGATGCCTACAAACTCCCAGTCAGGACAAAAAGGTTCACAAGGCAAAACCCAGATGACATACCCTGAACCACTGAGCAAACTCACAAGCTATCGCGAGTAGCAAGTCGCTGCGACCTTCTCCTCCCAGACCTGTCTGGATCAGTCACAGTCGTGACACCCGCATCACGGATCGCGGACCCATTCACTTCAATGGGTCCGCAATCCGGGAGATGCGGAACGGAGGCACGGAACGGAAGCCCACGGAAGCACTACGGAATGCTACCGTGGGTTTTCTGTCCATGCCTCTGCACCGCAAAAAAGTAGTGCATGCAGATCAAGTTGAATGGGTCTGGATCTGTCTGTGGCTGCCTCACTGATGTTGCCGTGCATTGGGGACCGCACGAGCCCTTATACTTACATTAATTAAAATCAGCCAATGGGTCAGACAGGCTGGTCAGGGGTGCAAGACTAAGGGCTGTTTCACACGAGCGGATGCCGTGCGTGTCATCCGCAGCGTGAATGACAGACAAACCCCGCACTGGACAGCAGAGGCACAGAGCATTAACATGATTGATAATGCTCCGTCCCTCTCTGTCATCTTTTTACTACAAAACCACAGTGACAACTTTATCTCACTATGATTTTGTAGTAATCAATCATGTTAATGCTCCGTGCCTCTGCTGTCCAGTGCGGGGCTTGGCTGTCATTCACGCTGCGGATGACATGCACAGCATCCGCTCGTGTGAAACAGCCCTAAATGGAGTCAGCCAGTTCATATCGGAATGAACCACACAAATCACTCAAACAACTCGACCCAAATTCATCATAGCTAATATGTTCTTTTGGCAATAAAATTTGTCTCCCTGCAGTTTAAGTTCCAAGCCTTTACAGTGAGATTGGGCCATCAAGTGGCCTGCATGTGATTAAGCAGAGTAGACTGGGTATACAATATTTAACGCAATTAATGATAAATTTATTCAGAATGAATCAAATTTCTTGAAGAATTGGCCAAATAATTTTTTTTTTAATTTCGCTCATCTCTAGTCTACAAGATAGAACTTTTTCACAATATATTCATGGATCCTATCTGTGGTGCATCCATCTTCACTCGGTCAACATTTGGTCAGTAATCCATCAGTATTGCTAAAGCCAAAAAAAAACAGGAGTGGATCCAAAACAGAGATGACACATGAATGGAATATTTGTATGTCTTCAGTGTTTTGTGCCCAATCCTGCTTTTGGCTACCAAATCATAAGCCAATTCTGATGCAAAATAGGGATCATGTCATGCAGGCCTTACACCTGTTACATAGAAAGGATCCGTTGTGCGTATCATTTTTCCTTCCTTATGACAGATCAGAAGAAGGGTCAAATAAATGATGATATCGCGCAAGCCGAAAGGCAAAATAGTGGCCCAGTCATGAGGTGGGGAGGTTGGGAACAGCATGAGAAGTGCACAGAGTGGCCCTATGACATAATGGTGAGGTGGAAGCAGCATGAGGAGACCACAGAGTGGCCCAATGACAGAGTCTGGAGGTGGCAGCAGCATCAGGAGGAGGCCACAGACTGGCAAAAAGACAGTGTGGAGGTGGCAGCAGCATCAAGAGGTCACAGATCGACACAATGACAGAGTGTAGAGGTGGTGGCGGCGGCAGCAGCATCAGGAGAAGACCACAGAGTGGCACAATGACAGAGTGTGGAAGTAGCAGCAGCATTATCAGAAGCCCACAAAGTGGCACAATGACAGTTTGTGGAGGTGGTGGCGGCAGCAGCATCAGGAGGAGGCCACAGGATGGCACAATTACAGTATGGAGGTGACAGCAGCAGCAGCATGAGGAGACCACAGACTGGCACAATGACAGAGTGTGGAGATGGCACCAGCAGCAGAATCAGGAGGGGGCCACAGGGTGGCAGAATGACAGAGCATGGAGGTCGTGGCAGCAGCATCAGGAGGAGACCACAGGGTGGCACAATGACAGTGTGCAGGTGGCAGCAGCATCAGGAGGCCACAGAGTAGCAAGGTGACATAGTGTGGAAGTGGCAGCAGCATCAGGAAACCATAAAGTGGCAAGTTGGCATAGTGTGAAGGTGGCAGCAACATCAGGAGACCACATAGTGGCAAGGTGACATCGTGTGGAGTTGGCAGCAGCATCAGGAGACCACATAGTGGCAAGATGACATCGTGTGGAGTTGGCAGCAGCATCAGGACACCACATAGTGGCTAGGTGACATAGTGTAGAGGTGGCAGCAGCATCAGGAGACCACAGAGTGGCAAGATGACATAGTGTTGGAGGTGGCAGCAGCATTAGGAGACCACAAAGTGACTTGGTGACAGAGTCGGGAGGTGGCTGGCAATACCAGTGCCAGCTGAAGATGGTGGGTAAAAGAAGGAGCACTTGGCATCAGGCAGGTGGCAGCATTAGAATACTAGCTGAGGCAGGTATCCAGAAGAAATCGGTGTCTTTTGTCAAAGTGCTGGTGTGGCACCATGGATGATCTAGTTTGATGCATCAGGCATTGGTGGATGGAAATCCTGGCTGATCCATGCCTGATTCATCTTGACAAAGTTCAGTCTCTCCACATTTTGGTTGGACAGGCGAGTTCTTCTTGGGGTAACTATGGCCCCCGCCGCCCAAAACACCTGCTCTGATGCCACACTTCTGAACGGGCAGGACAGCCTTTCCAGGGCAAACTCAGCCAGTTGCGGCCACAAATCCAGTTTTGCTGCCCAGTAGTCCAGCGGATCTTCAATGTGGGGTGGCAGGGTGCTGTCCAAATATGCCACTACCTGCTGGTTCAGGTCCTGCTCAAGGTCTAGCTGCTGCTGCTGGTGAGTAGATTCTTCACTAGGCGGGTGAAGAAAGCTGCTCATCAGTGACTCTAGACTGAAGTTGCTGCTGATGGAGCTGGAACTGCTTCTACCCCCCCACCCTGCCAAAGCAGCCATGGCAGAGGAACGTGAGCGCAGAGGCCCAACCAGTCAGACCTGTGAGAAATGGATGATGGCACCGATAGGCAGCAGCCAACTGACTACATAGGTTGTCTCTATAGTAGTTCAGTTTGTCCTCCCTCTCAGCAGTTGTAAAAAAAGGCCCCCGTTTTGGACAGGTAGAGAGGGTCCAACAAGGTGGAGAGCTAGAAGTCATCCCTCTGCCGAATGGTGACAATTCGGCTGTCACTACGCAAGCAAGTGAGCATGCTCAGGCCATTTGTGCAAGTGACCCCATATCCACTGCATACTACCTCAGTGTATCTGGGCCTTCTGCCTCGTCTTCCTTATCGCCCTGCAGCTCCTCTGGCTGCTCCTGTTCCTTTTTTCCTGTCACCTGTGTAGAAAAACCACCCATTTCGCTACACATTGCTTGCGCTCCATTGTCCTCCTCCTCCTTTAGTTCAGCCCCCACAGGGCTCATGTGGCTGTGAGATCTACGTGCCACGTCTCCAGTCCCCTGACCAGCCATATTTACCAGCATCTGTTCCAGGACATGAACCAGTGTAATGACGCTGTGCATCCCGTAGTTCTGTCGACTGTCAAATAAAGTGGCCTCCTCAAAGGGCCTCAGCAAATGGCAGGTGTCACGCATGAGCTGCCACTGGCTGACATCAAAGTTACACAGGGGAGTACTCCTGTCCGCTTGGATCATCAAGAAATTGTTTATGGCCTTTCTCTGTTCGTATAGTCGGTCCAACATGTGGAGGGTGGAATCCCAACGGGTGGAAACGTTGCATATCATTCTATGTTTGGGGATGCCGTTCAGGATTCTTTTTCTTGATGAAGGACACGGAACAGTTCCTCCTCTGTGTGACTCCGTTCGACCAGGCAAACGAGGTGCAGAACAGCGTGACACCGCCGTGTCCTGCACATGTTGTATGCTGGAGGACCAATGGTGTGAGCCGTGGAGGCGGAAGCGGCGTCATCTGGCCAAGTTGCTGGTGTGGCTGTGCAGGAACCACATTCACCCAGTTCGTTGTAAAGGACATGTATTGTCCCTGACCATAGTTATAGCTCCACACGTCGGCTCTGCCATGCACTTTGGAATACACCGACAGGCTCAAGGACTGGCCCACCTTCTGTTCTGCATACGTGTGCTGGCCTGGTACTGCCTTTTTAGCAAATAAATTACGGCTTGGGACTTTCCACCTCGGCTCTGCCATCAGTTCTCTGAAAGGTGCAGAGTCCACCACTTGGAAAGGGAGGGACTGCAGCACCAGCAACTTGGGCACAACTTGAGCACATTAAGCTTCTGCGACGTCGGATGAGTGCACACATTCTGTTGTCTCTTGGCAATTGCTTCGGTGATCAATTGCTGACGGAATGACTGACGAGGAGTAGGAGGAGGAGCAGGAGCATCAGGACCAGCAGATGATGGGATGGACAGACAGCTCCCTTCGGCTGAGGTGGTGGAGCCTTGACTGCATGAAATCGGTTGCATGCCACTGGGTGATGCAGATGTTGCTGCGGCAGACTGGACCACCACACCGGAGCCACAGTTCTCCCAGGCCACTTTATGGTGACGCTGCATATGTTGAAGCAGGGCCATGGTGCCAACATTGGCACCCTGGCCACGCTTAACCTTCTGCCATAGATTCTACAAATGGCCATGTTCACCTCCTCTGGCGGCTTAACAACAAAATTCCACACCGCAGAGTAGGTGATTTTACCCCCAACACAGTCACAGAAAATAATGCACTATAATAATAGATGCAAGCATAACATATTGACTAAGCCCTCACTCTATTGATAAAATCTGATACACTTGGTCAATACATTTTGATCAAAACACATCTAAGCCCACCTACCAAGCGACAAGGCGGCTCCTACGCTAAACCTGCCTATGCCGTTATGCATTTATGTTCAGGAGCGCAGACATTACACATATAGTGTGTTGCTCTTAGTTATCTCCATGTGCAGCAGCAACCGGTGGGAGGAGGAGCACACACAACTGTATGTACCACCCCAACATTTTACCCCCAACACTCTGCACTGACTGCTAACGCCGCTGCTTCCGTGAACCCCTGCATCACTACTTACCAGGCAGGTAGGCTCCTGCGAAGCGGGTGGTCTACCCCGGGCACGTTTGGCTCCCAACCTCCCACTGCTGCTCTTCTGCTCACTGCCGGCAAAGCTAGCGACTTGCTGGCTCCCCCTCTGCCTCACGGGCAAGCTGCCAACCTCTTCTCCCAATGATGATGAAGCCCCTAATTCACCTGGCTCCCAAGTGCAATCAACTACATCATCATCATCGAGTACTGTCTGCACATCACTGATGTCCTCCTCAACAGTCTCTGGGTCAGGAGCCTGACCGTTTGCAACACCAGTTCCCACGCCACTCCCCTCATCACTACTTGCCCGCCTAGCAGAGGAAGTAGCGGATGTCTCCTCCACATCTTGGCTGGCCAGTAGCTGCTGACTGTCCTCTAGTAGCTTGCCCTCACTGTATAGTGGAACTGAGCCCACAGCATATAATACTTCTCTGGCTGAGGGAACAGAAAATGACAGAGACAGGTTGAGGACCGGTGAGGCCACAGGGCCTGCTCTAGGGCCATGCTAACTAAGGGTTGTGTCTGACGAACCCACCGACTCTTGGTTGGGGGTGTCTGATGTCACTTGGGACGAAGTGGATGACCGAGTCAACCATTCAAGAACCGCTGGGTTGCTGGTCAAGACACGACCGCTGGATGACACCGGGAGCTCAGGCCTCTCTCTGCAACTCCTGCTGCCATGCCCCCTTACTCTGCTGTGACCTGTGCCTGCGCCAGAAACATTTAGGCCTCTGCCACTCCCCTCTCTCTGTCTGACATACTGTTAGATCAAATAAATAAATAGGAAATTAAAACACCCCAAAAAAATCTGTAATTTTCTCACTTCACCACACAACGGCTAATAAACCCTTTTTTTATCCACTAATACATGCCACTAATATATATTTTTATGCCACTAATACACGCCAAAAAGGGCTTTAGAACATATAACTGCACCGCTGAATGACAAATAATATATATTTTTATTCCACTAATACACGCCAAAAAAAGCTTTAGAACATATAACTGAACCGCTAAACAGCAAATAGGCCCTTAACTTTCTTCCACTTATACACTCCACAAAAGGCTTTAGAACATATAACTGCACCGGTGAACGGTAAATAGGTCCTTAAATTTTTTCCACTTATATACGCTACAAAAGACTTTAGAACATATAACTGCACCGCTGAACGGCAAATATATATTTTTTTGCCACTAATACACCCCAAAAAAGGCTTTAGAACATATAACTGCACCGCTGAACGGCAAATAATATATATTTTTTGGTGTTTGAGATGCCCCGAGTGGAATGGGTTTTTGTTAAGGTGCCTTGGCGGCAGGATCCCTGGCGTCCGTGATGTCAGCACCGTTAGGTGCAAAAGAAAAGTAATAAACTGAGTCCAGACCTTGTGTACAGTTCAGTAAGGCCCCTTTCACACGAGCGAGTATTCCGCGCGGATGCGATGCGGGAGGTGAACGCATTGCACCCGCACTGAATACTGACCCATTCATTTCTATGGGGCTGTGCACACGAGCGGTGATTTTCACGCATCACTTTTGCGTTGCGTGAAAATCGCAGCATGCTCCTCTTTGTGCGTTTTTCACGTAACGCAGGCCCCATAGAAATGAATGGGGTTGCGTGAAAATCGCAAGCATCCGCAAGTAAGTGCGGATGCGGTGCGATTTTCACGCACGGTTGCTAGGAGACGATCGGGATGGAGACCCGAACCTTATTATTTTCCCTTATAACATGGTTATAAGGGAAAATAATAGCATTCTGAATACAGAATGCATAGTAAAACAGGGCTGGAGGGGTTAAAAAAAAATAAAAAGTAATTTAACTCACCTTTATCCACTTGCTCGCGTAGCCGGCATCTCCGTCTGACTCTTTTAGTGTCTAGGACCTGTGGAGAGCATTAACTATAGTTTAAGGACCTGGGATGACGTCACTCCGGTCATCACATGGTACGTCACATGATCTTTTACCATGGTGATTCACCATGGTAAAAGATCATGTGACGTACCATGTGATGACCAGAGTGACGTCATCCCAGGTCCCTAAACTATAGTTAATGCTCTCCACAGGTCCTAGACACTAAAAGAGTCAGACGGAGATGCCCGGCATCGCGAGCAAGTGGATTAAGGTGAGTTAAATGATTTTTTATTTTTTTTAACCCCCTCCAGCCCTGTTTTACTTAGCATTCTGTATTCAGAATACTATTATTTTCCCTTATAACCATGTTATAAGGGAAAATAATACTATTTACAGAACACCGATCCCAAGCCCGAACTTCTGTTAAGAAGTTCGGGTTTGGGTACCAAACACGCGCGATTTTTCTCACGCGAGTGCAAAACGCATTACAAGGTTTTGCACTCGCGCGGAAAAATCGCGGGTGTTCCCGCAACGCACCCGGACATTTTTCCGCAACGCCCGTGTGAAAGAGGCCTAACAGCTTTACTTTGGATAAGCGTCTCTCCAAATGGTTTACAGACTTTATCTTGGTTCTAGCAGGCGTTAGTATTAAAATGGCAGGCAAAACAAACTCCACTCTGCTACATCTGGTGCTCTCTGGCTCTGCTCTGCTGACAGGCTCAAATTAAATCTTTGCTTTCTGCTTTAGGCTGCAACTTCTCTCTCCCTTGGCAGGGGGTAAACCAGATTGACCTAACTAACTAGTCCCTACTCTCCTTAGAGAGGGAGTTTAGAATGGAAATAAGGGTTCCATCCTCTGCAAAGTAACACTGCCATGTTTGCTGCCACCTCTGGTGAACCAGGTACATTACATCTGAACATAACAGTTACAAGAAATAGGAAATGCACATTGTGAAGGACCTGCGATAAATACACAGATGACATGAAATTAGCCTATAGGAGACAGTAGCGGGGTGCAGAAGTGGTAATGGCACTGGGTCATTACAGATGCTTAAAGGGGCTCTCCAGGATTTAAAATTGATCTGACAACCCACACCGCCATTGATCAGATGTTCGGTAGTAGCTTAGGAGCAGGGGCGTAACTAGAAGTGACTGGGCCCCACAGCAAATATTTGTAAGGGCCCCTCCAGCGCGCTTCGCACCTCCCTCCTCCTGTGTAAACCCCTCTCCTTTGGCACAGTGTAGCGGTATACTGTATATTGTGTGGCACAGTGTAGCGGTATACTGTATATTGTAGGGGAACAGTGTAGCGGTATACTGTATATTGTGTGGCACAGTGGATGCTATATGTGTATAACATAAACATATTTCACATGAAAACTTACAGTTACTTGACCCTTGGGGATCTCGGACACCACTTCAACACTTGGCCGGGGGCTCGGCGGAGCTGATGTTGTGCTTTATCCTAATGAGAAAGATTTCATAATAAGGATTTGGAGAAGGGGCAAAGGGATAGCAGAGCAGGGAGAGGATGGGGCTGCTACTAGGGGGTCATACCATGGGGGAGTAATAAAGCCCACCATAATGCCCCCCCCCCCCCCCGTAGTAATAATTCTCCTTATAATGTGACAGTGCAAAAATACCCCCTTGTAATGCCCCCAGTTGAGCTAATGTCTCCATAGTGCCCCCATAATGTCCAAGTATAAAATACCCCTATATAGTGCCCCCAGTAAATGCCTCCATAGTGCTCCTCTCCCCCCCTTCCTGCTAGTGCCCCCCATAATGTACCAGTATAAAATGCCCCATATATAGTGCCCCAGTAGATGCCCCTCAGTGTCCGGCCTCTGATAGGCTGCCGGCCTAGTGTCCCCCATAATGTTCCCCCATCATGTGCCAGTATCAAGTGCCTCTCTCCTACCCTCCCCCACATGTCCCAGTATCAAGTGCCTCTCCCCCCCCACCCATGTGCCAGTATCAGGTGCCAACCCCTATGTGCCAGTATCAGGTGTCTCTCCCCCCCCCCATGTGCCAGTATCAGGTGCCAACCCCCCCTTCCCCCCCCAGGTGCCAGTATCAGGTGCCAACCCCTCTCCCCCCCATGTGCCAGTATCAGGTGCCTCTCTCCCCCCCTATGTGCCAGTATCAGGTGCCTCCCCCCATGTGCCAGTATCAAGTGCTCCCCCCATGGGAGTAACAGTCTCCATGTCAGCGATGCGATGCAGCCTCTTCCTGTGTCCCGCCCTGTATGTCCATATATGGAGTTAGTGCTTGTATTTCAGAAAAGGTTTCTGCTGGGATTCGAACCCACGACCTTCTGTATCAGAGGCAAAGCATTTAACCACAAGACCATAAGAGATGCCTAGCTGCTGACTGAAAAAATCTGAGACTTCTACTGTTATAGCTGGCTAAGTGTACATCTATACACATGACAGCTGCTCATATATAGAGATATAGCAGAGCTGAGTGTGCTGGGACAGCTGTCATATAGAGATATAGCAGTGCTGGGTGTGTTGGGGCAGCTGTCATGTGTATAGATGTACACTTAGCCAGCTATAACAGTAGAAGTCTAATTTTTTTTCAATCAGTTGTACTGCAGCCTTTATGGTTGTGAGGGTAAATGCTTTGCCTCTGATACACTCAGACATTGGAGGTTGTGGGTAATCCCAGACACATCAGAAGTCTTTAGGAGACAGTAAGATTAGATCACATTAGCGAGGGGGCCTGGTCAGTTGCTGTGAAGGGGCCCTGAACAGTAAGATATCGATATTTAACGAACTTGAAAATAAACTGTCACACACGCTGCCGGGACGCCGGGCCCCGAAGCAGCTGCTTCCCCGGTAGTTACGCCACTGCTTTGGAGTCAGAAATAGGTCCCAGAACTACACAGCCCTGTCAATCAGTGGACAGAGCTGTGCAGTTTTCAGTGCCTATTTCTGGTGTCAGAGCTCCTCCCAAACAGCTGATTGGCAGAAATGTAGGACCACCTAGTGCTACAGCTTTCTCTCTGCAACTTTCACAGTGTGTAACAGTAGATACAGCTGATGCCAGTTAAAGGATGAAACCAGAGAAATTAGAAAAAGAACAAACAGCAGGTGGCGCTATACAGATACATTTTAGTGAATAACTTTGTGGCAATACAATTTTTTTTTTAACTATATGCATTTACAAAGATATTAAGATCCAGGTGCTTCCCCGGTAGTTACGCCACTGCTTTGGAGTCAGAAATAGGTCCCAGAACTACACAGCCCTGTCAATCTACTACACAGTGGACAGGGCTGTGTTTGAAAATTGTGGCATATTTTTTTGTGAAACAACCTCTTTAACCTCTTGAGCAGCAAGAGAATGCTCATCCTAACTGGCCGGTACTTAATGCCTTAGGACAAGCATTCTCATCCTAGGGTTAACCGGCTGCCCCACATGCCCTGCCGCGATCAGCAGCAGGGGCCTGGCTGATACTGACAGCTAGGGCCCTGCATCAGCATCAGTGAAAACACCGATGTCGGCGGATTAACCCCCTGTATGCTGCTGTAAAGCTGACCACGGCATACAGGGGGTTTGCTGCAGCTTGTACATCCCCATCGGGTCCCCGTGCTGCGGCAATGAGAACCGGATGCCCAGGAGATCCAGCTACAGGGCTGGGTCTCCTAGGCAACTGACAGTGTAAGACACTGACAGTTCAAAACAGCACAATACAGATGTATTGTGCTGTATTGAAACAGGGATTAGACCCTAAAATCCATGTTGAAGTTCCATAGTGTTAAAAGTGTTTTTAACAATAAATAAAAATTAAAGTTTCAATTAAAAAAAGCCCCTTCCCCCATAAAAAGAGACATATAAAATAGTAAAAAATATAAAAAACACACATGTGAGGTATCGCCGCGTCTGAAACAACCTGCTCTATAAAAATATAACATGATCCACCCCATCCGGTTAACACGATAAAAATAAAATAAAAATTGTGCTAAAAAAGCCATTTTTTTGTCACCTAAAGTATAATACCAAGGGATCAACAAGTCATATGTACCCAAAAATAATAACAATCAAACCATCATCTCATCCCGCGAAAAATGAGACCATACATAAGACAATCGGCCCAAAAAAAAAAGATATGGCTTTCAGAAAATGGAGACAAAAAACATTTTTTGTTTCAAAAATACTTTTATTGTTTAAAACTAAAATATATATAAAAAAATAACATATTAGGTATCGTCACATCCGTAACAGCCTTCTCTCTAAATATATCACATGAGCTAACCTGTCTAGTCAACACACAAAAAAAATAAAAAAATAAAAACAGTGGCAAATTTTTTTTATATTTTGTCACCATACATCACAAAAAGTGTAAAATCAAACAATCAAAAAGCAGTATGTACCCCAAAATAGTACCAATCAAACCATTGTTTCATCCCGCAAAAATGAGACCAAAACTAAGAAAATTGCCCAAAAAATATAAAAAGATTTGGCTTATAGAAAATGGAGACAAAAAAAATGATTGTTTTTGTTTCAAAAATGCTTTTATTGTGTAAAAACAAAATAAATATAAAAAAATAGACAAATTAGGTACTGCCACATCCATAGAAACCTGCTCTATAAAAATATCATATGATTTACCCTGTAAGGTGAAAACCGTAAAAAAATAAAATAAAAACTGTACAAAACAAATACATTTTTTCAATCAAAAGGTAGTATGTACCCCAAAATAGTACCAATCAAACCATCACCTCAAGCGGCTATAACTGAGCCCCTACATAAGATAATCGCCCAAAAAATAATAATAATATGACTTTTGTAAAAAGGAGACACAAAAACATGATTTTTTTTTCAAATATGCTTTATTATGTAAAGTATATCTGATATTGTTGCCTCCATAAGAACATGCTCTATAAAAATAGCACATGATCTAACCTGTCAGGTGAACACCGTAAAAGACAAAAAATAAAAATTGTGCCAGAAAAGCCATTTTTTGATTACCTTGCCTCAAAAAAAGCATAATATAGAGTAATAAAAAGTCATATATACAACAAAATAGTACCAATAAAAGTGTCACTCTATCCTATAATTTCCAAAATGGGGTAACTTTTTTGGAGTTTCTACTCTAGGGGTGCATCAGAGGGTCTTTAAATGTCATATGGCAACTTAAAATTATCCCAGAGAAATCTGCCCTCCAAAATCCATATGGTGCTCCTTTCCTTCTGCGCCTTGCCATGTCCCCGTACAGCAGTTTACAACCACATGTGGGGTGTTTCTGTAAACTCCAGAATTTGGGTACCCCAAAATAGTACCAATCAAACCATTGTTTCATCCTGCAAAAATGAGACCAAAACTAAGAAAATTGCCCAAAAAATATAAAAAGATTTGGCTTATAGAAAATGGAGACAAAAAAACATGATTGTTTTTGTTTCAAAAATGCTTTTATTGTGTAAAAACAAAATAAATATAAAAAAATAGAGAAATTAGGTACTGCCACATCCATAGAAACCTGCTCTATAAAAATATCATATGATTTACCCTGTAAGGTGAAAACCGTAAAAAAATAAAATAAAAACTGTACAAAACAAATAAATTTTTTAAATCAAAAGGTAGTATGTACCCCAAAATAGTACCAATCAAACCATCACCTCAAGCGGCTATAACTGAGCCCCTACATAAGATAATCGCCCAAAAAATAATAATAATATGACTTTTGTAAAAAGGAGACACAAAAACATGATTTTTTTTTCAAATATGCTTTATTATGTAAAGTATATCTGATATTGTTGCCTCCATAAGAACATGCTCTATAAAAATAGCACATGATCTAACCTGTCAGGTGAACACCGTAAAAGACAAAAAATAAAAATTGTGCCAGAAAAGCCATTTTTTGATTACCTTGCCTCAAAAAAAGCATAATATAGAGCAATAAAAAGTCATATATACAACAAAATAGTACCAATAAAAGTGTCACTCTATCCTATAATTTCCAAAATGGGGTAACTTTTTGGGAGTTTCTACTCTAGGGGTGCATCAGAGGGTCTTTAAATGTCATATGGCAACTTAAAATTATCCCAGAGAAATCTGCCCTCCAAAATCCATATGGTGCTCCTTTCCTTCTGCGCCTTGCCATGTCCCCGTACAGCAGTTTACAACCACATGTGGGGTGTTTCTGTAAACTCCAGAATTTGGGTAATAAATATTGAGTTTTCTTTGGCTGTTAACCCTTGATGTGTTACAGGAAAAAAATTATTAAAATGTAGAATCTGCAAAAAAAGTGAAATTTTAAAATGTCATCTCTTTTTTCTTTTAATTCTTGTGGAACACCTAAAGGGTTAACAATGTTTGTAAAATCTGTTTTGAATAACCAGAGGGGTGTAGTTTCTACAATGGGGTCATTTATGGTGGTTTTCACTATGTAAGCCCCACAAAGTGACTTCATAAGTGGTCTTTAAAAAAGTGGGTTTTGGAGATTTTCTTAGGCTAAGCCCTATAAGATCTTAAAAAATAAAATTACATTTACAAAAAGATGCAAACATGAAAGTGTACATATGGGGAATGTAAGGTAATAACTCTCTTATGATGTATCACTATCTGCCTTCAAAGCAGAGAAATTAAAATAAAATAAAAATGAAAATATTTCTAAATTTTCTTTAAATTTTTTAATATTTAATAAATAAAGATGAATTATATAGACTAAAATTTTTCACTATCATGAAGTACAATGTATCACGAGAAAACAATCTTAGAATGGTTTGGATAAGTAAAAGCACTTCAAAGTTATTACCCCATAAAGTGACACATGTCAAGTTTCCAAAAAACAGCCGGGTCCTTAAGGTGAAAAATGGCAGGGTCCTTAAGGTGTTAACCATATTACAGTCATGTAAAACTGACTAATAACCAGATTTCCCATATATGTATATTTGTAACAAAACAAACTAAATTGAATGGCAATTCTATAGACAGCAGTGAATTTCTGTGCTTTTTTAAGCTATTGATAGTCATACAGGGTTAGATAATTTTGTTAATATAATGCTGACTACTATTAGTCTACCAAAATAATTGGCTATAACATAGTAAGATTTGACATATTGATTCATGCATGCTGGAAAATTTTCAAATAGCCATTATCATTCATTTGGCACCTGTGAATGCATTTTTTTCTATTGGAATAATGAAAAAAAGGCTCCTGGATCTAGATATTTCTGTTACACACTTGTTATGGCGCCCCTGATGTTCTTTTTATTTTCTCTCATGCATCCAGCTAATGTTTTATGTTCTGTGCTGGGGAGAAGAAGCTAATTCTACTGCACTGATTCCAAATGGCTGGGCTGCACAATAAGGCCTCCTGCACACGACCGTATGGCTTTTTCAGTGCTTTGCTGTCTGTTTTTCACGGATCCGTTGTTTCATTTTCCGTTCCGTTTTTCCGTATGGCATATACAGTATACAGTAATTACATAGATAAAAATGGGCTGGGCATAACATTTTCAATAGACAGAAACGTAAAACATACGGATGCATTTCCGTATGTGTTTCGTTTTTTTGCGGACCCATTGACTTGAATGGAGCCACGGAACGTGATTTGCGGGCAATAATAGGACATGTTCTATCTTTAAACAGAACGGGAAAACGGAAATACGGAAATGGAATGCATACGGAGTACATTCCGTTTTTTTTTTGCGGAACCATTGAAATGAATGGTTTCGTATACGGACCGTATACGGAACGCAAAAAATGGCCAGTAAACGGGGGAAAAAAATGGTTGTGTGCAGGAGGCCTAACAGGAATAACTCTCTCAGCCACACAACCCATGAGATGGACTCAAAAGAACACCAGGGGGCGCCACACAAGTATACAACAACAATATCTAGAAAAAATCTTTTTTTTAACTGATTTCAATTGCATGATCTAACAGGAAAATGTAGGGTCCCATAACTTTGGTGCATCCAGTGCCAATTCTAAATGTGAGACAGCTTTCTGGCTGTCTTAGGCCTCATGCACACGGCTGTGCCGTTTTTTGCGGTCCGCAGACCGCGGATCCTCAAAAAACAGAAGCCGCCCGTGTTGCCTTCCACAATTTGCGGAACGGAACGGGCACCGGCAATATAAATGCCTATTCTTGTCCGCAAAGCGCGGACAAGAATAGGACATGTTATATTTTTTTAGCGAGGCCGCGGAACTCCGTGTGCTGTCCGCATCTTTTGCGGCCCCATTGAAGTGAATGGGTCTGCATCCGAGCCGCCAAAACGGCGGCTCGGATGCGGACCCAAACAACGGCCGAGTGCATGAGGCCTTACACTTAGACCTTTTTCTATGCCTCAACTAGGCATTCCCCGCCCACAATTTTATACCTGGCATGAGCAGGGCAAAGTCGCAGATAGTGGTGCATCTTCGCCTGAAATACACCTAATATAGGCATATTTCAGCATAGTAAATGACCCCCATAATATTTAAATGGGGATAATCATCTTACTACAATATTTAGCAATTGATAATATGCACTGTATGTTTTATTTTCCAATTTCAGTTTTTAAACGGCTTTCAAAGAGGGTGCAGTTATTTCTTTAGTAGTATACACACTAATATTGACCATGCATCCCTATTCAGTTACAGACGCTAATTTATTTAATGCATACAAAAATTACTATCCATTTGTCTGTATTTACGTGACCGCATTTAAGAGTAGATTCCTACCGACTATGTAAAACTTCCTCCCAAATCTTATTTTAGCTGCCTAAAATCAATTCAAGCAGCTCTGTATAAACAGAAGAGTATGTTTTTTATGTGGGTGAGAACGGAATAAAACAATGAATAAATCAAACCTAATTAAAACCACTTTTAAATCTCTTAAAACACAATAGTCACACAAGATAAAAGCGTAGTTGTTTATTTTAATAGTTATATAACCAATCAATTCCATTCCCCAACAGCAACTGTATAAACACATAGCCCTTTAGCAACTGCTTTGTACAGCCACCTGCACTGTGATCTAAACTAAACCTATACAAATGTTCCCATGAGAAGCTTTCTCTTTTCTTAGAATAGATTAGCACATATTACCAGTCAGACTGTAGCAATGCATATATCACAGCCTTCTTTCAGCAGAAGATTTGATACTTAGTATGTTCTGGGAAAATACCTTTATATTGTACAGTCGTGGCCAAAAGTTTTGAGAATTACATAAATATTGGAAATTGGAAAAGTTACTGCTTAAGTTTTATAATAGCAATTTGCATATACTCCAGAATGTTATGAAGAGTGATCAGATGAATTCCATAGTCCTTCTTTGCCATGAAAATTAACTTAATCCCAAAAAAACCTTTCCACTGCATTTTATTGCTGTCATTAAAGGACCTGCTGAGATCATTTCAGTAATCGTCTTGTTAACTCAGGTGAGAATGTTGACGAGCACAATGCTGGAGATCATTATGTCAGGCTGATTGGGTTAAAATGGCAGACTTGACATGTTAAAAGGAGGGTGATGCTTGAAATCATTGTTCTTCTATTGTTAACCATGGTGACCTGCAAAGAAACCCGTGCAGCCATCATTGCGTTGCATAAAAATGGCTTCACAGGCAAGGATATTGTGGCTACTAAGATTGCACCTCAATCAGAAATTTATAGGATCATCAAAAACTTCAAGGAAAGAGGTTCAATTCTTGTTAAGAAGGCTTCAGGGCGTACAAGAAAGTCCAGCAAGCGCCAGGATTGTCTCCTAAAGAGGATTCAGCTGCGGGATCGGAGTGCCACCAGTGCAGAGCTTGCTCAGGAATGGCAGCAGGCAGGTGTGAGCGCATCTGCACGCACAGTGAGGCGAAGACTTTGGAAGATGGCCTGGTGTCAAGAAGGGCAGCAAAGAAGCCACTTCTCTCCAAAAAAAACATCAGGGACAGATTGATCTTCTGCAGAAAGTATGGTGAATGGACTGCTGAGGACTGGGGCAAAGTCATATTCTCTGATGAAGCCTCTTTCCGATTGTTTGGGGCATCTGGAAAAAGGCTTGTCCGGAGAAGAAAAGGTGAGCACTACCATCAGTCCTGTGTCATGCCAACAGTAAAGCATCCTGACACCATTCATGTGTGGGGTTGCTTCTCATCCAAGGGAGTGGGCTCACTCACAATTTTGCCCAAAAACACAGCCATGAATAAAGAATGGTACCAAAACACCCTCCAACAGCAACTTTTTCCAACAATCCAAAAACAGTTTGGTGAAGAACAATGCATTTTCCAGCACGATGGAGCACCGTGCCATAAGGCAAAAGGGATAACTAAGTGGCTCGGGGACCAAAATGTTGACATTTTGGGTCCATGGCCTGGAAACTCCCCAGATCTTAATCCCATTGAGAACTTGTGGTCAATCCTCAAGAGGCGGGTGGACAAACAAAAACCCACTAATTCTGACAAACTCCAAGAAGTGATTATGAAAGAATGGGTTGCTATAAGTCAGGAATTGGCCCAGAAGTTGATTGAGAGCATGCCCAGTCGAATTGCAGAGGTCCTGAAAAAGAAGGGCCAACACTGCAAATACTGACTCTTTGCATAAATGTCATGTAATTGTCGATAAAATTAGAGATATAGTAGCTCACCCCTCCTGATAACATAAACAGGTGCTCTCACTAAGGTGTGGTTCACCCCAACCACAATAGAGTATATAGAAGAGAATTGTATAGTGGGCACTCAGTATCTGCAGCTACACACAGGGTACAACACGTTTATTACATAACATTAAATAGCATTCAATAAAACACATAAGAATTGTTTTGGAAATTATTGGCAATTATGGTTAAAAGAGATATTAGTTATATAAGTTATATAAGTTATATAAATGCATTCCATATATCGATTAGAATACAACCATCCTAAAAATTCCTTAAAAACTCCTTCACACTAATGGATATAGCGTGATATAAAATGTGGTTGTGCTAGTCCTGATAATCCAAGCACTTTTGTGCTATGTCCGTGCTGTTTCACAAATGTTGATGATCAGGGTGGTATTTTCGTCATGTGATCAGGGTAGGAGAACACATGACGAAAATCAGGTCAGGATATGAGAAACACTCGTTGTCTAAACATTTTAAAATTTATCATAATCAAGATCCTTCTTTGTTGAAATTCATGGCATTTGAAAAGATTGATGTGCATTGGAGAGGAGGGGACCATATCTCGAATATGTCGTGACAGGAAGCAAGGCGTATATACGATTTTAACACCTTGCAGCCTGAAGGTTTAAATGCGGACTTCGAGATATTTGGATTCCTACAATAGGTGTGGTGCCCCTCATTGATGGGATATCAGTGTTTTATTATATTACGGACATCCGATTTCCTCTTGATGAGGGGCCCCTCACCTTCACTCCCTCAGAAAATATATAGCCGATAAATGAAGATACACTATGCAACGAGATACACTATGCAATGAAATGAACTTTTTAATATTAGAAACTAATTTATTATTTTATTGGTAATTTTATGTATATTAATATCACAATTAGAATTATGGCAGAAAATACCCACAATTTTAAATATTGGATAGTAATTGTATATGGAGTAGGGAATACCCACAACCTTGCGAATAGACTGTGGATATAGATATCAAATATGGAATTTTATAGTTTTATAGTTACATAAGAATATAAAGGAGAAAAATCGTACGAATATATTATATGAATATATTATAAGAATGTACTATACGAATATATTCGGATATGAACAACGAAATAAACTCCAAAATCCCATAAGTTCCGAACCAGATTTTAGAAAGAACTCCAATTAAAACAAAGGGTGGAACCTATATCAGTATATAAGGAAGTAAGATGGATCTCACAAATCAGCTACTGATGAAGGGGTAGGTGACCCCGAAACGCGTATAGCGATAGCGGATGAGATCCTTAAAACTAAGAAAACACTGTACAGCATCATAACTACCGGCACTATTGTGAAAAATCCCAGGAAATATCTGTGTAAGCATTTGTTCGTACAGAGGTTGGTACCGCCTCCGGAACAGAACACAGATCACGTGGAACTCCCTCAAGCTCCGATCACGTGAGATACCATCAACACGTGGGACGCTAAGCAGAAACCGGAAGAACTCCACCAAGCAGACGCGGTATCCAGGACTAGGACAAACCGCAGACCTACACACGTTACTGGATAGAAGAAGAGGGGTGAGTGCCCTGACTTGTAGTGGGATGCCACTACAGTCAATAATAGAAAAAGACTGGACTACAAGCAGTGAGTACAATCTATATACTGCATTATACTAACCCCTAAACACTAAATACCACCCTGATCATCAACATTTGTGACTTTTTACCTTGTGAAACAGCACGGACATAGCACAAAAGTGCTTGGATTATCGGGACTAGCACAACCACATTTTATATCACGCTATATCCATTAGTGTGAAGGAGTTTTTAAGGAATTTTTAGGATGGTTGTATACTAATCGATATATGGAATGCATTTATATAACTTATATAACTTATATAACTAATATCTCTTTTAACCATAATTGCCAATAATTTCCAAAACAATTCTTATGTGTTTTATTGAATGCTATTTAATGTTATGTAATAAACGTGTTGTACCCTGTGTGTAGCTGCAGATACTGAGTGCCCACTATACAATTGTCGATAAAAGCCTTTGAAACGTATGAAGTGTGTGTAATTATATTTCACTACATCACAGAAACAGCTGAAACAAAGATCTAAAAGCAGTTTAGCAGCAAACTTTGTGAAAACTAATATTTGTGTCATTCTCAAAACTTTTGGCCACGACTGTACAAGCTAGCATCACTAATATTCAGATGTTTTAATAAGGCTACTTTCACACTGGCATTAGAAAGCATCCGGAAGGCAGTTCCGTTGCCGGAACTGCCTGCCGGATCCAGAAATCCATATGCAAACGGCTATCAATTGTTTCCAGATTCGGATGCGGATCCATCGGACAAATGCATTGCAATACCGGATCCGTCTCTCCGGTGTTATTCTGAAAAACAGATCTATTATCTGTATTTATCTTTTTCACATTTTAAAGGTCTGCGCATGCGCAGACCGGGAAACCGGATCTGTTTTTTCCAGAACACTTGGTACCGGATCCGACATTAATACATTTCAATGGAAATTAATGCCGGCAAGTGTTCCGGAATTTTCGCCGGAGAAAATACTGCAGCGTGCTGCTGTATTTTCTCCGGCCAAATACCGTAAAAGGGACTGAACTGAAGACAACCTGATGCAGACTGAAAGGAATGCTTTCCATTCAGAATGCATTGGGACAAAACTGAAGAGTTTTCTTCCGGTATTGAGCCCATTTTAAGCTAAGACAGCATTAGAAAAGTGCCAGCAAACTAAATGGCTATGGGCAAATGGATGGTAGCGGGTGGTAATAAACAGCCTGTTTAAATACACCACAATGCCATATTTTTTTAATTAATTAAACAATACAAAAATGGTCCCTTTTTGGTGAAAATGCCTTCTTCTCTGTCTGCTGACCTGTAAAATGGTGGCCACCATTTTCAGCGACTTGTCCGAAACGAATCACACAAGTTTTAGGTTTGCTGAAGCCAAATTTCTTGGAAAATTTACAATAAATTTGATTTGTTCGTTTAGAATTGATCCATTCATCTCAACTGAAATTTAAATACACATGCCTAATGTACATGTACCTATTGAGTGTCGTTTCTTGTCTTTTCTTATGCATTTGTAGCATTATGAAGAAAACACAGAAACCTTTATGTAGGATACAACAGAAAACCCCTACTGTCTATGGGAAAAATACCTACTTTTTAACTACAGTTATATAGCTTAGAAAAAAAGCCCTGCTGTTCTGTTCTTCTTTTAGACTGGGACAGCACTCAACAGCAACTAATGCTCGACGGTATCCTGTATGCAGCTTTTTTCTCTTATGTTCTTACTTAGCGATAGTAGATGGAAATACCTGTATATGTTACTGTCAGTGTTTCACTGTATTTCTATGGACAGATGATAGTTGTCATCGGAGTTATTTACCTACAACATAATTATGGTTAGAAGCTAGAATTGGCAAATGATTTCTAATGTTGTCCCAGCACAGCTCATCTTATAATATGAGTTCAAACACCTTAAAATAATGTGCTTATGGCATGAACCCTTTCAAAAGTAAGGGCTTTAACATCAGCAGCAAAATTGCTAAGTCCGGTAATTTAATTTATATCTTCATACTCACTTGCATTGCAACACTATGCTCCCTCCAACCCGCAGTAAAATGAATTGAGAGGACTCCTGAGCTCATACACATAAGGGAGAAGACTCAAAGAGGAGTCCTCTCAATGCATTTTACTGATGGTTTGTCAAAGAACAGCATAGGAATGCAAGTGAGGATAAAGATTAAAATTACATCAATTCAATCCGACTCAGCATCACTGTCACTATACACTGCTTACTCTAGTTTGGAGGGTGTTTCAGGGCTGACAGATTCCATTTAACATAATTGATTTAACCAGACAAATCTTTGTCAGAAACAAATCCCTGGCCTATCCCATGTGTCACAATACCAACTATGTGTATTGTGTCATCGCTACAACACCATACGTAGTAGGCTACTATTTTTTTCTAGTGCACCTTCTGCCTTTAGGTAGTAGGTGAGATCTGTAAATGGATAGAAAACCTCATGTACCTGTGTTTTTATTGCACACATACAAGCAGATAGGGGCTGGGCTAGGGAGACAGGAACTAGTGACAGGTAATCATTTTTGTGGAATGATATAACAGAGACTTTATGATGTTATTTGTGTTCATGACATCCATTTAAAATGTGTACATGTCATAGAAAATGGTCCCTGACAGTGTAGATGAGTGTATAAATTTATTTACTTTTGCTATTTTTATTTTTTTGTTATTTCATTTTTTCACTTTTGTTTTCTGTGTTTGATATGTCTTATCCCAGCATTTTTCTGTATTCAAATCACAGACAATAGTAATCGAATGCTTTCTGGCCATTAGATTCCTATGTAGTAGTAATCTAGGGGATGCAGGGAGGACACAGATCATGTCCTACTACCATGCTCCTCTACTCATGAGACTGTTGGAAGCCTGTGATGTCTTTGAACCATCACAGGTTTCCATGGCAACCACCCAAAATGGAGGAAGGAAGCTTGCTGCATTTGAGTCCTATTGCAGAACACATCTTGAACATTGCGCTTTGCACATTTTTTGACAGGTAGCTCATCGTTTTTTTATCTCTCTTTTACGTCAGGACAGGGTTAGGCTGATATATCTGATATAGAGAAGACCATGTACGTTTACTTTGTTGCAGTATTATCTCAACACAGTAGTAGAGCTCCCTTGATGCCATCACACAGTAATACATGTCCTTTTAGTGTCCTTCTCACAATAGTAGTTCCTCTTTAGTGCCTCAACACAATAAAAGTGCTCCCTAAGCAGTAATAGTGCTCCTTTAGTGCCCTCCTTATGGTAATAGTGCCCCATCACACAGTGATAGAAATAGTGCCACCAAAAAATATAAATACCTAATCCTGGTCCCAAAATGACTTATGATGATGACCAATCACTTAACCAGATATCCTATTCTGGCCTAATAACTGGGAACCACAAACTAATCCATGTGGAATTTGAGAAAGTCAAACTGTGAAACAATTCTGAATATTTTTTACTGGCTATATCGCCTAGTAAAACTTCATCCACTACTATCAGAAATGTTAGTTAAAGGACCAATATAACAACATTTAACAGTAACAGCAGAAAAGGGCAAACTGTCGAGTCTCTCTAGAGTCAGGGTCTTCAGGAGGTGTAGAAATATACTGAATAACAGAGCCTTATATACTATTGAATGAGGAGAAATCTTTAACAGTGATGTAATGCTATAGGTAAGCAGAGCAGAAGGTGCATGTTTTTAATGAAGAAAGGAAGGTGGCATGGGGGTTAGGCAGAATTGGTGGTCACCCATACACAAGTGAGAAAGGGGAAATGTTTTTTTGTTTTTATCATAATTTCACTTACCCAGGAACACGCTAGAAGCATTCTTCAACCACTCAGTAGGATTCTTGGGATCACTGCCTTTTCAGTGAGGAATGTTGACAAGGCCCAACTCCTCTGCACGGATCTCCTCCAGATCTCTGTAGTGTCAGTTCCATGCTCTACCTGTTTTGCTTTCTGTAAAATGCACACACTCTACTCTCTGAGGCATGCCAAAACACCTCATTATCTGCTCCAGTTCCATCTAAGCATGGAACCTGTGTGGTGCCACTCTATATCTGCCCACCAGCTGGTATAAAATGCTGAGATCACAACTTTTGAAGGTGTAATACCAGCAAAAATCTGGTTAACATTTTGCCATAATGGTTTTTAGTTAGCTTCAAACAGGTCAAAAGCACCAAGAGGATAATAGGTACTGCTGGTCAATGTTATAGTTAGCTGATGTGGGAAATCTCCTTTGCAAGTATGGATTGGTGGGGAAAGATGCAACACGGGGGAATTAAATGGAATATTGTCCATCTGACAATTATTATGAAGAATGAAGGATGGTGCCTTCTAAAACTACCTCCTTGCATACCAACAGAGTTTGTCCTGCCCCTAGGAAGAAGACTAGATCATTTGAGGATTAAAGATGAATTATCCATATTGTACTGTTTAAGCAAGATGCTAGTAAATGAGTACAATTGGAGGATGAGACAAAATATAATTCATTCCTATACACATGATGTTGGTGTCTCCATTAACAAGAAAGTATCAGATAATACAGTAGCTTAGTCCAAGATAAAAATTGTTGAAAGGGGCGTAGTATCAAACTACAGGGTGGCCCACAAAAAAGTAGCTCACCTCCAACGATAGTATGACAAGACGAACGAGCAAGTAGATAGTTTTTTTCAATTACCAACAAGTCACAAAAGATGCTAAAAGTGGTCCCCATTCATGTCCATGCATCTTTGGGAACATTGGATTATGTTGGTACATACTGCTTGCAGCTCTTTAACATTCACTCTGCAGAAGAATAGATGTCCTGATTTTTCCAACAAGATGGGCACATCACGGAACTCACTGGCAGGAGTTCATGAACTGTTTACGGAGGAGGTTATGGCTACCACGTTCCCCAGACTTGTCCACATGCGATTTTTATCTGTGGGGAAATTTAAAACAGAAAGTGTCCACTAACAATTCACATCCCCTGGATGAACTCAAGGAGAACCTCACAAACACTATCCGCAGCATCGCAAGCAGTATCAGCCAACATAAGCCGACGTGCTTAAAGATGCAGAGACAAGAACGGGGACCACTTTCAGCATCTTTTGTGACTTGTGGGTAATTTAAAAAAAACAATCCACTTGCTCGTTCACCTTGTCATACCATCGCTGGAGACAGGCTACTTTTTCGTGCGCCATCCTGTCTATGAGAAATATGTACATTGGTTGGAGTTTATTTTAAAGGAGTTCTCCAGGCTTTATGGCAATTCTGAGTGTTAGCTACCTGTGGAGGTGAGAAACTTTTGGCAGTACTTATCCTGTTGCATCACCAATTCTGCCATGTTGGCTATGCGGCTATGATTACTTGACCACTTGACTAGCCTCCACTGACGTCCAGACTGGAGGTACTCCTGTTTCTTCCTGTTCAGCTGCATGTACAAGAAGAAATAGCAATGCTTTTGAAAGAAAACATGCCTATCCTTGTAATCCTGGACAATCCCTAATATGTGTTCACAGACCAACTCTCAACTGATTGTAGGTGATATCTAGCTGCAGCAACTCCTATGATCTACTATGCAAATTTGAGAAAGCAGCCACATGACCAGGTGCTATTCAAAATAGGTACTAGCATTACTGGAGTATAGAATATCACTTTAGAGTATAGTAGTATATAGTACATAAAGGTGCATACATTTAAAGTATTAGGAGCATTTACAATAGAACCAAAATTGATGAGTTTTAATAAAATCTCATCCAAATGCTGCAGAAAAAAAACTGCCAAAGCTACACAGAAATTGACCTATAATATAGATTTCAAATTTGCTGCATGTCAATCTGTATTGAGAATTTTTGCCTCAGACTTGCCATGGATAGGGAGAAATCCATGACAAATCTACAAACTTGCATATTTTGCATTGAGAAATTTGCAACAGATATTTGCCTTAGAAAATAATGTGCCTTGTAGACATGCCCCAACTGATTTTGGCTGCCTTGCTGCTGCATATGAAATTTAATTAAAAAAAAACGTGCATAATAGATGTTATGATTCAACGCAAGAAATTAAAGGGTAACCGACCCTATAGATAAGTTTATTTAAAAATGTTTTAAGTGCTCTGAAACTAGTTTTTGTAATGCACTTTATTTATGGTTTTTACCTGTTGACCAAATGCAATGAAGTATCTGCCATGAAACAGAACAGCTGTCTACCATGGATATTTGGCTTGGCTATTTTCTTTTGTCATGTTTCAAGGCCTGTTAAAAAGTTGGATTTTGACTCATAGGGAGCCACTCCCACAAGGTGGTGCTAGCAAGATAGTTCTCTTTTCCTGGGAGATATCTCTTTGCATATTGTTTTCTCATGGAGCATTGCCAATGAATCTTTATTTGGTGCTTTTGGTGTTGCTGAGCTCACCGGTGCGTTCCTTCGTTTTAGGAATGTTCCAAACAGTTGTTTTGGCCACGCCTAATGTTTTTGCTATCTCTCTGATGGGTTTGTTTTATGTTTTTTCGGCCTAATGATGGCTTGCTTTACTGATAGTGACAGCTCTTTGGATCTCATCTTGGGAGTTGACAGCAACAGATTCCAAATGCAAATAGCACACTTGAAATGAACTCTGGACCTTTTATCTGCTCATTGTAATTAGGATAATGAGGAATTAACACACACCTGGCCATGGAACTGCTGAGAAGCCAATTGTCCCATTACTTTTGGTTCCTTAACAAGTGGGAGGCACATATGCAAACTGTTGCAATTCCTACACCGTTCACCTGATTTGGATGTAAATACCCTCAAATTAAAGCTGACAGTTAAAGCACATCTTGTTTGTTTCATTTCAAATCCATTGTGGTGGTGTATAGAGCCAAAAATGTTAGAATTGTGTCGATGTCCCAATATTTGTGGACCTCACTGTATATATCAAGCTTCTCGGCTTCTCCCGCTCTATAACATGGTGCTGTCAGATTACTTTGCATTTTGTGGCGACAGGTCCTCTGGAGGGGAGCCATTACCTTACCTAAACTGTCTTACTAAATAGATGCCTGAGGTTCAGGTGCCTATCACACTTTGGAATCTGTGCTCGCATACACTGCTGACAGTTTATAGGTGTACAAAATCTACTGTACTGCTGGAACAGGGGACGCAGTGAGGGCTGTACTGGCAGGGGCGCACATCGCTGCTCCTGCCTGTGCTTGCTATACTTGATTAAATCCTATATAAATATAAAAGGATATTACAAAAATTCGTTCCGTACATTTTTAAATAAATGTGTCTAAAGTGTTAATTATCTATTAAAATGCCAAAGATCCTAGAAGAAACTGTTATTTGTGGAATTTTGTATGTGTAAATATATGAGTTTGAGATACTTTTGTAACACTACACCATGAATGGCCCTCATTGCGGAGAGGTGTGTGGTAAGACAAGGTACAGCCTGTGATTATAAATGACCAGCACCGTCTGGGTCCATGTTAATCGGCTTTCACTAGTGACTTTGTGAGAGCTGACAGGGATTAGACAATCCACCTGCTGCTCTCCGCTTTGTCCTCTGGGTGGCAGGTTGATCACATAGCAGAAGAAGGTCGCACAGGAGAGGGTTTCCTAAGTGCCAGATTAACACACCCTTGTTTTAGAATTATTCCTAGAGGTTGCAGTAAAGTGAAGAGTGCCACTTATATTACTGTGTCATGGCTTCCAGCAACGTTACTGTAGATGATGATGTATCTCACAGCTGGACCATTCTGCTGGAGCCACGTTTACTTACTTTATGGGGTGCCAGACATGACACCTGCTGATATGCTCTTCGTCTTTGAGACATACATTGGATGACAACCCATTAAGAGGGTGAACTAAATTAGAGGATGCTTGAAACTTCCATCCTCCATCCTTCTTATGTATTTTCTTACCGGTGGCTTATTATAACATCGATTATTTCATGGATAGAGAGAGAAGGTCATATTCATCTTTTGACGTTATCCAACATAAAGACAAAAACACACAATACATTTCTACTGCCTTTCGTCCAAAAGGCACCTGTCACCAATCCAAAATGGTTCCTTTAATGTACCATAAAATTCCAACTTCAAATGAACTGGTTGGCACATGGGGTGGCCACCTGTTTCTAAATTACTTGGGACAGATTCACTCAGCCCTATTTGTTCTCTTCCCCTACTGAAGTACTGTAATTGCAAATTCTATCACTGACTGTCTTTTCGGCTAGCAATGTGAAAACGCATTGGGGGCTGGTGATAGAGCTCCATTTTAGCAGTCATCCCATGGCTGTGTTTCCATAACTGTAATAGATGTCTATGGTTAACCCCCTCACTGCTGACCGATTTCTTTATATCATTGGAGGGTGTTTTTTTTATATTTGTAATTAAAGTAGATTTAAAATGAGTTTTTTTTTATTACAACAATATAATGGAATGTGGATTAGGGGTTTTGCTTCAGAAATGATCTCTGTGGGTGTAAAGCAATCTTTTTGCATGAACACAATATTTCCTGCTTTATTACATGTTTAATATTACATTTTAAGGACTCTTTCACATGCAATTTTTTTTTTGCTTGGCTTGTACAGTAAACGCCATGAATTCGTTTTTATTCAGACGTTTTTGACATAAGTTTTTTCATACATTTTTTAATTCTTAAAAAGATGTCTATAGGAAGCGTATGCAAAAAAGTCAAACTTATAACATGCTGTGCTTTAGAAAAATTGTGTCAAACCCCCATAAAGAAATGCAAGTTCAAACTTAATACATAAAAAAAAAAAAAAATGGTAAATGTGACTAGTAGCTTTCCTCCCTGCTGCTAATCTTTAGATTTCTGGCTCTAAATATTTAAATGATGGCATCTTTTTCTGTACAATGATTGGGGTCATTTCCATTAATCCACTCCTCAATAATTTATTTTATAGCTTTATGAATAAGAAGCATGGCGTACAAATATATTGATTCCTATGAAGCACTCATGTATATAGTGCAGGCAAGATACATAGAAGTCGCTGGCCCAGATTTCCTCATCCTAAGGCCCCATGCACACGGCCGTTGTTTTGGTCCTCATTCAAGGCACAGTTTTTTCGGCTCGGATGCGGACCCATTCACTTCAATGGGGCCGAAAAAGATGCGGACAGCCCCGCAAAAAAAATATAACATGTCCTATTCTTATCCGCGCTTTGTGGACAAGAATAGGCAGTTATATTAAAGGCTGTCCATGCCGTTCCGCAAATTGCGGAACGCACACGGACGCCATCCGTGTTTTGCGGATCCACGGTTTGCGGACCGCAAAAAACGGAACAGTCGAGTGCATGTAGCCTAAAGAGGGTCTGAGCTTAGACAGGTTGTGTAGACCTGCACCAGATTTATCACGGGGCTTAGGCTGGATGATAAATGTGGCGTAGGAGGAGACACATTTCTCCGACTCTATACCAGGCTTCCATTTTGATTTCTATCTTATGTTATAATGGAAAACAAAAACGGAATCCAGAACGGTGATGTGAACCCAGCCTTACTTTGTTATTCCAGAATTTAGTGATGTCGATGCCTTTCCACTAAACCCCACCCCATTAAGCATATCAGAAAAAAGTGCAGAAACCTTGTGCCAAATTGAGCAATTTTGTGCCACAGGTTTTTGGCTCATGCAGTACGCAGCCCTGCAGGGTGAGCGAGTGTGGGGTCACAGGAGTAGTTAAATAACCGAGGGTTGCTCTTGGTACTCACAGTTTTTGTATACCCTGGGCAGGCGTACAGCAGTGATGGAGAGGCTGGCACATGGATCCTCTGGGGCACTCTCTGTATATAGGGACCAGGCCAGGTGGTAGGTGAGGTGCCCTGGGTGTTGCAGGTTTAATGTGCCGGTGGCAAGATCCCTTTAAGTTCGTGATGCTAGTGCCGGTAACGGTGGCACACCGATTTTCTTGTAGTAATAATTGAGGAACACAAGTTGCAGTGAACCAAAACTTTTTTTTACTGAACAGTTTAACTATTTACAGTCTTTGGTCAGTTCCACATGTAAAAGGTGGTGACAGGCAGGCTTCATACATCAAATGGCAGGCAATGTTTTTGCAAGATACTCAGAGGGTTAAACACTTACAGATCAGGCTGCACTTTTCCTCAAAATCCTGTCTGTCTTTCTCCAAGGCCTGTATGCCCTATTGCTGGCTTTATCCTTGGTTAGGGAAAACTTCCTCAGGTATATGTCTCCTTGCTTTAAATATATCCTTCTGCCCTTCAGCTCTCTGTTTGGCTGGAATAAACTTACACCCCTGGCTAAGGTGCACACTTGGCTTCTGAACACTTCTCTCTGACTGACTCTTTCCTGTCTGGGCCTAACTATTTATATAAGGGGTTCCCTAGCTCCCTCTACTGTCTAGGAGGAGGAACTACACCCTTAACAGGCCTGGTACACAGGAGATAACATAAATAACATGACAATTCACATTAAAATGTAATATAAAATACAATAACCATGTTCCACAGGAGGTGGAGAACAATGTGACCCAATTGACCCTTGTGTAGCACATTTACAGAGTGGGAGACTACACTCAGATACATTACTAAATCTGGGTCACAGTTATGTGACTATTTTGGCTTTGCTTAAAGAGTAACTAAACCTTTATATAAACTTTTAATATGTTCTCCCTAATGCCCTAATAAAATTATCTCTAATATACTTTATTACGAAGTACACATTTTATGAATGGCGCCACAGCGCAGTGAGTGTGGGCAGGAATGCACATTGCTGCTCCTGCCCGTGCCCCCAGGAGGATTACTAACTCTTGGCATAGCACATGGGTACCCTGTAACCATGTAGTATGCCAGGATTATCTGAACGGAGCGGGCTCCTGCTCCTGCCTGCTCCGCTAAGCTAAGAGAACTGCATGTCAGCTCTTAGCTTAGCGGAGCAGGCAGAAGCAGAAGCCCATTCTGTTCCGCGCAGTAGTTAGTAGTCGTCCAGGGAGTAATATGCGCTCCTGCCTGTACTCACAGCGCTGCTGCAGGCCCATTCATAAAATGTACTTCATACACCGTACACTGCTGCGCTGACAGAGAACAGAGTTTTAAGTGCACCAGGGAATAGTGCTCTTTAGGCAGGGAAAAGTGTAGTAAAAATAGAAAATTCCTTAATAAAGTATATTAGAGATAGTTTTATTAGGGCATTAGGGAGAACATTCCATTTCTGAATTTCCGTATTTCCATTCCGCAAAAAAATGTCCTAAAACATGTCCTATTATTGTCCGCATTACGGATAAAGATAGTACTGTTCTATTAGAAGCCAGCTGTTCCGTTCCGCAAAATACGGACTGCACACGGATGTCATCCATATTTTTTGCGGATCTTTTTTTTGCAGAACGCGAAATACATACGGTCATGTGCAAGAGGCCTTAGTCATAGCGAATTTGATTCGCCGCAATGCCGAATATCCTGGTGCTTACCTCATCCATTTGCTTGCAACGGGCCGGCCCCTACCGTCTTGATTGAAGATCTCGCACAAAATCCGGTGTGCGGTGACTTATGATTTCACCTCGCCTGCCGACGCGATGACGTCATCACGGGTCGCACAAGATTTCGTGCCAGACCATCAATCAAGATGGCTAAGGCCAGACCGTCGCGAGCAAATAGATGAGGTATGATGTTTTTTTTTTTTTAAATCTTATATCCAATTATTGTTAGCAGATGCCGCAATCATGTATCACCGCTCCCTGTCATTGCACCCGCTACTTACAAAGAGATGCACTTCGTGACAAAGTAATTTGTCACAAAGCAAATGTTTTTGTAAAATTCGGTAAAGCAGCCGAATCTAATTTTTTAATACTTTGCTCATCTCTTTCTCATAATATGCCAAGTTTTATTAAGTATGACACCACATTAACATAGACGTTCTACTGTAATAACACACTTTTTTGTATGTTCAGCGATTTAGATGTGATATATATATAATTAAACAAAAAAAATACTGCAATCCATTACATATTTTTCCTTATGCTCATTTCCCAGCAAACCTTTGCAAGTTCATAGATATAAGGCCTCATGCACACAGCCGTGTTCCGCGGCCGAGAGTGGTCTGTGGTAACCCGGCCGGGATTCCTTCTGACAGCAGGACGCACGGCGTCATTGTTTGCTATGACGCCGTGCGCTTCATGCCGCCGCGGAGCACGGCCGTGTGCATGAGGCCTTAACCTTTTTCTTAGGCTACATTCACACGACTGTAGTGTTTTCCGGCTCCACAAATTGCGTATTCTCAAAACACAGATACCTGCTCACGTGCATTCCGCAATTTGCGGCCCGCACGTGGCCCTCGCAACCATAGAAAATGCCTTTTATTGCGGATAAGAATAGGACATGCTCTCTCTTTTTTGCAGGGCCGCGGAACGGAACCACTGATGCGGACAGTACACAGTGTGGTGACCTCATCTTTTGTGGCCCTATTGAAATGTATGGGTCCGCACTAGTTCCGCAAAATTTCATACGGTCGTGTGAATATAGCATTATTCTGACATTTTATGCTATGACTTAGGGTACTTTCACACTTGCGTTGTTCTTTTCCGGCATAGAGTTCCGTCGTCGGGGCTCTATGCCGGAAAAATCATGATCAGGATTATCCCAATGCATTCTGAATAGAGATAAATCCGTTCAGGATGCATCCGGATGTCTTTAGTTCAGGACCGGAACGTTTTTTGGCCGGAGAAAATACCGCAGCATGCTGCGCTTTTTGCTCCGGCCAAAAATCCTGAACACTTGCCGCTAGGCCGGATCCGGAATTAATGCCCATTGAAAGGCATTAATCCGGATCCGGCCTTAAGCTAATCGTCGTTTCGGTGCGCATTACCGGATCCGACGTTTAGCTTTTTCTGAATGGTTACCATGGCTGCCAGGACGCTAAAGTCCTGTTTGCCATGGTAAGTGTAGTGGGGAGCGGGGGAGCAGTATACTTACCGTCCATGCGGCTCCCGGGGCGCTTCAGAGTGACGTCAGGGCACCCCACGCGCATGGATGACGTTATCGCATGCATCACGTCATCCATGCACATGGGGCGCTCTGACGTCATTCTGGAGCGCCCCGGTAGCCGCACGGACTGTAAGTATACTGCTCCCCCGCTCCCCACTACTACTATGGCAACCAGGACTTTAATAGCGTCCTGGGTGCCATAGTAACACTGACTGCATTTTGAAGACGGATCCGTCTTCAAATGCTTTCAGTTCACTTGCAGTGTTACGGATCCGGCGGGCACTTCCGGCAAATGGAGTGCACGACGGATCCGGACAACGCAAGTGTGAAAGAGGCCTTAGAGTGCTGTGGTCACCTGAAACGTAAGTGAACTTATTTTAAATATATTTTTTTCTGTTGTCCGGATATTTAATAAAGACATTTTATATTCCAAGATTGCTGAACGATCAACATAATTTTCTATCTGGAAAAAGACAATCAGTCGTCAGTTCGTGCACCTGTCCTGTTTGGAGGTGAGCTGATTCTTTTGCTTTTTTTCTGGAATAATTACAGTTTACCTGTTTTTATATGGCATTGATCAGTGAAAATCTAGCTCCAAATAATGAGAAACAACTATGAGAAAAAGAGACTGACACTATGTCAACAGTGGCGGAAACGAATGCATTATTTATGTGATTAAATGTTTTTTTCTCCGGGTAATGGCAAATTATTTCCTATCCACTGAATAAATGCTAACTACTCGACCAGCAGAGGTCCATTCACTGGAACCCCTATGATTGCCAGAAGGGGAATCCCATGTTGCCTGCTTAAATGGAACTATAGTCGAGCAATTGCATTGCTGCTCCAAAAGTCTCCAGGACTGCTGAAGATAGCTGAGCGCTGTACTTGGCCATCTCTGTCAGTCTGACTTTGAATGGAGTGGCAGCATACATGTTCCTCATCTACTCCATTCACATGGACGCACTGGAACCCCATTCTTATGATTTGTGGGGATCCTAGCTTTAGTCCCTCTGTGATCTAGCAGTTATTAACTATCTAGTGCAGACCTGGGCAAACTACGGCCCGCGGGCCGTATACGGCCCGGCGGACCTTTTAATCCGGCCCCCGGGCGGAGCCAGAGGCGTGCCAAGCAACGATACCCCTCCTCCGCGAATGAAGAGGACTTCCGACTCGGCGTGCTGCGTGTGGCATGGCGCGGTGGCAGGGAGGCAGCGTCAGCGGCAGTACTGTCTAGGTAAGACACAGCAGGGGGGGGGTGCCTCGTGCGAGCCGTACCCGGGACCCGGCCGGCCGCAATTATTCCCTTCTCTGTAACAGCGCAGCGCCCGCGGCTCTCATAGTATCGGCTGTGACTGTCTGACACTGACAGTCACAGAGCCGACAAGCATGAAGCTGCGGCCCGCCTCCCCCTGTGCTGTGTGTAGTCAGTGTGACTAACACATGGCTGATCATCTCTGAGCATTACGTTTCTAAAGGCAAGGGGGGGGGGGGTGTTCTGTATATGAGGGGGCCTTCTGTATTCTGGGGGGATTCTTCTGTATTCTGGGGGATCTGTATTGTGGGGGGGGGGGTGTTCTGTATATGAGGGGGCCTTCTGTATTCTGGGGGGATTCTTCTGTATTCTGTATTCTGGGGGATCTGTATTGTGGGGGGGGGGGTGTTCTGTATTTTAGGGGGGTTTGAACTGTAGGGGTGGGTCTGTATTGTAGGGGGGTTCTGTAGGGGGGTCTGTATTGTAGGGAGGGGTCTGCACTAGGGTTGTCCCGATACCAGTATCGGTATCGGGACCGATACCGAGTATTAGCGGGAGTACTCGTACTCCCGCTAATACCCCCGATACTTCCCCCCAATCCCCCCCCCCCCCGCCGCAGCCGAAACCGCCGCCGCCAACAACGACGCCGCCGCTACAACGTTAATCACCGCGGCGCGGGGAACATTACAGACAGCTTTCGTTTGAACAGCTGTTTTCCCCGCTGCGCATAGACACTCCCCCTTGGACGGATCTGTCCAATCGCGAGCAAGGGGGAGTGTCTATGCGCAGCGGGGAAAACAGCTGTTCAAACGAACGCTGTCTGTAATATTCCCCGCCGCGGTGATTAGGTACAGTAGGTACGGGGGACAATGGCTGGATTCACAGGGGGACAATGGCTGGATTCACAGGGGGACAATGGCTGGATTCACAGGGGGACAATGGCTGGATTCACAGGGGGACAATGGCTGGATTCACAGGGGGACAATGGCTGTATTCACAGGGGACAATGGCTGGATTCACAGGGGACAATGGCTGGATTCACAGGGGACAATGGCTGGATTCACAGGGGACAATTGCTGGATTCACAGGGGACAATTGCTGGATTCACAGGGGACAATGGCTGGATTCACAGGGGACAATTGCTGGATTCACAGGGGACAATTGCTGGATTCACAGGGGACAATTGCTGGATTCACAGGGGGACAATGGCTGGACTACCCCTTTAAGATTTGGAGTGTCTTTGCATTATGTCTTGAGAATGCTAAGAACCTCTTTCCAACAGTAAATGAAACTCAAAATGTGTTTGAGTGAACGTGATTGTAAATTTTCACTAATATGAGTCACAAATAGTGAAAAATGTTCATTGTTTTGGGAAATTTTGTTTAATAAATTTAAATTTTTTTCTTGTAAGGCAACCTCACTTTTTCATTGTTTAACTATAACAAGTACTCGTACCAGTTGTCCAACAATGATATTTACTGCTTTTTATAAAGAAATACAATTGATTTTATGCAGTATTGAGTTTAGCCTTTTGGCCCGGCCCTCCAAAATATTTTCAGTTTCTCATGTGGCCCCATCGAAAAAATAATTGCCCACCCCTGATCTAGTGGATAGGTTATACTTTGCTGTGACTGGAATACTTTTTTTTCTCTCTATATTCCCCCCCCCGCCCTCTCCCCATAATCTCTTTTATTTCCTTTCCCCTACTCTCTTACCCCTATGATCTCTCTCCACCTGCTCTCTCCTCCCTCTCCTCTCTCTCGCCTTTGCTTTCTCTCTCCCTCTGCTCTCTTTCTTTCTCTTCCACCAACTTCAGTATCTCTCTTTCAATTCTCTCTCCCCATGCAGGGAAAGAGAGAGAGAGAGAAAGAAGGAGAGCGAGAGAGAGAGCAGGGGAAAGAGTGGGGAAAGAGAGGACAGGGTAGACAGAAGACAAAGGGGATAGGCAGGAGGGGTGAAAAAGGGCAGAGGGGAGGGTGAGAGAGCAGGGAGAGAGAGACCAGAATACCCCTTTAATGTTTCACAAATAAACTGGTAGAATATCTCTGCATGAGTATTAGTTAAAGGGGTTATCTAACCGCTATAATGATGACACCTCCTCGCTCACCGGCACCCACATAGATATATTTCAAAGTGGTCTGTTTTCATATTTTATACCTATTGACCCCAATTTGTATAATGGTGAATAGTGCACATTCTGAGTAAGCAGCACACCTACATTTTCTCTGAGATTTGACACCTCAAGTATATCTAGTTTGTATTATTTGAGCTATAGCTATATAAATCACATTAATAAAATCCATCTACCAGTGTTTCTTCAAGCCATGTGCTCTCATCATAGACAACTAGACAACCCCTTTATTATAGGAGCCACCTCATCAAGGAAAAATGAGTATACATGTGAATGGCTTTCCATATAATACATGGAGGTTCTGAGTACACAGCAGTAATGGTGGCATCTGTTTAGTAAAACTAGGCTCTGGCTCATGAATGGCGTTCTAAGTAGGGATCCCTCTCTATAACATCCATTTGCCTTAAGTGAATTGTCTGATATTTTGATATTGATGGCCTCAGGATAGGTCCTCAATATCAGATTGACAGAAGTCCAACTCCCATCACCCCCGCCAATCAGCTGTTTGAAGAGGCCACGGTGCTCCGGTGAGCGCTGTGACCTCTTCCTAAGCCAATGACATCATGTTCATCAGTCACATTGCTTAGGTGCAGCACAGTCCCATTTAAGGGCTCATGCACACGCCCATTGGATATGTTGGGGTTAAAAAATGGCGGAACTGCAAAACACGGATTCCGGGTTTGTGCATTCCTTATTTTGCAGAAAGGGGACAGCTGGCCCCTAATACAACAATCCTATCCTTGTCCATAATGTGGACATGTTCTATTTTTTTGTGGAACAAAGTCATTTCCATTTTTTGCGGCTCCATTGAAGTGAATGGTTCCGCATATGGGCCACAAAAGAATAAATGGAACGGACACGGGAAAAAAAATAAGTTTGTGTGCATGAGTCCTAAGTGAATAGGGCTGAGCTGTAATACCAAACACAGCCACTATCAAATGGACAGTGCTGTGCTTGGTAAGCTGGAATGAGTACCTTGGTCTCCTTAAACAACCTATTGCCGGGGATTCTGGGAGTCAGACCCCTGCCAATATGATATTGATGACCTATTCTGAGCATAGGTAATCACTAGAGATGAGTAAAGCATTCAAAAATGTAATTACTTTGTCACAAAGTGCATTTCTTTGTATGTAGTAGGTGCAATGACAGGGAGAAGCGATTGCACCGCTCCCCGTCATTGCACCACTCAGATGCTGCATCTGCTAGAAATAACAGAGTGTAAAATTTAAAAGAAAAAAATAATCCTATTTCCCTCATCCATTTTCTCGCAATGACATCACTCCGGCCTGGTGGTGACGACATATGTCACTGCGCATGGGATTTTGTTTGAGATCTTCAAGCAAAATAGTGGCAGGCCGGCCCATCGCAAACAAATGTATGAGGCAAGTATGATTTCTTTTTTTTACACCATTTCAGGTAAAATCGATTCACTACCGCGAAGTACAAGGAAATTCGGCTTTGCGGCGAGTTGAATTTATCATTTCGCTCAACACTAGTCATCCCCATTTTACACCCAGAAAACCCCTTTAATTGGGAATGTCTTATTTAAATATGTAGCAACACTATATGGAACTTTGAAAGAACTCATCCTCAGCTAGGCAGAAGTTCAGCATCTCTCATTTTATTTTTACAGCTTAGGCAGACTGCTCACGCCACGGCAGTGCGATCTGGCATGCCAACAGCCATCCTTCAGTGAAGATACATAAAGGCGTCCCCTTGCTTTAACGATCATATTTACAAAAAGAAAACTACATCATTTCCATGTACATTAAAGCTGAAATATTAGATAAGCCTGAATTTATACATCGAAAAATGCCCAAAACAAACTTATTTGCTGCCTGCTGTTCCTATATGCAAATCCATGCTTATTACTGTACATATAGACATGAAATTCACAGCTGCATAAATGCTTTGCAGTTTATGAAATGCTTGAATTAAATGTGATGAATAGTGTTCCATGGTTTGCTTTATGGTTGTAATATTGGCAAAACCTATAAGAAAACCTTTAGGGATGCAGCACTATAAAATCCATAGACATGCAAGTTGCTATCCATGGCTACAAAATGCTACAAATTCAATTATATTCTGTACTTATGATTTCTGAGGCTGGTTAAAATCCCTTCCAGGTTTGTGGTGTGTTTTTTTTTTCTTTTTTTTGCATTTCAATCAGATTTCGTCTTGCACAAAAATACAGCTATCTGAGGGCAAGCAAATAGCTGTGAGCTACACACATCGAGAGTCACAAGGGTGAGGAGCTATAATTATATTGGAATGCGTCCAAAGAGCCTTGTATTCTGTTTATACTTCATGGCTCTTTGAATTTATGTACAATCCAAGCAAACAAATTGATTTTAATGCCAAGACTTTTGACCTTACAAGTTTGCGTTATCGAATAGTCGACGTAGTAAAGCTATTACACTTGAAATAGGGAAAAATGAGAATTACGCACCAAGCTCAATTTCGGAAAAGATAATTGCTAGCTAATAGCTAATTTCTTAAGAATGATTTGCTTATCATAGTAACAGAAGATAAATTATGAGAGATTGTCACTGTTTTACATGACATGAATAATCACAGTTCAAAGCCAATATCTAAATGCACATAGCAGAAAATCATAATTAGCAACACCTGACACAGTGTGCAACCGGCTTCTATGCAAGCGCTCAAAGTGGAGGGGAGAAGTTTTTACTTATACCAATATTATGTTGTTATTTTTTATTTTTGGGATATTGTACAGAGGAATTTCAATGTCTTGATCTTTTGGGTGAAATTCGTTAGTCAATACGTTATGTTTGTTTGTCGCAGATTTTGCTGAAGATTTCACAGTAGGCATTGCAAAGGGTGAAATCCCTGCAGTAAGTCTACAGCATAGATTGACATACTACAGATACTGCACACATCAGTGTTTTGGTCAGTGTTTTATTAGTGATTTCCACCAGTGATTTATGAGCCCAAAACACTGAACAGGAGCAAAACTTTCCATTCTACCTTATCTCTGTGTAGGCTCCACTCCTGGTTTTGGCTCACAGTCATGGATGGACAGGGATGGATTGACCATAGACCTTAAAGGGAAATTTCCCGGTGGGTCAATGCCCAGAGGGCCACCTGAGCCCTCCCCACGTACGGCCAGTGGAAGTTTTTGGAGATGTATTTTGTGCTGCTGACAGTAATTTGTAATGGACTGTCGTATTTGGCTCTGTTGGGGTGGTATAATGTGCCACAATATGGTATTACTGGCCCCCCTACTTGTGTTGGCCCTGCCTTCCATCAGTTTGGACCCAACTACCAAACGTGGCCACTTTTAGTATTTTTTCCAGGGCCACTTTAAGATCCCAGGGGCGGATTGGGAACCTAAAGTGACTATGAAAAATAATACATAAAAGTGGCCCCAAATTGTGGGAGGATCTACCTTGACTGGAAGCAGGGCAACAAAAGTAGGGGGGGGGGGGGCAGCAATAGCACAAAATACCACAGACCACAGTGCCAGACAATATATTGCACCAAAAGCTGTCAATCTCAGTTGGCCATTAATAGAGGCCATTTTCTCTCCTCTTCTTCTAGTTGTAGTTGATGAAGATATGGAGCATTTTGCTTAGGTGAGGTGTGGGACATATAGAAGTTGAATTCGGTAGGGTATGTCGCTGACCGAGTACATGAGTACATGAGTACCTGAATCTCACAGAGTTAATTACCACTGATTATACAGCTTATTATGTACCCAGCCAGCAGCAGATATGGGGGCTTGGGCGGCTCCCTAGTCATTGGCCCACTGGGAAATTTCCCTGTAAGGTCTATGGCCAAATTGCTCCTTTCACTGACCAAAAACTGACATGTAAAAGAGGCCTTAAAGAAGATCTGTCAGCAATAATTAGGCCTCTTTTACACGTCTGTGATGATATCCTTGACAAGATGGTCCTTGATTCATCCATAAAGAGGTATGTTTTTTGCCCTCCATCAATATTCCTCAAAAAACTTCTCAGCTGAAAATTACTTTCCAGAGCCTTTCCCTAAAACAATCCATGAAAACCAAGGCCCAAACATGGAGGGTATCTGTAATGTATCCATGGTTTTCATGGTCCCATAGACTGTAATGTTCATGAAACCAAATTAGATCAATCTTCTGAGGTGTCAACACTGACCCATGGTCCATGGAAAAACATTGATGTGTGAATAAAAGTCAATAGGTATGAACATCACACATCTGTGATTCAGTGACGTGTGGAAGAGGCCTTCTACAGTCGGGAAGATTAACTAATGCTATCTAAGAATCAGGGGAGGGCTGGCAGCCTTAGTCCTGGGGGGCAAATCCAGTCAAGTGGCCCATTTTAGCCCTGCCTGTTATTAAAAGCCCCTCCTACATATACTAGGCCACTCCAACAAACACTGTACAGCTGACATTCTATAGTTGAGGCCTGTCTCTACACATCATACGGAGAGGGGAGGCCTGTCCTGGCTGCACTGCCTGCTTCACATTATACAATAAACAGCAGGCTACAGCCAGGAAGCTCCTCCGCTCTCCTCCCTCCCCAGAACCTGCTCAAGGCCTGTGGTTCCCCCCCACGATCCACCACCCACCCGTGGCCTGCTGCCCCCTTTCGCCATCCTCACCCAGCTCTGAATCCTCCTTCTGCAAATGGCAGGGGGAGGAGCCGGAGCATCTCATCTCCTATATAGCGCCCCATGCCTCTTACATCCAGTGATGTCACCTTTGTTGTAGACGTTCTCTTTCTTTATCTTCTCCATTCAGACCAGATCGCCATGATGATTTTTCTGCCATCTCCCGTCTCTGCAGAGATTGAGAAACAGACATTAGTTTCCCACATTTCCATCATCTTCACATCTTCTGAACACCCTTTCCTGCCACCCCCAATACTATACTGCAGAAACAGTCCCTCTGGAAATGCTAGTACCACACAGATAGTGCCCCTTTAAACAATTATTGGCACACAGTGCTCTAAAAAATAACTGCGCCCAGACACTAATAGTATAAAGATAATGTCCCCCAAAAATAATTGTGCTAAGCTGATACTATGCCAGGGTACCCCCAAAGTAACAGTGCTCCCCAAAATCCCACCAATAGAAATAGTTCTCTGCCAGAGCACACTTAGTAGTAATAATGCCCCTATAGTGCCCTAGTAATAATGTTCCTCATAGCCCCCCAGTAGTAGTAAAGCTCCCCATAATACCCCCTAGTAGTAATAATTCTCCCCATAATATGACAGTACATGAAATACCCCCGCTTAGTGCCTGCAGTTGAGCTAATGTCCCCATAATGTATGCCAGTATAAAATACCCCTATATAGTGCCCCAGTAAATGCCCTCATAGTGCTCCTCTCCCCCTTCCCTATAGTGTCCCCCATAATATGCCAGTAAAAAAAATGCCCCTTCTTAGTGCCCCCAGCAGATGCCCCTATAGTGCTCCTCTCCCCCACAATGTGCCAGTAAAAAATGCCCCTTCTTAGTGCCACCATATGCTCCAATAGTGCTCCACTCCCCCATAGTGCCCCCAAATAATGCCCCATAGTGCCGCTCTCCCCTATAGTGCCTCCCATAATGTGCCAGTAAAAAATGCCCCCTTAGTGCCACCAAATGCCATAGTGCCCCCCATAATGTGCCAATAAAAATTGCCCCTTTAGAGCCCCCACTTCCCCATAGTGTCCCCAAATAATGCCCCTATAGTGACACCAGATGCCCCATAGTGCCGCTCTCCCCTATAGTGCCCCCCATAATGTGCCAATAATTAAAAAAAAGCCCCTTTAGAGCCCCCAGATACCCCCATAGTGCTCCTCTCCCCCATGGTTCACCCCCATAATGTGCCAGTAAGAAATGCCCCCATAGTGCCCCCAATAGTGCCAGCTCCTCCCATAGTGCCAGCTCCCCCCATCGTGCCAGCCCCCCCATAGTGCCAGCTCCCCCCATAGTGCCAGCTCCCCCCATAGTGCCAGCTCCCCCCCATAGTGCTAGCTCCCCCCCATAATGCTAGCTCCCCCATAGTGCCAGCTCCCCCTATAGTGCAAGCCCTCCCCATAGTGCCAGCTCCCCCCATAGTTCCAGCTCCCCCCATAGCCATAGTGCCAGCTCCCCCCATAGCCATAGTGCCAGCCCCCCCATATTGCCAGCCCCCCCAGAGTGCCAGCTCCCCCCATAGTGCCAGCTCCCCCCATAGTGCCAGATCCCCCCATAGTGCCATCTCCCCCCCATAGTGCCAGCCCCCCCATAGTGCTAGCTCCCCCATAGTGCCAGCTCCCCCATAGTGCCAGCTCCCCCTATAGTGCAAGCCCTCCCCATAGTGCCAGCTCCCCCCATAGCCATAGTGCCAGCCCCTCCATAGTGCCAGCTCCCCCATAGTGCCAGCTCCCCCCGCAAAGAAAAAACAAACAAACAAACCACTACTTACCTCCATCAGCAGTGATGCAGGCCTGTGTCCCGGCCTCTGATAGGCTGCAGGCATTAGTGCCTGCGGCCTATCAGAAGAACAGGGGAGGGACAAGCATCTCCCTCCCCTGCCCCACAGCACAGCCATGTGTATCGCTGTCCTGAGGACGGCGATACAGATGAATATGGAGATGAGCGCTTTCACAATGGAAGCGCTCATCTCCTACTTCCCGCCGCCGCAATTTCATCCAGGGCCGCGCCGCCTGTGGTGATCGGCGGTGCGGCCATGAGGAATAAAAAATATATATATTATTTGTTAAAGACGGCCCAGCGGCCGTTTTTTAGGATGGCCTGGGGGACAATTGCCCCTGCTAAGAATATATATACATGTTGAGCATTTGCATGCAGAAAATCCACATGAAAACCCCAAGAAAATGTGGTAGATCTCCACTATTTATCAAAGTTTTTGTGCAGTTGTGGGAGCAGCTCCACTGAGGAAATGTGCCAAAATCTGCATCAAACTGTCTATCTGCAGATTTTCAGCATATTTTAACAACCCTATTTAAAGGGCATCTGTCAGCAGATTTATACCTATGAAACTGGCTGACCTGTTACATGTGACCTTAGCAGCTGAAAACATCTGTGCTGTGCACAGAGCGTGGCGGTTGCAGAGAAAGCGGAGCCTCTAGGTGTAACGGCAACGCCCACTTTGCTCCTAGAGGCACATTTGCATGTATTAAAAAATCATTTTTCTCAGCAATGCGGACACATATGAAAATAAGACCAACACAGATGCCTTCACTGCCAAGTGCACATACAGCAGTAGTGATGGACGAACATCAACCGGGACGTTTCGCGAATGCGTGTTCGCGATCCAATGTTAGCGAACCGCGCGTTCGCGGCAGGCCCCATTCACTTTAATGGCAGGCGAACCTGAAAAATATTCAGGTCATATTTGCAGCCGCCAAATTCTTACTAGAAGTGCACAAATAGTCCCACAACATGGACAGTGACATACCAGAGGTGGATCAATGGCAAAAATTCACACAAAAATATGTATTTTAATCAGGGGCCATTTGCATGCCTCTTAAAGGGAAACTCTCAAAATGTGCCCTGCTGGAGCCTAGAAATTTTTTATTTTAGGCCATGGGAGTATGGGCCCCAAACATTATGCATTCACCAGACAGAAAAGAACAAGTGATTATGTGGCTGGAGGTATATTAGGCGGTCAGTGGATAACAATTTTACTGTAGGCCAGTGGTGTACAGGCCCCAACAATTGTGCATTTACTAAACAGAAAAGAACAAGTGATTATGTGGCTGGAGGTATATTAGATGGTCAGTGGATGACAATTTTACTGCAATCCAGTGGAGTAGAGGCCCCAAACATTAGGCATTCACCGGACAGAAGAGAACAAGTGATTAAAAGGCTGGAGGTAAATTAAACGGTTAGTGAATAACAATTTAACTGCAGGCCAATGGAGTACAGACCCCAAACATTAGGCATTCACCGGCCAGAAAAGAACAAGTGATTATGTGGCTGGAGGTATATTAGACGGTCAGTGGATAACAATTTTACAGTAGGCCAGTTGAGTACAGGCCCCAAACATTAGGCATTCACCAGACAGAAAAGAACAAGTGATTTTTTTGGCTGCAGGTATATTAGATGGTCAGTGGATAACAATTGTACTGCAGGCCAATGGAGTACAGACCCCAAACATTAGGCATTCACCGGACAGAAAAGAACAAGTGATGATGTGGATGGAGGTATATTAGACGGTCAATGAATAACGATTTTACTGCAGGACAGTGGAGTACAGACCCCAAACATTAGGCATTCACCGGAAAGAAAAGAACAAGTGATTACTTGGCTGGAGGTATAATAAATGGTCAGTGGATAACAATTTAACTGCAGACCAATGGAGAACAGGCCACAAACATTAGGCATTCACCAAACAGAAAAGAACAAGTGATTATGTGGCTGGATCTATAGAAGAAGGTCAATGAATAACAATTTTACTGCAGGCCAGTGGAGTACTGGCCCCAAACATTAGGCATTCACCGGACAAAAAAGAACAAGTGATTATGTGCCTGAAAGTAAATTAGACTGTCAGTGGACACCAATTTTACAGGAGGCCAGATGAATACAGGCCCCAAACATTAGGCATTCCCCAGACAGAAAAGAACAAGTTATTATGTGCCTGAAGGTAAATTTGACGGTCAGTGGATTGCAATTTTACTGCAGGCCAGTGGGGTAGAGGCCCCAAACATTAGGCATTTACCGGACAGAAAAGATCAAGTGATTACTTGGCTGGAGGTATAATAAATAGTCAGTGGATAACAATTTTACTGCAGTCCAGTCGAGTAGAAGCCCCAAACATTAGGCATTCACCGGACAGAAAAGAACAAGTGATTATGAGGCTGGAGGTATATTAAACGGTCAGTGAATAACAATTTAACTGCAGGCCAATGGAGTACAGACCCCAAACATTAGGCATTCACCGGCCAGAAAAGAACAAGTGATTATGTGGCTAGAGGCATATTAGACGGTCAGTGGATACCAATTTTACAGTAGGCCAGTTGAGTACAGGCCCCAAACATTAGGCATTCACCAGACAGAAAAGAACAAGTGATTTTTTTGGCTGCAGGTATATTAGACGGTCAGTGGATAGCAATTGTACTGCAGGCCAGTGGAGTAAAGGCCCCAAACATTAGGTATTCACCGGACAGAAAAGAACAAGTAATTATGTGGCTAGAGGTATATTAGATGGTCAGTGGATATCAATTTTACTGCAATCCAGTGGAGTAAAGGCTCCGACAATTAGGCATTCACCGGACAGAAAAGAACAAGTGATTATGTGGCTGGAGGTATATTAGATGATCAGTGGATAACAATTTTACTGCAGGACAGTGGAGTACAGGCCCCAAACATTAGGCATTTACCGGACAGAAAAGATCAAGTGATTACTTGGCTGGAGGTATAATAAATAGTTAGTGGATAACAATTTAACTGCAGGCCAGTCGAGTAGAGGCCCCAAACATTAAGCATTCACCAGCCAGAAAAGAACAAGTGATTATGTGGCTGGAGGTATATTAGACGGTCAGTGGATACCAATTTTACAGTAGGCCAGTTGAGTACAGGCCCCAAACATTAGGCATTCACCAGACAGAAAAGAACAAGTGATTTTTTTGGCTGCAGGTATATTAGACGGTCAGTGGATAACAATTGTACTGCAGGCCAGTGGAGTAACGGCCCCAAACATTAGGTATTCACCGGACAGATATGAACAAGTGATTATGAGGCTGGAGGTATAATAAATGGTCAGTGGATAACAATTTAACTGCAGACCAATGGAGAACAGGCCCCAAACATTAGGCATTCACCGGACAGAAAAGAACAAGTGATTATGTGGCTAGAGGTATATTAGATGGTCAGTGGATAACAATTTTACTGCAATCCAGTGGAGTAAAGGCCCCAACCATTAGCCATTCACCGGAAAGAAAAGAACAAGTGATTATGTGGCTGGAGGTATATTAGAAGGTCAATGGATAACAATTTTACTGCAGGCCAGTGGAGTACAGGCCCCAAACATTAGGCATTCACCTGACAAAAAAGAACAAGTGATTATGCCTGAAGGTAAATTTGACGGTCAGTGGACACCAATTTTACAGTAGGCCAGTTGAGTACAGGCCCCAAACATTAGGCATTCACCAGACAGAAAAGAACAAGTGATTTTGTGGCTGGAGGTATATTAGATGGTCAGTGGATAACAATTTTACTGCAGGCTAGTGGAGTATAGGCCCCAAACATTAGGCATTTACCGGACAGAAAAGATCAAGTGATTACTTGGCTGGAGGTATAATAAATAGTTAGTGGATAACAATTTTACTGCAGGCCAGTCGAGTAGAGGTCCCAAACATTAGGCATTCACCGGACAGAAAAGAACAAGTGATTATGAGGCTGGAGGTATGTTAGACGGTCAGAGGATAACAATTAAACTGCTGGCCAGTGGAGTAGAGGTCCCAAACATTCGGTATTCACCGGAGAGAATAGAACAAGTGATTATGTGGCTGAAAGTATATTAGACGGTCAGTGGATAACAATTAAACTGCAGGCCAGTGGAGTACAGGCCCCAAACATTAGGCATTCACAGGACAGAAAAGACAAAGTGAATATGTGACTCGAGGTGTATTAGACGGTCAGTGGATAACAATTTTACTGCAGGCCAGTGGAGTAGGTGCCCCAAACATTAGCCATTCACCAGACAGAAAAGATCAAGTGATTACTTGGCTGGAGGTATAATAAACAGTCATTGAATAACAATTTAACTGCAGGCCAATGGAGTACAGACCCCAAACATTAGACATTCACCGGTCAGAAAAAAACAAGTGATTATGTGGCTGGAGGTATATTATACGGTCAGTGGATACCAATTTTACAGTAGGCCAGTTGAGTTTATGCCCCAAACATTAGGCATTCACCAGACAGAAATGAACAAGTGATTTTTTTGGCTGCAGGTATATTTGACGGTCAGTGGATAACAATTGAACTGCAGGCCAGTGGAGTACAGGCCCCAAAAATTTGTTATTCACCAGACAGAAAAGAACAAGTGATTATGTGGCTGGAGGTATAATAGATGGTCAGTGGATAACAATTTTACTGCAGGCCAGTGGAGTAAAGGCCCCAAACATTATGCTTTCACCTGACAGTAAAGAACAAGTGATTATGTGGCTGGAAGTATATTAGACGATCAGTGGATAACAATTAAACTGCAGGCCAGTGGAATACAGGCCCCAAACATTAGGCATTCACCGGACAGAAAAGAAGAAGTGATTATGTGACTGGAGGTGTATTAGACAGTCAGTGGATAACAATTTTACTGCAGGCCATTGGAGTAAAGCCCCCAAGCATTAGGCATTCACCGGACAGAAAAGAACAAGTGAATATGTGGCTGGAGGTATATTAGGTGGTGACTGAATAATAATTTTACTGTAGACCAATGGAGTACAGGCCCCAAAAATTAGGCATTTACCGGACAGAATAGAACAAGTGATTATTTCCCTGGAGGTACATTAAATAGTCACTGAATAACAATTTTACTGTAGGCCAGAGGAGTAAAGGCCACACATATTAGGCATTCACCTGACAGAAATGAACAAGTGATTATGTGGCTGGAGGTATATTAGATGGTCAGTGGATAACAATTTTACTGTAGGCCAGTGGAGAACTGGGCTCAAAAATTAGGCATTCAACGGACATAAAAGAACAAGTAATTATGCAATGAGCCGGACCGTGGTACAGCTACACGGACGCCAAATCATGCAGTGGGTCAGGATATGTGTATAATAGTCTATAGTTGTTGGTGACGCCAATTGCAGCATGCGCAGGGTACTAACACAGGGCCCTTTAAGGTGTTGTAACTCACGTACCAGGTTAGGAATGCCAGAGTGGTGTAATATCTCTGTATCGTAGTGGTAAGGTGTGAACGGTGTCTCCTACCTGGTTATGGCTGGACTCCTGGATCCTGGCTCACTTGCAATAAAATGAGTGTGGTGCTAGTAGGAGAAATTGAGGAACTTGCAGCAGTAATTGAGATCCAGACCTTGGGTAAAGTTCAAACTTGTCTTTACTAGTTGCAGCTTTCATCCAACTGAGATACAGCAATAGTCTTTGGTCCCAGCAGGTATTGGCAATGTGTGGCAGGAAATTATCTTCTGCTCTATCATGTGCCTGGAGCTTTTGCAGGAAAAGGACATATGCTTTGTAGCTCTGTAATGTGGCAGGAATTTGGCTTCTGCACTATCTACTGCTGTCTTGTGGACTGACTAGCTGAGGAGGAATATTTCTTCTCCTGGGGTCTCTGGACGGTACTCACAGTTATTGTCTCAGGGTAAGCTTCTTCCTGTAACTGGAGGTGGCTGCTTGCTTTCTTCCAGCTGAGGCTAAAAGGCTCAGGCTGGGGATGATGATCAATTGTTTTAGCCGAGACAAGATCCTGGCTTTGGATCCCTCTATCTGGGAGCTCCTACACGCACACCCTACCCCTAGCAGGGGTGGGTTACACACTAACTTAACTTCCTCCTCTCCCTATGAGGCAGAATATGGGCCAGCCCACTTCTGCTAATAGAGGGGGGAGCTAAACTGGAATTAACTATTCCAGTTCAAAAAGTCCTTGCTGAACACATTGCTGCCACCTGCTGGTGAACATAGAAATTACAGCAATATATATGTAACAAGGATTTACAATGCACATTTATGAGAATATGATGTTAAATTACATTAGATGACCAGGTAAATACACTTAATAGGTTGTAGCGGGGTAAATGAGTTTCGTAACATAACTCTGGGGTGTTACATTCCCCCTTACTTCGAGTTAAGCCACCCTCGGCTTATGCTTAGGAGGGGAGAGGAAACAACTCTGGGGTACCCAAATAAGTACAGAGTGCTGCATGTATTACACATATAGACATACAAAGAAAAACATATAACGGCTATCCCAAGGTTCCTGCCCGCATGATTAGGGTATTCTAATTAACAGTTTCCCTCTCTCGGTATAACCAGTGAACCAAGTACTGCACTAAGCAAACATTACTGACTAACTTTGTAGTGTTCCGAGCTCTAACACCAAAGAAAACATGGGGGTGTCTTTACTCTGTAGTCTCACCATTATGTAATGGAATGCCCGCAAATGAAAGGGTGGCTTTATCCTGTATTCCCTTCCCTGCACCAAAGTCTGAAAAATATGGCTTATAGCACGATCACTATGGTGACTATGGGTAGCTAAATGTGGCTCTAAGGCTTGAGGCGCCATACCTTAGGCAAAGGCTCAGAAGGGGAAGTATTTAGTGTCTCCATGCACTTCTGGCAATGTCACAGGAGGAGGGTATAATAATCCCATGGAACTCCTGGAAGAAACACCTCAGGATTGGAGCATTCCTGAACATATAACAAGCGGGAGGAGGGGTCAAAACCTCCTCTAACCATTCCGGAAGCAGCGGGGTTACCCCTGTAGTTACTAGACCTGCCGGGACTTACCACTTGGTCCTACCTGTGCACTATGAGTAGGCTATTAGTATTAAGCGTCCGCATAAAGGCAGTCCATTTTAAGAGTGTGAGAGAACAAGAGCTGTAAAATAAGGCACACAAGAGTAAGTTGCTACATTTCTGTTTAAGTGCAATGTTAAGTGCAATCATCACAAATAGTGCAGGAAGGTCACATTGCGGCACCTAGAAGAGAATACACACAATGGGCATGTTATACTTGAACGTTACATAACATTTAAACTGGTACAATTAGTGCAAAATTATCACATAGAAATAACAAAAAGCTCAGGTGTATGTTTGAGTCTTTTCTTTGGGTGCAAGCTTTTTGATGTTCCAATAAACCATTTTTTTTTTTTTTTTAGAAAATAGTGCAAATTTATTAATGCAAGAGTATGCTCAAATATAGCTTGAGTCCTTTGACTTGTAGTGCTTGACGTAGAATCCTCTGGAAACTTTAAAAAGTCAATTGTAATCCACAGGAATAAAAGAGTTAATTGTAATCCAAGGGAAGTATAAAATGTCTAAAAGCAGCATAATTAGAACCGTAGTTCCATGAGGTTATCAAGTAACCTGAGAAAGGGGGTAAAATGATGAGAACTTGGATGCAAGGGGTTAAATGATGATGGGGGGAGTCCTTACAGTACATGACCATCAGGGTGAGGACAAAATAGGGCAACCTGAAAAAGGAAACATTAAAAAACTGCCAACGGGTCCTCGCCCGTCAGGAACAGTCCATGACGTGGCTCCCAAATAGTTCAGGTATTGAAGATAAGAGCATTTTTAGAGAAGGACATTGATGTCCTCCTCGCTGCTAGAGCTGCTGAAGCACATTAGGGGGCGCTCCTGCCTCTGGTAGCTCAAAGTCGCAGCTGTAGTAGTACGCCACTGCCCTCTAGTGGTGTCCGTGGTATTTGGCTGAGCAGACAGCCTGTTGAATGCAGCTGTGACATGCTTCAAGCCGGTATCCCTAGCCGGTGCAGAGGCGGTTAAAACCTCTGGCTGAAGGGGTTCTGGTAGGCAAACAGAGGGTGCCTGGGGCTGCTTCCATGGTAACACATATGGCTGCACCCTGAGTTTAAAAGTTAGAACAGAGTTGTTTATCTGGCCAACCCGCAGTGTTGGTGGTGCAGCCAGGTCAGGGATGAGTGGCTCAGGCTCAGGCTGCGGCTGTTCCCTGAAACGTAATCTGCCATCTTGGGTTTCTTGCAGACAACAGACTCTCCCTGCAGAGCCAGGGTCCTCCTGCCCAGGGCCGTCTTTAACAAGGGGCAAAAGGGGCAGCTGCCCCGGGCCCAGTTGCTCCTGGGGGGCCCGAGGCAGCTGCCTCTTGAGCCCTGCTGGCCACTGCCCCGGGTGTCAGGCTGTCAGCTACACAGGTGGTGCTGCCATGCCATGCCTGCCGGCACTCCAGGCAGCGTAATGTGAGAGCTGTGATTCTCTAGGACCTTAGATGACATCATCCCCATGTGACCAGTAACCTAGCATTATTACTGGTCACATGGCTATGAGGTCATCAAGGTCCTTTCGACCAGGAGTGTTGCTGTAGAAGTTTGCCTTAACTGTGGAGCTTTTTTTGTGAAAATTACATCAGAAAAAGGTGACAGGGGCTGTTATGCTAATATACTGTAAACTACTGTATAGTGGGGTGCTGTATACTGTGGGGGCCTGTATACTGTGGGGGCCTGTATACTGTGGGGGCCTGTATACTGTGGGGGGCTGTATACTGTATACTGTGGGTGCTGTATATTGTATACTGTGGGTGCTGTATATTGTGGAGTGCTATACTGCTGTACTGTATACTGTGGGGGGCTGTATACTATGGTGAGCTGTATACTGTATACTGTGGCTGCTGTATATTGTGGAGTGCTATACTGCTGTACTGTATTGTGTAGGGGGCTGTATACTGTATACTGTGGGTGCTGTATATTGTGGAGTGCTATACTGCGCAGTACTGGAGGCCATATCTCCAGAAGGATATAGATACTCTAGAGAGAGTTCAGAGAAGAGCTACTAAACTAGTGCATGGATTGCAGGATAAAACTTACCAGGAAAGGTTAAAGGACCTTAATATGTATAGCTTGGAAGAAAGAAGAGACAGAGGGGATATGATAGAAACTTTTAAATATATAAAGGGAATCAACTCGGTAAAGGAGGAGAGCATATTTAAAAGAAGAAAAACTACCACAAGAGGACACAGTTTTAAATTAGAGGGGCAAAGGTTTAAAAGTAATATAAGGAAGTATTACTTTACTGAGAGAGTAGTGGATGCATGGAATAGCCTTCCTGCAGAAGTGGTAGCTGCAAATACAGTGAAGGGGTTTAAGCATGCATGGGATAGGCATAAGGCCATCCTTCATATAAGATAAGGGCCGGGGGCTATCCATAGTATTCAGTATATTGGGCAGACTAGATGGGCCAAATGGTTCTTATCTGCCGACACATTCTATGTTTCTATGTTTCTATGCTGTACTGTATACTGTGGGGGGCTGTATACCATGGGGGGCTGTATACTGTGGGGGCTGTATACTGTATACTGTGGGGGCTGTATATTGTGGAATGCTATGCTGCTTTACTGTATAGTGTGGGGGGCTGTATAGTGTGGGGTGCTGTATCGTGTATAGTTTGGGGTGCTATACTGCTCTACTGTATACTGTGAAGTATTGTATACTGTGGGGTGCTGTATACTGTGGACTGCTATACTGCTCTACTATGTACTGTGGGGTACTGTATAGTGTGGGGTGCTATACTGCATACTGTGTGGTGCTGTATACTATAGGGTGCTATACTGCATACTGTGGGTTGCTGTATACTATAGGGTGCTATACTGCATACTGTGGGGTGCTGGGGTGCACTGTAACACTAGGGTGAGCCGAGCCCTGGTCTCCTTCCTGCAGAGCGGTGTCCACTTCCAGCCTGAGCCCAGCTGCCCAGAGCACTGATCCTGAGCCGCTGGAGTCTTCACAACTGGAAGTATTTACAGTCATTCACTGTACTCTACCAGATGTGTGGATTTTTTGTGTGTGTGTTGTGGTGGAGGGCGTGATTGCCTGCTAAGGTGTGGGAAGGCGGGATCCAGGCGGCCCAAGTATATTTTTGCCCAGGGTCCAATCAATATTAAAGTATTAAAGAGGGCCCTGCTCCTGCCAGGTCTCTGGGGTAACGGCAGGGGTTAACGGTTTGGCCAGCAGGGTCACTCCGGCAGCAAATGGGCCTTGCATTGAGAGTATGGGGGTGTATTCCACTTGGTCCCCTGCGTATAGGTTGTGACGGGCCTGAGGCAAGTAATGATGCTTAACAGAGCGGCGGCCCACAAATATTTCAGACCCAGAATGACTGTCCTGGAGGAATCCCACTATTCTTTCCACTGAAAACCAGAGCACAGTCCCAGTGCATCTGGTTAACTTAGGGTCTCCTGGCTGGGGATCATCTATCACTTGTTTAACCCATTCTACCATGGCTGATTTATATTACAGGCCGTCTGGGCATGGGTAGTGATCTCTGTGGGGACCGCTGGATTTAAACGTCCCGCTCTGGTGGTATTGGTTCTGGGCGGCGGAGTGGCAGTTCCGGCCGCCTCTGCTGCACCAGTAGGTGTCCTTAGCGGAGCAGGCTTGGGCCTATTTGGGGTATCGGGACCCACAGGGAGCGGTGCAGGGGCAGTTTCGGACCGGGCCTGGGCCTCAGGGAGCACGTCTGCTCCTACCTGATGTCTCAGCCGGGCGGCCAGTTCTGGTGCCTCCTGGTGGTGCGCGGGGGCCTCCGCGATAGATGCCGTCATCAGGGTCGTCTCTGAAGCTGTAGATGCCGTCGGAGTCGCAGGTATGTTCAAGGCCTGGACAGCTTGGCTGGCGGTGGTCTCCGCATAAGCGGGCTTGACGCTGGCAGCAGCCCGGTTCACTGAGTCGGTAGTGGCGGAGGGATCCACTGCCTCCGAGGTCTGGACTGGAGTCGCGACGTCTTCTTCCGCGGGTTCGGAAACGGCAGCAATCTCAGTTTGGTCGGTGGCGGCTGTCTCTGCACTAGTTGCTGCATGCGCAGGCTATGGGGACACTCCGAATGCACAGGGGCCAACTCTCCTCACGATCTGGGAAACAGGATCTCAGGCACAGTGGGCTCGTAGACGAGTTCTCCCTGTATCGCCACCTGGTCCCATTTTGGTGGAGGGAGCGCCATATTGCTTGCGTCTCTCTTCTCACTCGGTACAGAACATGAGGGTGGAGCCCAGAGGGAGGAGTCTGCCCCCCCTTGGCTCGCATTGCAGAGTTATTGGTGGGCAGGCTTTAAAGTTCCCGTTTCTAGGGGGGCATATTCGGCATCTTTGCGCTCTTGAGAGGGCATTCTGGACTTTTCCCACTTCCGACAGGCATGGAGAGGCAGCGCCATTTTGCGAATACGGCAAATTAACCCTTTGAGTGCTCGTGGTCACCGCATAGTGCTTTCTGGAACAGCAATAAAGCAATAAAGTCAATTTTTAGGGTTTTGGCACAATCCTCAGATCTTGCAGTACTGTGTCTCCTACCTGGTTATGGCTGGACTCCTGGATCCTGGCTCACTTGCAATAAAATGAGTGTGGTGCTAGTAGGAGTAATTGAGGAACTTGCAGCAGTAATTGAGATCCAGACCTTGGGTAAAGTTCAAACTTGTCTTTACTAGTTGCAGCTTTCATCCAAGCGAAATACCACAATAGTCTTTGGTCCCAGCAGGTATTGGCAATGTGTGGCAGGAAATTATCTTCTGCTCTATCATTAGAGATGTCGCGAACATAAAATTTTCCGCAAATGTTCGCGAACGGGTGAACCGGGCGAACCGCCATAGACTTCAATAGTCAGGCGAATTTTAAAACCCACAGGGACTCTTTCTGGCCACGATAGTGATGGAAAAGTTGTTTCAAGGGGACTAACACCTGGACTGTGGCATGCCAGAGGGGGATCCATGGCAAAACTCCCATGGAAAATTACGTAGTTGACGCAGAGTCAAAAGGGCATAAATCACCTAACATTCTTAAATTGTTTGGAATAACGTGCTTTAAAACATCCAGTGGGTGTATACGATCAGGTATGATGTTGTATCGATCAGGTAGTGTAAGGGTTACGCCCGCTTCACAGTGACAGACCAAACTCCCTGTTTAAAACGCACCGCAAACAACCGCAAACAACCGCAAACAGTCTATTTGCACAACCGCAAACTCCCCATTTGCACAAGGTTGGATACCAAGCTAGCCATGTCCCGTTCCTTGTCCTCACTGACGTCATTGAAGGTCTCTTCCTCCACCCAGCCACGTACAACACCAAGGGTCCCCGAAAGGTGACAACAAGCCCCCTGGGACGCCTGCTGTGGTTGGTCTTCCAGCTCCTCAAAGCTACCTTCCTCCTCTGACTCCTCTTCTTCAGACTCCTCTCTCTGCGTTGCCGCAGGTCCAGCAATCGACGACGACAAGGCTGCTTCTGGTGGTGATGGTGACCACAACTCTTCCTCTTCATGCTCATCTATGGCCTGATCCAGCACTCTTTGCAGGGCACGCTCCAGAAAAAACGCATATGGGATAAGGTTGATGATGTTGCCTTGGGTTTGACTGACCAGGATTGTCACCTCCGCAAAAGGACGCATGAGCCTACAGCCATTGTGCATGAATACCCAGCTCCACAGATGCTGTCCTCTTTTTTTTTTTATTAAAAAAATCTGTTCTTACCAGTTTAATCTCTGTTTTGTCCCCTTATCAGGGGCCGGTGTGGTGTATGGAATAGATTTTAGGAACCGGGAGAAGGAAAAAAGATGCTTGGTTGGTCCTCATACCTCCAATTTGGGGCACGGCGCGTGCGCCGTGCAATTTACTGTGCTACCAGATATGAGTGGTATGTTAAGTAGTACTATTCCTATCAGTTTAATCCCTGTTACGTCCCCTATCAGGGGACGTGTATGGGATAGATTTTAGGAACCGGGAGATGGAAAAAGATGCTTGGTTGGTCCTCTTACTTCTAATTTGGGGCACTGCGCGTGTGCGCCGTGCAATGTAATATGCAATCCCAATATGAGTGTTATGTTAAGTAGTACTATTACTATCAGTTTAATCCCTGTTATGTCCCCTATCAGGGGCCGGTGTATGGAATAGATTTTAGGAACCGGGAGATGGAAAAAGATGCTTGGTCGGTCCTCTTACTTCCAATCTGGGGCACTGCGCGTGCGCCGTTCAATTTACTGTGCTGCCAGATATGAGTGGTATGTTAAGTAGTACTATTCCTATCAGTTTAATCTCTGTTACATCCCCTATTAGGGGACGTGTATGGAATAGAGTTTAGACAACCACAAAGAGTTGTCAATAGTTGACACACTCATGACATAAATTTTATTCCTCTATGCGTCAATCTTGGTGTAGTGATGACTGTGCTTGTGCGCACGTTTGGGAGATTGCAGGCCAGTGCGGTTTTTCAAAGCCTATGGTCGTGTTGAGGTAGTTCAGTGACAGTTAAGTGACCCAGAAAACAATGATTCTGCAGTGTGGACCCATTGTTGGCCTAGTAGGCTTTAATGATCACCTAAAATGATCACAAAGAGAATTCATGTTTTTTCTATGCAAAATTATCCAGTCGATCGCTTTTGGTCTGTTCACAATGAAGCAACAACCTTATCTCATCTGGGGTGTGCCAACATTGCCATTGCCAACACACTCATAGAGGTGATCGCTTCATTGTGATACGCAAGCCCCTTCACCACAACAAGGTAAAGATCACGAAGGGGAATTGACACATGTACAGTACAGACCAAACGTTTGGACACACCTTCTCATTCAAAGAGTTTTCTTTATTTTCATGACTATGAAGGCATCAAAACTATGAATTAACACATAACAAACAAGTGTGAAACAACAGAAAATATGTCATATTCTAGGTTCTTCAAAGTAGCCACCTTTTGCTTTGATTACTGCTTTGCACACTTTTGGCATTCTCTTGACGAGCTTCAAGAGGTAGTCACCTGAAATGGTCTTCCAACAGTCTTAAAGGAGTTCCCAGAGATGCTTAGCACTTGTTGGCCCTTTTGCCTTCATTCTACGATCCAGCTCACCCCAAACAATCTCGATTGGGTTCAGGTCCGGTGACTGTGGAGGCCAGGTCATCTGGCGCAGAACCCCATCACTCTCCTTCATGGTCAAATAGCCCTTACTTTCAAAGTTTTTCCAATTTTTCGGCTGACTGACTGACCTTCATTTCTTAAAGTAATGATGGCCACTCGTTTTTCTTTACTTAGCTGCTTTTTTCTTGCCATAATACAAATTCTAACAGTCTATTCAGTAGGACTATCAGCTGTGTATCCACCTGACTTCTCCTCAACGCCACTGATGGTCCCAACCGAATTTATAAGGCAAAAAATCCCACTTATTAAACCTGACAGGGCACACCTGTAAAGTGAAATCATTTCAGGGGACTACCTATTGAAGCTCATCAAGAGAATGCCAAGAGTGTGCAAAGCAGTAATCAAAGCAAAAGGTTGCTACTTTGAAGAACCTAGAATATGACATATTTTCAGTTGTTTCACACTTGTTTGTTATGTATATAATTCCACATGTGTTAATTCATAGTTTTGATGCCTTCAGTGTGAATCTACAATTTTCATAGTCATGAAAATAAAGAAAACTCTTTGAATGAGGTGTGTCCAAACTTTTGGTCTGTACTGTATGTGCATTTTTTTTTTCTTTGCAGCCACAGTGCAGCACCAGAGGCCAGAAAAATTTGGCATGTACACATGCCTGAAAAATTAGGTATTGTTGCAGCCGCAAAATTTATGTTTTCCAGGCAGAAAGTGCACTAAAACATTGCGGCTTGAGCCCTAGTTGGTGGCGGAGAAGTCACGCAAGTCATCCGCCATGCAGAGATAAAATACAGCAGCGTGTGGACCATTTTTAGCCCAAGGCATCTCATCTCATCAGGTCTTTTTTAGTCAAATGTATCGCCTACTGTCAGTCCCTTCGAGATCCATGCCTCATTCATCTTAATAAAGGTGAGGTAATCTAGGCTTTTTTGACCTAGGCGACTTCTCTTCTCAGTGACAATACCTCCTGATGCACTGAAGGTCCTTTCTGACAGGACACTTGAAGCGGGGCAGGCCAGAAGTTCTATTGCAAATTGGGATAGCTCGGGCCACAGGTCAAGCCTGCATATCCAGTAGTCAAGGGGTTCATCGCTCCTCAGAGTGTCGATATCTGCAGTTAAGGCGAGGTAGTCTGCTACCTGTCGGTCGAGTCGTTCTCTGAGGGTGGACACCGAAAAGGCTGTGGCGATGCGTAGGACTTAAAAAGCTCCGCATGTCCTCCATCAACAACACATCTGTAAAGCGTCCTGTCCTTGCTGGCATGGTCGTGGTAGGAGGAGGATTACTTTCACCTCTTCCCCTGTTAGATTCCCGTTGTGCTGTGACATCACCCTTATATGCTGTGTAAAGCATACTTTTTAACTTGTTTTGGAACTGCTGCATCCTTTCCGACTTCCGGTAATTCGGTAACATTTCAGGCACTTTCTGCTTATACCGGTGGTCTGGTAGCGTGGCCACCCAGTACAGGTCGTTCTCCTTCAGCCTTTTTATACGAGGGTCCCTCAACAGGCATGACAGCATGAAAGACCCCATTTGCACAAGGTTGGATGCCGAGCTACTCATGTCCCGTTCCTCGTCCTCACTGAGGTCATTGAAGGTCTGTTCTTCCCCCCAGTCACGTACAACACCACGGATACCAGATAGGTGACAACGAACACCCTGGGATGCCTGCTGTGGTTGGTCTTCCTCCTCCTCAAAGCCAAATTCCTCCTCTGACTCGTCTTCCTCAGACTCCTTTTCCAGCGTTGCCGCAGGTCCAGCAAGCGATGCTGATAAGGCTGTTTCTGGTGGTGATGGTGAGCACAACTCTTCCTCTTCCTCTTCACGCTCATCTACGGCTTGATCCAGCACTCTTTGCAGGGCACGCTCCAGGAAGAAAACAAATGGGATGATGTCGCTGATGGTGCCTTCGGTGCGACTGACTAGGTTTGTCACCGCCTAAAAAGGACGCATGAGCCTACAGGCATTGCGCATGAGCGTCCAGTACCATGGCAAAAAAATACCCAGCTCCTCAGAGGCTGTCCTAGCACCCCGGTCATACAAATACTCGTTGACGGCTTTTTTATTGTTGGAGCAGGCGGTCGAACATTAGGAGTGTTGAATTCCGTGTCGGGCTGTCGCAAATCAAACGCCTCACTGGCATGTTGTTTCGCCGCTGAATATCTGAAAAGTGCGCCATGGCCGTGTAGGAACGCCTGAAATTGCCACACACCTTCCTGGCCTGCTAGAAGACTTAAAGGTGGGAAGACAATGTAATAGGGCAGCACGAAATGCCAGCAGAATGCTTGGATGTATAGGGAGAGGTATAAGAAGTAGAAAGAGTGAAGTGCTTATGCCGCTGTACAGAACACTGGTGAGACCTCAGTTGGAGTATTGTGCGCAGTACTGGAGGCCATATCTCCAGAAGGATATAGATACTCTAGAGAGAGTTCAGAGAAGAGCTACTAAACTAGTACATGGATTGCAGGATAAAACTTACCAGGAAAGGTTAAAGGACCTTAACATGTATAGCTTGGAAGAAAGAAGAGACAGAGGGGATATGATAGAAACTTTTAAATACATAAAGGGAATCAACTCGGTAAAGGAGGAGAGCATATTTAAAAGAAGAAAAACTACCACAAGAGGACACAGTTTTAAATTAGAGGGGCAAAGGTTTAAAAGTAATATAAGGAAGTATTACTTTACTGAGAGAGTAGTGGATGCATGGAATAGCCTTCCTGCAGAAGTGGTAGCTGCAAATACAGTGAAGGGGTTTAAGCATGCATGGGATAGGCATAAGGCCATCCTTCATATAAGATAGGGCCAGGGGCTATCCATAGTATTCAGATATATTGGGCAGACTAGATGGGCCAAATGGTTCTTATCTGCCGACACATTCTATGGGTACTTATGCACAAAGCGTTGTACGATCAGATTCAACACATGTGCCATGCACGGCACATGTGTCAACTTGCCCAAATTCAATGCCGCCAACAAATTGCTTCCGTTGTCACACACCACTTTGCCGATCTCCAGTTGGTGCGGAGTCAGCCACTGATCCACCTGTGCGTTCAGGGCGGACAGGAGTGCTGGTCCAATGTGACTCTGTTTTCAGGCAAGTCAACCCCAAGACGGCGTGACACTGTCATATCCGGGATGTGGAATAGCCCCTGTGGAGCTGGGGGGGTGCAGTTGATGTGGAGCAAGATGCAGCAGCAGAAGAGGACTCAGCCGAGTTGGTTAGCGAAGAGGATGGAGTAGGAGGAGTAGAGGAGGTGGCAGCAGGCCTGCCTGCAAGTCGTGGCGGTGTCACCAACTCCTCTGCAGAGCCACGCATTCAATGCTTGGCAGCCGTCAGCAGGTTTACCCAATGCGCAGTGTACGGGATATACCTGCCCTGACCGTGCTTTGCAGACCAGGTATCAGTGGTCAGATGGACCCTTGCCTCAACACTGTGTGCAAGACATGCCATGACTTCCTTTTCCACAATAGAGTACAGGTTGGGGATTGCCTTTTGTGAAAAGAAATTTTGGATGGGTACCTTCCACTGCGGTGTCCCAATAGCTACAAATTTTTTGAAGGCTTCAGACTCCATCAGCTTGTATGGTAAAAGATGGCGGGCTAAGAGTTCCGACAAGCCAGCTGTCAAACGCCGGGCAAGGGGGTGACTCTGTGACATTGGCTCAAACATTTCCTTGACAGACACCTGACTGTGGGCAGATGAGCAGGAACTGCTAAAGGTGAGAGGTGGAGTGGCGGATGGTTGAGAGGGGGCAAGGAGGACAGCAGTGGTTGACATGGCTGAAGATGCTGGACCAGGAGGAGGATGGTGGCTTTGAGTTTGTGTGCTGCTTGCACTCATGTGTTGATCCCATAGGCGTTTGTGATTTGAGATCATGTGCCTTCGCAAAGCAGTTGTACCTAGGTGGGTGTTGGACTTCCCACGACTCTTTTGGCACAGGTTGCAAATGGCATCGCTGTTGTCAGAGGCAGACACACAAAAAAAATGCCACACTGCTGAGCTCTGCAATAACGGCATTCTGGTGGTGGCAACAGCATGCGTTGATTGGCGTGCTGTCTGGCTGACCCCGGGTGCCGATGCATGCTGTCTGACTGTGCCACTAGCTCCTTGCGACGACCTCTCCCTGCTTCCAACTCGCCTCCTCCTCCTCTCTGTCTCCCCATCTGAACTATCCCCCTGTTCTTCTTCTCTTCGAGCGGGCACCCACGTGACATCCACGGACACAACGTCATCATCAACCGCTTCACTTGTATCTGACAACTCAGCAAAGGAAGCAGCAGCGGGTACATCATCATCATCATCACACCGTACGTCCATGTGTGTAATGCTGCCTGACTGAGACATATCCCTGTTATCTACATCCTCTGGCAATAATGGTTGCGCATCACTCATTTCTTCCAACTGATGTTTAAATAACTCCTCTGACAGATCAAGTGAAGCAGCTGTGGTGATAGTGTTGGTGGTGGCGGCAGGCGAGTGGTAACTTGAGAGGTGCCCGAAGCTGAGCTGGAGGAGGATGGTGCGTCAAGGTTCCGAGCAGAAGCTGTAGAAGATTGGGTGCCCTGTGTTAGCCAGTCAACTATGTCTTCAGAACTTTTCTAGTTCAGGGTACGTGGCCTCTGAACAGTGGGTATTATTCTAGGGCCAAAGGAAATCACCGCACACACGACCAAGACGGCCCCTGCGGAGTGGCCTGCCTCTGCCTGTCATTTTTTTTTAGATTAGTTGTACTATGCGTGCAAGCTACTATGACACCAGATATGAGTAGTGGCACTGTGCACTGGCAGTAGTTGGCACAGTACACACTGTAGGCCTGACACACACGCTTGCAGGCAACTAACTGATATTATATTACAGTCTAAAAAGAGGTTTTTTTTTATGTAATCTACTGTGACACCAGATATGAGTGGTGGCACTGTGCACTGGCAGTCGTTGGCACAGTACACACTGTAGGCCTAACACATACACTTGCAGGCAACTAACTGCAATTATATTACAGTCTAAAAAAAATAAAAATCTTTTTTTTTTAATGTAATCTACTGTGACACCAGATATGAGTGGCACTGGTGGCACTGTGCACTGGCAGTAGTTGTCACAGTACGCACTGTAGGCCTGACACACACGCTTGCAGGCAACTAACTGCAATTATATTACAGTCAAAAAAGTGGTGTTGTTTTTTTAAATGTAATCTACTGTGACACCAGATATGAGTGGTGGCACTGTGCACTGGCAGTAGTTGGCACAGTACACACTGTAGGCCTAACACACACGCTTGCAGGCAACTAACTAAAATTATATTACAGTCTAAAAATATATATATATTTTTAATGTAATCTACTGTGACAACAGATATGAGTGGCACTGGTGGCACTGTGCACTGGCAGTAGTTGGCACAGTACACACTGTAGGCCTGACACACACGCTTGCAGGCAACTAACTGCAATTATATTACAGTCAAAAAAGTTTTTTTGTTTTTTTTATGTAATCTACTGTGATACCAGATATGAGTGGTGGCACTGGGCAAGTGTGCACAGTATATGCTGTGTGCCTGAGACACACACTGGCAGGCAACTGCAATTAGATTACAGAGGAGAAAAAAAAAAAAGCAGACTGATGGACTAGCCCTAAAAAGGGCTTTTTGGGGTGCTGTCAGGACGCTGTCCTTACAGCAGATCAGATGAGTCTTTCAGGACTGGAGTGGACACTGAATACACTGGCCTAACTATCGATTTCCCTATTAAATCAGCAGCAGCTGCACTGTCCCTCCTCTCACTAAGAGTGCAGCTTCCGAATGAATCTAAGATGGATGCTGTCCTTGCTTTTTGCTAGGAGGTGGGAGGGTCTGGGAGGGAGGGTATGCTGCTGATTGGCTGGAATGTGTCTGCTGACTGTGAGGTACAGGGTCAAAGTTTGCTCAATGATGACGTATAGGGGGCGGACCGAACATTGCATATGTTCGCTCGCCGCAGCGAACGCGAACAAGCGATGTTCGCTGGGAACTGTTCGCCGGCGAATAGTTCGGGACATCTCTACCCCTCCATAGTAGTAATGCTCTCTGTGCCCCCTCCATAGTAATAAAGTCCTCTGTAATCCCCCCATAGTAATAAAGTCCTCTGTGCCCCTCCATAGTAATAAAGCCCTCTTTACCTCCTCTGTATAAAAAATAAAATAAAACACAGTAACTACTCACCTTGTCCTATTCCTGAAGCTCACATACCTCTCTTCCCTGCAGGCACAGATCGCTCTGTAGCACTGCATGGGCGGGGCTTATGCAGATTTCCAGACTACAGGCTCTGCCCACACAGGCTGGCAGTGCAATCTGTGTCTGCAGGCTGAATAGTGGAGGGGGGAGAAGTCTTCCTACTTCACCATTCAAAGCACCGCTGGCCTGAAGGAGGGGAGGAGCGCTGGGAGCTGAGCGGTGATTGACAGCACTGCAGCTCCCGGTGCTCCAGCAATAAGCTCTTCCATCTGTACTAATGGAAGCGCTCATTGCTTCTGGCACTCCCCTGAGAGCAGGCACCCGGGGTGGACCGCCCTCCATGCCCCCTACTTAGTACGCCACTGCTTTACACTCTCTTATTGGTTCCTGCTCTCTCCCTACAGTGTGGATAATGCCTTCCTATTATATCCTTGCACTATGAATAATCTGTCCCTGAACTGGTCAATAGCATTTTTTTGTGAATAAAGTATTTCCTAAACACTGTCACTAGAGCCTGTCACGACTCTCCCTGCACTAAGTTCACTGAAAAATGGTGTAGACTGGGCAGGATGAGGCTTTTTATTGGGCCTTGACATCAAAGGGGCTGGCTAGCTGCTGATTGGCTATCTGCATGGCATTATGGGTGATCCCTCATTCCCAGGCTTCTTACTTCCTCTTTCTAACATGCAGCAGCCCTTTTAAAAAAAATATGATTCGTTACCACGAAGTGCAAGGAAATTCAACAAATAAAAAATGCTCCTGAAATTCGGATCAAATTCCACTTTATCAACTTCGATTCGCTCATCTATAGTCATAACCTGCTGTTTGGGCACACATCAGGGTTTAGAAGGGAAGGAGCTCCATTTGACTTTTGAATCATAGATTTTACTCGTATAGGTTTGTGTGCCGTTTTGAACTTGCAACACCTCTGAGGTACTAGTACAGCAGAAACCCCATGAAATAACCCAATTTTTTAAACTAGACCCCCGAAGGGACTCATCTACCTGTGTAGTGATGGTATTGGCCCCACAGGTGTTTAACAAAATTTATTAACATTGGACCGTGAAAATGAAAATTTTTATTTTTTCCAATAGTATGCTGCTTTAGCCCAAAATTTTTCATGTTTGCAAGGATTAAAAGGAGAAAAAGTACCAAATAATCTGTTACGCAATTTCCCCTTATGTGTTCATTAGCGTTTAGCGAATCGAACTTGACGAAGTGGAATTCGATCAGAACTTCCTTGTTTCATGATAACTAATTGATTTTCCCTAAATGGCGGTAAAAAAAAATAAAAAATCATACTTACCTCATCTGCTTGAGCGTGAAGAGCCGGATGTCATCTTGATTGAAGATTCCGCATGAAATATGACATTATGACGTCACAAACAAATGCATCAGGTAAGTATGATTTATTTGTTGTTTTTTAAATTTTACACTGTGTTATGTACATCAGATGCATGGATCATGTATGAACGCGGCATCTGAGGGGTACCATGATGGGGTCGGCGCAAACATCAGTCCCTGTCAATGCACCCACTACTTACAAAGAAATGTGCTTAATGATGAAGTAATTTGTAAATTCGGCGAAGCAGCCAAATCAAATTTTCCAAAAATTCGCTCATCACTTGTTATCTTATACCATTGTTTGGGTACCTGGCAGTGCTCTGAAGAGAAGGACAGCACCTGCATTTTGTAACATGAAATTTACTGATTTACGGATTTTAAGAGCCATACTTTTAGATTTTTTGCTGTCTGAGCTGTGTGAGTGTTGTTATTTTTTTTTCAGTCCAAGCTGTAGTTTTTATTGGTACCATTTTGAGGTATATTTTAATTTTTGATTGCATTTTATTAAATTTTTTGGGGTGGTGGGGTACACAAAAATTGCAGTTCTGTCAGTGTTTTTTAATTTAATATTTATGGGGTTCTTTATTAAGTATACAGTATATGATGAAGCTTTATTCTGCAGGTTGATATGATGATGATGATGATACCAAAAATATAGTTTTTTCATGTTTTATTACTTTTGTATCACAAAACAACTTTTATAAAAACTTTTTAAAAAATTTCTGGCAACATAGCTGTTTGAGGGCTTGTTTTTTGCAGGACAGGGTGTAGTCTTTATTTTTTGGGGTGCATACAGTTTTTTGATAATTTTTTTAATTACATTTTTTTAGAGGTGAGGTGGGCAAAAAATTGCAATTTTATCAGTTTTTTTTTTTTATTACATATCTTTTTTTCCTTTGCAACTCCATATTTAAGACCAAACTTGCTTTTTATTTTCCATTGAGGCAGCTTTGTGAGGGCTCGTTCTTTTGTATATTTTTTGTATAATTTTGGGGTATATGAGCATTTTTATACTTTTTCTTTTTTTAAAGTGGTGCTCACCATACATGATATCAACTGTATGTTACAGCTGATGCTGATGTAGGCAGCTCAGTTCCTGAACCAGTACCATCGCTACTGTCTAAATATATGGCATGGTATGGGAACATGATAACTGCCTTGCCGTACATCTACAGCATGATACAGAAAGTGGCTTAAAAGCTTAAAGTGCGTTGTATAGACATCTAGGAGACCCCAGAATGTCATCAACAATATTTCAGGGCAATTGGAGTGCTTTCAATTCAAATCAAATTTATTAGGCCTGAATAGAATAGCCAATTCTGCCAAATTAAATCAAAATGGTTTTTAAGAAATGTTTTCATCACTAGTACATATAATGCAGTATGTTTGCATGTGTTCAGTGGCATAGGGATCGCCATAGCAGCCATAGAAATGGCTATGGGGCCCTACACCACTGGGGGCCCGCCACCGACTGAGGTTTAAAAAAATATATATATATATTTTGTGGAGTGGGCCAGGCGTGGCGCTGTGATAGGGGGCAGTCGGAGCCGGAGGCAGAGAGGCAGTCTGGGCGGCGGTTCATATAATTAGTCCTGGCCGGAAGTGGAGGAGGCGGAGTCGCGGACTCAGAGCGGGACGTACAACGAAGGCAAAGCTGCGAGGCGAGCTGCTGGAGTCGGTCGGTTCAAGTGGCTGAGGTGAGGACTCAGGGCTGGCTGTGGTCTGGCTGGGGAGTGGGACTGAGCCTGTCACTGTATCTGTAGCGGTGTGTGTCTGACCGAAGAGGCAGCGTCAGTCAGTGGAGTACTGGAGACTAGTGTAGTGGAAAAGCGGAGACTGGAGTAAAAGTTATTTCATCTGTGTGTGCGAGGTACAGCCGAATCTCAGCATCTTCCCTAATCCCTATTCACACAGATACCTGATAAAGCCTGGCAGGCGCAGCTGCATTATTTAATAATGTGGTGTGGTAATGGTTAATGGCATTTTGGCGAAGACACAGCCATCTAATCCTATCTGAGGGGTCTGTATTACTGGAGTTATTTCATCTGTGTGTGTGAGCTACGGCCGGATCTCAGCATCTTCCCTATTCACACATATACCTGCTCAAGCCTGGCAGGCGCAACTGCGCCCGCATTATTTAATAGTGTGGTGTGGTAATGGTTAATGGCATTGGCGAAGACACAGCCACCTAATCCTATCTGAGGGGTCTGTAGCACAAGAAGGTGAAAGTACATATCGTGGGGTGTGTATGTGTATTAGACAGAATGTAGGGATATGTATCTTGTGTAGTTTGGGTATTAGGGAGAGTAAGGGGTATATATCTTGTGCTGATACAGAGCCGCTCTTCACCTACACATGTATCAGCCCTAGATATATACCCCTTACTCTCCCTAATACCCAAACTACACAAGATATATATCCCTACCTTCTGTCTAATACACATACACACCCCACGATATGTAGTTTCACCTTCTTGTGTTACAGACCCCTGTACAATTTGACAATCTTCTTTAATACACAGACATTTAGATTCATACATTTCCTACACTGGCACAAATGCGTTGCCAGTGACCACCTGTCTGTGCTCAGTCCTACGCGTAACCGTCGCAAGTGCATGAGGAGCTGCGTATGTGGCGGCGAGGTCTGAGAGGTATGTGAGGGTGGGAGATCCGGGGGGGGAATCATAATTTTTTTTTGCTATGGGGCCCAGTCATTTCTAGCTACGCCCCTGCATGTGTTAGTGAAAAGTTACAAAACAGTAATATCTTAATTAATGCAGGATGACTCTTCCAATGTTAGCACATACCTCCTGCATTCCAGACTTCCCCAGTCTGTCATCACTAGTTCACTAGATTTAATTACTCTCCATATTCTAGACATAGTCTTGTTAAAGGGTATTAGGCCAGTATTACAATCTTGGGGGCATTCTAACATAAGTGAGTTATTCTACCTTATTACAACAGTTCACTAAACATTTCACCTATTATTAGAATAGCTTTGCTTCAGGCTATTTCTAATGCAGCCATTATAATAATTTTCTTTACTTAGAAAACATTTCATGTGTGCTTAAAACATCTAGTAAGTATTTAACTTAACATTATACTGTACTATGGATATCTTTCACCGATCATTCCAGTTGATATCTGGAGGTATTAAGTTACACTGCAGGGATTGGATTACTCTAAAGCTCATCATACAAATTAAAGTACATATTTTACTGGTCATACACAATACAATCGGCTAGAACCAAGTTTGATTGGATTGGCCGATGATCTAATGTGTATAATGGCATCCCACAATTTCCAGACAATAGATGTTAAGGAACAGAAGTATGCAGTAATGTTGGGTTTCATCAAAACTACGTAATCTGTGTTTCCTCATGGCAGATAAGATGCGGCTCTCTCTCACTGAATACACAGGCACACATAGCTGAGCAAGTTAAATAGCTGGACGAATGCTGTATTGCATTATACTGTAGGGATGGTTGTGTCTGGAAATTTATGGCATACCAACAGGATTAGCCATAAATGTACCATAGGTGTGGGTCCCACCTCTAGGACCCCATCCTATCCCAAGAACAGGACACTGTCACACACCATTGAGAATGGAAAGGAGGCTGTGTATGCACAGCTTCCTCCATTCATTACTAAGAGACTTCCAAAAATGTTGATAATTTGTATGTAGCATTAATAGAATGTCTTACCTGAAACTGTTACTGAGAAACTAATATGTGCCCTGTTGTGTGTAATGTGAATATTTTTAGATAACTTTTATTAGGAAGAGTTTCCTCAAAACAGAACACTTGTGAAAAACACAATATCCACAACATAAAATCCCACAAGCAAACCCCTATCCCTCTCTTAAACCCCCCTTCCCTCCCACTTCCCTCCCTTCCCTCTGGTCTGTTGAACAAAGAATAGTCCCCAGTCCATGCCTTCCAAGAGTTCTCTGACAAATTCCAGCTCCTTGATTCCCCACTTGATGTTTTCGCTTTCAGAAGTATCACATACATCGGATCACCGACACCACTCATACATCCTAACCTAATACAAGCTACTGATCAAAAGTATACTGAGTAGAACACTTGATATCATCCTTAAACTAACATCCAATCTCCATTCATTGATGAACATATCTTGTTAAAGCAGCAATCTTTAGGTTTTATTTCCTGAAAAATAAAAGTTTCCTTAAACTAAAGGAAAATACAGTAATAAGAATTAGAAGGTTTCTAACAAGCTGTGAAGGGAATTTAAATGTCCACTCTTTAGCTTCTCACTCAATAACACCACCTGGAGCTAACATCACCAAAAAAGGCTACAGTACATTTATAGTAAATAAATAATACTGGGAATTGTCAATTAAAAGTTGTATTAATTTCAATGCGTACAGCTCAACTGTGACTTTCCAATATCCTCTATTCACAATTTTGATGGTCTTCTTTATCTATGGCATCTACTAGATGTGATCTAGCCATACATATTTTTGTCAAATATTGGAAAGGCATAATGGGACATGCAGCTATTAGAGCTATAGCTATCATAATGTGACTTCTACAAGCAAGATGGTAGGCAAATTACCACATATCAGCCAAACCAGAGAATCCTCCAGAAGATGGAGTAATCTAGCTGTAGACTGTAGCTGTTTCAGGGTTCTTGACCCTTGTAAATAGAAGCAGCATACTAGATGGCTGGATGAAACACTTTAGACAAATGAGAGTTACTGTCTCTCATTGAAGAGACCTAGCAATAGCATGGAGAACTATTTTCAGGTAATGTTCCATGGGAAAATTAGCTCATATCAGTCAAACAAGAGACTCCTCCACAGAGAAGAATCTGTAAACAGTTGTTTTGAGGTCTCTGTCCCTAATAAGTAGACAGCAGTGTACTGGTAGGCTAGATGAAATATCTGCCTTGATGATCCTCCATACATCCATTGGGTTTCCACAGTAAGACATGAGAGACAATATCAAAAAGAAGCTGTACTAGTCTCTTTGCTTGTAGGAACTTGAAGAACCCTGGTACAATGTGGACTAGACTATGGAGTAAGTTCACGTTTCTTCTAGATTTTTTCTTTAACCAGCTAAACTAATGGACAGTATGAAATGTGGTCAGGAAATTGTGACTTTTAGTGTATTAATCTCAACCTCTCTGAAGCATTTTCCCAGACACCACCAAATTCTGCTTTTACTTCTTAACTTGAACCCTCTAATTCCTGACCTCTCAGTGATTCCTGAAGAATCATCTTGGATGAGTTTATGCTTGCACACATAGATAACAGTATGCTTACAAGTCTATATCTATATGTTTCTTAAGAACAGAGGCACTTTGTGCTATAAACATATTCTACCGGACTTTGGCTAATGTAACATAAATAAATGCCATGCCACTCAATGTAATGACTACTGCAGATGCACAAATGAAAGAGCTGCAGATACAGATGTAACTGTAATAATTTCACAGATTGAGTTATTTTCTATCGCTTTGTATCCCATTTGGGACAATAACTTGGCTGCATCTGCTTGAAAGATGGACAGAGATCTCTAGAATGAAAGACATGTGTTTGTTGACCACTGACCCTAGGATGGGAGTGTTATTACAGGTGGTTATACAAGAGATTGCTATAGAAGAGTGCTCATATCCTCTTCTAAGAATGTGGATAGACAAATGTTAGCATGCTAATAGAAATGTTCTATTTTCTTATTGCCGAATGTGGATACACATACGCTAAGAATTACATGTCAGCAGCTACTGTTGCCTACCAATAAAAATAATAATACTACCATATACTAATGCTTCTTATGTTAGTCATTTCTTTAAAAATATTTCTCATGCAAAAAAATACAACTATGTATATACGGTATATATACAGGGTGGGCCATTTATATGGATACACCTTAATAAAATGGGAATGGTTGCTGATATTAACTTCCTGTTTGTGGCACATTAGTATATGTGAGGGGGGAAACTTTTCAAGATGGGTGGTGACCATGGCGGCCATTTTGAAGTTGGACATTTTGAATCCAACTTTTGTTTTTTCAATAGGAAGAGGGTCATGTGACACATCAAACTTATTGGGAATTTCACACGAAAAACAATGATGTGCTTGGTTTTAACCTACCTTTTTCTTTCATGAGTTATTTAAAAGTTTCTGACCACTTATAAAATGTGTTCAATGTGCTGCCCATTGTGTTGGATTGTCAATGCAACCCTCTTCTCCCAAATCTTCACACATTGATAGCAACACCGCAGGAGAAATGCTAGCACAGGTTTCCAGTATCCGTAGTTTCAGGTGCTGCACCATTGATGGTATGGTGTGGTATATGGGGTACAAAGATAGTGGGGCCATTCTTCATCAATGGAAACCTCAAGGTCACTAGATATGCGAAATTGCTACATGATGATGTGTTTCCCTCTTTATGCACTGAAGCTGGCACGTTCCCTGAGTTTTTCTAGCAAGATGGTGCATCACCACATTATGGGTGTCAGGTCCGAGCATTCCTAGATGAACAGTTTCCTGGAAAGTGGATTGGTCGTCGTGGGCCAGTTGAATGGCCCCCAAGGTCTCCTGATCTGACCCCCTTAGACTTTTATCTTTGGGGTCATCTGAAGGCAATTGTCTATGCTGTGAAGATACGAGATGTGCAGCACCTGAAACTACGGATACTGGAAGCCTGTGCTAGCATTTCTCCTGCGGTGTTGCTATCAGTGTGTGAAGAGTGGGAGAAGAGGGTTGCATTGACAATCCAACACAATGGGCAGCACATTGAACACATTTTATAAGTGGTCAGAAACTTGTAAATAACTCATGAAAGAATAAAGTTATGTTAAAACCAAGCACACCATTGTTTTTCTTGTGAAATTCCCAAAAAGGTTGATGTGTCACATGACCCTCTTTCTATTGAAAAAAACAAAAGTTGGATTCAAAATGTCCGACTTCAAAATGGCCGCCATGGTAACAACCCATCTTGAAAAGTTTCCCCCCTCACATATACTAATGTGTCACAAACAGGAAGTTTATATCAGCAACCATTCACATTTTATTAAGGTGTATCCATATAAATTAGGAAAAAGAGAATACAGCGGCTCACCCTCTCTCTATATGGAACAGGTGCTCACCCCCAGGTCCCACCCTCAAGACCAGTGGTAGAGTAAAATATAGCAAGTATGGGGGGGCACTCACAAAAGGGACCACCACAGCAGTGACAGTGATTGTACACTTTAATCTGTTAAAATTTTAAGAACATACCCCTAAAATCATACAAATACATATACCACATATAACCCACACTCAGTCTCTGCGTCAAATGCGTAAGTAATCAAATATAGAACCGCGTGCAAAAGATGTATTATAGTAATGCCACCAGTTCTGTAGATAAATGCGCCAGCAACAGTGTACTGCTTAGGTGCAGTGATTCAATGCACCACTTCAATGTCCAGAGCACTTGATATAGTAAAGCACAGGTCCAAAACAATGCGGTATGGCCCCACAATCGTGGGTATGACTCACTTGCCTCTACAGTGCTCAGAATCGAGCCCGGTCTTACCCGTCTTCACTGCCTCCTCCGCAGCGGCGATCCAGGCGGCCGCTCACCACACAGCGTCTCACGTGGTGTGCTCGGCCTAAACGTGGCGTCCCACGTGACCTGGTTGCCTTGGGGACCGGATACACGCTCGTATGACGTCACTATTGAGCGACTGCCTTGGAATCCGTACGTGATGCTTGGTTTACTTTGCTTTTGCTTTTGAAGTAGCCGGCTTCTTCTTTCTTTAGATGGATCCACGCTCACTTCCAACCGCCAGACGCGTTTCAGGGTCCTACACCCCTTCCTCAGTGGCCAACTGAGTGAGCGGATCCTCACTCCTTTTAAATGGGATAACCCCGCCCACATTTCTCCATATTCCTTATATCATTGTATTCTATGGAGTGGATTTGCCCCTTGTGGAGTGGGTTCCTATTTCCAGTACATGGATCATACGTTCATATGTCAGTTCGTTATACATATTTAAAACAATAAATACCCCTAACAATGTATCTATTACATATACATAGATAAAAATGAATTAAAATACATAAATTAGATACTGAAGAAGACTGCAAGGTCATATCTTCTATCCGCATAGAAAACGCAATAAAAACGCAATAAAAACGCATATATGTATATTGCGTTTTGCATATAAGGCGAACATACTCATTCGGGGGAACTATATTATTCATCCCGAAGGACCGATGAGTGAGACTGGGGAGCCTTCCGGCGAGGAGGGGAGATCACAGTGTCGATAAACGACACAGTGAAGACGGGTAAGACCGGGCTCGATTCTGAGCACTGTAGAGGCAAGTGAGTCATACCCACGATTGTGGGGCCATACCGCATTGTTTTGGACCTGTGCTTTACTATATCAAGTGCTCTGGACATTGAAGTGGTGCATTGAATCACTGCACCTAAGCAGTACACTGTTGCTGGCGCATTTATCTACAGAACTGGTGGCATTACTATAATACATCTTTTGCACGCGGTTCTATATTTGATTACTTACGCATTTGACGCAGAGACTGAGTGTGGGTTATATGTGGTATATGTATTTGTATGATTTTAGGGGTATGTTCTTAAAATTTTAACAGATTAAAGTGTACAATCACTGTCACTGCTGTGGTGGTCCCTTTTGTGAGTGCCCCCCCATACTTGCTGTATCCATATAAATGGCCCACCCTGTACAGGGAGTGCAGAATTATTAGGCAAGTTGTATTTTTGAGGATTAATTTTATTATTGAACAACAACCATGTTCTCAATGAACCCAAAAAACTCATTAATATCAAAGCTGAATATTTTTGGAAGTAGTTTTTAGTTTGTTTTTAGTTTTAGCTATTTTAGTGGGATATCTGTGTGTGCAGGTGACTATTACTGTGCATAATTATTAGGCAACTTAACAAAAAACAAATATATACCCATTTCAATTATTTATTTTTACCAGTGAAACCAATATAACATCTCAACAATCACAAATATACATTTCTGACATTCAAAAACAAAACAAAAACAAATCAGTGACCAATATAGCCACCTTTCTTTGCAAGGACACTCAAAAGCCTGCCATCCATGGATTCTGTCAGTGTTTTGATCTGTTCACCATCAACATTGCGTGCAGCAGCAACCACAGCCTCCCAGACACTGTTCAGAGAGGTGTACTGTTTTCCCTCCTTGTAAATCTCACATTTGATGATGGACCACAGGTTCTCAATGGGGTTCAGATCAGGTGAACAAGGAGGCCATGTCATTAGATTTTCTTCTTTTATACCCTTTCTTGCCAGCCACGCTGTGGAGTACTTGGACGCGTGTGATGGAGCATTGTCCTGCATGAAAATCATGTTTTTCTTGAAGGATGCAGACTTCTTCCTGTACCACTGCTTGAAGAAGGTGTCTTACAGAAACTGGCAGTAGGACTGGGAGTTGAGCTTGACTCCATCCTCAACCCGAAAAGACCCCACAAGCTCATCTTTGATGATACCAGCCCAAACCAGTATTCCACCTCCACCTTGCTGGCGTCTGAGTCGGACTGGAGCTCTCTGCCCTTTACCAATCCAGCCACGGGCCCATCCATCTGGCCCATCAAGACTCACTCTCATTTCATCAGTCCATAAAACCTTAGAAAAATCAGTCTTGAGATATTTCTTGGCCCAGTCTTGACGTTTCAGCTTGTGTGTCTTGTTCAGTGGTGGTCGTCTTTCAGCCTTTCTTACCTTGGCCATGTCTCTGAGTATTGCACACCTTGTGCTTTTGGGCACTCCAGTGATGTTGCAGCTCTGAAATATGGCCAAACTGGTGGCAAGTGGCATCTTGGCAGCTGCACGCTTGACTTTTCTCAGTTCATGGGCAGTTATTTTGCGCCTTGGTTTTTCCACACGCTTCTTGCGACCCTGTTGACTATTTTGAATGAAACGCTTGATTGTTCGATGATCACGCTTCAGAAGCTTTGCAATTTTAAGAGTGCTGCATCCCTCTGCAAGATATCTCACTATTTTTGACTTTTCTGAGCCTGTCAAGTCCTTCTTTTGACCCATTTTGCCAAAGGAAAGAAAGTTGTCTAATAATTATGCACACCTAATATAGGGTGTTGATGTCATTAGACCACACCCCTTCTCATTACAGAGATGCACATCACCTAATATGCTTAATTGGTAGTAGGCTTTCGAGCCTATACAGCTTGGAGTAAGACAACATGCATAAAGAGGATGATGTGGTCAAAATACTAATTTGCCTAATAATTCTGCACTCCCTGTATATATAAATATAAAACTATGAATTAACACGTGGAATTATATACATAACAAACAAGTGTGAAACAACTGAAAATATGTCATATTCTAGGTTCTTCAAAGTAGCCACCTTTTGCTTTGATTACTGCTTTGCATACTCTTGGCATTCTCTTGATGAGCTTCAAGAGGTAGTCCCCTGAATTGGTCTTCCAACAGTCTTGAAGGAGTTCCCAGAGATGCTTAGCACTTGTTGGCCCTTTTGCCTTCACTCTGCGGTCCAGCTCACCCCAAACCATCTCGATTGGGTTCAGGTCCGGTGACTGTGGAGGCCAGGTCATCTGGCGCAGCACCCCATCACTCTCCTTCATGGTTAAATAGCCCTTACTTTCAAAGTTTTCCCAATTTTTCGGCTGACTGACTGACCTTCATTTCTTAAAGTAATGATGGCCACTCGTTTTTCTTTACTTAGCTGCTTTTTTCTTGCCATAATACAAATTCTAACAGTCTAGTACTATCAGCTGTGTATCCACCTGACTTCTCCTCAACGCAACTGATGGTCCCAACCCCATTTATAAGGCAAGAAATCCCACCTATTAAACCTGACAGGGCACACCTGTGAAGTGAAAACCATTTCAGGGGACTACCTGTCAGGACTCGAACCTGTGGCCAGTCATGTCCCAGGCGGTAGCTCTACCCACTAGGCTACCGTCTCTCCCTGGACTGTTCTCTAGCTAACTTCTAACTACCTCTCTTGTCCTTGCCTTGACCTGCTGATTATTCCAATCTCTTGCACCTGCTACTTCCCTATAAAACCCAGCCCTTGAACACAGCCCTTTGCTGGTTATTGTGCCTCCAAGCCTGTAGCAAGCTTCCTCTCTGCTCCTCCACCGCTATTGCTGATTTACCATCGTTGCCAACCCGGACCGTTTTGACCTCGCTGAATTGCCGCCTGCATTGACTTACTGCTTACCACCGACCACGCCTCCGTCTACTCCTGCTGTTACCTCGCTGCCATCTCTGCTGCCGACCCGGACTGATCGACCGCGCTACCTGCCTCCTGCTTCTGTGGGCCTCTGCCACTGGACTCCATACTTCCAGCTCGGGTGTCCTCAGACTCAGGTGAGCCTCGATTGACACTACTCCCTAACACTACCTCTTGAAGCTCATCAAGAGAATGCCAAGAGTGTGCAAAGCAGTAATCAAAGCAAAAGGTGGCTTCTTTGAAGAACCTAGAATATGACATATTTTCAGTTGTTTCACACTTGTTTGTTATGTATATAATTCCACATGTGTTAATTCATAGTTTTGATGCCTTCAGTGTGAATCTACAATTTTTATAGTCATGAAAATAAAGAAAACTCTTTGAATGAGAAGGTGTGTCCAAACTTTTGGTCTGACTGAGGGCCCTCATCTGTGTGGTAACGACTGGGTTTTTCAACAGGACAACACTACAGTACACAATGCCCGAAGGACAAGGGACTTCTTCCAGGAGAATAACATCACTCTTTTGGCCCATCCTGCATGTTCCCCTGATCTAAATCCAATTGAGAACCTTTGGGGATGGATGGCAAGGGAAGTTTACAAAAATGGACAACAGTTCCAGACAGTAGATGGCCTTCGTGCGGCCGTCTTCACCACTTGGAGAAATGTTCCCACTCACCTCATGGAAACGCTTGCATCAAGCATGCCGAAACGAATTTTGGAAGTGATAAACAATAACGGTGGAGCTACTCATTACTGAGTTCAGGTTTGGAAGTTGGATTTCTGTTTTGGGGGGGTTTCATTTTTTTTTGGAGGTGTGGTCCTAAACTTTTGATCAGCTGAAAAACAGCCTGTTTCAGTTTATTCGTTGTTTTCATTAAATTGAATGCTCAAAAAATGTTTTGTCTCACTCCCATTTCTTCTTGTTGCATGTTGAAGCTCTACTTGGAACCTTGTTAAGATCCAGCCATGCTAAATATGATTTTTTGCCATTTTTCAAGTGGTCTTAAACTTTCGATCAGGACTGTATATATACAGTTGCAAGAAAAAGTATGTGAACCCTTTGGAATGACATAGATTTCTTCACAAATTGGTCATAAAATGTGATCTGATCTTCATCTAAGTCACAACAATAGACAATCACAGTCTGCTTAAACTAATAACACACAAAGAATTAAATGTTACCATGTTTTTTTGAACACACCATGTAAACATTCACAGTGCAGGTGGAAAAAGTATGTGAACCCCTAGACTAATGACATCTCCAAGAGCTAATTGGAGTGAGGTGTCAGCCAACTGGAGTCCAATCAATGAGATGAGATCGGAGGTGTTGGTTACAGCTTCCCTGCGCTATAAAAAACACACACCAGTTCTGGGTTTGCTTTTCACAAGAAGCATTGCCTGATGTGAATGATGCTTCGCAGAAAAGAGCTCTCAGAAGCCCTACGATTAAGAATTGTTGACTTGCATAAAGCTGGAAAGGGTTATAAAAGTATCTCCAAAAGCCTTGCTGTTCATCAGTCCACGGTAAGACAAATTGTCTATAAATGGAGAAAGTTCAGCACTGCTGCTACTCTCCCTAGGAGTGGCCGTCCTGTAAAGATGACTGCAAGAGCACAGCGCAGACTGCTCAATGAGGTGAAGAAGAATCCTAGAGTGTCAGCTAAAGACTTACAAAAGTCTCTGGCATATGCTAACATCCCTGTTAGCGAATCTACGATACGTAAAACACTAAACAAGAAAGGATTTCATGGGAGGATACCACAGAGGAAGCCACTGCTGTCCAAAAAAAACATTGCTGCACATTTACAGTTTGCACAAGAGCATCTGGATGTTCCACAGCAGTACTGGCAAAATATTCTGTGGACAGATGAAACCAAAGTTGAGTTGTTTGGAAGAAACACACAACACTATGTGTGGAGAAAAAGAGGCACAGCACACCAACATCAAAACCTCATCCCGCTGCTTTGCTGCGTCAGGGCCTGGACGGATTGCTATCATCGAAGGAAAAATGAATTCCCAAGTTTATCAAGACATTTTGCAGGAGAACTTAAGGCCATCTGTCCACCAGCTGAAGCTCAACAGAAGATGGGTGTTGCAACAGGACAACGATACAAAGCATAGAAGTAAATCAACAACAGAATGGCTTAAACAGAAGAAAATACGCCTTCTGGAGTGGCCTAGTCAGAGTCCTGACCTCAACCCGATTGAGATGCTGTGGCATGACCTCAAGAAAGCGATTCACACCAGACATCCCAAGAATATTGCTGAACTGAAACAGTTCTGTAAAGAGGAATGGTCAAGACTTACTCCTGACCGTTGTGCACGTCTGATCTGCAACTACAGGAAACGTTTGGTTGAAGTTATTGCTGCCAAAGGAGGTTCAACCGGTTATTAAATGCAAGGGTTCACATACTTTTTCCACCTGCACTATGAATGTTTACATGGTGTGTTCAATAAAAACATGGTAACATTTAATTATTTTTGTGTTATTAGTTTAAGCAGACTGTGATTGTCTATTGTCGTGACTTAGATGAAGATCAGATCACATTTTATGACCAATTTGTGCAGAAATCCATATCATTCCAAAGGGTTCACATACTTTTTCTTGCAACTGTATATATATATATATTCAGTAAATATATGTTTTACTTTGCCTCCCTCTTTTATTCTTACTGGGCATTACCATTAACCTTCTCAAGGAGTCAGTCCCTATACAATCTGACACTGTCAGCACTGACTAGGCAAAGAGTGTGTTGGAAAATCACTGAAAATGGTGCACTACAATGCTAGATGCAATTGATAATATATTGCTAAACCCTCACACTGATATTAAAATGGGACTTTCACCAATATATTATTTTATCAAGAACATACCGGAGCCCGTGCACCCCATCAAGGTATCTCAATGTGGCACGGGACCTAACGCTAACCTACCTATGCCATATAGACAATTTATGATAGGTGCATAAAGTCTAACACACAGCCAGCAGCTCCCAGTTACCTTCAGCGTGAAATTACACATACAATGGGAGGAGGGAAGAGGCTGTGAGTCCGACCGATAACTGGCTCATGTGATGCAGGCTGCCCAGGTGCACCTGAATGTTACCCATAGATCAAAATTAAGGCACATTCAAACCTGAGGTTGCCTTACCTCCAGGCATACATATACAAACAAAATCACAGAATAAAGTGGTCAAAAGGATTTGTAGGATGTTTATGTGGTACATATGGTCCGCTGCCGGCATCCTCCGTTGTATGTATTTTTTGCTGGGGATTGATGTTAGCAACGGATCACATGGGCAGGATTTGCTCCCCCGGGTAAAAATGCACTACAGCATTAGGGGTTTTGAGCATTTTTGCCTTTTGACCACTTTATTCTGTGATTTTGTATGTATATGTATGCCTAGAGGTGAGGCACTGTGCCTTAATTTTGATCTATGGGTAACATTCAGGTGCACCTGGACAGCCTGCATCACATGACCCAGTTAAAGGTGTGACTCACAGCCTTCTCTCTCCTCCCAGTGTATGTGTGATTTCACACTGGAGGTAACTGGGAGCTGCTGGCTGTGTGTCGGACTTTATGCACATAGAAACATAGAAACATAGAATGTGTCGGCAGATAAGAACCATTTGGCCCATCTAGTCTGCCCAATATACTGAATACTATGGATTGCCCCCGGCCCTATCTTATATGAAGGATGGCCTTATGCCTATCCCATGCATGCTTAAACCCCTTATGCATGCTTAAACCCCTTATGCACCTATCATAAATTGTCCATACGGCATAGGTAGGTTAGCGTTAGGTCCTGTGCCACATTGAGATACCTTGACGGGGTGTGCGGGTCCGGTATGTTCTTGATATAAGAATATATTGGCAAAAGTCTCATTGTAATATCAGTGTGAGGGTTTAGCCATATATTGTCAACTGCATTTACCATTGTAGAGCACCATTTTCAGTGATTTTCTGTTTATTATAAGCCCCACCTGCACATTTGTCTTACATGTGGTCCGTTGCGGGCATCCTCCATTGTATGCATTTTTTGCTGGGGATTGCTGTTGGGAACGAATTATATGTGCAGGATTTGCTCCCCCGGTTAGTAATACGCTACAGCATGTGGGGTTTTGAGAATCTTTTGCCTTTTGTCCACTTTATTCTGGGACAGAGTGTGGTGGGACACAAAATGAACAGCCAACACCCAGTAGTGAACATATTCATACGTTTCTAGAAGGAATAACCAAGCGACAATGCACAGTTCTAAATAAAGGTGGCCCAGATTTGTCACATTATGGGGAACATAAACTATACAGTACATTTCAGGAGAGGTGAGAGGTTCTCTCTACATTTATTAGTTAACTTGAACAGAATTTGTCAATATAACATCTGCATGATGTTCTGATTCATCAATTACATAGAATCTTCTGGAATAGTACCCAATATACTACTAATGTGCTCATGTAGAGGCTATTTTAGCACTGTGATCCCTCTTGGCCAGTTAACAGCTCTGAGAGAAGTAATGGGACATGTGTCGAAACTCATTGGTATATATGATGCATTCAAGGACTCATAATTGCATATGGCACAATTCATTTGGTCCCTGTGAAGTACTTTGGGGGCCATTGCATGGATATTGTAATTCTTTCTATAGGAAGACATCATATTCTTGGTTATCTATGTGTATTTTCAAGATGCCTTATAAGTATCCAATTGTATTGTATAAGAGTGCCATATGTTTTCTATCTGTCTACATTGGTCATTCTGTATAGTACATGTGCACATGGAAAAACCTCTTTTTACATATTAGATAAGCTGATTTTAACATTGTAAGGACCCTTTCATTGTCTGTGTCCTGTATAGTAGTCCATAAAGGTTGGCAATATGCCTGGTACTGTGATTGAAATTGCTGCCACTCATTCCTTGGCATTCTTATCTTAGAGCTCTGAGTATTGAGCGTTTCCATTCACAGTTCATGGTGTTTTCTTCCTTTGATCCGGTTTCTTCCCTTTCCCAGATCTCCTATGATTTATTGGGGCATTATCACGAGGGTGTCAAGAGCCACGCCTGACTCCGTTATACCCGGGGTCAGGAAGTCGCAGCGGGTGGCTGCGCGCTCGATGTACAAAGACAGTGCTGTTTCGTAATGGTAGCTTTCTGGGTTTGCCTTGCAATCCTTTTTGGCTCACTCAGGGATCCGTAGCTTCTCCTCCTCAGCTGTTTCTTGTCCAGCAATCCCAATCTCCTTATATTCCCATCTCTCACTTCTCTGGTTGCCAGATATAGAGCTTCCTGCCTGGACTTCTATACTGACCCACTGGAGCTGTGTAGTTGTGTTCCCTGGTTGTTGTTCCAGAACATTACCCTCCGGATCCCTGTTGGGCCTTGGTGGTCTGTTGTTGTCGCCCACCTGGGATTATATGTTTGTCTGTATTGTCTGTCCTCTCCTTTTCCTCTTAGTGTCAGTGGTGCGGACTAGTGATCCCACCGCCTCGTTCACTACTCAGGGCTCATCCTAGGGAAAGCCAGGGTTTAGGCACGTGATCGGCGTACGGGTGAGGAACCCGTCTAGGGACGTCAGGCCAGTCAGGTGCCAGTCGCAAGGTGAGTCAGGGGTCACCACCTTTCCCTCTCCCTTGGACAGGGCCTTCCCATTTTCCCTCCCTTTGCGTGACGCCGGTCATTACAGGCATCAGCCTGATTTTTATGTAGAAAGCCAACCTTGCCCACACTTTAAACAACAGATAATATAACTTTAAGCAATGTTATTCTTACATTTAAAAGTAATCATTGCTAATTTAGCTGATTGCATCAAGAAAATTAAAATGAATTAATTTATTCTGCCATTCTTAAACAGCCTCAAGCTGTCTGAAATATCCCATCTACGTTGTCATTTAGCTAACCTATTATTGTTTCTATGTGTATGAATTATCAATGCATTATCACATCTCTTCATATCATACTCGATTTCATTTCCAGTCTTCTACCTCTAATTGCTCTTACCATCCATATGAAGTCAGCCATAAATGCTTCCCTATTGCATTGTCAATGGATTGTAGTAAATTGATCAATCCCAGCTACCTAGGAAAATGTTGAATTCATACTTTTCATAACAAAGTCTAGTTGTATTTCTTTTGCAATCAACTCAATTAGGAATAAATTTGTGCATTTTTTGCCAAATAAATTAGATCTAACATATTAGCTTGAGAAGACATCAAAGTGAATTTACTAGGTTCATTAACTTAGCAAATTAACTTACAGAAAATTGTGCTTCTCTGTAATAGATTAAGGCAGTATTCCGTTGGGTTTTTCAAACACACACAACATATTTTGTCTCACATAAGTAGATAATAGATGCTATGAAATGCTTGTGCTATCGATGCTCTTACAACTTGAATTTTAAAACACCCACCAGCCTTGGGAGACATATATACTTTCCGTCAAGAAATCTAAAATTCGCACAGATTTCTTTTTATTGCTATTGATTTTAAGAATGCTAAGTAAATACTCATGATCAAAAAAAATCTGTGTTCTTTAGCTCCAGCAGAGGGACAAATTGTTACCGCTCTTGATGATACTGAATTAATGCTACTCTGATGCTATTTCTCAAAACACAACCCCTTTGGTGTCCCAGCGTGGCTCCTATCTTTTTCTGAGAATTAGCAGAGTCCATGTGTTTGTTAAATGAGACTTATAGCTAAAATACCAGTTGCTTTTAAATGAAAGTACACCATGTAATATTTACAACTATTGTGTATATGGCACATTTTCTTTATCTACCAGAACTCGACATATACTGAGATATCATAGCAATAGTATTTTATTATTTTATCTAAAAATTGTAAGGGTTATTTATTAAAATAAATTATAAAATGGAGTTACAATGAGTGATCTTTAAAATGTAGGCATCTGAAGGCTGTGAACCTTTGACATGGAAAAAATATTTTTACATGTATAGTAGTGATTACTTGAGTTAACAAAATCAGCACTAAGCTTCCTTCTACAATAGTTCTTGTGCTGCTAGATACTGAGTAGAGTTGAGTGATTCGAAGCTGATGAAGAGGAATTTGTTTAGAATTTCAGGAAAATTTTGATTTGCAATGAATGCGAATTTCCTTGTGCTTCGTGGTAACAAATCGCATTTTTCCTAAAATGACGGCTACACGTGTGAGGACTGAGGACATGGGGCAAGAAAATCTGGGAAGGCAGAATCACCCAGATTGACATGCAGCCAATCAGTAGCCAGCCAGCCCTGTGATGTCACAGCCCTATAAATACGTCGGCCATCTTACAGTCAGACATTTTCCAGCATTTACAGTGCAGGGACAGATGTGTGAAGGCGCTAGGGACAGCTATTGGAAAAACAATTGTGGAAAAAAAAGAGAAAACGATTTATAAGTGCAGGGAAAGGATAGGGAGGTATCATTTCACAGCATCTTAGTGCAGGGAGAGACGTCAGAAGGCGCTAGGGACATTGATAGGAAAGTGATTTACAAGTGCAGGGAACGATTATTTAGGGATCCAAATAGTCATTAGACAGCTCTGTCATTCAAGCTTTTTGTTATTGGGCTGCAAGTCTTATGTTTAAAAGCCTTTAGAGGCTTATGTCTTAGTATATTATTTAGTACTACAAGAAAAATATATACGCATTTCACTTCTGCAGTTATTTCTATTGAAAGCATATAGGGGTGTATTTCAATAACAAAGAAAAATATATACGCACTGCACAGTTGCAGTTATTTCTGGTGAAAGCGTATAGGGGCATATATCATTAAAAAAATTAAAATATATACGCACTGCACTGTTACAGTTATTTCTGTTGAAAGCATATAGGGGCATATTTCAGTAAAAAAAGACAAATATATACGCACTGTACTGTTGCAGTTATTTCTGGTGAAAGCATATAGGGGCGAATTTCAGTACTACCAGAAAAATATATACGCACTTCACTATTTAATTGTTTTCTGGTTAAAGTGTATAGTGGCTTATTTCATTCCAACAAGAAATATATATTCTCAGGTCACTTCTGCAGTTATTTCTGGTGAAAGCGTATAGGGGCGCATTACAGTAAAAAAATATATATATATACGCACTGCACTGTTGCAGTTATTTCTGTTTAAAGCGTATAGGGGCGTATTATAGTGAAAAAAAAGAGAGAAAAATATATATGCACTGCACTGTTGCAGTTATTTCTTGTAAAAGCGTAAAGGTGCATATTACAGTAAAAAAATAAAAATAAAAAAGCACTGCACTTTTGCAATTATTTTTGGTGAAAGCGTATAGGGGTGTATTTCATAACTACAAGAAAATTATATATGCACTTCACTCTTTGATTGTTTTCTGGTCAAAGCATATAGTGGCCTTTTTCAGTCCAACAATAAAAATATATACGCACTGCACTGTTGCAGTTATTTCTTGTAAAAGCGTAAAGGGACATATTACAGTAAAAAAAGAAAAATATATAAGCACTGCACTGTTGCAGTTATTTCTGGTGAAAGCGTATAGGGGTGTATTTGAGAACTACAAGAAAATTATATGCCTACTTCACTCTTTGATTGTTTTCTGGTCATAGCGTATAGTGGCCTATTTCTGTCCAACAATAAAAATATATACGCGCTGCACTTTTGCAGTTATTTCTGTTTAAAGCGTATAGGGGCATATTACAGTAAAAAAAGAAAAATATATACGCACTGCACTTTTGCAGTTATTTCTGTTTAAAGTGTATAGGGGCATTTTACAGTAAAAAAAATAAATTATATATATATATATATACACACTACACTGTTGCAGTTATTTCTGGTGAAAGCTTATAGGGGCGTATTTCAGTCCAACAAGAAAAATATATACGCATTTCACTTCTGCACTCATTTCTGTTGAAAACGTATAGGGGCGTACTTCATTAAAAAATATATATATATATATACGCACCTCACTGTTGCAGTTTTTTCTGGTGAAAGCATTTAAGGGCATATTTCAGAACTACAAGAAAAATATATACACATTTTACTCTTTGATTGTTTTCTAGTCAAAGCGTATAGTGGCCTATTTCAGTCTAACAAGAAAAATATATACCCACTGCACTGTTGCAGTTATTTCTGTTTAAAGCGTATAAGGGTGTATTACAGTAAAGATAAATATATATGCACTGCACTGTCGCAGTTATTTCTGGTAAAGCGTATAGGGGTGTATTTCAGAACTACAAGAAATTATATACGCACTTCACTCTTTAAATGTTTTCTGGTAAAAAGCGTATAGTGGCCTATTTCAGTACTACAAGAAAAATATATACACACTGCACTGTTGCAGTTATTTCTGATGAAAGCATATAGGGGTGTATTACAGTAAAAAAAGAAGACTATATACGCACTGCACTGTTGCTGTTATTTCTGGTGAAAGCGTATGGTGGCGTAGTTCAGTACAAACAGGAAAAATATATACGAATTTCACTTCTGCTGTTTTTTATGGTCAAAGCGTATAGGGGCGTATTTCACTACTACTAGAAAAATATATTCTTAGTGCATTTCTGCAGTTAATTGTGGTGAAAGCATTTAGTGGACTATTTTAGTACAAAAAGAAAAATATATTTGTATCTTTTAGGGGTGTTTTAATTTCAGTTTAATTTGTGTAGTTCCGCTACAAGTATGTCAGGCAGAGAAGTGCCAGGCCATGCACAGAGGAGTGGCAGACGCCTGAATATTTTGGCTGCAAGCAGAGGTCGCAGCAGAGTAAGGGGGCGTAGTAGCAGGAGTCACAGCGAGAGGCCTGAGCTCCCGGTGTCATCTAGTGGTCGTGTCTTGACCAGCAATCCAGCGGTTCTTGATTGGTTAACTCAATGTCATCCCAAGTGACATCAGACACCCCCAGCCAACAGTTGGTGAGTTTGTCAGACACAACCCTTAGTTGGCATGGTCCGGGAGCAGGCCCTGTGCCCTCACCTGTCCTCAACCTGCCTCTGTCCTTTGCTGTTCCCTCAGCCACAGAAGTATTGTATGCTGTGGGCTCAGCTCCACTATACAGCGAGGACGAGCTGCTAGAGGACATCAGCAGCTACTACCCAGCCAAGATCTGGAGGAGACATCCACCGCTTCCTCCTCTAGGCGGGCAAGTAGTGATGAGCAGAGTTACCCAGGAGCTTGTGTTGCGAACGGTCAGGCTCCTGACCCAGAGATCGTTGAGGAGGACATCAATGATGTGCAGACACTACTTGATTATGATGAAGCCGATCACACTTGGGAACACTTGGGAACCGGGTGCAGAAGGGGCTTCATCATCATCAGTTGAAGAGGGTGGCAGCTTGCCTGTGAGGCAGCGGCTGAGCCAGCTGCGTGGTAGCATGGCTGGGAGTTAGCAGGGTGGCAGCAGTTGCAGGTCGGGAACCAAACGTGCCCGAGGTAAACCACCTGCTTCGCAGCAGCCTACCTGCCCGGAAAGTAGTGGTGCATGGGGTCATGGAGGCAGTGGCGGTAGCAGTCAGTCAGTGCGGACTGTTGGGGGGCCGTTTTTTAAGCTGCCAGAAGTTAACGTGGCCACATGTAGAATATGTGGGGGGGGGGGGGTGAAGTGTGGCCATGGTGCCAATGTTGGCACTAAGGCCCTGCATCAACATATGCAGCGTCGCCATGCAGTGGCCTGGGAGAACTGTTGCTCCAATGTGGTGGTCCAGCCTGGCTCAGCTACCGCTGCATCACCCAGTGACACGCACCCGGTTTCAGCTGATCAAGGCTCCACCACCTCAGCCGAAGGGAGCTGTTTGTCATTCCCATCTTCTGCTGGTCCTGATGCTCCTGCTCCTCATCAGTCATTCCGTCCGCAATCGATCACCGAAGCGATTGCCAAGAGACAGTAGTTTATGTGCACGCATCCAACGGCGCAGAAGCTGAACGTGCTCCTGTCCAATTTTCTGGTGCTGCTGTCCCTCCCTTTCCAAGTGGTGGAGTTTCAGAGAACTGATGGCTGGTTCCAAGCCGAGGTGGAGAGTCCCAAGCCGTCATTTCTTTGTGAAAAAGGCAGTACCAGCCCTGCACAAATATGTCGAACAGAAGGTGGGTGTCACGCCTTGCCCTGTGAATGTGCGGAGGTCTATCAGACTGGCTGCACATGTCTGACTTCTTTGTTTTTTTTTTTTTGGGTTTGAGCTGGATACACCTTCCTTCAGGTGTACTGGGTTTGATTGTTAGTGAGGCTATTTATCCCTCCTTCCCCCAGTGGCCTGTGTGGGTTATAGTTCTTTCCTGTGAGCTCTGGATGTGTGGTGGATGTCTGCTCCAGCTCTGCTCAAGATAAGTCCTCCCCGTTATTTCCCATTGTGTCTTTATCTAGGCCTCTAGGGAGACGCTTGCTTCCTCCGGGTTTGAAGAAGCAGGTTGCCTCTTCCCTTTTCCCTACAGCTTAGGGTTTTCCCAGGGTGTTTGGTTATTTCCCCGCTTACCTATCTATTGTGACAGTGGGCCAGTCCTTGAGCCTGTCGGTGTCTGTCAAAGTGCACGGCAGCGCCGACGTCTGGAGCTTTAACTAAGGTCAGGGACAGTACATTTCCTTTCCTGCACAGCCACAGCAGCAAATTGGCCAGGTCACGCCGCTTCTGCCTCCATGTTGTCACGCCCTTGGTCCTGGGACAATGTCCGCCTCTGCCTCCTCATCCTCCATGTCCTCAGCCTTTACTGCAGGGACAAGTCACAGTGCCCCTCCAGCATACCACATGTGCAGAACTCGGCTGTGTCACGCTGTTCTGCACCTGGTTTGCCTTATTGAATGGAGTCACACAGGGGATGAACTGCTCCGTGTGATGCACCAAGAAATCGAAACCTGGCTTTCTCCACGTCAATTGAAAATTGAAATCATGCTGACCGACAACGGGAAGTACATTGTGTCGGCGCTGCATCAAGGAAGAATGAGCCATGCACCCTGCATGGCACACGTGTTTAATCTGTTTGTCAAGCTGTTCCTGAAGTCTTCCATCCATCTGCAAGACATTCTAAAAATGGGCAGGAAACTTTGCATGCACTTCAACCACTCATACACTGCAAAGCACAACCTCCTTGAACTGCAGCGGCAGAATGGCATCCCCCAACATAGGCTGATATGCGACGTTTCCACCCGTTGGAATTCCATATGTTGGACCAACTATACAAACAGAGAAAGGCCATCAACAATTTATTGATGATGCAAGCGGATAGGAGTACTCCACTTTGTAACTTCGATGTCAGCCAGTCGCAGCTCATGCGTGACACCTGCCGTTTGCTCAGGCCTTTTGAGGAGGCCACATAATTTGTCAGTCGCCAGGACTGTGGGATGAACAACATCATTCCACTGCTTCATGTCCTGGAACAGATGCTGATAACAATGGCTGGTCAGAGGACAGGAGATGTGGCGCCTCAATCTCACAGTCACATGAGCCCTGTGGGGGCTGAACTGGAAGAGGAGGAGGAGAGGGAGGAGGACATTGGAGCACAGGCAATGTGTAGCCAAATGGGTAGTTTTTCTACTCAGCTGACAGGAGATGAGGAGCAGGAGCAGCCAAAGGAGCTACAGGGTGATGAGGAAGACAAGACAGAGGACCCAGACACACCGTGGCAGTATGCAGTGGAGATGGAGGCAGGGAGTCCCTCCGAGTCACTTGCACAAATGGCACGATGCTCACTTGCTTGCGTAGTGACAGCCAAATTGTCACCATTCGGCAGAGGCTTGACTTCTGTCTCTCCCCCTTGTTGGACCCTCGTTACCGGTCCAGTATGGGGGCCTTTTTTACACCCACCGAGAGGGAGGACGAACTGAACTACTATAGAGACATCCTATGTAGTCAGTTGGCCACTGCCTATCTGCGCCATCATCCATCCTCTCGCAGGCATGACCGGGGGGGCCTTTTGCACTCACATTCCACTGCCATGGCTGCTGTGGAGGGGTGAGGTGGCAGGAGCAGTACCAGCTCCATCAGCAGAACCCTGAGCTTACAGTCACTGATGAGTAGCTTTCTTCACCCGCATAGTGAAGAAACTACCCACCAGCAGCAGCAGCAGGTAGACCTGGAGCAGCACCTGAACCAGTAGGTGGTGGCATACTTGGACAGCACCCTGCCACCCAACATTGAAGATCCGCTGGACAACTGGGTATCCAAACTGGATTTGTGGCCGCAACTAGCAGAGTTTGCCCTGGAAAAGCTGTCCTGCCTGGCCAGTAGAATGGCATGAGTTTAGAGTGGCGGGGGCCATAGTTACCCCAAGGAGAACTCGCTTGTCCACCCAAAATGTGGAGAGACTGACCTTTGTCAAGATGAATCAGACGTGGATCAGCCAGGATTTCCAATCACCAATTCCTGATGCATCAGACTAGATCATCCATGGTGCCACACCAACACTTTGATAAAAGAGACCGGTTTCTTCTGGCTACCTGACTCTGCTACTACTCTGATGCTGCAACCCACCTGATGCCACACATCTGAGGTCAAGTGTTCCTTATTTCACCCACCTTTGTCAGCGGGTACTGCATTGCCACCCACCACCCCACTCTGTTACCGGGTAACTTTGCGGTCTCCTGATGCAGCTGCTGCTGCCATCACCAAACTATGTCACCTTGCCGCTCAGTGGTCTCCTGATGCTGCTGCTGCTACTGCCATCTCCATACTATGTCACCTTGCCACTCTGTGGTCTCCTCATGCTGCTGCCAACTCCACACTATGTCACCCTGCTACTCTGAGGTATCCTCCTAATGCTGCTGCTGCTGCTGCTACTGCCATCTCCACACTATGTCAACTTGTCACTCTGTGGTCTTCTAATGCTGCTGCCAACTCCACACTATGTTACCTTGCCACTCTGTGGTCTCTTCATGCTGCTGCCATATCCACAATATGTCATCTTGCCACTCTATGGCCTCCTGATGTTGTCGCCACCTCCAAACTATGTCACCTTGACACTGTGTGGTCTCCTGCTGCTGCCATCTCCACACTATGTCACCTTGCCACTCTGTGGACTCTTGATGCTGCCGCCACCTCCAAACTAAGTCATCTTGCCACTCTGTGGTCTCCCCATGCTGCTGCCAACTCCACACTAAGTCACCTTGCCACTCTGTGGTATCCTGCTGCTGCTGCCATTTCCACATTATGTCACCTTGCCACTCTGTGGTCTCCTCATGCTGCTGACAACTCCACACTATATCACATTACCACTCTGTGGTATCCTCCTGATGCTGCTACTTCCATCTACACATTATGTCATCTTGCTACTATGTGGTCTCCTGATGCTGCTGCTACTGCCATCTCCGCACTATGTCACCTTGCCACTCTCTAGTATACTCCTGATGCTGCCAACTCCACACTATGTCACCTTGCCACTCTGTGGTATCCTCCTGATGCTGCCAGCTCCACACTATGTCACCTTGCCACACTGTGGTATCCTTCTGAGGCTGCTGCTACTGCCATTTTATGTCATCTTGCCACTATGTGGTCTCCTGATGCTGCTGCTGCTACTGCCATCTCCACATTGTCACCTTGCCACTCTGTGGTATCCTCCTGATGTTGTTACTATCGCCACCTCCAGACTCGGTCATTGTGCCACTCGGTGGCCTCCTGATGCTGCGCCACCTTCAGACTGTCATTGTGCCATTCTTTGACCTCCTCATGCTGCTTCCACCTCACCACTACTATGTCATAGGGCCACTGTGTGGACTTCTCCTGCTGTTCCCACCCTCCCCACTTCATGACTTGGCCACTATTTTGCTTTTGGGCCTTGCTGACATCATGATTTATTTGACGTTTCTTCTGATCTGACAGAAGGAAGAAAAAATGAGACGCACAACGGATCCTGTCTGTGTAGCAGCTGTAAGGCCTGTATGATCCCATCAGAATTGGCTTATGATTTAGTAGCAAAAGCAGGAGTGGGTAGATAACACAGAAGACATGCAAATATTCCATTCACGTGTCATCTCTGTTTTACATCCACTCCTGTTTATTTTTTGGGCATTAGCAATACTGATCGATTACTGACCAAAGGCTGACCGTGTGAAGGCGTATGCTCCACAGACTGGATCAGTTTTTTGTGGGTTATTGTTTTGACGGATCATAGGAAGGGCAAATTTATCAGTGACGTCAACACAAACTTACTGCTGACACCCTCTCCACTCTGTCCAGGTGGGCTCTACTTGTATAAGCGTTTACTAGAACAGGTTCTGTAGACCTCTATGTGGGATCTACTGGCGCTGGTGTAAAAGTAGTGTGCTTCTTCTTGACACTAACATCGATCTGTAAGGCTGAGTTCATACTTGAGTCTTTTGGTCACTTTTAGCTGCATGACTCCCCAAATAAGTGAAGTGTGCAGTGATTCTAAGAGCGACACCAGTCATGTGCTTGTCACTACCACAGCAGACTCCCTATGCGGCTTACTACAAGGCACAGTGTTCTACACCACTATAAAGGCTCTCTGCAGCCCATAAATTGGCATGTTTTAACGCGATTTCCTGCAAATAAATTTGGATCGAAGCAAATTTTTCCCAACAATTCAGCGAACCGGCCGAATTGAATTTTTTAAAAATTCGCTCATCTCTAATACTGAGGTGTAGGATTTGTATCTCACCCAGCAGAGTCTGCCCTGCCCATCAATCTCTATTTGTACAGTCATACACAGTCTATGTGATTCATCTTTTCTCATACAGACTGCTTTGTGTTCTATTCTACCTAAGGTATGTATGCATTGATTCATTACAACCTGACCGTGGATATTTTTATGTACAGTCATAATGTTCTGCCATATAGAAATATACCAGTATCTGTAGTGAAAAAAAGATTTAAATTTAAAGTTCTCTAATCAAAACTAAATAAAAAAATATGTTAAAAATAAATGTGCATTTATTTTTATGATATTAAAATTATAAGTCCCAAACAAGGATCATGTCATGAATGATATTCTGTAATGGAAAATTTACCAAGTCCTTATATCTGCATCGATATACAAATAAAACGCTATGTGTAAAGAATATTATATTCTTCATGTGCTTAAGCAAAAATATTATTCTATCCTTAAAGGTGAAAAAAGCGATTTTCGGGCACTTAAACACTGATGACATAATATTCAGTTACAGTAGGCTATCTATATTTAATTTATTGTGGTCCAATCCTTGGGTTTCCCCTACGAATTGGAGTCAGCAGAATGAAAAGGGCTCATCTGTATGGGTGATTTTGCTTGAGCTGCAGTACTGGGCACAGTCAAAACTGTTTATATGGTGCAATAACTATTGTGGGGATTTGCTCTGGTAGGCAGGCTTGCGGACGCAGTACATACCCCAGATACTTGGTCTCTTCTAACCTTATCGCGCACTTTTTCGGGTTAGTGGTTAAGCCAGTCTTCTTAAGGGAGTCCACCACAGCCTGTACTTTAGGTAGGTGACTTTCCCAGTCAATGCTGTGGATAACGATATCGACCAAGTACGCCGAAGCATACTGACGATGTGGACGGAGTACAATGTCCATTAGCCCCTGAAACGTGGCGGGAGTGCCATGTAGAGCAAAGGATAATACCTTGTACTGATACAACCCCTCTGACGTGATGAAAGCCGTTTTTTTTCTTGGCAGCCTCGTCAAGGGTACCTGCCAGTACCCTTTGGTGAGGTCCAACACAGAAAAATACCGGGCTTGGCCTAACCTCTCAATAAGCTCATCTACTCGGGGCATGGGATATGTGTCAAATTTGGACACCTCATTAAGTTTGCGGAAGTCGTTACAGAAGCGCAATGTCCAGTCCGGCTTGGGTATTAAGACTATCGGACTGGCCCATTCACTTTTTGACTTCTCAATGACACCTAGCTGCAGGATCAGCTCCACTTCCTCCGCGATGGCTTGTCGCCGAGCCTCGGGTATCCGGTACAGTTTTAACACGATTTTTGCCTGAGGTTTAGTGATAATGTCATGTTGGATTATGGAAGTGCGTCCAGGAAGGTCCTTGAACACATCTGTGTTCCGACTAACAAACTCCCTGGCCTCCTGAGCCTGTTTAGAGGAGAGGCTGTCAGCAATTTTCACTGTGGCAGCCGCTTCCCTTGCTTCAGACAGAGGGACCAAATCTGCTTCCCCTAGAACCCGGGCTTTCTTCCATACAGGTTTCTCGATCTTTCCAGGGTTTGAGCAGATTCACATGGTACACCTGCTCTGGCTTTCGCCTCCCTGGCTGATGTACCTTGTAATCTACCTCTCCAATTTTTTCAAGTACCTCATAGGGTCCCTGCCATCTAGCTAGGAACTTACTGTCTACGGTTGGTACCAGCACCAATACCCGATCACCCGGGTTATAGTTCCGGACCCGAGCCTGCCGATTATAGATCCTACTCTGGGCTTGCTGCGCTGCCTCCATATGCTCCCTAACCAGAGGTAACACTGTTTCCATCCATCCTTGCATCTGGGTGACATACTCAACAACACTTTTGTGCAGTGTGGGTTGTTGTTCCCACGCCTCTTTGGCGACATCCAACAGACCGCGAGGGTGTCTGCAGTATAGCAGTTCGAAGGGCACTGCGAACATGAGATAGGGCAGAAGAAGATCCCAGTCCCTCCCGGCCTTAGACACCACTCTTTTTAACATATTTTTTAATGTTTGATTAACCCTTTCTACCAGGCCATCCGTTTGCGGATGATACACGGATGTCTGTAACTGTTTTATGTGGAGCAACTTACAGAGTTCCCTCATGACTTTGGACATAAACGGGGTCCCTTGGTCAGTCAGAACCTCCTTAGGCGGACCTACTCGAGAAAACATCTCCATTAACTCCTTAGCTATGAGTTTGGCTAATGTATGACGCAGTGGTACCACCTTCGGGTACCACCTTCGGGTACCGAGTGGCGTAGTCGAGGATGACCAAGATGTGTTGGTGCCCTCTAGCAGACTTTGGTATTGGGCCTACGAGATCCATAGCGATCCGCTCGAATGGAACCTCAATAATCGGGAGAGGGACCAGAGGACTTCGGAAATGTGGCTGGGGACTGGTTATCTGGCAGGTTGGGCAAGACTTGCAATACTCTTCCACCTCTCTGAACACACTGGGCCAGTAGAACCGCTGTAGAATCCGGTCCTGTGTTTTCTGCTGGCCCAGGTGTCCCCCAAGAACATGTTGGTGGGCTGACTCCAACATGAGCTTGCGATACGCCTTGGGCACCACCAGCTGTTCAATATGCTCAGCCCTTAGTTTATTTACCTGGTACAGCATCTTCTGTTGAACCACAAAACAGGGGAACATAGCCTCGGCCCCCGGTTGTTGCGGCTCACCCTTAACTACTACCACATTCTCCCAGGCTTGGGATAGAGTCGGGTCCTGGTGCTGTGCAAATTATCCCCAGAGACATTGAGGTCTGCTAGCTCAGGACCCGGTGGCAAGTCCTCAACATTTCCCACCATCACAATTAGCGGGGTAGTCTCCCCCTCTTCCACTGAAGTGGCGGTCACCCCTACTGCTGGCCCTTCTGACTCAGGTTCCCAAGGTTCTGGCCTCCCCCCTGAGCCAGGCCACTCTGCTAGGGTTACATCTGTATCTCGGGTATCTGTAACTTTCGCATCCGGCCAGAGTGCCGGGAAACCGGGGAAGTCTCTCCCAATTATCAACTCATACGGTAACTTTTTGGTGATGGCCACCTCATGCATCCACCTACCGGCCACCGTTGACAGAGAGACCAGCGCGGAGGGATACTCCTTTAAGTCCCCATGAATGCAGAACACGCCAACTTTTCGGCCAGTATACTCGGTGGGCTGCACTAGGGCAGCTCTTACCAGGGACACCAGGCTCCCTGAATCCAGCAGTGCCATCCCTGAATCCAGCAGTGTCCCCCACTTTCACCTGGCACAGGTGACTATTGTCTACAGTCTTGTAGGTACCTGTGGCACATAGCTTCCATGGCATGCAATAAGTCGTATAGTTGGTGTTCCTAGGTCCCCCCCGATGTGGACAGTCGGCTCTTATATGTCCAGGTTCATGACACCGCCAGCAGACCACCGGGGCTGGGTCTGCAGGGGATACGTACCGGGCGGGTTTGGCTGGTACCAGCCGCCGGGTTTGGAGTGGAGATTTCCGGGGTCTAGCTGGCCCCCTGCCAAAAGAACCCCCCTGCAGATTTATGGTGGCCTCATAGCACTCTACCAGGTCGACCATCTCCAAGGCATTATTCGGAGACACCTGGCCAATTCAGTGCTGGAGAAGGTACGGCACAGCCCTCCAAAACACATACGCCAACAACTAATCCAACATAGCAGTGGGAGTCAATATGTCAGGCTGCAGCCATTTTTGCAATCGGTGTTGCAGATCATAATATTGGGGTCTGGCGGGTTCAGCCGGGTAAAATTCCCACTGATGCACCCTCTGGGCCCGGACCAACACATTCACCCCGAGTCTCGCCAGGATCTCACCTTTTACTGTTTTACTGTCGAGTAGTAGGCCGCTTGAGCATCGTGGAGTTCAAACAATACTTGCTAGGGACCGGACGTCTCGGGGTAACTTTTCCCTCACGGCCACTTTTTGAAAACCGCCAGAGAGATCTTGACGTCATCCGAGGGGGTCATCTTCGGAATCGCGGCGCAAACAGCTTTCTGGGCATCGTGGACATTCTGGGACGCTCCTGCCGCCTGCAACGCCATTACATGTTGCAATAGCAGCTGGTTAGTTTCTTGTTGCTGCTTGTTAGCCTCCTGCTGCTGCAAGTTAGCTTCCACGAGGGCTTTCACGACCGCCTCCATTTTGTCAGGGGACACGGGTCGTAACCTTGCCGGCTTAATGTAGGACATGCACTTGTGCCGGGGAAAAACAAAAGTTTTTCGGCCTTCAGGCCTGCCTCACTGGGTTTGCCCACATCTGACACCAATTGTGAGGATTTTCTCTGGTAGACAGTGTCAAGCACTAGCTACCTCTGACACTTAAAATTACTGACTCTTACCTCACCGAGGCCAGGAACCTCGGTGACACATATCTTCCGTCAATGACGGCCCCTTGCTCTTTCCTACACTATGTAAACATTGGCAGGGATGCCATGTTAACTGGAGTGCCTCATTACCCCCACCAGAATGAAGAGGGCATTACACTGATTGAAAGGGTATTTTGGCTGAATGGTAATCAAAATGATTATATAAGCATAATAATTCTATGCAGAATGCAAAACTGGATTCTCATCTAAAATAAGAGCTGTCACTACAAAATGCTGTGCAAACTGCAGGCAGCATGTTGTAGCGCAGCAGGAGCTGAGCAGTTTGATATATAGTCTAGTGATGAGCGGCAGGGGCAATATTCGAATTCGCAATATTTCACAAATATTTTTTAGGATATTTGTCATATATTATTTTCTTGATTGCGAAAATCGGCAATGTAGTATTCGCGTAATGTGCGCACAATACAGGCGTTGGTCAGTTTTGCTACATTTTCCAAGCTGCTAGAAATTTCCTGAGACTGGAGAAAATGGTTGGCACGGCAGAACATTAAAAATGGCTTTATATGCAGATAAAGTGCTCCAATATATTCGTGATTGCGCTAATCGGCAATAATGATGCAAATATTTTGGCGCAATACGTGAATCTTCACATTTTATGAGGTCTGACTACACAGTGGTGTAGCCTGGGGGGGCCGTGGGGGACATTGCCCCGGGCACAAAATTGCAGGGGGCACCAGGCAGCAAGCACTTTAATGAGGGCCACGGGAGCCTATGGCTCCCGTCCCCTCCGTTCTTCCTCATAGGCTTCAGGCTAGTGGCCTGAAGCCAATAAGGCAGTAGAGCAACCGTAGTGACTAGAATGGAGTGGCTCCTAGGAGGTATATCGGGGGAAGAGGCGTAGTCTCGTCATCCAGGGGGCGGGGCCTCAATATTTGCAGGAGATTCTACAGAGCACGTTGTTGGAGAGAGGAGCAGAGGCTGTCGGTAAGTGTGTGGAGGAGAATATTGACTGGTATGTTTACTTGGGGGACTTTTTGCAGGGGCTGAAGGGAGGAGGAATAATCCTTGTACTGGAGACTGTATGTTAGAGGGGTCTGAAGAGAGGGTAGTGGGGGTGATATTATTTACATGGGACTGTATGCTGGAGGGGCTGAAGGCAGGGGGGTGATATTATTTTACATGGGACTGTATGCTGGAGGGACTGAAGGCAGGAAGAGTGGTGAATTTACATGGGACTGTTTGCAAGAAGGGCTGGAAGGCAGGGGGAGTGATGTATCTTATGGGACTGTATGCTGGATGGGGCTGAAGGGCAGCGGCAAAGAGAGGGAGGGTGATATTATTTACATGGGCTGTATGCTGGAGGGGCTGAAGGCAGGGGGAGTTTTGTATTTTATATGGGACTGTATGTTGGAGGGGCTGAAGGCAGGGAATCATGTATTTTACATGGACCTGTATGCTGGAGGTGCTAAGGCAGGGAAGTGATGTGTCTTACATGGGACTGTATGCTGGAGGAGCTGAAGGCAGGAAGAGTGGTGAATTTTACATGGGACTGTTTGCAAGAAGGGCTGGAAGGCAGGGGGAGTGATGTATCTTATGGGACTGTTTGCTGGATGGGGCTGAAGGCCAGCGGCAAAGAGAGGGAGGGTGATATTATTTACATGGGCTGTATGCTGTAATGTATTTTACATGGACCTGTATGCTGGAGGTGCTAAGGCAGGGAAGTGATGTGTCTTACATGGGACTGTATACTGGAGGAGCTAAAGGCAGGGGTAGTGATGTATTTTACATGGGACTGTATGCTGGAGGGGCTGAAGGCAGGGGGAGTGATGTATTTTACATGGGACTGTTTTCAAAAAGGGCTGGAAGGCAGGGTGTGATGTATCTTACATGGGACTGTATGCTGGAGGGGCTGAAGGCAGATGGCAAAGAGAGGGAGTGTGATATTATTTACATGGGACTGTATGTTGGAGGGGCTGAAGGTGGAGAGTGATGTATTTTACATGAGACTGTATGCTGGAGGGGCTGAAGGCAGGGAAGTGATGTGTCTTACATGGGACTGTATGCTGGAGGGGCTGAAGGCAGGAGAGTGATGTATCTTACATGGGACTGTATGCTGGAGGGGCTGAAGGCAGGGGGAAGGTTGTATCTTACATGGGACTGTATGCTGGAAGGGCTGAAGGGGGGCATAATTATTACCATAATACTACAGAGGGGGCCATTATAATATTAATAATACTAATAATAATACAGAGGGGCCAGTATATATTATAATTATACAGAAGGCATTATAGTTATGGGCACTACGGGGGAAGGGGAGGTCTGTTATCTGAGGATGATAGTAAAGTAAGAAATAAAAAAAAAATTTGGTGAGACTCTACAGAGATGAGACGCGGCTGAAAGAAGTTATCATGACGGTCATATCTCCGAATGAAGACGCTGAGGAAAGTCTACATCACAGTAGATGTCACTGGATGTAACAGGTATGGTGCTGTATTCTCCTGTATGTTTCATAGCAATGTATGTTATGTCCATCCAAATATCTGTTTTGGGGGGGTGGCTATAGAATTTGGGCCACACTGCCGAAGCCTGGCCCCAGACTTTTGGTCACACTGTTCGTGTTCTGAATTCTGGTGCCTCACACCCATTTACTACATTATCTGTGCTCAGAGAGTTATCACTGTGTTATCTGTGGTGTTACGTAGGACTGCAGGTGACATCTACTGCATTATTCTAAAAAGGGTTGTGGTCACAGGTTCGGGGGGCACAATACTTGGCTTGCACCGGGTGCTGGCAACCCACGCTATGCCACTGTGACTACATATTACTGATTGGTGCACTATGTATTGTTGTGACATCACAGCACTATGTCTGTAGCATGTATGTACTGACAGAAGAACCTATCAGCTACACTATATCAGGATATAACCTACACTGACTATCTCCCACTAACTATCTGTATTATATATATAAGCTATCTAACTATCTATCTAATGAAATGAGTGGAAAGCACAGAGCACAGCAATGACACTGCTGTCTCTCTCAGAACTTTAAAAAACTGTAGAAAGTGGTGCTGGGGAGGTTCTTATATAGTAAGGGGTAGGAAACTTTCCTATTGGTTGCTAGGGATGTTGCTAAGCTCAGACAAAATACATTGCAGCCTTCTCATTGGCCCACAAGCAAGAAGCAGGGAGGAATCATGGGTTCAGAGGAAAAAATCTAGAATATTCGAAAATACGAATATATATCACTAAATTCTAAATATTCGCAAATTTTCGAAGTGCCGATATTCGCGATTAATATTGGCAATTCGAATATTCGCGCCCAACACTAATATAGTGAAGTTGGAGTGGTAGGGGCTAGAAGAGAAAGCAGGAGCAATAAGGGTGCAGAGAATGTCTTTGGGCACACACTCGGTGGACTTAAAGGGGTTATCCGAGGCTGGAAATGCCTCTCCTGCTGCACGGGCTCCTCACACTGATTCTACTTACCTGGCTCCCCGCATCGTTCCTGTGCGGATGAAAACAGCAGCGGTGACCGTGCAGGGACCAGAAGCAACTCGGGGAGCCAGGTAAGTAGAATCAGTTTGAGGAGCCCGGTCAGTAGGGGAGTCATTTGCAGCCTTGGATAACCTCTTTAACTACTCATTATCATATGGATTAAAAATATTTTTTTCCAGAGTGAAGTGACAGATCACTAAGTGAAATTTACCATTACATTCAGCTAAACTAGCCCTTCAAGGCACTGAGCCTGGTTTTACAGTGAATTTCCAGGTGACAGACTGCCTTTCAAAGTCTTTAGGCTTATAATGTCTTGTAAGATTTTCACCAACCAGTATAACTATATATCACAGTGGTATAGTTTCACAGCTCTGACAAATAACCTGTCAGTAGGTATAATTGACAATAGTGGTAAAAGGGAAGTGCAGATTCACAGACTACCATCATATAAAACGTAGCTTTTATTTTGTATACTATAAAAATTTTAATAACAGAAAAGACATAAAAAACCAAGATAAAAACATCCTGCACAATATGATAAATAAATATGCGGATGCAAGCATTATATATAGACTAAGCCCTCATTTTGATATTATAAAATCTCAGACTCTTAGCCAATATATTTTGATCAAAACACATCTGTGCCCACCTACCCCCGCCAAGCTGGTCTCAGGTCAGGCAGGTTCTACGCTAAACCTACCTATGCCATTGGGCATCTATGTTCAGGAGCGCAGACTCTGCACATATAGTGTGCTGCTCTTAGTCACCTCTATGTGCATCTAGCAACCAATGAGAGGAGGAGCAAGCACACCTATATGTACCACCTAATCAAGGTGGTCTGTTTGATAGGAAGGGCAAAAGTGTGAGTGCTCTCCTATTTTATCTTGGGAGTAGCATTTCTGTGCACTTTTGCCCTTCCTATCAAACAGATCACTTTGTTTGTGTCTGGGAGTCCACCCAGACACAAAAAAACTACACTTATGCAGAAATGGAAGCTCTATGACAACTGAGCAAAAACAAAAACATCATAGTGAAGCCATCAGACAAGGGGGGCGATATAGTCATCTTAAGCCTCCAGCAATATAGGGACATGTGTCTGTCCCTTCTGTCTGATGGCTGTAATTATGAGCAACTTGTAACAGATGTCCTAGCACCCCGACCGGGTACCTCCGTTGATGGATGCTCCTAGTGCTTCCCAAGGACTCCAAGCACTCCGCTCTACACCAAAACCACCACAGGAACCAGGAACAGCTCTTACAAGAGCTAATAGTATAGCCAGGGGAGTATAGCAAATCTTCAGCGTATAGAAATCCCCAGTGTCGATCAGTTACCCAAACACCAGCCTCAACATGATGAAGGGTAAAACAGGAACTCTTTATTGAACACACAAGCATTGACTTATACACATTTTCCAAGAAGGTTACCACCCCCGTGGACCTGGTTGGGAACTGAGGACATGACCTAGCAGCCAATCCTTTACAGCTTTACAGTTTAAACACTCCCATACAAAATCCTCCCCTCTGCCGGTGATACAATTACCTTACACAATGGGTTGATGTAATTATTACAGGCAGGAGAATACATAGTTTTAAACAATGTCTTCTGTCCTGGAGACAACCGAGGAGTAATTCAATTATCTCTCAGGACAAAGGGAAATCGCCAATACACACGTGGAGACAATAGGACAGACATCACTATTAAAATATACAATGTCCCAACCATTACAGTAAATATAGACATTTAACATATCCCCAGATGGCTTGGATCTGAGCGCTCAATATATCCAAACAGCGCTCAGATGCCACAAACACAGTCAAATTGCCATGGGGTTGAAGTTTAGCATGGGCCGATGAGAGGGCCCATAATCCTGGGGCAAGAGGCTGACAACCAGGCTTCTCCAGCACCCAGTGGCCACACTACTAAAGACTGATCCGACCACTAAATTCTCATATAAACTATCCCAACTATAACAGTAAGCCCTAGAAAATAAACTGATAGACCGGAGGGAATTTGAATACCTTTTACCCTCACACCCCAAATCAGTGGCGTTCTATGGGCTTCCTAAGGTCCATAAGGGACTGAACCCCCTTAAAGGATGACAGATAGTATCCGGGATAGACAGCTTGACGCAACATGCGTGTACATATGTGGATCATATTCTTCGACCCTTTGTACTAGCTTTACCCTCCTATTTACGAGACACCACAGATCTTCTTAAAAGACTTGAGGGTATAACTATTGAACCGGATATGTGGCTAGCCTCGATTGATATAGAAACCTTATATACATCCATTCCTCACAATAAAGGCTTGGCGGCTGTTAAATAAATATTTCCTTGACTCCAGATCTAATGACCTCAGTCAACACAACTGCTTTGTAATTTAACTGCTTAACTTCATACTCGCATAATTATTTTGTCTTTGAATCTCGATTCTACCACCAGCTCAGGGGCACCACGATGGGTAGCTCCTGTGCACCAACTTACGCAAACTTGCTCCTGGGCTGGTGGGAGGACATCATTGTGTTCTCTGAATTTCTGTCCCATTGGACCAGGCACGATTTATAAATGACATCCTACTTTTCTGGTTCGGTACTGAGACTGAATTCAAACAGTTCATGGGTGAATTAAACTCTAATCACATAGGCCTACATTTAACATATGAACTTCAACAAGATTCTATAGCATTCCTGGACATTTACATTAAAAGAGGTGAAAACCATTCCATCAATACAACTCTATACCGCAAAAAAACATTGACTAATAGTCTTTTAAGATGGGATAGCTTTCACCCCAATCCTCTCAAAAGGGAGATACAAAAAGGACAGTTCCTTAGATTCCATAGAAACTGCTCTTGACTTCACAGAGGAAGCATCTAAACTCTTTAATCGTTTCAAACAAAGAGGATATCCAAATTCATGCCTCTATGAAGCATAGAATCATGCCAACTCTGTTGATCAATCCTTATTGCTCCAACCAAAGAATGAAAAGAATTCTCAAGAATTGATTAGAATAATTGAATAATTGAAATTCTTGGACTCTACTGGTCACTGTTAAAAGCAGATCCGGACCTGGAGGGGGTACTCCCTGATAATCCAGCTATCACCTTTAGACGGGGATGGAGTATAGGAGATACCCTGGTACATAGCCATCTTGAGACCCCCAATAATGACATGTGGCTGTCCAATAGAAAATTAGGCACGTTTAAATGTGGCAAATGCAAAGCATGCCCTTTTATTGGGACGGGTAATACCTTTACCAATAGTTCAGAAAACAAAGTCTATAGAGCACGCAACTTCGCCAATTGTAATACCAGGGGTGTTATATATCTGACCCAATGTAAGTGTGGACTAAAATATGTGGGAAAGACCTGTAGAGAATTTCAGAAAAGAATCTTGGAACATATAGGGGACATCCTCATTAAACGGGATAAACCAGTGGCGAGATATATGTGGACTCGTCATGTGGAAGACCCTAAATAATTACGCTTCTCTATGAGTGAGACAATTAAAGTATCCCTTAGAGGGGGAGACCTTGATAGACTTCTGAAGCAAAAAGAGTCATGGTGGATTTTTACTCTTAACACCACAACACCCTCAGGTTTAAATGAATGTATTGACATTGGCATCACATGACCTACATTAGCCAATAGAAGCCTGCAGGTCTTTCTCTTCATATCCCAACTGCCATACACACGGTCACATTTCCCTTATCAGCCAATAGAAGCTCGCAGGTCCTTAGTCACACAGTTTTACATCAGGTTTCCATAACAACTCAGCCATTTTTCTTCACTGCGGAAGGTCAGCTTAAAGGGGCAGGGTGCTGTGGATGACACTGTTAAGGGAGCGGAGGTCACAGTTCAGGGGCAGGTAGGGCAGGTAGGGTGGCCACTCTCAAAAACCCACCCCCAGGTTCAGCTAAGACATGCCCCCAACCTGGTTAGGCCACACCCCATCCCACCACGCTGCCGATGGGGACTGAAAAAATGAAGGCAAAAATCAACTTCTGTCAGCTGCAGGAGTGGGAGGGAGGGTGACTTTCTCCCTGCAGCTCACGCTCAGGCAGCACAGTGCTCCTGTCTGAGAGTCAGCTGGTCAAAAGGACATCCCTGTATCCATCTAGGCCATGCGCCGGACGGAGGACAGGGAGTCTGAAAGTTGGACTGTCTGGCCTAAAACCGGACCTCTGGCGACCCTAAGGGCAGGCTGCTTTGGTTTTCACAGTTAAGGAGATGGTCCTCTATGGAGGTCAGTGTTAAGGGGCAGATTGCTGTAGAGGCCACTGTTAAGGGGACGGGGTGTTGTGGAAATCAATGTTAAAAAGATGGGGTACTGTGGAGGTCATTAATAAAGGGGCGGCTGCTGTGGAGGTTACTGTTAAGGGGGCGGGATGCTGTGGGGGTCACTGTTAAAGGGGCGGGCTGCTGTGGAAGTCACTGTTAATGGGGCAGGATGCTGTGGAGATCACTGTTAAAGGGGCGGGCGCTGTGGAGGTTAGTGTTAAGAGTCAGGGTGCTGTAGAGGTCTCTGTTAAGGGGGTAGAGAAAGGTGGAGGTCACAGATAAGGGGAAAGTCTGCTATGGAGGTCACTGATAAGGGGCGGGGTGCTGTAGAGGTCACTGTTAAGGGGGCAGGGTGTTCTGGAGGTCACATTTTAAGGGAACAGAGCTCTGTGGAGATCACTGTCAAGGGGGTGGGTTATTGTGGAAATCACTGTTAACAATACGGGGTACTGTGGAGGTCACTAATAAAGGGGCGGGCATTGTGGAGATCACTGTTAAAAGGGAGGGTGCTGTGGATGTTACCGTTAAGTGGGCAGGCTGCTGTGGAGGTCACTGTTAGAGCGGCGGAGTACTGTAGATGTCACTGTTATAGTGGATACTGTCGATATCTTTTAACGACACATACAAACATTAAATGAAATAGATAAAATATACCCAGGTCCGGCGCCACCCATAAGCAAAGAAGGCCACCGCTTAGAGCGCACACTTTCTGGGGGCGCCGCTCTGGCCGTGACGTAGTAGTTGCTGCAGTAACGCCCCGCCTCCAGCGTGGTGCAGAGTAGGAAGTGGCCGGTAACCTTCACTGAATCAGCAGAGGAGAAGATCAGGGGGTGCAAGGAGCAGCCTTGGTGCTGGTAAAAGAGTTGTAAGTCACGGGATGGGGGCTGTATGGGGACGTGCTGTCCTGGGGAAGGGAAAGCGGGGAATGAATGAGGGGAGAGCAGCCTGGAGGAGGCGATAATGGGATTAGTGCTGACAGGATGTGTGAGAGGCTGGGACGGAGCTGGGCTATGGGATGGAGAGGTGACATACAGGTGACAGATGTCTATACATAGCACAGGGGCCTATAGATCACACTGAGGATGTATATACATAGCATGGGAGCCTATAGATCAGACTGAGGATGTATGTACATAGCATGGGAGCCTATAGATCACAGCTGAGGATGTGAGGACAAAAAAGGGGGCGGGTCAAAGGGCGTGGTCAATGGGCAGAGTCAAGGGGCGGCAAAATTAGCTTTTGCATAGGGTGGCAAAAATCCTTGCACCAGTCCTGAATATACCCGTGCGGACCCGGGTCCTTCTGCTAGTACTGTATATGTATATTTCTCAGAGAGAGGGCGGTACATCTTTTATCTATATATTTCTCTTGTCGATTGTAATTATAAGAAGGCCTCAGCCACCTTCCCCGTACACCCCCAATGTAATACTCCTTGCCGTTTTTGTATATTTTATTTTTTTGCCAACTTCCTATAGTTTTTTTCAACCAATCTCTGCTTATTATATTATATACTTTTCCTCTATAATTGGTATCCAACTTTGTTGATTCTGGTCTAAACTGTACGACACCATCATCACGCCCCCTCATACATATTCATGAGTCATACTGACGGGCCGCACGTCATCATGCGCCCCATGTGACTTACATGTCTGTGCGCACAAGCATCAGAGTAGGTATATCTGGCCTTCACAGTAATACTACACGAGCGCGTCACCCACATGACTTACGCATACGCATACAGGACGCCGCACCCGTGGCAGCATGTATAAGTAATGCATCCTCTGCTACTTTAATCTGTGTCACATTCCAACGGACGCGACACTGACCTCCCCAGATAGACACCTTTACTCCACATGCCTGCAATTATACCCGACTATGGGATATAGGCCCGGCCATAGGCGATTCAAATCATGGGCACCCAAGTATAGGCTGATTATAGCCAATGTATTATGTATCTTTTCGTGTCTACTTATGATACATGGGGTGGTGACATATATGCCCTCTTTCTGTGTCCATATAACGGTTGCATTTATATATGGCATTTGTGGAATACCTTCTGATTATCTATTTATCTATTACAGACCGTATTTAAAAGTGAATTATAGTCCACTGATGAGCCTTTACAAATAATAGGCGAAACGCATTGGTATAGTGTCATCCATAGCAAGGGACATTGTTGCCTTATGATCATAGTACATAATACATCTACAATCAACACTTTTCTTAATACTGAGGTCTGCTATATATTATTCTCTTAGTATTCATCTACTATTTCAGTATATATCGCTTTAACTTCTATACTCCAATACATATGGGATTTTGGCATATATCCTATTCATTGTTATTTTGTGTTTCATTCATTTTTATATTTTTGGTATATCTGCATCTATTACCAATTGATACGGGTATGGCTATCTATCCGTCTATTAGGGCTTCCTAGGAAATACAGGAGGTTCCTTATACGGGATCGCCCCTATCGCGTCGACTATTCCGTTTATAGGCAGGGCACCGAGTGTAGGGTGAGACAGAGGGCTAGACCTTCCTTGGTTTACCCTTGATACCCTATACCCATCCTTGCTTTTTTTCTTTTGTTATTGGTTTTTTGGCACATAAGGGTAATTTTTTGGCACATAAGGGTAATTTTTATAGTATATAAAATAAAGGCTACGTTTTATGTGGTGGTAGTCTGTGATTCTAAATATATATCGCAGACATTGCCAAATCACTTTGTGTAGTTGAGGGATGATTAGTTTTCAGTGAAAAATAGGTCTTAATTACAGAAAGATATAAGATTTTTCTACAATGCTGTTGTGAGACAATGATACATATGCTTAAAATCGTATATATTTTTTAATTAAATTGGTTACTCTTCTTTCATAGTCAAAAGGAAATGTGAACATGTGAATGAAGCCTCTAAATGCTTTCGAACATGCTGGATTGTGCCGTATAATGTGCTGTGGTTATAGAAAGATTTTAATGTTTTGTAAATTTTTAACTCTGCCCTTTATAAATGTTTCAGGGGGCATTTTAAATGAGCAGTTTAATGTGCCCCAGATTAGCCATTTGTAATGGGGATTTAACTGCCTTGTTTGTGAGAATCAGCCAGGAAAACAGATTACTGTCATCAAGTGCAAATGCTCCACTATAGAGTAGATCTAGATTGTCTGATGTAGAGTTATCTACTTTGAAAGTTATCAATTCTAGTGTACTGTATTCTAGAAATAGGTGACTAGACAATATTGATGCTGTTAAGTTGGAGCCTGACATAACTGGTTGATAGGGATCTATTTGGTAGAACATTACAATACCATATTAATTATGCATACATTTATGTAATTGTGTAATTATGTATTGTATGATAACATTCTAATTTGGATACAGTAAGCCGCCCAAATTAGTTACAAGCCAGATGTTAAATACTGAGACCATTTAACTGATCATTTATGAATCATAAACATTCTTTAACACCCAGTTTGTAAGTTTCTTTCCGATTATTTAGCAGGCTCATAAATATTAGTTTTTCTTAGAAAGACTTATTTCACTTGTAAGTATGTCATGCTGGCTGTAGAGTTTACATTATGTACATTTTCTCTAAGCAATGTTTTGAAGAAAGCAGACATTTTCTGTGATGATTTACTTAAAGGGGTTGTCCAACAGGTTTAAATTTTTTATATATGGGATGGTACAAAATGGGTTAAAACAAAAGAAGCCTTATTTATCCTCACTGATTCCCTGTTGCTGCTGCTCCAGAGCTTACTGGGTCTCCCACTGGTCTAACATCTTGGTCTCACCTTTACTAGCAGGAAATTTAGGAGATGACTGCTCAGCTAATCGTTAGTTGAGGTGAGCCATTGCTTCAGCCAATGATTGACTGAGCATACATCTCATTCCATTTCTTATGTGCTGAGCCAAGTCCAGAAAGTAGAGACTGATGGGGACACGCTAAATATTGGACTGGCAGTGGTAGAGAATAGTGAGGTGAGTAATACTTAATTTTTATCTATTCTACCACATATACAAACCATTTAAAATCCTACAGGACAATACTTTAGCTTTTTGTGGATGTACTATAAACTATTCAACTAATTACATGAACTAAACAAAGGTAAATTCTAGCTCCCTATGCATTTGAAGTTATGCAGCATCACATTCAGTGGATATGTTTTAGTGGACATGTTCTACAGTTTCGGTCTTCTGGCTTCAATCTTTGGATTTTTTATTTTCTTTTTGCAAAGGTCTATGGAACCTCATTCCATGTCCTGAGAGACAAACATGAAGCATTATATATAGAATCCAGACATTATTACAATATACTTGCATGGTCCTGCCCATTTTTCCATGAAGTAGCAGTCCCATCCAGGAAGAAATATACAACATTTATGACATCAGAATGGACACTATGGGTCAATTTTTCCTCATCTGCCAGGCATGGAATGTGAATCCAGACACTCAATGACTTCAACATACACTCACCTAAAGAATTATTAGGAACACCTGTTCTATTTCTCATTAATGCAATTATCTAGTCAACCAATCACATGGCAGTTGCTTCAATGCATTTAGGGGTGTGGTCCTGGTCAAGACAATCTCCTGAACTCCAAACTGAATGTCAGAATGGGAAAGAAAGGTGATTTAAAGAGGACCTTTCACCGATTCTTACCCTATGAACTAACTATACAGACATGTGGAGCGGCGCCCGGGGATCTCACTGCACTTACTATTATCCCCGGGCGCCGCTCCGTTCTCCTGCTATGCCCTCCGGTATCTCCGCTCACTAAGTTATAGTAGGCGGAGATACCAGTCCCTAAGTTATGGTAGGCGGAGTCTGCCCTAGCGCTGGCCAATCGCAGCGCAGAGCTCACAGCCTGGGAGGTTATTTTCTCCCAGGCTGTGAGCTCTGCAATGCGATTGGCCAGCGTTAGGGCAGACTCCGCCTACCATAACTTAGGGAACGGAGATACCGGAGGACATAGCAGGAGAACGGAGCGGCGCCCGGGGATAATAGTAAGTGCAGTGAGATCCCCGGGCGCCGCTCCACATGTCTGTATACTTAGTTTATAGGGTAAGAATCAGTGAAAGGTCCTCTTTAAGCAATTTTGAGCGTGGCATGGTTGTTGGTGCCAGACGGGCCGGTCTGAGTATTTCACAATCTTCTCAGTTACTGGGATTTTCACTCACAACCATTTCTAGGGTTTACAAAGAATGGTGTGAAAAGGGAAAAACATCCAGTATGCGGCAGTCCTGTGGGCAAAAATGCCTTGTGGATGCTAGAGGTCAGAGGAGAATGGGCCGACTGATTCAGCAACGTTGACTGAAATAACCACTCGTTACAACCGAGGTATGCAGCAAAGCATTTGTGAGGCCACAACACGCACAACCTTGAGGCGGATGGGCTACAACAGCAGAAGACCCCACCGGGTACCACTCATCTCCACTACAAATAGGAAAAAGAGGCTACAATTTGCACAAGCTCACAAAAATTGGACTGTTGAAGACTGGAAAAATGTCCGAATTTGGCGTAAACAGAATGAGAACATGTATCCATCCTCTGATGGCTACTTCCAACAGGATAATGCACCATGTCACAAAGCTCGAATCATTTCAAATTGGTTTCTTGAGTTCACTGAACTAAAATGGCCCCCACAGTCACCAGATCTCAACCCAATAGAGCATCTTTGGGATGTGGTAGAACGGGAGCTTCGTGCCCTGGATGTGCATCCCTCAAATCTCCATCAACTGGAAGATGCTATCCTATCAATATGGGCCAACATTTCTAAAGAATGCTATCAGCACCTTGTTGAATCAATGCCACGTAGAATTAAGGCAGTTCTGAAGGCAAAAGGGGGTCCAACACCGTATTAGTATGGTGTTCCTAATAATTCTTTAGGTGAGTGTATAATAGTAACTGCTTGCTGCTTTTGGTTTCTAGGCTCAGTCAATATTCTGGAAAATAAAGTTTCTTTACCTAGTTACATAGTATGTTGAAAAAAGACATATGTCCAGAAACTTCAACCAAGGGATAAAAGTGGATGTGGATGAAGGGAATAGGTTATTACTAAACTTTAGAAAATTGATATTTTCTATTGATTCAGCGGAAGGTATGAAACCTATAAGGCATCAACCAGTCTGTCCAAAAAAGACAATTATTCCCTCTTGATCCCAAGTAGCAACCAGACCAGATCAACGTTCAGAACTTAGAATTCCACTTACAGTAAGTGTTAAAGCATCTAAGCCTTTTTTGTATGTTGTCAATTGTTCCTGCTGTGACCAGCTCCTGAGGTAACTACTCCACAGATTCACAGCTCTTATAATGAGTCCCTCTGGAGATTGAACATTTCTTGGTATTTTCCAATATTTATTGCAATAAAAAACATGTACAGTATCTATGTTTATGAAGGTCCAAAATTGTAGAAACTTTGAGTTAAACACAACATCCACCTTGAACTTCTCCATAATGATGATACAGAGTCACATCTATCTTCTGGTAAATGCAATTATTAGAGATGATGATAGTTCTTTAAGGAACTATTGAGACCTGTTCTTTTAAGAAAGTAGTTTAATTCACATGTCTTGCTTGATGACAGCGCACATTCCCATGTGTGCATCCCTCAACTTGCTAAGACAATGTGATAATGACAGCTCAATCCCTGTGATGTGTCAGAAAACCCAAGTTTGAGTGCTGTGCCCCTAAATGTGGAAACAGTAGCTTCTGTAGTTAGGCAGCTCACGTTGTTAATGGGGCAGAACGCGATGTGGGGGGCAGATTTGTGTCTTCTTAAAATGTTCTGTATTTAGAATGGTAATTAATAATCATATAATGGACAGTTACTATTAGATCGCTGTTATCTTTTGCCTGTGTGTAGGGAAATGCAGAACCACACAGATAGCCCTAGTGGTGTAAATTTGTGTCAATGTTTTTTTCTTAAAGGGGTTGGCTCACTTCAGCAAGTGGAATTTCCATGTAGAGAAAGTTAATACAAGGCACTTACTAATGCATTATTATTATCTATATTGCCTCCTTTGCTGGCTAAATTCATTTCTCCATCACATTCTACACTGCTTGTTTCCATAGTTACAACCACCCTGCAATCCAGCAGTGGTGGCCGTGCTTGCACACTATAGGAAGCCTCTCTGGTGGCTAGGACCGTGGGAGTTCACAAAGGCTAGTGCTTTTTCCTATACTGTGCAAGCACGGCCACCGTTGCTGGATTGCAAGGTGGTTGTAACCAAGGAAACGAGCAGTGTATAATGTGATGGAAAAAAAATTATCAAGACAGCAAAGGAAGCAATATGGCCAATCACAATACATTAGTAAGGGTTTATATTAGGGGTTATATTAACTTTCTCTACATAATAAATGCTATTTGCTGAAGTGAGACAACCCCTTTAAGTTTGATAAAATTACTCAAAATGCAAGCACGTCACAGAATAAATTCACAACTTAATTATACCCCATCTGCTCTGGTGTAGACTGTCCAATAGTTGTCTAAATTTGGAACATACTAAATATTTACCTCAGCACCAAAACAAAACAAAAAATAATGTACACTATTTTGCATGGTGCCCCTATTACAAAGCCATATCTATTGCGTGTTGCTATATGTAAGGTACTGTATTCTCTGCTAGAAGCTCTACTCATTGTAAAATGAGTTGAAACAGCCTATAAGCTATAGATTAATATGGAGAAACCTCCATGTACTTCTGTGTAAAATCAGAGGTCTTCAGATGTACAGTATGGGCCCATCGCACTAGATGGATGCTGTATTACTGATAATATGGCCTTAAACATGAGGCTGTCACGGCTGTATGTGAGCAACAATAGTATACACAGTAAAAGAGCTACTGACCGGACCCAAACTAGGGAGGATAAAGGGTGACCCCTGTCAGACCCTCAAAGCTCTCCCTATGCTGCTAAAGCACATGCCCGGATCCAAATGGCGGAACGAGGCATGCCCACGTACCTAAGACTGATGACCACTGTAACCCCTACAATAGTGGAAGGGGCACGGCCACCGGTGCCCTACTCAGTATATGGAGGGAACCGTGGCCACCTCAGATCCAGTCAGAAAATAATCAGGTACACAACAATGTCTGTACACTTAGCTGAAGGTGTTGCAGCCGCAGAGAAGACGGATCCAAGGACAGCTGGCAATATCCGGAGTGCTTGCTGCAGCAGAACACAGGTCCAGTGAACTGATAGCTACAAGTGAAGATACTAAAGCAAGAGCTACAACTGAAATGAGAACTATAATCCACGCCCTACAATAGGAGGAGGTGTGATATAAAGAGAGGGAAATCAAACGCATGAGGAACAGCTGGGAGGAAGGAAACCAAAAGTAAACAGAGCAGTGAGAACTCCTCCCAGCTCTAGTAGTGACATCATCACAGGGGTGGAGAAACAGAGCTGTGAGAACGTCCCAAAGCTCTGGTAGTGACAGTACCCCCCCCCCTCTACAAGTGGACTCCGGACACCCAGGACCCACCTTCTCAGGATGAGCCCTATGAAATGCCCTGATGAGGCGAGTGGCTTTAATGTCCGACACCGGAACCCACATCCTCTCCTCAGGACCATAACCCTTCCAATGAACGAGGTACTGAAGAGAACCGCGGACAATGCGAGAGTCCACAATTCTGGAAACCTCAAACTCCAGATTGCCATCAACCAAAATCGGAGGAGGAGGCAAAGAGGAGGGTACCGTGGGCTGGACATATGGTTTTAAGAGAGATCTGTGAAATACATTATGTATCTTCCAAACCCGTGGAAGATCAAGACGGAAGGCAACAGGATTGATGACTGACAAGATTTTATAAGGCCCAATAAACTTGGGACCCAATTTCCAGGAGGGAACCTTCAGTTTAATATTTCTTGTAGACAACCACACCAGATCACCCACATTCAGGTCCGGACCAGGCACACGTCTCTTATCAGCCACACGCCTATACCTCTCACTCATCTTTTTAAGATTACTCTGAATCTTTTGCCAAATGGTAGACAAAGACGAGGAAAATCTCTCCTCCTCAGGTAAACCAGAAAGAGCCCCTCCCGAGAATGTCCCAAACTGCGGATGGAACCCATATGCACCAAAGAATGGTGACTTATCAGAAGATTCCTGACGACGGTTGTTCAAAGCAAACTCAGCAAGGGGGAGAAATGAACACCAATCCTCCTGGTTCTCTGCCACAAAACAGCGCAAATATGTCTCCAGATTCTGATTGAGGCGCTCAGTCTGACCATTCGACTGCGGGTGAAAAGCAGAAGAGAAGGACAGCCGAACCCCCAGGCGAGAACAGAAAGCCTTCCAGAACCTGGACACAAACTGCGTGCCTCTATCGGAAACAATATCAGAGGGAATGCCGTGCAATTTAACAATATGGTCGACAAAAGCTTGCGCCAATGTTTTAGCATTGGGTAAACCAGGGAAAGGTACGAAATGAGCCATCTTGCTAAAACGGTCCACCACCACCAGGATCACCGACTTCCCCGAGGAACGAGGAGGATCCGTGATAAAGTCCATGGACAGGTGTGTCCAAGGACGGGAAGGTATGGGTAACGGGAGAAGGGAACCTGAAGGCCGTGAACGAGGGACCTTAGCGCGAGCGCACGTCTCACAAGCAGCCACAAAACCCTCCACCGACTTACGAAGAGCCGGCCACCAAAATCTCCGAGCAATGAGATCTACCGTGGCTCTACTCCCGGGGTGACCAGCAAGAACCGTATCATGATTCTCCTTAAAGAGTTTGTGACGTAGCTCAGGAGGCACGAACAACTTCCCAGAAGGACAACGGGCAGGTGCCTCAGTCTGGGCAGCCTGGACCTCGGCCTCCAAATCGGAATATAGAGCAGAAACAACTACCCCCTCCGCCAAAATGGGACCCGGGTCCTCGGAGTTTCCTCCTCCCAGAAAACAGCGAGAGAGAGCATCAGCCTTCACATTTTTTATCCCAGGTCGGAATGTAACAACAAAATTGAATCTGGAGAAGAACAGAGACCATCTGGCCTGTCTCGGATTCATACGCCTGGCCGACTCCAAGTATGCCAGATTCTTATGGTCGGTAAAAACGGTGATAGGGTGCCTGGCCCCCTCCAACCAATGGCGCCATTCCTCGAAAGCCAACTTGATGGCCAACAACTCCCTATCTCCCACATCATAGTTTCTCTCTGCCGGGGAGAGTTTTTTTAGAGAAAAAGGCACAGGGTCGCCATTTGGCAGGAGAAGGGCCCTGGGACAAAACCGCACCCACACCCACCTCGGAAGCATCCACCTCAACAATAAAAGGTAAGGAAACATCGGGATGCACCAAGACGGGAGCAGACGCAAAACTCTCTTTAATCTTAGAAAAGGCTGCAAGCGCCTCCTCCGACCAAGAGGAAAAATCCGCCCCCTTTTTTGTCATGTCAGTAAGGGGTTTGACAACAGAGGAATAATTCAAAATGAACTTTCTGTAATAGTTCGCAAAACCCAGAAAGCGCATCAATGCCTTCTGATTCTCAGGAAGCTCCCACTCAAGTACAGCACGGACCTTCTCCGGATCCATGCGAAAACCAGAAGCAGAGAGGAGAAAACCCAGAAATTGAATCTCCGATACTATAAAAAGACATTTCTCCAGCTTGGCGTACAATTTATTTTCCCGCAGAATCTGCAGAACCTGAAAAAGATGATCCTGATGGGTCTGAACATCAGGGGAAAAAATCTAAATATCATCAAGATACACCAATACAAATTTCCCATTAAATGGTAGAAAATACTATTAACAAAATGCTGAAAGACGGCCGGAGCATTCATCAGGCCGAAAGGCATAACGAGATTCTCGAAATGCCCGTTAGGGGTATTAAAGGCCGTTTTCCATTCATCCCCCTCTCTGACCCTGACCAGGTTGTACGCGCCTCTCAAATCCAATTTGGAAAACACCTTGGCCCCAACAATTTGGTTGAAGAGGTCCGGGATCAGAGGAAGGGGATAGGGATCGCGAATCGTGATACGGTTCAGCTCCCTAAAATCTAGGCAAGGTCTCAGAGAGCCATCTTTTTTTTTAACAAAAAAAAAAACCCGCGGCCACAGGTGACTTTGAGGGACGAATATGCCCCTTCTCGAGACTCTCGGAGATATAAGTTCGCATTGCGATTCTTTCTGGTTGTGAGAGATTGTAGAGGCGTGCTTTTGGCAGATTGGCGCCGGGAATGAGGTTAATGGGACAGTCAAACTCCCGGTGAGGAGGTAGCTCCTGAACACCGCTCTCGGAAAACACGTCCGAGAAATCAGAGAGAAATGATGGCACAGTTTTAGTAGACACCTCTGCAAAAGTCGCTGTGAGACAATTCTCTCTACAAAAGTCACTCCACTCATTTATTTGCCTTCCTTGCCAATCAATAGTGGGGTTATGTCTAGTGAGCCAGGGTAACCCCAAAACTAGAGGAGAAGGCAATCCGTTAAGGACAAAACAAGATATATCCTCCACATGAGTGTCACCTACAGCTAGCCGGATATTGTTAACAATGCCCTTCAGAGATCTCTGTGAGAGTGGAGCAGAGTCAATAGCAAAAACAGGTATATCCTTTTCTAATGTGCAAACCTGAAAACCATGCATGGCTACAAATTGAGTGTCAATAAGATTGACGGCCGCTCTACTATCGACAAAAATCTCACAAGAAATGACTTTGCTCTCTAGCGCCACCCTGGCAGACAGGAGAAAACGGGAACTGCAGGTCAGAGGAAAAGCATCAATTCCTACATCAACTTTGCCCAAAGTAGCAGATGAAGCAGAATTTGATGATTTACCTTTTGAGGTTTTTCTCTTATTATCGCTCTTAGTACAGTTCAAGAATCTCCTAGACGGACAAACATTTGCCAAATGACCTATGCCCCCACAACAAAAACACACCATACTCTGAGGACTAAATCCTCTTTTATCAGGGGCAAGTCGACCTAGCTGCATGGGCTCCTCCTCAGAGGGGAGCGAGACAGGATGAGGCCCCTGCACACTGAATGAGTCCGCACCACTGCCCCTAGACTGACAATGGCTGGACAGAGAGGTCTCGTTTCTTTCTCTTAGACGCCTGTCAAGGCGTACCGCCAATGACATGACAGACTCTAAGGACGTTGGTCTCTCATGGAAAGCAAACGCATCTTTCAATCTCTCTGAGAGACCATGACAGAACTGACACCGGAGTGCAGCATCATTCCAACCCGAATCAGCTGCCCATCTCCGAAATTCAGAACAATAAAGCTACGCAGACAGTTTGTTCTGGCATAAAACACGTAAGTTAGATTCGGCCAGAGCAACACGATCCGGGTCATCATAAATCTGCCCCAGGGCCACAAAAAATCTTTCCACGGATCGAAGGGAGGGATCCCCTGATGGCAGCGAAAAAGCCCAAGTCTGAGCATTACCCCTGAGCAGGGAGATGACAATCCTCACCCTCTGCTCCTCCTTACCAGAGGAGTGGGGACACAAGCAAAAATGGAGTTTGCATGCCTCTCTGAAGCGAACAAAATTCTCACTGCCCCCGGAGAACGTTTCCGGAAGTGAGACCTTTGGCTCGCAACAGACTCCATGAGCCGGAGCAGAGCCCAATGCTTGAAGCTGAGTCATAGATTGACGGAGATCCGCTACTTCCAAAGAAAGACCCTGCATGCGGTCAACCAGGCCAGAAAGCGGATCCATGTCAAAAAAGGACGGTTTAGGTGGATTATAATGTCACGGCTGTATGTGAGCAACAATAGTATACACAGTAAAAGAGCTACTGACCGGACCCAAACTAGGGAGGATAAAGGGTGACCCCTGTCAGACCCTCAAAGCTCTCCCTATGCTGCTAAAGCACATGCCCGGATCCAAATGGCGGAACGAGGCATGCCCACGTACCTAAGACTGATGACCACTGTAACCCCTACAATAGTGGAAGGGGCACGGCCACCGGGGCCCTACTCAGTATATGGAGGGAACCGTGGCCACCTCAGATCCAGTCAGAAAATAATCAGGTACACAACAATGTCTGTACACTTAGCTGAAGGTGTTGCAGCCGCAGAGAAGACGGATCCAAGGACATCTGGCAATATCCGGAGTGCTTGCTGCAGCAGAACACAGGTCCAGTGAACTGATAGCTACAAGTGAAGATACTAAAGCAAGAGCTACAACTGAAATGAGAACTATAATCCACGCCCTACAATAGGAGGAGGGGTAATAAAAAGAGAGGGAAATCAAACGCATGAGGAACAGCTGGGAGGAAGGAAACCAAAAGTAAACAGAGCAGTGAGAACTCCTCCCAGCTCTAGTAGTGACATCATCACAGGGGTGGAGAAACAGAGCTGTGAGAACGTCCCAAAGCTCTGGTAGTGACAGAGGCCTTACCCTGAAAAACTGCTTCTTTTTACATGTGCTCTAATGATAAGTCAACTGACCGTTGAGAAAATGTCCTTTTTTAAATCCCTTTGTGTAGAGAATAGAGTTGAGCGAACACCTGGATGTTCGGGTTCGAGAAGTTCGGCCGAACTTCCCGGAAATGTTCGGGTTCGGGATCCGAACCCGATCCGAACTTCGTCCCGAACCCGAACCCCATTGAAGTCAATGGGGACCCGAACTTTTGGGCACTAAAAAGGCTGTAAAACAGCCCAGGAAAGAGCTAGAGGGCTGCAAAAGGCAGCAACATGTAGGTAAATCCCCTGCAAACAAATGTGGATAGGGAAATGAATTAAAATAAAAATAAAAAAAATAAAAATGAACCAATATCAATTGGACAGAGGTCCCATAGCAGAGAATCTGGCTTCACGTCAGCAGAGAATCAGTCTCTTCATGCCATAGCAAAGAATCTGGCTTCATGTCAGCAGAGAATCAGTCTCTTAATGCCATAGCAGAGAATCTGACTTCATGTCAGCGCAGAATCAGTCTTCATGTCATAGCAGAGAATCAGGCTTCACGTCACCCACCACTGGAACAGGCCACTGTCACACATTTAGGCCCCGGCACCCAGACAGAGGAGAGCGGTCCCGTAACAGAGAATCTGGCCTTATGTCAGCGCAGAATCTGTCTTCATGTCATAGCAGAGAATCAGGCTTCACGTCACCCACCACTGGAACAGGCCACTGTCACACATTTAGACCCAGGCAGAGGAGAGAGGTCCCGTAACAGAGAATCTGGCCTTATGTCAGCGCAGAATCTGTCTTCATGTCATAGCAGAGAATCAGGCTTCACGTCACCCACCACTGGAACAGGCCACTGTCACACATTTAGGCCCCGGCACCCAGACAGAGGAGAGCGGTCCCGTAACAGAGAATCTGGCCTTATGTCAGCGCAGAATCTGTCTTCATGTCATAGCAGAGAATCAGGCTTCACGTCACCCACCACTGGAACAGGCCACTGTCACACATTTAGGCCCCGGCACCCAGACAGAGGAGAGCGGTCCCGTAACAGAGAATCTGGCCTTATGTCAGCGCAGAATCTGTCTTCATGTCATAGCAGAGAATCAGGCTTCACGTCACCCACCACTGGAACAGGCCACTGTCACACATTTAGACCCAGGCAAAGGAGAGAGGTCCCGTAACAGAGAATCTGGCCTTATGTCAGCGCAGAATCTGTCTTCATGTCATAGCAGAGAATCAGGCTTCACGTCACCCACCACTGGAACAGGCCACTGTCACACATTTAGGCCCAGGCACCCAGGCAGAGGAGAGAGGTCTCGTAACAGAGAATCTGGCCTTATGTCAGCGCAGAATCTGTATTCATGTCATAGCAGAGAATCAGGCTTCACGTCACCCACCACTGGAACAGGCCACTGTCACACATTTAGGCCCCGGCACCCAGACAGAGGAGAGCTGTCCCGTAACAGAGAATCTGGCCTTATGTCAGCGCAGAATCTGTCTTCATGTCATAGCAGAGAATCAGGCTTCACGTCACCCACCACTGGAACAGGCCACTGTCACACATTTAGGCCCAGGCACCCAGGCAGAGGAGAGAGGTCCCGTAACAGAGAATCTGGCCTTATGTCAGCGCAGAATCTGTATTCATGTCATAGCAGAGAATCAGGCTTCACGTCACCCACCACTGGAACAGGCCACTGTCACACATTTAGGCCCCGGCACCCAGACAGAGGAGAGCGGTCCCGTAACAGAGAATCTGGCCTTATGTCAGCGCAGAATCTGTATTCATGTCATAGCAGAGAATCAGGCTTCACATCACCCACCACTAGAACAGGCCACTGTCACACATTTAGGCCCCGGCACCCAGACAGAGGAGAGGTTCATTCAACTTTGGGTTGCCCCGCAATATATTGGTAAAATGAAATTAAAAATAGTATTGAATGAGGAAGTGCCCTGGAGTAGAATAATATATTGTTAAGGGGAGGTAGTTAATATCTAATCTGCACAAGGGATGGACAGTTCCTGTGGGATCCATGCCTGGTACATTTTTATGAACGTCAGCTTGTCCACATTGGCTGTAGACAGGCGGCTGCGTTTGTCTGTAATGACGCCCCCTGCCGTGCTGAATACACGTTCAGACAAAACGCTGGCCGCCGGGCAGGCCAGCACCTCCAAGGCATAAAAGGCTAGCTCTGGCCACGTGGACAATTTGGAGACCCAGAAGTTGAATGGGGCCGAACCATCAGTCAGTACGTGGAGGGGTGTGCACAGGTACTGTTCCACCATGTTAGTGAAATGTTGCCTCCTGCTAACACGTTCCGTATCAGGTGGTGGTGCACTTAGCTGTGGCGTGTTGACAAAACTTTTCCACATCTCTGCCATGCTAACCCTGCCCTCAGAGGAGCTGGCCGTGACACAGCTGCGTTGGCGACCTCTTGCTCCTCCTCTGCCTTCGCCTTGGGCTTCCACTGGTTCCCCTGTGACATTTGGGAATGCTCTCAGTAGCGCGTCTACCAACGTGCGCTTGTACTCGCGCATCTTCCTATCACGCTCCAGTGTAGGAAGTAAGGGGGGCACATTGTCTTTGTACCGGGGATCCAGCAGGGTGGCAACCCAGTAGTCCGCACACGTTAAAATGTGGGCAACTCTGCTGTCGTTGCGCAGTCACTGCAGCATGTAGTCGCTCATGTGTGCCAGGCTGCCCAGAGGTAAGGACAAGCTGTCCTCTGTGGGAGGCGTATCGTCATCGTCCTGAGTTTCCCCCCAGCCACGCACCAGTGATGGGCCCGAGCTGCTTTGGGTGCCACCCCGCTGTGAACATGCTTCATCCTCATCCTCCTCCATCTCCTCCTCATCCTCGTCCTCCTCGTCCTCCAGTAGTGGGCCCTGTCTGGCCACATTTGTACCTGGCCTCTGGTGTTGCAAAAAACCTCCCTCTGAGTCACATCGAAGAGACTGGCCTGAAAGTGCTAAAAATGATCCCTCTTCCTCCTCTTCCTCCTGGGCCACCTCCTCTTCCATCATCGCCCTAAGTGTTTTCTCAAGGAGACATAGAAGTGGTATTGTAACGCTGATAACGGCGTCATCGCCACTGGCCATGTTGGTGGAGTACTCGAAACAACGCAACAGGGCACACAGGTCTCGCATGGAGGCCCAGTCATTGGTGGTGAAGTGTGTCTGATCCGCAGTGCGACTGACCCGTGCGTGCTGCAGCTGAAACTCCACTATGGCGTGCTGCTGCTCGCACAGTCTGTCCAGCATATGCAAGGTGGAGTTCCACCTGGTGGGTACGTCGCATATGAGGCGGTGAGCGGGAAGGCCGAAGTTACGCTGTAGCGCAGACAGGCAAGCAGCGGCAGGGTGTGAACGCCGGAAGCGCGAACAGACGGCCCGCACTTTATGCAGCAGCTCTGACATGTCGGGGTAGTTGCGAATGAACTTCTGCACCACCAAATTCAGCACATGCGCCAGGCAAGGGATGTGCGTCAATCCAGGTAGGCCAAGAGCTGCAACGAGATTTCGCCCATTATCGCACACCACCAGGCCGGGCTTGAGGCTCACCGGCAGCAACCACTCGTCGGTCTGTTGTTCTATACCCTGCCACAACTCCTGTGCGGTGTGGGGCCTGTCCCCCAAACATATGAGTTTCAGAATGGCCTGCTGACGTTTACCCCGTGCTGTGCTGAAGTTGGTGGTGAAGGTGTGTGGCTGACTGGATGAGCAGGTGGAAGAAGAGGAGGAGGAAGCTGAGTAGGAGGAGGAGGAGACAGGAGGCAAAGAATGTTGCCCTGCGATCCTTGGCGGCGGAAGGACGTGCACCAAACAGCTCTCCGCCTGGGGCCCAGCCGCCACTACATTTACCCAGTGTGCAGTTAGGGAGATATAGCGTCCCTGGCCGTGCTTACTGGTCCACGTATCTGTGGTTAGGTGGACCTTGCCACAGATGGCGTTGCGCTGTGCACACTTGATTTTATCAGACACTTGTTTGTGCAGGGAAGGCACGGCTCTCTTGGAGAAGTAGTGGCGGCTGGGAACAACATACTGTGGGACAGCAAGTGACATGAGCTGTTTGAAGCTGTGTGTGTCCACCAGCCTAAATGACAGCATTTCATCGGCCAGTAGTTTAGAAATGCTGGCATTCAGGGCCAGGGATCGAGGGTGGCTAGGTGGGAATTTACGCTTTCTCTCAAATGTTTGTGAGATGGAGAGCTGAACGCTGCCGTGTGACATGGTTGAGATGCTTGGTGACGCAGGTGGTGGTGTTGGTGGTACATCCCATGTTTGCTGGGCGGCAGGTGCCAACGTTCCTCCAGAGGCAGAGGAAGAGGCCGAGGCGGCGGCAGCAGCAGCAGAAGAGGCCGAGGCGGCGGCAGCAGCAGAAGAGGCCGAGGCGGCAGCAGCAGGAGAGGTAGCAGGGGGAGCCTGAGTGACTTCCTTGTTTTTAAGGTGTTTACTCCACTGCAGTTCATGCTTTGCATGCAGGTGCCTGGTCATGCAGGTTGTGCTAAGGTTCAGAACGTTAATGCCTCGCTTCAGGCTCTGATGGCACAGCGTGCAAACCACTCGGGTCTTGTCGTCAGCACATTGTTTGAAGAAGTGCCATGCCAGGGAACTCCTTGAAGCTGCCTTTGGGGTGCTCGGTCCCAGATGGCGGCGGTCAGTAGCAGGCGGAGTCTCTTGGCGGCGGGTGTTCTGATTTTGCCCACTGCTCCCTCTTTTGCTACGCTGTTGGCTCGGTCTCACCACTGCCTCTTCCTCCGAACTGTGAAAGTCAGTGGCACGACCTTCATTCCATGTGGGGTCTAGGACCTCATCGTCCCCTGCATCTTCTTCCACCCAGTCTTGATTCCTGACCTCCTGTTCAGTCTGCACACTGCAGAAAGACGCAGCAGTTGGCACCTGTGTTTCGTCATCATCAGAGACGTGCTGAGGTGGTATTCCCATGTCCTCATTATCAGGAAAAATAAGTGGTTGTGCGTTAGTGCATTCTATCTCTTCCACCCCTGGGGAAGGGCTAGGTGGATGCCCTTGGGAAACCCTGGCAGCAGAGTCTTCAAACAGCATAAGAGACTGCTGCATAACTTGAGGCTCAGACAGTTTCCCTGATATGCATGGGGGTGATGTGACAAACCGATGGGCTTGGTTTTTATGCGCCATCTGTGCGCTTTCTGCAGAAGACTGGGTGGGAGATAATGTGAACGTGCTGGATCCAATGTCGGCCACCGTATTGACTAATGCCTGTACCTGCTCAGGCCTTACCATCCTTAGAACGTCATTGGGCCCCACAAAATATCGCTGTAAATTCTGCTGGCTACTGGGACCTGAGGTAGTTGGTTCACTAGGACGTGTGGCTGTGGCAGAACGGCCACGTCCTCTCCCAGCAACAGAGGGTCCACTAACACCACCACGACCATGTCCACGTCCGCGTCCGCGTCCCTTATTAGATGTTTTCCTCATTGTTCCCGTTCACCACAATTTTGAGAATGGCGTGTGTCTTAGGTTTTTCTGAATGACACTATCAATACCTTCAATGTAAGATTTTCTTTTTGGGATAGATTTCAAGTAGGCCTCAAATACCAGAAACTAGTTATTTTGATAATGGCAAATTTGGGAATGCTTTTTCAACCCAGAACAAAAAGTCTGCTTTTACGGTCACTACAAATAACTTGACCAGCTCAAACAGTGCAGATTTTGTTGAATAGAGATGTGAGACCTGTTTTTTTTTGCGCTGTGTGACAGGTATAGGTTTAATCACAGAATCACACTTCTATCAGCACGCTAGCGTGTGTCTTAGGTTTTTCTGAATGACACTATCAATACCTTCAATGTAAGATTTTCTTTTTGGGATAGATTTCAAGTAGGCCTCAAATACCAGAAACTAGTTATTTTGAGAATGGCAAATTTGGGAATGCTTTTTCAACCCAGAACAAAAAGTCTGCTTTTACTGTCACTACAAATAACTTGACCAGCTCAAACAGTGCAGATTTGGTTGAATAGAGATGTGAGACCTGTTTTTTTTTGCGCTGTGTGACAGGTATAGGTTTAATCACAGAATCACACTTCTATCAGCACGCTAGCGTGTGTCTTAGGTTTTTCTGAATGACACTATCAATACCTTCAATGAAAGATTTTCTTTTTGGGATAGATTTCAAGTAGGCCTCAAATACCAGAAACTAGTTATTTTGAGAATAGCAAATTTGGGAATGCTTTTTCAACCCAGAACAAAAAGTCTGCTTTTACGGTCACTACAAATAACTTGACCAGCTCAAACAGTGCAGATTTGGTTGAATAGAGATGTGAGACCTGTTTTTTTTTGCGCTGTGTGACAGGTATAGGTTTAATCACAGAATGACACTTCTATCAGCATGCTAGCGTGTGTCTTAAGTTTTTCTGAATGACACTATCGATACCTTCAATGTAAGATTTTCTTTTTGGGATAGATTTCAAGTAGGCCTCAAATACCAGAAACTAGTTATTTTGAGAATGGCAAATTTGTGAATGCTTTTTCAACCCAGAACAAAAAGTCTGCTTTTACGGTCACTACAAATAACTTGACCAGCTCAAACAGTGCAGATTTTGTTGAATAGAGATGTGAGACCTGTTTTTTTTTGCGCTGTGTGACAGGTATAGGTTTAATCACAGAATCACACTTCTATCAGCACGCTAGCGTGTGTCTTAGGTTTTTCTGAATGACACTATCAATACCTTCAATGTAAGATTTTCTTTTTGGGATAGATTTCAAGTAGGCCTCAAATACCAGAAACTAGTTATTTTGAGAATGGCAAATTTGGGAATGCTTTTTCAACCCAGAAAAAAAAGTCTGCTTTTACGGTCACTACAAATAACTTGACCAGCTCAAACAGTGCAGATTTGGTTGAATAGAGATGTGAGACCTGTTTTTTTTTTGCGCTGTGTGACAGGTATAGGTTTAATCACAGAATCACACTTCTATCAGCACGCTAGCGTGTGTCTTAGGTTTTTCTGAATGACACTATCAATACCTTCAATGTAAGATTTTCTTTTTGGGATAGATTTCAAGTAGGCCTCAAATACCAGAAACTAGTTATTTTGAGAATGGCAAATTTGGGAATGCTTTTTCAACCCAGAACAAAAAGTCTGCTTTTACGGTCGCTACAAATAACTTGACCAGCTCAAACAGTGCAGATTTGGTTGAATAGAGATGTGAGACCTGTTTTTTTTTGCGCTGTGTGACAGGTATAGGTTTAATCACAGAATCACACTTCTATCAGCACGCTAGCGTGTGTCTTAGGTTTTTCTGAATGACACTATCAATACCTTCAATGTAAGATTTTCTTTTTGGGATAGATTTCAAGTAGGCCTCAAATACCAGAAACTTGTTATTTTGAGAATGGCAAATTTGGGAATGCTTTTTCAACCCAGAAAAAAAAGTGTGCTTTTACGGTCAATACAAATAACTTGACCAGCTAAAACAGTACAGATTTGGTTGAATAGAAATGTCAGGTCTATTTTTTAGGCGCTGGGTGACAGGCTCAACTTGCCCCTGATGTATTATATGGCCAAAAAATAACCACACTGTTGATGGTTAAATGCACTTGGGTGACACAGGCTCAGCCTGCACCAGATGTAGTATATGGCCAAAAAATAATCAGACTGTTGATGGTTAAATGCACTTGGGTGACACAGGCTCAGCCTGCAGCTGATGTAGGATATAGCACAAAATAACCACACTATCGATGGTTAAATACACTTGGGTGACACAGGCTCAGCCTGCAGCTGATGTAGTATATGGCCAAAAAATAATCAGACTGTTGATGGTTAAATGCACTTGGGTGACACAGGCTCAGCCTGCAGCTGATGTAGTATATGGCCAAAAAATAACCAGACTGTTGATGGTTAAATGCACTTTGGTGACACAGGCTCAGCCAGCAGCTGATGTAGGATATAGCACAAAATAACCACACTATCGATGGTTAAATACACTTGGTGATAGCTCGTGCTGGCGCACCACAAGTCACAAAATGGCCGCCGATCACCCCAGAAAAAAAGTGATCTAAAAACGCTCTGGGCAGCCTCAAAAAAGTGAGCAAGTCAATAATAGCACTTTAATGTTCCACAGCTGCAGATCGATCACAGAATGAAGTCTTTTGGAGGAGTTAATCTGCCTAATCTCGCTCTAACGTCGCAGCTGCAACCTCTCCCTATACTGATCATAGCAGAGTGACGTGCGGCGCTACGTGACTCCAGCTTAAATAGAGGCTGGGTCACATGGTGCACTGGCCAATCACAGCCATGCCAATAGTAGGCATGGCTGTGATGGCCTCTTGGGCCAAGTAGTATGACGCTTGTTGATTGGCTGCTTTGCAGCCTTTCAAAAAGCGCCAAGAAAGCGCCGAACACCGAACCCGAACTCGGACTTTTACGAAAATGTTCGGGTTCGGGTCCGTGTCACGGACACCCCAAAATTCGGTACGAACCCGAACTATACAGTTCGGGTTCGCTCATCCCTAGTAGAGATTAACTTCATTGAAGATTTTCTTTAAAGAACTGTAGATTGTCCATATTATGTAGATAAATAATTTCAAAATACCAATTTCAGCATGTACCAGAAATATAACTACCTGGATGGTATTCAGGCAATCTGATTATTAGGTATGTATCCTCAGAGGTAGGTCTATTTACATTTATAACTAGGTAATTTACTGCAAAACCAATCAGAGTTCCATAAATAGAAAATACTGAAATGCTCTTAATCAAAACTCAGTGTCATACCTACACTAGTATTAATATTAGCTTCAATTTACATAGTAACATAGTTTATTTGTCCATCCAGTTCGGCCTGTTATCCTGCAAGTTGATCCAGAGGAAGGCAAAAAAAAAACCTGTGAGGTATAAGCCAATTTTCCCCACTTTAGGGGAATAAAAAATTCCTTCCCGACTCCAATCAGGCAATCAGAATAACTCCCTGGATTAACGACCCCTCTCTAGTAGCTATAGCCTGTAATATTATTACGCTCCAGAAATACATCCAGGCCCCTCTTGAATTCCTTTATTGTACTCACCATCACCACCTCCTCAGGCAGAGAGTTCCATAGTCTCACTGCTCTCACCGTAAAGAATCCTTTTCTATGTTTGTGTACAAACCTTCTTTCCTCCAGATGCAGAGGATGTCCCCTTGTCACAGTCACAGTCCTGGGATAAATTGATGATGGGAGAGATCTATTTAACTTTAATATTGTGGTGCTTAATCCCATGAATAAGATGCTAAGTGATGTGTTATTGTATTCATAGAAAAACAATGGCTTATCATGACACTCAATATCTTATAATTGTTAAGTGCAGTGTTGATGTGTATTCAAATCTCCTTGTAGCAAAGTAATTACTTAAAAATTAGTAAAATACAATCAGTGAATTGAGATATTTCTCATATAAACTCATTCAACAAGAATAGTGCTATCAATTGTTATATGTCCTATCTCATCATGGCTGAATGTTGATAAAAAAAACTGACAGGATGATACACACAGGCTGACTTCCCAGGCACCAAAAACAGATGAATACAATGGTGGCTATATGTCATTCCATCTACAGATTCATTGTATCTAATGGAGAACTGTACCGATGCGCTCTGTGCGTGGTTCCAGGAGGCTGGGATGGCCGAGGCGCACCCCTCATCAGCGCACCCGGCGTCGCACTGGTGCTGAGTGACGAGCTGATCACTCGGCTGTATGGGTTGCATTGGAACTCAGGAGTCATGTGACACTGGCCACGTCACATGACTCCACCAGCGCTCTATTTAAACAGGCAATCTGCTGGCCACAGATTGCTTGTTATTGAGGTCCTTCCTGCATGATACTCACCTGGATTGTTTGTTCCTGCTTGGCTTCCGATTTCCCGTCCGTCTCATCCTCTGGTCTTGGCATGCTCTCCTGGTTTGACTTCAGCTTGTCCTGACTATTCTCTGCTTGCTCCTCCGGTACCTTTTCTGCTCTCTTGGTTTTGACGCGGCTTGTTTGACCTTTCTGTTTATGTGTCGTTTGTCTTCCCTGCACTATCCTAGCTAAGGGTTTGTCGCCCAGTTGTCCCTTGTCGCTAGGACTTGCGAGGCAAGTAGGCAGGGACAGGGGAGAGGGTGGAGTTCAGTGGAGTTCAGTTTGATGGTATCGTAATCCTAAGGATATCAAAAATTTCTCACCATAGTGAAGTACCCTAACGAAGCTAAAGGAGCGAAAACCTGGGTCGGGCTGTGAAAGAATGCAGGAGCTTTTATATTATATGCCTGTTTTATAGGACCTTTGTGAGAATAATAAATTAATTTATATCTACTGTGACTTACGGTACTTCACTATGGGGAGGAATTTTTGATATCCTTAGGATTACGATAACATCAAAGACAGGAACAGAAAAACGAAGTAGATTTATATTCACCTGAGTGCCTACATTCAGTCTGTGCTTGTGAGTATACTTGCGAAGTTACAGCTGGGATTGTATAAACGGTGCTTCACCATCAGTGCACCTTTTCTGATGTTTCATAGGATGTTTTAAAATAGAAGACGTCTGTGAGACTTGACTCCTCTGTGGGAGAGGAAGAGTGATAATACCTGTGATAAGATGTGCTGAAGAAAACGCGCAGCCTCATATATATTGCATTTTACTCACTGTAATGCATATCCATGTTGGCTGCTGGATTACAGTGATTGGCTGCCAAGTGCTATATAGCACCCGATGACGCATGTTCGGCTCATTCTTAGTGAGGGAGAGCTGTACTGAGGAAGGGACAAACAGTGTAGGGAGTGATTTAAGAATATGTTTACCATCAAAACTTTTCAGAGACCCAAAAGTCCTTTTAAGGACTATTGTTTGTGGCAGGAGCAATCTATATTGTGCCAAATTGCTAAAGCTTTACAGACCCAAAAGTCCTTCTGAGAACTATTGTGTGTGGCAGCAATATCTATTTTTAGCGCATTCTGCGCTAAATAGCGTACAATAGTTAGGCTGCTACAGACAGCGACATTAGCTGTGCCACATCTCCAGTGTAAATTGTGCGCATCCCAAACTAAATCTGTGACATCCAGTGTACTTTTTCCGTAGACGGTGTTCGCTGCGGACAGTGACATTAGCTGTGCCACATCTCCAGTGTAAAGTGTGCGCATCCAAAAAATATCTGTGACATCCAGTGTACTTTTTCCGTAGACGGTGTCCGCTGCGGACAGTAACATTAGCTGTGTCACATCTCCAGTGTAAAGTGTGCGCATCCAAAAAATATCTGTGACATACAGTGTACTTTTTCAATAGACGGTGTCCGCTTTTGACAGTGACATAACCAGTGCCACATCTGCAGTGTAACGTGTGCGCTGAAAGAATTTATCTGTGACGTACAGTGTCCTTTTTCCGTAGACAGTGTCCGCTGCAGACAGTGACATTAGCTGCTCCACATCTCCAGGGTAAAGTGTGCGCATCCCAAAAATATCTGATATCCAGTGTACTTTTTCTGTAGACGGTGTCTGCTGCGGACAGTGACATTAGCTGCGCCACATCTCCTGTGTAAAATGTGCGCATCCCAAAAATATCTGTAACATACAGTATACTTTGTCAATAGACAGTGTCCGCTTCTGACAGTGACATTACCAGGGCCACATCTGCAGTGTAATGTGTGCGCTTCAAAATGTATCTGTGACATACAGTGTACTTTTTTGCGTAGACGCTGCGGACAGTGACATTACCGGTGGTACCTCTCCTGTATAACGTTTCCTCATCCCAAATACTTGTGACATTCCCTGTAATTTTTCATTACCACTGGTGACAGCATTGACATAACCTGCGGGATATCTCTTTTGTGACGTTTCCACATCCCAAATACCTTTTTAAATTTGTTTGCGCATACCCTTCCAAATCCTACGCTACTGTACCTGTGATAGACTTTCAATCATATATAACATTTAATATGAAGAAGGTGAGCAGTAAGGCGTGGCAGTGGCCGTAATGCTGATGGTGCACGCAGAGGCTGTGGCCCTGGGCGTGGTGAAACTGTGCCTGCTGCCAGAGCACAAGAAAAACAATCATCCACAATACCTAGCTTCATGTCCCAGTTTGCAGGGCTGCGCAGGACACCACTCTTGAAGTCAGACCAGTGCGACCAGGTGGTCGGTTGGATTGCAGCAGATAATGCTTCCAGTTGGTTAAAGGGGTTGTCCGGGATTGGGGACAATGCTCTAATAGTGCAAGTGTGGCATACACATTACATACTAGCATGTAGTACCTTTGGCACAGATTTCTGCAGCCCCGTTTTCATCTTTGAAATTCATGTCCGGAAGTTACTGTTTTCTTCTCCTCAGTGACGTACCGGGTCCCTTGCAGGCAAGCAAAGCTTCCTCTTCCGCTGGTCAGGGAGCCCGGTGACGTCACTGGCAGCATAAGTAATTTATGCAGAGTGGATGGAGAGGCGGTAACTAGGCTGGCCGACATTGCACTTAGTCCCGCCCCTCCAGTGACGTCACCGAACAAGGAGCTTTAGAATGAATGGAGGTGAATATTGATAAGGGGGCGGAGTTACAGCAAAGCAGAGAGACAGCTGTAACCACCTGATGCTGTGTTGCCCCAGGACCCACAGGGCAGTACAGCCGGATGTTAGAGAAAGATAAACAGATATATAAATAATGAGTGGGGGACCGTTGGAGCCACATAGAAGTGACGAAAATAGCTGAAAATATATGGAGGCCTTTATTTAGATGTACATTGTGAGTAAACATGTTTTTTTTTTTAAAACATTTGGTCCCGGACAACCCCTTTAAGCACCACCCTGTCTGCTGGTCACACCACTTCCTCCTCTTCCCCTGTGTTACGTGCTGGCCAATCCCCTGTCGAAGGCGCAGGCCCGGATGCCTCCCGTCTTGCACCTGAACCTTCGCAAGCACCATCAGCGACCACATCCACTTCCATGTCCCAGTGCAGCGTACAAATGTCCTTACCCCAGGCATTTGAACGCAAGTGCAAATACCCAGCCACCCACCCACAGGCCATAGCACTAAATGCGCAGCTTTCCAAATAACTGACCCTGGAAATGTTGCCATTTAGGCTTGTGGACACTGAGGCCCTCCACAGCCTGATGTTGGCGGCGTTCCAGTGTTGCGCAGTCCCCAGCCGCCACTATTTTTCAAGGTGTGCCGTGCCCACCTTACACCAACATGTGTCCCATAACATCACACGTGCCCTGACCAACACAGTTAGTCGGAAGGTCCACCTTACTGCAGACACATGGACAAGTGCATTCAGCCAGGGACGCTACATTTCCCTGACGGCATACTGTGTGAATGTTATGGAGGCCGGGAGTAAATCGTACCCTGGGATGGCACAGGTGCTACCGATGCCAAGGATTGCGAGCCCTAAATCCATCATGGTTTCTGCCACCACCTACGTTAGTGGCTCCAACACCCACTTCTCCTCCTCTGCCTCCTCCTCCACTTCCACCTCTGAATGATCTGCGTGCAGCACCAGTCAGCCATCAGTCGGAAGCTGGAAGCACACCACAGCAGAGCTATGGCAGGGTATATGGGACCAAACTAAGCTGTGGCTCTCACCACTCAACCTACAGCCAGGCATGGTTGTGTCTGACAATGGCCGTAACTTGGTGGCGGCTTTGGAGCTCGGCAACCTGACACACATCCCATGCCTAGCCCACGTCTTAAACTTAGTGGTTCAGCGGTTTATCAAAACCTACCCCAATTTGCCAGAGCTACTAGTGAAGGTGCGACACATGTGTGCCCATTTCCGCAAGTCATCCACAGCTTCAGCCGATCTGTCAATGCTGCAGCAGCGCTTGCGGCTTCTACCTCACCGACTGTTGTGCACGCGCTGGAACTCGACGTTCCACATATTGGCCAGGCTTTGTGAGCAGCAGAGGGCAGTAGTGGAATACCAGCTGCAACATGGTCGTCGCCTTTCCAGTCAGCTTCCGCTGGGCATGGATGTCTGACCTCTGTGAGGTTTTAAGAAACTTTGAGGAATCAACACAGATGGTGAGCAGCAATAACGCTATTATCAGTGTAACCATCCCACTTCTGTGTCTACTCAAACGCTCACTGCTCACAATTAAGGACGACGCTTTGCATGTGAAAGAGGTGGAAATGGGGGAAGACATTGCACAGGGTGATAGCCAGACCACCCTCAGTTTGTCTTCTCATCGCGAATTAGACGATCAAGAGACGGAGGAGCAGGAGACGGTTGCCTCCGCTACAGAGTGTAGTACCCATGGAAGTTTAATTCCACCTGTTCTGCATGGGTGGGCTGAAGAGGAGGAAGAGGATGAGGAGATTGAGAGTGATCCTCCTGATGATGACAGCGAAGTCTTGCCTGTTGGTAGTCTGTCACACATGGCTGACTTCATACGTTCTACGTATTTTAGACAACACAGATTACTGGTTATTCACCCTTCTCGACCCCCGCTATATAGAGAACTTCTTATCTCTCATTCCTCTGGTGTAGAGCACGAGCAAAATGGTGCAATACCAGAAGATCCTTGTTGATAAATTGCTACAAAATTTTCCATCTGACAACGCTGGCGGCAGAGTCCGTAGTTCCTTGGCCAACCGAGGAGGGGAGACAAGGGGAACACACAGCAGTTCCAACAGAGGCAGGGCAACACTCTCCAAAGCCTGGGACAGTTTCATGAAACCCAGTCAGCACCCTCACCCTGATGCGTCGCCTAGTTTAACAAGGAGGGAAAAATTTTGGAAGATGGTGAAGGAGTACATAGCAGACCGGCATCCTCAATGATCCCTCAGTGCCTTACAACTACTGGGTGTCCAAGCTGGACACGTGGCACGAACTGGCGCTCTACGCCTTGGAGGTGCTGGCCTGCCCTGCCGCCAGTGTTTTGTCTGAGCGGGTAACCAGTGCTGCTGGTGGCATTATAACAGATAAGCATATCTGCCTGTCAACTGAAAATGCTGACAGGTTGACTCTTACAAAAATGAACAAGGCCTGGATTGACCGTGACTTCTCGACTCCACCAGAGGAAAGCTGATGAACATAAAGGCACTTTAAATGTGTTGTTTATAATGTACTGAATACACTGTATTCCCATGCACACTTTCCACCACAAAGGCCCTCACATATAATATTTTAGAGGGTCAGCTCACCTGCAAGCCCTCACCTACAACCTTTTAGAGGGTCAGCTCACCAGCAGGCCCTCACCTACAATCTTTTACAGGGTCAGCTCACCTGAAGGCCCTCTCATATAATGTTTTAGAGGGTCAGCTCACCAGCAGGCCCTCGCATATAATATTTTACAGGGTCAGCTCACCAGCAGGCCTTCCCACCTACAATCTTTTACAAGGTCTGCTCATCTGCAGGCCCTGGCATATAATGTTTTAGGTGGTCAGCTCACCTGCAGGCCCTCACCTATAACCGTTTAGAGGGTCAGCTCACCAGCAGGCCCTCACCTACAATCTTTTACAGGGTCAGCTCACCTGCAGGCCCTCACCTAATTATACCTAATAGGTAATTTGCGCGCATGCTGCCTTGCTTGGATGTGGTAGACATAGCCATTTCTCAGGCTCCCTCTCTGGAATCGAACACTGATTCACCGTTACCTGTGGTCACCATGGTTTGCGCTGAAAATAACATCGAAAGTTGATAGGGCAGACATCCAAATGGATCGTCGCCATCACGGGGATGTGCGATCGGCCCCAGGTTGTCTAGAGTCACCAAAGCGGCAGCAGGCCCTCACCCATACATTTTTTAGATGGTCAGATCAGCAGGCCCTTGAACTAAATGTTTTTGAGGGTCACCAGCAGGCCATCAATCATAATTTGTCAGGGGTGTGTGTGATGCCCTCCTTTATGTGTAACAAAGGCTGTATTGGAGTGACGATTCCTTGAAATTTTTGGCAGCCCTTTCACTTAGTGCATAGGCTTTATGAGTGTAGGAGTCCCACTACCTGAACAATTGCACCACAATGTGAATGAGTGCCTCTTCCTTGCAATTTTTGGCAGCATTTGCACTTTATATACAAGTAAATATGCAGTAAAGAATGTTTCCTAACAATTGTTCCACTAAAATCGATTTTATCTTCGGTTTTGTGCGTATTATTATTAGTCTGTAAAAGTGGCGTACTACTTGGACAACATCGTTCCCAGCAGCGACCTGGGAGTCCAAGATGCATCCAGACATCCTCCTGATGCTGTTCCCAAACCATTTCGGTGGTGTTTCCATCAATTTCTGACCTTTTCCTATGAACCAGACACCCTCCCCTCTTTAGAGCATGGGGTGCCTGGTTTAATACTTGGGTTCTCCTATTGACTTCCATTATACTCGAGTGCTTGGTAGAGCACCCAAGCATCCCGATGTGTTCGGCCAGAGCACCCGAGCACTTTGGTGCTCGATCAACTCTATTGATCACCTATCCTCAGGTCATCAATATCAGATCGGCGGGGGTCCAAAACCCGGTACCCCACTGATCAGCTTTATGAGTAGACGGCACGTGCAGTGCGCATGTGCCGACTTCCTTCTATCTTCATGTCCGCAGCTGCTGTCTACTTTTTAACATATTTAAAACATTTTTGGTTATTTTTAATTTTCCATGTCAATATCTATCTTTAAACAAACACCATAAGATCCTGCAGTTTTCACACTGGCCACTGAGCCACTTGTTGGTCTGTACAGATCACTTTACTGCAGTTACCTGCCTATCTGTTATTCTAAGGCCTCTTGCACACAGTTTTTTTACCATTTCCGTTCCTTTTTCTTGTGTTCCATTTGCGGTCCGTATGTGGAACCATTCACTTTAATGGGTCCGCAAAAACAACGGTACTCCGTATGCATTCCTTTTCTTTATTTCCGTTCCATTCAAAGATAGAACATGTCCTATTATTGCCCAAAAATCAAGTTCCGCGGCTCCATTCAAGTCAATGGTTCCTCAAAAAAAAATGGAATGCATCCGTATGTCTTCAGTATCCATTCTGTTTTTGCGGAGCCATCTATTGAAAATGTTATGCCCAACCCAATTTTTTTATGTACTTACTATTTAAACATTATTGTAATCTTCCGTTTCTGTTTGCGATCCGCAGAAAACAGATCACAAACGGAATGACAAAACGGAACAGAAGCGGAAACACTACTCAAACACTACTCTTGTTACTGGCACCTTGGGGGGGCTCTGGTTACTGGCACATTGGCACATTGGGGGGGCCTCTTGTTACTGGCACATTGGGTGGCTTTTGTAACTGGCACATTGGGAGGGGATTTTATTACTGGCACATGATGGGGGGGTGCTTATTACTGACACATGATGGGGGGTGCTTATTACTGGCACATGATGGGAGCTCTTATTACTGGCACATGATGGGGGGCCTCTTTTTACTGGCACATTATTGGTGGGCACTATAGGGGCATCTACTTAGGCCACAAAGAAGGGGTGTTTTATATGGGGGCTCTGTACAGTAGCATTTTATACTGGTACACATTATGGTGGGTACTATGGGGAAGGGGGGAGAGGAGTACTATGGGGTCATCTATGGGCGGCACTAAGAAGGGGTATTTTATACTTGCAAATTATGGGGGACACTGAGGGCATCTAATGGGGCACTATATATGGGGCATTTTATACTGGTACATTATGGGGGGCACTAGGAGGACGGGGGAAGAGGAGCACAATGGGGGCATTTACTGGGGGCACTATATAGGGGTATTTTTTACTGGCACATTATGGGGGCACTATGGGGACATTAGCTCACCTGGGGGCATTACACCTGTCATATTTTAAGGATAATTATTTCTACTGGGGGGGGCATTATGGTGGGCTTTATTACTCCCCCATGGTATGAGCCCCCTAGTAGCAGAACCAGCCTCTCCCTGCTCTGCTATCCCACTGCCCCTTCTCCAAATCCTTATTATGAAATCTTTCTCATTAGGATAAAACACAACATCAGCTCCACGAGCCCGCTAGCCAAAGTGTTGAAGTGGTGTCCAAGATCCCCAAGGGCCAAGCCAAGTAATTGTAAGTTTTCATGTGAAATATGTTTGTTATACACATATAGCATACACTGTTCCACACAATATACAGTATACTTCTACTTTGTATAGTCTGTTCCATAAGCACCATTGTTTTGTGGTGGCGGACAGAAAATAATCTGGAAGTGCCCCTGCCGTGACCAGGCTCTGGATCCGCCACTGATCCATTGTGTCTATAAACCATGGGGCTGCTGTAAAGCAATTTTCTTAATGCTTTATAAATGCTGTTAAGAACAGCTCAGGCAAAATGGCCGCCCCCATAATGATGTTCATGAAATAGAATAAATACATAAATCTACACTCAAAAAATAAAAAGAGATTAGAAAAAAAGATATGTGTTACTATCTAGTTTTAACTGGCAGTTAAAATTTTTGGTGACACTTTTCCTTTAAATTCTGTACATATGCCCCAGGTGTACACTGTATAATGCAAAAAAAAAAAACAAAGCAAATATTGTAATATCTTTTTGACAGGTCATAAATATTAAAGTTCCAGAAAAACCCTTTATCCACTTCACATCAGGGCTATTTCCCCCTTCCTGACAGAACCTCATTTTTTTAATGTGTCACGTTATGTGGCAATAACTTTGGAACGCTTTTACTTATCCAAGCCATTCTGAGATTGTTTTCTCATGACACATTATACTTCATGACAGTGTTAAATTTGAGTCGATATATTTCATCTTTATTTATAAAATAATCCAAAATTTACCCAAAATTTAGAAAAATTAGCAATTTAAAAAATTTCTATTTCTCTGCGTTTAAAACAGAAAGTGATACCTCATAAAATATTTATTACTTAATATTCCCCATATGTCTACTTTATGTTTGCATCTTTTTGGAAATGTCATTTTATTTTTTTAGGACATTAGAAGGCTTAGAATTGTAGAAGCAATTCTTAAAACCCACTTTTTAAGGACCAGTTCAGGTCTGAAGTCACTTTGTGGGGCTTACATAGTGGAACCCCCCATAAATGACCCGATTTTAGAAACTACACCCCTCAAGTTACTCAAAACTGATTTTACAAACTTTGTTAACCCTTTAGGTGTTCCACAAGAATTAAAGGAAAATGGAGATGACATTTCAAAATTTCACTTTTTGGGCAGTTTTTCCATTTTAATCCATTTTTATTCTTTAACACATCGAGGGTTAACAACCAAACAAAACTCAATATTTATTACCCTGATTCTGCGGTTTACAGAAACACACCACATGGTCGTAAACTGATGTAAGGGCACACAGCAGGGTGCAGAAGAAAAGGAGCGCCGTATGGTTTTTGGAAGCAGATTTACCTGAACTAGTTTTGAGATGCCATGTCCCATTTGAAGCCCCCCTGATGAACCCTTACAGTAGAAACTCCCAAAAAGTGACCCCATTTTGGAAACTAGGGGATAAGGGGCCAGTTTTATTGGTACTATTTTGGGGTACATATAATTTTTAATGGCTCTATATTACATTTTTTGTGAGATAAGGTAACCAAAAAATGGCTGTTTTGGTACTGTTTTTTTTTTTACAACATTCATCTGACAGGGTAGATCATGTGCTATTTTTATAGACCAAGTAGTTACGGACGTAATGATATCAAATATGTCTACTTTCTTTATTTGTTTGTTTTAGTTTTATATAATAAAGCATTTTTTTATTTATTATGTTTTTGTGTCTCCATTTTCTGAACGCCATATTTTTTTTATTTTTCTGCCGATCGTCTGGTGCAGGGGCTTGTTTTTTGCAGGAAGAGTTGCCGTTTTTATTGGTACCATAACTAGGTACATATGATTTTTTGATCAGTCAGAATTTCACTTTATGGGGCAAGGTGACCAAAAAATTGGTTGTTTTAGCACAGTTTTTATTTATTTATTTTTACAGCGTTCACCTGAGGGGTTAGGTCATGTGATATGTTTATAGAGCAGATCGTTATGGACGTGGCAATACCTAATATGTATACTTTTTCTTATGTATTTAAGTTTTACACAATAATAGCATTTTTTAAAACAAAAAAATTATGTTTTAGTGTCTCCATAGTCTGAGAGCCATAGCTTTTTTATTTTTTGACCAATTGTCTTAGTTAGGGTCTCATTTTTTGCAGGATGAGGTGATTTCTACTATTTCTACTATTTCGGGGAGCATATGCCTTTTTGATCACTTGGTGTTGCACTTTATGTAATTTTAGGTGACCAAAAATTGTTTTTTTGGCACTTTTTTTTTTTATATACGGTGCTCGCCTGAGGGGTTAGGTCATGTGATATTTTTTATAGAGCTGGTTTTTACAAATGCAGTGATACCTAATATGTCAACCATTTTATTTATTTCACTTTAACACAATAATAGCAGTTTTGAGCGCTGTGTATGCAGCGATTTAGAAGGCAGGGACACCTGGGAACTGTCCCTGCCTTTTCTCTGGGGTGGCCTGCTGTCACTGACAGAGGCCACCTGCTCGACAGCTCCATGATTAGCGTGCAGCTGCCATCTCTGAATGGACGTTCCAGAACGTCCATTCAGAGATAAACATCTACCCATAAGATGTTTATATCCTATGGGCGGATGTGAAGTGGTTAAGACCTAAATATAATGTGAACAGGGCACTACACCACTAACTGATGCCTATAACCATATAACCTTTAACTATAATGCACTGGCACTCTATCATCGTTCACTTTCACAAGAAATGAACCCATTAAGTAGAGGCCAGTTGTCTTTTGGGTGGATTTATGAATCTATAGTAAAAAAAAAATCCGGATATTGATCGAACTAATGTAAAGTAGAACTGGTTTATTTGCCCATAGCAACCAATCAGAATCCACCATTCATTTTCCAAAAATGAAAGGAGGAGTCTGATTGGTTGCTAAATGACCCCATTTCTGTCAGATGAACACTCTGCAAACTTACCCTGACCACATTAGTCATTTAAAAAGTATTGATCCTAGAATTTAAAAAGAATCTGGAATTATAGGTTGTCTTTGACCTCTTTTTTTGCCACTCCATTAACCTCTATGGGACTGCATGAGACAGCTCAGTATAAACTGTTGACTATCTATGGCAGTTCCATTAAGTTGAATGGACAGGCATCACAAATGCATGTCCACTACTCCATTCAGATAGGGAAACATTGGGCCCTAGTTCTCATGATCAGTTGGGGGCCTAGCAGTTGGATCCCCACTGATCACACACTTAAGCCACATTCACATGTCAGTGTTTTGGTCAGTAATTTCCATCAGTGATTGTGACTAGTGATAAGCGATCTTGTGTTTTCAAGTTTGGCATTCGGTTATCTAAGAATCCCGTTATGGATTCCACTACCACAGACCATAACGGAATTCTATGATGGCATGCACCACAGAAGCCTATAAGAGGCATTCTGTATTGCATTACATCATAATAGAAGTCTATGGTCAGCAAAGACTTCTATTATGATGGAATGCCTCTTATAGGCTTCCGTGGTGCATGCCGTCATAGAATTCCGTTATGGTCCATGGTAGCGGAATCTTAGATAACCCGAACCTTGTACGCCGAACTTAAAACCACAAGTTCTCTCAACACTAGTTATGCTCTGTATAGCGGCACCCCCATCTTATTTGTAGCTGCATAGTACCATCATGTTGAAGGTGTCTTGTAGCTTCTATAGCTTGATTTTATGGCTATTTGTTCAGGGGATCCAACCAGCTAATAGATGGGAGTACTTACTTACAAAGTGCTTATATGAAATTTAGTATTGATTTTGCCCCTCTGTAACTGGTTTAGTTCACAAGCAAATTAAACATGTACTGGATGTTTTGCTAATTTCTGGAAATTGCTGCACAGTCTAAGGAAATTGGAGGCAAGTGCTACATTTTGGAGCCTGCTGTCTGAAGCCTAAAGTTTTGCAGAAATAAATGAGATTTCATATCTCTGACTTTTTAAAATGTAGACAGAGCGATAATGTGAAGCTCCTGGGCTCCATTGAATTGTGTTCTGTTGTTCATTTAAATCAGTACTTTCCAACTGTTGTGAAACTACAACTCCAAGCATGTCAGGCATGCTAGAAGTTGTATCTTCACAACATCTGGAGAACCTCAGGTTGGAAACCATTGATTTAGATGCTATCATTAGACACCTGTAGTTAAACTGTTAGAAAATTACAGTATGTCTCCAGGGCCAGTTATAGACAAAATGTGGCCCTGCACAAAATCAAAAGTGGGGCCCCAGATCTTGTAATAATGTACTAATGTCTTTAAAGATGGGCACAATAGCAACCAGGTGCCTGCTGTTACATACAGCAGGCACTCAAAGCTATTGTCCGTGATCTGCGGTAATGCAGACTGTGGACATTTAACCCCTCAGATACTGTGGTCAAATGTCACCACGACATCTGAGAGTGTTTAAAACCGGAAACGTACGCATCCTGTTCAGACGCACATCGGGGAAAGCACCCTGTTCTAATAATGAGCTGCAGCCTGTACTAGGCTTCCAGGCTCATTATTAGTATGTCCGAGTTCAGGCCACTAGGTGGCAGCACTGAACTGTGAGATAGTGATTTTTTTATACAGGTTAATGAAGCAATTTCCATTATTCTGTATAAGTTGCAATCTCATGATTGCAAGTTGTGGTCCACTTGGGGCCTAACAAAAAGTAAAAATAATTAAAAAAAAAGAACAAAAGGTTTGAAAAATATATAAAAAAACATAAAATATCACCTTTTCCCCCAAAAATAAAAATATACAAAAAATAACATCATGGATATCACTGCATGCAAAAATGGCCATACTATTGAAATATAAAAAAGCTAGCCCATATGGTTAATGGCGTAACAGAAAATATAAAAATGGATGATTCGCCGTTTTTTCATTACTTTTTGTCCCAAGAAAATAGAATAAAAAGTGATCAAAAAGTCATACAAACCCCAAAATGATATGGCCAAAAGCTACAGATCATCCTGCAAAAAATGAACCCCCATATATATCCGGAGACATAACCATAAAAAAAGGCATGGGGGTTAGAATATAGTGATGAAAAGAAAAAAGAAAATTCCAAAGTTTTTTTTTTTCCAGTTTTAAAATGCAAGAAAAACTATACATTTGTGGTATCTCCGGATTTGTACTGAACTGCAGAATGAGGAGCCCAAGTCAGTTTTACCATATAGGGAAGGGTGGGTTCACACTAGCGTTAGGGATTACGTTATGGCTTTCCGTTATAACATGGTTATAGCGGAAAATAACGGAATTCCCAGACAGAATGCAAAACGGAAGCCTTTAAATGACATTTCCGTCCTAATAGAAATCTAACCTTTATTTTTTTTTTTATATGATCACATAGGCTGGCTGAGATGCTGTACACTGAATATCAGTATGTAATGCGGTCAGTGTACCACTTGTGCAGCGGGTGGGGGACTAGGGGCCCAACCTGGCTCAGAGACCCACCAGGAAATTCATCTACTTCTCTGTGGGCCAGTCTGAGCCTGTTTCCACATTTTTGTAAAATTATTATTTTTGTAGTTATGGGGGTGTAATGGTGGCTCAGCAGTTACTGTAGCATATTGCATTACAGCAATGAGAATGTAGGTCAAATCTGACCAAAGCAATGATAGTATGGGGTTGGTTTGCTCTACCAGCACTGTTTGAGGATGGGCTTTTTTGGCTTTACTATGTTTGTAAAGTAAGAAAATTAGATGGTGAGCAAGATGTGGGTGTATGCATTATGTGTACAACACTGCATAATATGATATTGAAATATGAAATATTTCTATGTAAAACTCAGTCCTTTAGGTGAATTATGGGACATAATGATGAACATACAGAATGTGACCAAAAGAATAAAATGATACTTTAAAGGCATAACACTCTAGTAGTGTATTCTTGCATCCAGAAGTACAGCTTGGGTTTGCCTTAGTGTTATCACTTCATTAAAAGTGAACTGTACTTGCTGTGTGTGGAGGGTCTGAGACTGACATACATTTCAGTTTACTTATTTTAGGCATTTAATGCCACACAGATCTCAAAGGGTGAGAACATCAAACCACCGGGTTCTTTCTTGTTACATAGTAATAAAATCTAAAACAGGGCGGACTAAAAAAAATGGCTGTTTCATAAGTCTGTTGCATTGCTTGGTAACAGATTTTCAGAGCAGTTCAAAGAGTCTACTTTCCATCTGTGTTTGGTGAAGGGTGCAAAATCCTTGAGGCCATCTGCAAACTGCGCTTCATCTCTAACACTTGGAATAACAAAGGTGTTTTTTTTTTCAAAGCTCCATTCTCCCCTCCTGGAGAGAGACTGTAGATATAGTTCAGGGAAGTTTGGAAACTTCAGAGTCGATATTCCACTTTCCTTCAGGGAGATCTTTTGAGGATGTCAGGACTGTGCCCTACATAACATGGGTTACTGCTATCAGAGGACAGCAGTTAACAAACCCTACACAGAAATGCTTTCTTCTGGATACCGAAGAATCTGCAGACCACTCACATTCACTTCATTTCACTCAAGTGTTATAAAGGCAAAGAAAAGTAGATGGTGCTCTACCGCTTCATTCTATTAAATCCTGACAGCTTTCTCAGTGGGACAAAGATAGGACGGTTATACTTAACAACCAGAAAATGTAGAACTAAAATGGATTATTACATGGAAATTCACTATAAGAAGCAGCCACCATTTACATACATACAACAGAAACATTCATTTTCATATGGCTAATAATTAGTGTTGAACAAACCCAAACTGTAAAGTTCGGGTCTATACCGAACTTTGCGAGTTCGGGTACCCGGACCCGAACCCGCATTTTGCCAGAAAAGTTTGGGTTCGAGTTCGGTGTTCGGGCATTTTATAAAGCTTTTGAAAGGCTGCAGGGCAGCCAATCAACAAGCCTTTAATATGTGGGCACTTAGAAGACATCACAGCCATGCCTAGTAATGGCATGGCTGTGACTGGCCAGTGCATCATGTGACCCAGCCTCTATACAAGCTGGATCACGTGTAGCACTGCCCATCAGCTCTGAGTAGTGCAGGGACAGGAAGCAGGCAGCTGAAGCGAGGGAGAGTGTTAGGAATCTGGCTATTTGTTTTGTGGGTGACCTATAATTAGGGCTTTTTTTCTCAGAGAAAAGGTGGTGGAACTCACCCCCCTCCCCTGGCCACGCCCCTACCCACCCCTAGGACCGCCCCCTAAAACCGCCCCTTTAGAGAACAGGGATGCAAGTAAAATTTGGGGGGCTATAAAAGTCCAGCCCAGCAAAGAAACCCCCCAGATGGGGATGGCACTGTTAATGAGGGATCTGGGGATGGCACTGTTAATGGGGGATCTGGGGATGGCACTGTTATGGGGTGGAGGATCTGTGGATGGCACTGTTATGGGGGATCTGTGGATGGCATCCACAGATCCCCCATCCTATAACAGTGCCATCCACAGACCCCCCCATCCTATAACAGTGCCATCCACAGACCCCCCCACCCCATAACAGTGCCATCCACAGACCCCCCCCTTAACAGTGCCATCCACAGACCCCCCCACCCCATAACAGTGCCATCCACAGACCCCCCACACCCCATAACAGTGCCATCCACAGACCCCCCCACCCCATAACAGTGCCATCCACAGACCCCCCCCACCCCATAACAGTGCCATCCACAGACCCCCCCTTAACAGTGCCATCCACAGACCCCCCCACCCAATAACAGTGCCACCCACAGACCCCCCCACCCCATAACAGTGCCATCCACAGACTCCCCATTGCCGCTCCAGTACAGTTATAAAATGTGTAATTCAATTAATAATGATTCATGCTGCCCCCTCTGTAGTATAACATTCAATATATCCTACTCACAGGGCTACTGTTATATCGTAATGCAGGCCGGCCGGGCAGACAAGCGGCAGAGTGACTGACTGACGTCACGTGCCTGTGCCGCCTGCTTCATTCATAAAGTAGCCCGGGCAGGCACGTGACGTCAGTCAGTCACTCTGCCGCTCGTCTGCTTGGCCGGCCTGCATTACGATATAACAGTAGCCCTGTGAGTAGGATATATTGAATGTTATACTACAGAGGGGGCAGCATGAATCATTATTAATTGAATTACACATTTTATAACTGTACTGGAGCGGTGGGGCCGGAGCACAGTGAACGCACTGGCCCCCAGCTCCTCCTCCCAGTCCCTCCCCGCTGATACATGGCAGGCTGCGATGCTGGAGCATGGCAGGCTGCGATGTCAAAAGAAAAAAAAGCCCTGCCTATAATGATATTTTGTGGGTGCAATACACCAGCTTTGCACCCCTGACACAGAAATATAATAATAAATCTGTTTATTCTGTGGGTGACCTATAGCGATTTTTTGTGGGTGCAATGCACCATCTTTGTACCCCTGACAAAGAAATATAGTAATTAATCTGGCTGTTAATTCTGTGGGTGACCTATAGTGATTTTTTATGGGTGCAATGCACCATTTTTGTACTCCTGACACAAAAATATAATAGTTAATCCATCTGTTAGTTCGGTGGGTGACATTTACCCAATTTTGATGTGAGATACACATGCACTGCATACGTGACAGGAAAATTAATATAGTTAATCCTTCTGTTAGTTCGGTGGGTGACATATACCTATTTTTGGTGTGAGATACACATGCACTTTATATGTGACAGGGAAATTAATATTGTTAATCTGACTGTTAGTTCGGCCGGTGACATATACCCATTTTTGGTGTGAGTTTATGAGATACACGTGCACTGCATATGGGACAGGGAAATTGATATAGTTAATCCGGTCCTTTTTTTTACGGATCCGTTGTTCCATTTTTTGTTTCCGTTGATTTTCAGTTTCTGTTCCGTTTTCCCGTATGGCATATATAGTATACAGTAATTATATAGAACAAATTGGGCTGGGCATTAAATTTTCAATAGATGGATCCGCAAAAATGGAACGGATACGGATGACATACGGATGCATTTCCGTATGTGTTCCATTTTTTTCCCGGACCCATTAACTTGAATGGAGCCACGGAACGTGATTTGCGGGCAATAATAATACATGTTCTATCTTTCAATAGAAAAACGTAAATACAGAAACGGAATGCATACGGTGTACGTTCCGCTTTTTTTTTGCGGAACCATTAAAATGAATGCTTCCGTATACAGAACGCAAAAAACGGCCCCTAAACGGAAAAAAAAAATGGCAGTGTGAAAGAGGTTTTAAGAAAATGAGAATACTTTAATAGTTTTGTCAGGGGAGCAATCATTAGGAGAAAAAAAAATGGCCACCGTCCTACTAGTCCACACAAAACCTGTACTAATTACAGAGGAGGACAAGTTAAAGAGCTGCACCATCTTCATCTCTTACTTGTCAGGGATTATTATCCTGAATACAGTTTAATATGATCTTCAGCTGAATCTCTGTAGGAATGGAGTTCATGTGGAGGCATGAAGTGCAGAGAGGAGGTTGGGATTAGAGATGTCGCGAACATAAAATTTTCCATTCGCGAACGGCGAATGCGAATTTTCGCAAATGTTTGCGAACGGGCAAACCGGGCGAACCGCCGTAGACTTCAATGGGCAGGCGAATTTTAAAACCCACAGGGACTCTTTCTGGCCACAATAGTGATGGAAAAGTTGTTTCAAGGGGACTAACACCTGGACTGTGGCATGCTGGAGGGGGATCCATGGCAAAACCCCAATGGAAAATTACGTAGTTGACGCAGAGTCGGGTTTTTCAATCCATAAAGGGCATAAATCACCTAACATTCCGAAATTGTTTGGAATAACGTGCTTTAAAACATCAGGTATGATGTTGTATCGATCAGGTAGTGTAACGGTTACGCCCGCTTCACAGTGACAGACCAAACTCCCTGTTTAACGCACCGCAAACAGTCAATTTGCACAACCGCAAACTCCCCATTTGCACAAGGTTGGATACCAAGCTAGCCATGTCCCGTTCCTTGTCCTCACTGATGTCATTGAAGGTCTCTTCCTCCACCCAGCCATGTACAACACCAAAGGTCCCCAAAAGGTGACAACAAGCCCCATGGGACGCCTGCTGTGTTTGGTCTTCCACCTTCTCAAAGCCACCTTCCTCCTCTGACTCCTCTTCGTCAGACTCCTCTCTCTGCGTTGCCTCTCTCTGCATTATTAGAAGGTGTGTTAAGTAGTACTATTCCTATCAGTTTAATCCCTGTTACGTCCCCTATCAGGGGACGTGTATATGGAATCGATTTTAGGAACCGGGAGATGGAAAAAGATGCTTGGTTGGTCCTCCTACTTCAAATTTGGGGCACTGCGCTTGCAATCTAATGTGCCACCAGATAAGAGTGGTGTGTTAAGTAGTACTATTTTTATCAGTTTAATCCCTGTTACGTCCCTTATCAGGGGACGTGTATATGGAATCGATTTTAGGAACCGGGAGATGAAAAAAAAGATGCTTGGTCTGTCCTCCTACTTCAAATTTGGGGCACTGCGCGTGCAATCTAATGTGCCACCAGATATGAGTGGTGTGTTAAGTAGTACTATTTTTATCAGTTTAATACCTGTTACGTCCCCTATCAGGGGACGTGTATATGGAATCGATTTTAGGAACCGGGAGATGGAAAAAGATGCTTGGTCGGTCCTCCTACTTCAAATTTGGGGCACTGCGCTTGCAATCTAATGTGCCACCAGATATGAGTGGTGTGTTAAGTAGTACTATTTTTATCAGTTTAATCCCTGTTACGTCCCCTATCAGGGGACGTGTATATGGAATCGATTTTAGGAACCGGGAGATGAAAAAAAAGATGCTTGGTCTGTCCTCCTACTTCAAATTTGGGGCACTGCGCGTGCAATCTAATGTGCCACCAGATATGAGTGGTGTGTTAAGTAGTACTATTTTTATCAGTTTAATACCTGTTACGTCCCCTATCAGGGGACGTGTATATGGAATCGATTTTAGGAACCGGGAGATGGAAAAAGATGCTTGGTCGGTCCTCCTACTTCAAATTTGGGCACTGAGCGTGCAATCTAATGTGCCACCAGATAGGAATAGTACTACTTAACACACCACTCATATCTGGTGGCACATTAGATTGCACGCTCAGTGCCCAAATTTGAAGTAGGAGGACCGACCAAGCATCTTTTTCCATCTCCCGGGTCCTAAAATCGATTCCATATACACATCCCCTGATAGGGGACGTAACAGGGATTAAACTGATAGGAATAGTACTACTTAACACACCACTCATATCAGTTTAATCCCTGTTACGTCCCCTATCAGGGGACGTGTATGGAATAGATTTTAGACAACCACAAAGAGTTGTCAATAGTTGACACACTTAAATTTTATACCTCTATGCGTCAATCTTGGTGTAGTTATGACTGTGCTCGTGCGCACGTTTGGGAGATTGCAGGCGATGGGGGTTTTTCAAAGCCTATGGTCGTGCTGAGGTAGTTCAGTGACAGTTAAGTGACCCAGAAAACAATGATTCTGCAGTGTGGGCCCATTGTTGGCCTAGTAGGCTTTAATGATCACCTTAGATGATCACAAAGAAAATTAATGTTTTTTCTATGCAAAATTATCCAGCCGATCGCTTTTGGTCTGTTCACAATGAAGCAGCAACCTTATCATCTGGGGTGTGCCAACATTGCCATTGCCAACACACTCATAGAGGTGGTCGCTTCATTGTGATACGCAAGCCCCTTCACCACAACAAGGTAACGATCACGAAGGGGAATTGACACATGTATGTGCCTTTTTTTTTGTCTTGTTTTTGCAGCCACAGTGCAGCACCAGAGGCCAGAAAAATTAGGCATGTACACATGCCTGAAAAATTTGGTATTGTTGAAGCCGCTGCTGTAGCAGCGGCCAGAAAAATTGTTGTTTGTTTCCCAGGCAGAAAGTGCCCTAAAACATTGCGGCTTAAACCCTAGTTGGTGGCGGATAAGTCACGCAAGTCATCCGGTATTCAGAGATAAAATACAGCAGCGTGTGGACCATTTTTAGCCCAAGGCAGCTCATCTCATCAGGCTTTTTTTAGTCTAATGTATCGCCCACAGTTAGTCCCTTAAGGATCCATCCCTCATTTATCTTAATAAAGGTGAGGTAATCTAGACTTTTTTGACCTAGGCGACTTCTCTTCTCAGTGACAATACCTCCTGCTGCACTGAAGGTCCTTTCTGACAGGACACTTGAAGCGGGGCAGGCCAGAAGTTCTATCGCAAATTGGGATAGCTCAGGCCACAGGTCAAGCCTGCACACCCAGTAGTCAAGGGGTTCATCGCTCCTCAGAGTGTCGATATCTGCAGTTAAGGCGAGGTAGTCTACTACCTGTTTGTCGAGTCGTTCTCTGAGGGTGGACCCCGAAGGGCTGTGGCGATGCGTAGGACTTAAAAAGCTCCGCATGTCCTCCATCAACAACACGTCTGTGAAGCGTCCTGTCCTTTTTTGACCTAGGAGACTTCTCTTCTCAGTGACAATACCTCCTGCTGCACTGAAGGTCCTTTCTGACAGGACACTTGAAGCGGGGCAGGCCAGAAGTTTTATTGCAAATTGGGATAGCTCAGGCCACAGGTCTTAAAAAGCTCTGCATGTCCTCCATCAACAACACGTCTGTAAAGCGTCCTGTCCTTGCCGGCGTGGTCGTAGTAGGAGGAGGATTTCTTTTACCTCTTCCCCTGTTAGATTCCCGTTGTGCTGTGACATCACCCTTATACGCTGTGTAAAGCATACTTTTTAAATTGTTTTGGAACTGCTGCATCCTTTCCGACTTCCGGTAATTCAGTAAATTTCAGGCACTTTCTGCTTATACCGGGGGTCTAGTAGCGTGGTCACCCAGTACAGGTCGTTCTCATTCAGCCTTTTTATATGAGGGTCCCTCAACAGGCACGACAGCATGAAAGACCCCATTTGCACAAGGTTGGATGCCGAGCTACTCATGTCCCGTTCCTCGTCCTCAGTGATCTCACTGAAAGTCTGTTCTTTTCCCCAGCCACGTACAACACCACGGGTACCAGATAGGTGACAACGAGCACCCTGGGATGCCTGCTGTGGTTGGTCTTCCTCCTCCTCCTCAAAGCCACATTCCTCCTCTGACTCCTCTTCCTCACACTCCTCTTCCAGCGTTGCCGCAGGTCCAGCAAGCGATGCTGATAAGGCTATTTCTGGTGGTGATGGTGACCACAACTCTTCCTCTTCACGCTCATCTACGGCCTGATCCAGCACTCTTCGCAGGGCACGCTCCAGGAAGAAAACAAATGGGATGATGTCGCTGATGGTGCCTTCGATGCGACTGACTAGGTTTGTCACCTCCTCAAAAGGACGCATGAGCCTACAGGCATTGCGCATGAGCGTCCAGTAAAGTGGCAATAAAATTCCCAGCTCCGCAGAGGCTGTCCTCGCACCCCGGTCATACAAATACTCGTTGACGGCTTTTTCTTGTTGGAGCAGGCGGTCGAACATCAGGAGTGTTGAAATCCAACGTGTCAGGCTGTCGCAAATCAAGCGCCTCACTGGCATGTTGTTTCGCCGCTGGATATCTGAAAAGTGCACCATGGCCTTGTAGGAACGCCTGAAATGGCCACACACCTTCCTGGCCTGCTTGAGGACGTCCTGTAAGCCTGGGTACTTATGCACAAAGCGTTGTACGATCAGATTACACACATGTGCCATGCACGGCACATGTGTCAACTTGCCCAAATTCAATGCCGCCAACAAATTGCTTCCGTTGTCACACACCACTTTGCCGATCTCCAGTTGGTGCGGAGTCAGCCACTGATCCACCTGTGTGTTCAGGGCGGACAGGAGTGCTGGTCTGGTGTGACTCTCTGCATTCAGGCAAGTCAAACCCAAGACGGCGTGACACTGTCGTATCCGGGATGTGGAATAGTCCCTGGGGAGCTGGGGGGTGCGTTGATGTGGAGCAAGACGCAGCAGCAGAAGAGGACTCAGCCGAGGAGGTTATGGAAGAGGATGGAGTAGGAGGAGTAGAGGAGGTGGCAGCAGGCCTGCCTGCAAGTCGTGGCGGTGTCACCAACTCCTCTGCAGAGCCACGCATTCCATGCTTGGCAGCCGTCAGCAGGTTTACCCAATGCGCAGTGTAGGTGATATACCTGCCGTGACCGTGCTTTGCAGACCAGGTATCAGTGGTCAGATGGACCCTTGCCCCAACACTGTGTGCCAGACATGCCATTACTTCCTTTTGCATAATCGAGTACAGGTTGGGGATTGCCTTTTTGTGCAAATAAATTTCGGCCGGGTACCTTCCACTGCGGTGTCCCAATAGCTACAAATTGTATGGTAAAGGTTGGTGGGCTAAGAGTTCAGACAAACCAGCTGTCAGACGCCGGGCAAGGGGGTGACTTTGTGACACTGGCTTCTTACGCTCAAACATGTCCTTGACAGACACCTGACTGTGGGCAGATGAGCAGGAACTGCTCAAGGCAAGAGACGGAGTGGCGGATGGTTGAGAGGGGGCAAGGAGGACAGCAATGGTTGACGTGGCTGAAGATGCTGGACCAGGAGGAGGATGGCGGCTTTGAGTTTGTGTGCTGCTTGTACTCATGTGTTGGTCCCATAGGCGTTTGTGATGTGCGATCATGTGCCTTCGCAAAGCAGTTGTACCTAGGTGGGTGTTGGACTTCCCACAACTCAGTTTCTTTTGCCACAGGTTGCAAATGGCATCTCTGTTGTCAGAGGCAGACACACAAAAAAAATGCCACACTGCTGAGCTTTGCAATGACGGCATTCTGGTGGTGGCAACAGCATGCGTTGATTGGCGTGCTGTCTGGCTGACCCCGGGTGCCGATGCATGCTGTCTGACTGTGCCACTAGCTCCTTGCGACGACCTCCCCCTGCTTCCAACTCGTCTCCTCCTCCTCTCTGTCTCCCCATCAGAACTTTCCCCCTGTTCTTCTTCTCTTCGAGCGGGCACCCACGTGACATTCACGGACACATCGTCATCATCAACCGCTTCACTTGTATCTGACAACTCAGCAAAGGAAGCAGCAGCGGGTACAACATCATCATCATCACACCGCACGTCCATGTGTGTAATGCTGCCTGACTGAGACATATCCCTGTTATCTACATCCTCTGGCAATAATGGTTGCGCATCACTCATTTCTTCCAACTGATGTGTAAATAACTCCTCTGACAGATCAAGTGAAGCGGCTGTGGTGCTAGTGTTGGTGGTGGCGGCAGGCGGGCGAGTGGTAACTAGAGAGGTGCCCGAAGCTGAGCTGGAGGAGGATGGTGCGTCAAGGTTCCGAGCGGAAGCTGTAGAAGATTGGGTGTCCTGTGTTAGCCAGTCAACTATGTCCTCAGAACTTTTCTAGTTCAGGGTACGTGGCCTCTGAACACTGGGCATTATTCTAGGGCCAAAGGGAATCACAGCACCACGACCACGACGGCCCCTGCGGGGTGGCCTGCCTCTGCCTGTCATATTTTTTAGATTCGTTAAGTTGTACTATGCGTGCAAGCTACTGTGACACCAGATATGAGTTGCGCTGGTGACACTATGCACTTGCAACTGGGCCTTAAACACACAAACACGTGTGTGCAACTGACTGCTATTTATTCACAGTCAAAATTGTTGTTTTTCTTTAAATGGAATCGAATGTGACACCAGATATGAATGGCACTGAAGTGACACTATGCACTTGCAGCTGGGCCTTAAGCACCTCAGGACCGCCGAACGCAGAATGGCGTCCTGGCGGCGGCCCTTTTATTCCTCCTGGACGCGCCGGCGTGTCATCTCGCGAGAGGCGAGATTTCCTGTGAATGCGCGCACACAGGAGCGCACGTTCACAGGATCGGAAGGTAAACGAGTACATCTACAGCCTGCCAGCGGCGATCATTCGCTGGCAGGCTGTAGATGCGATTTTTTTAACCCCAAAAAGGTATATTAGACGCTGTTTTGTTAACAGCGTCTAATATACCTGCTACCTGGTCCTCTGGTGGTCCCTTTTCCTTGGATCGACCACCAGAGGACACAGGCAGCTCTGTAAGTAGCACCAAACACCACTACACTACACCCCCCCCTGTCAATTATTAACCCCTTATTAACCCCTGATCACCCCATATAGACTCCCTGATCACCCCCCTGTCATTCATCAACCCCCTGTAAGGCTCCATTCAGACATCCGTATGTGTTTTGCGGATGTGTTCGCCCGATCAGGCCTGATCTTGTGCGCACACTTGCGTTCAGTCCGCCCCACCGCAGTGACAGAATTTTTTTTTTCTGATCACTGCAAAAACACCGTAAAATCGCTGCGGCGCTATAAAGATCACTTTTGAGGGGCATGGCGAGTTCATAGAGGATTTTTTTTTTGCCACAAGTTAGCGGAAATTTTTTTTTTTTTTTTTTTTACAAAGTCTCATATTCCACTAACTTGTGACAAAAAAAAAATCTCACATGAATTCACCATACCCCTCACGGTATCCAAATGCGTAAAATTTTTTAGACATTTATATTCCAGACTTCTTCTCACGCTTTAGGGCCCCTAAAATGCCAGGGCAGTATAAATACCCCACAAGTGACCCCATTTTGGAAAGAAGACACCCCAAGGTATTTCGTGAGGGGCATGGCGAGTTCATGTAAAATTTGGTTTTTTGTCACAAGTTAGTGGAATATGAGACTTTGTAAGAGAAAAAAATGTTTTTAAAAAATAAATAAAAGGTACTCATTGGAATTTGGGCCCCTTTGCGCACCTAGGCTGCAAAAAAGTGTCACACATGTGGTATCGCCGTACTCAGGAGAAGTAGGGCAATGTGTTTTGCGGTGTCTTTTTATATATACCCATGCTGGGTGAGAGAAATATCTCAGTAAAATGACAACTTTGTATAAAAAAATTTGAAAAGTTGTCTTTTACAGAGATATTTATCTCACCCAGCATGGGTATATGTAAAAATACACCCCAAAACACATTGCCCTACTTCTCCTGAGTACGGCGATACCACATGTGTGACACTTTTTTGCAGCCTAGGTGTGCAAAGGGGCCCAAATTCCAAAGAGTATCTTTGCGATTTCACAGGGCATTTTTTACGCATTTGGATTCCAAACTTCTTCTCACGCTTTAGGGCCCCTAAAATGCCAGGACAGTATAAATACCCCACAAGTGACCCCATTTTGGAAAGAAAACACCCCAAGGTATTCCGTGAGGGGTATGGTGAGTTCATGTAAAATTTTATTTTTTGTCACAAGTTAGTGGAATATGAAACTTTGTAAGAAAAAATAAAAATAAAAAAAATAATCAATTTTCCGCTAACTTGTGCCAAAAAACTAAAGATTCTAGGAACTCGCCATGCCCCTCACAGAATACCTTGGGGTGTCTTCTTTCCAAAATGGGGTCTCTTGTGGGGTATTTATACTGCCCTGGCATTTTAGGGGCCCTAAAGCGTAAGAAGAAGTCTGGAATCCAAATGCGTAAAAAATGCCCTGTGAAATCGTAAAGATACTCTTTGGAATTTGGGCCCCTTTGCACACCTAGGCTGCAAAAAAGTGTCACACATGTAGTATCGCCGTACTCAGGAGAATTAGGGCAATGTGTTTTGAGCTGTATTTTTACATAAATCCATGCTGGGTGAGAGAAATATCTCTGTAAAATGACAACTTTGTATAAATTTTTTTGGAAAAGTTGTATTTTACAGAGATATTTATCTCACCCAGCATGGGTATATGTAAAAAGACACCCCAAAACACATTGCCCTACTTCTCCTGATACGGCAATACCACATGTGTGACACTTTTTTGCAGTCTAGGTGCGCAAAGGGGCCCAAATTCCAAATTCCAATTTCACAGGGCATTTTTTACGCATTTGGATTCCAAACTACTTCTCACGCTTTAGGTCCCCTAAAATGCCAGGGCAGTATAAATACCCCACAAGTGACCCCATTTTGGAAATAAGACACCCCAAGGTATTCCGTGAGGGGTATGGTGAGTTCATGTAAAATTTTATTTTTTGTCACAAGTTAGTGGAATATGAGACTTTGTAAGAAAAAAGAAAAAAGAAAATATTATTTTCCGCTAACTTGTGACAATAATAAACACTTCCATGAACTTACAATGCCCATCAGCGAATACCTTAGGGTGTCTACTTTCCGAAATGTGGTCATTTGTGGGGTGTTTCTACTGTCTGGGCATTGTAGAACCTCAGGAAACATGACAGGTGCTCAGAAAGTCAGAGCTGCTTCAAAATGCGGAAATTCACATTTTTGCACCATAGTTTGTAAACGCTATAACTTTTGCGCAAACCAATAAATATACAGTTATTGCATTTTTTTTTATCAAAGACATGTAGAACAATAAATTTAGAGAAAAATTTATATAGAAATGTAGTTTTGTTTGAAAAATTTTACAACAGAAAGTGAAAAATGTCATTTTTTTGCAAATATTTTGGTCAATTTCGATTAATAACAAAAAAAGTAAAAATGTCAGCAGCAATGAAATACCACCAAATGAAATCTCTATTAGTGAGAAGAAAAGGAGGTAAAATTCATTTGGGTGGTAAGTTGTATGACCGCGCAATAAACCGTGAAAGTAGTGTAGTGCAGAATTGTAAAAAGTGGTCTGGTCATTAAGGGGGTTTAAGCTAGGGGAGCTGAGGTGGTTAAACACACAAACACGTGTGTGCAACTGACTGCTATTTATTCACAGTCAAAATTGTTTTTGTTTTTTTAAATGAAATCGAATGTGACACCAGATATGAGTTGCGCTGGTGACACTGTGCAGTTGCAGGGCATGAAACACACGCGCGTTTCGGCAACTGACTGCTATTATATTACAGTCAAAAAATATATATATATTTTTTTAAATGCAAGCTACTGTAACACCAAATATGAGTGGTGGCACTGGGCAAGTGGGCACAGTATACGCTGTGAGCCTGACACACACGATGGCAGGCAGGCAACTGCAATTAGATTACACAGGGGGAAAAAAAAGCAGACTGATGTTCTAGCCCTAAAAAGGGCTTTTTGGGGTGCTGTCCTTACAGCAGAGATCAGATGAGTCTTTCAGGACTGTAGTGGACACTGAATACACTAGCCTAGCTATCGATTTCCCTATTAAATCAGCAGCAGCTACACTGTCCCTCCTCTCACTAAGAATGCAGCTTCCGAATGAATCTAAAATGGATGCTGTCCAGGAGGTGGGAGGGTCTGGGAGGGAGGGTCTGCTGCTGATTGGCTGGAATGTGTCTGCTGACTGTGAGGTACAGGGTCATTAGGAACCCAGCTCTAAGTTGAATTTGCAATGCGATTAATATAACCTGTATTAATCGCATTGCGATTACAACTTAGATCTGAGTTCCTAATGGTTGTATTGCTAGAATTGACGAATATAACGAATATAGCACTATATTCTCAATACAACAACAAATATTCTAGCAATACAACAACCATTAGGAACCCAGCTCTAAGTTGAATTCGCAATGCGATTATTATAACCTGTATTAATCGCATTGCGATTACAACTTAGTCAAATTTGTGACACTGCAGCTTCCGAATAAATTTAAAATGGATGTTGTCACAAGTGTCACAGGGTCAAAGTTTACACAATGATGACAAATAGGGGGCGGACCGAACATTGCATATGTTCGCCAGCCGCTGCGAACAAGCGATGTTCGCCGGGAACTATTCGCCGGCGAATAGTTCGGGACATCTCTAGTTGGGATGTGGCTAATGAGCAGCAGCTCTTGTATGCAGTCTCCATTAGCACAGTCTGTCCTCTCTGTACTTCATGTCTCCTCGTGAACGCCTTTCCTACAGAGATTCAGCTGAAGATCTTATCATCTGACAAGCAGAGCAGAGATGAGGATGAGGCAGCTCTCTACCTCAGTAGAGATGTCCCGAACTATTCGCCGGCGAACAGTTCCCGGCGAACATAGCTTGTTCGCGTTCGCCGCGGCGGGCGAACATATATGCAATGTTCGGTCCGCCCCCTATACATCATCATTGAGCAAACTTTGACCCTGTACCTCACAGTCAGCAGACACATCCCAGCCAATCAGCATACCCTCCCTCCCAGACCCTCCCACCTCCTATCAAAAACCAAGGACAGCATCCATCTTAGATTCATTCTGAAGCTGCAGTGTCACAAATTTGACTAAGTTGTAAGGTTATATTAATCGCATTGCGAATTCAACTTAGAGCTGGGTTCCTAATGGTTGTATTGCTAGAATATAACGAAGATTGAGAATATAGTGCTATATTCGTTATATTCGTCAATTCTAGCAATACAACCATTAGGAACTCAGATCTAAGTTGTAATCGCAATGCGATTAATACAGGTTATATTAATCGCATTGCGAATTCAACTTAGAGCTGGGTTCCTAATGACCCTGTACCTCACAGTCAGCAGAAACATTCCAGCCAATCAGCAGCATACCCTCCCTCCCAGACCCTCCCACCTCCTAGCAAAAAGCAAGGACAGCATCCATTTTAGATTCATTCGGAAGCTGCAGTCTTAGTGAGAGGAGGGACAGTGCAGCTGCTGCTGATTTAATAGGGAAATCGATAGCTAGGCCAGTGTATTCAGTGTCCACTACAGTCCTGAAAGACTCATCTGATCTGCTGTAAGGACAGCGTCCTGACAGCACCCCAAAAAGCCATTTTTAGGGCTAGTACATCAGTCTTCTTTTTTTTTCTCTGTAATCTAATTGCAGTTGCCTGCCAGCGTGTGTGTCAGGCACACAGCGTATACTGTGCCCACTTGCCCAGTGCCACCACTCATATCTGGTGTCACAGTAGCTTGCATTTTTAAAAAAACTACTTTTTTGACTGTAATATAATTTCAGTTAGTTGCCTGCAAGCGTGTGTTAGGCCCGTGTGTTAGGCCTACAGTGTGTACTGTGCCAACTACTGCCAGTGCACAGTGCCACCAGTGCCACTCGTATCTGGTGTCACAGTAGATTACATTTTAAAAAAATATAACTTTTTTGACTGTAATATAATTGCAGTTAGTTGCCTGCAAGCGTGTGTGTTAGGCCTACAGTGTGTACTGTGCCAACTACTGCCAGTGCACAGTGCCAACAGTGCCACTCATATCTGGTGTCACAGTAGCTTGAATTTAAAAAAGAAATATAAATGTTTTGACTGTAATATAATTGCAGTTAGTTGCCTGCAAGCGTGTGTGTCAGGACTGTGCCAACTACTGCCAGTGCACAGTGCCACCAGTGCCACTCATATCTGGTGTCACAGTAGATTACATTTAAAAAATAAATACATTTTTTTGAATGTAATATAATTGCAGTTAGTTGCCTGCAAGCGTGTGTGTTAGGCCTACAGTGTGTACTGTGCCAACTACTGCCAGTGCACAGTGCCACTCATATCTGGTGTCACAGTAGATTACATTTAAAAAATAAATACATTTTTTTGAATGTAATATAATTGCAGTTAGTTGCCTGCAAGCGTGTGTGTTAGGCCTACAGTGTGTACTGTGCCAACTACTGCCAGTGCACAGTGCCACTCATATCTGGTGTCACAGTAGATTACATTTAAAAAAAAATAAAAAATAATTGGACTCTAATATAATTTCAGTTAGTTGCCTGCAAGCGTGTGTGTTAGGCCTACAGGTTGTACTGTGCCAACTACTGCCAGTGTACAGTGCCACCAGTGCCACTCCTATCTGGTGTCACAGTAGATTACATTAAAAAAACAAAAAAACTTTTTTGACTGTAATATAATTTCAGTTAGTTGTCTGCAAGCGTGTGTGTCAGGCCTACAATGTGTACTGTGCCAATTACTGCCAGTGCACAGTGCCACCACTCATATCTGGTGTCACAGTAGCTTGCACGCATAGTACAACTAATCTAAAAAAAATGACAGGCAGAGGCAGGCCACCCCGCAGGGGCCGTCGTGGTCGTGGTGCTGTGATTCCCTTTGGCCCTAGAATAATGCCCAGTGTTCAGAGGCCACGTACCCTGAACTAGAAAAGTTCTGAGGACATAGTTGACTGGCTAACACAGGACACCCAATCTTCTACTGCTTCCGCTCGGAACCTTGATGCACCATCCTCCTCCAGCTCAGCTTTGGGCACCTCTCAAGTTACCACTCGCCCGCCTGCTGCCACCACCAACACTAGCACCACAGCTGCTTCACTTGATCTGTCAGAGGAGTTATTTACACATCAGTTGGAAGAAATGAGTGATGCGCAACCATTATTGCCAGAGGATGTAGATAACAGGGATATGTCTCAGTCAGGCAGCATTACACACATGGATGTACAGTGTGATGATGATGATGTTGTACCCGCTGCTGCTTCCTTTGCTGAGTTGTCAGATACAAGTGAAGCGGTTGATGATGACGATGTGTCCGTGGATGTCACGTGGGTGCCCGCTCGAAGAGAAGAAGAACAGGGGGAAAGTTCAGATGGGGAGACAGTAGGAGGAGACAAGTTGGAAGCAGGGGGAGGTCGTCGCAAGGAGCAAGTGGCACAGTCAGACAGCATGCATCGGCACCCGGGGTCAGCCAGACAGCACGCCAATCAACACATGCTGTTGCCACCACCAGAATGCCGTCATTTCAAAGCTCAGCAGTGTGACTTTTTCTTTGTGTGTCTGCCTCTGACAACAGAGATGCCATTTGCAACCTGTGCAAAAAGAAACTGAGTTGTGGGAAGTCCAACACCCACCTAGGTACAACTGCTTTGCGAAGGCACATGATCTCAAATCACAAACGCCTATGGGATCAACACATGAGTACAAGCAGCACACAAACCTCAAAGCCGCCATCCTCCTCCTGGTCCAGCATCTTCAGCCATGTCAACCACTGCTGTCCTCCTTGCCCCCTCTCAACCATCCGCCACTCCGCCTCTCGCCTTCAGCAGTTCCTGCTCATCTGCCCACAGTCAGGTGTCTGTCAAGAAAATGTTTGAGCGTAAGAAGCCAATGTCACAGAGTCACCCCCTTGCCCGGCGTCTGACAGCTGGCTTGTCGGAACTCTTGTGGAGTCTGAGGCCTTCAAAAAATTTGTAGCTATTGGGACACCGCAGTGGAAGGTACCTGGCCGAAATTTATTTTCACAAAAGGCAATCCCCAACCTGTACTCTATTGTGGAAAAGGAAGTCATGGCATGTCTGGCACATAGTGTTGGGGCAAGGGTCCATCTGATCACTGATGCCTGGTCTGCAAAGCACGGTCAGGGCAGGTATATCACATACACTGCGCATTGGGTAAACCTGCTGACGGCTGCCAAGCATGGAATGCGTGGCTCTGCAGAGGAGTTGGTGACACCGCCACGACTTGCAGGCAGGCCTGCTGCCACCTCCTCTACTCCTCCTACTCCATCCTCTTTGCGAACCTCCTTGGCTGAGTCCTCTTCTGCTGCTGCGTCTTGCTCCACATCAACTGCACCCCCCCAGCTCCCCAGGGGCTATTCCACAGTGTCACGCTGTCTTGGGTTTGACTTGCCTGAAAGCAGAGAGTCACACCGGACCAGCACTCCTGTCCGCCCTGAACGCACAGGTGGATCAGTGGCTGACTCCGCACCAACTGGAGATCGGCAAAGTGCTGTGTGACAATGGAAGCAATTTGTTGGCGGCATTGAATTTGGGCAAGTTGACACATGTGCCGTGCATGGCACATGTGTGTAATCTGATCGTACAACGCTTTGTGCATAAGTACCCAGGCTTACAGGACGTCCTCAAGCAGGCCAGGAAGGTGTGTGGCCATTTCAGGCGTTCCTACACGGCCATGGCGCACTTTTTAGATATTCAGCGTCAAAACAACATGCCAGTGAGGCGCTTGATTTGCGACAGCCCGACACGTTGGAATTCAACACTCCTAATGTTCGACCGCCTGCTCCAACAAGAAAAAGCCATCAACAAGTATTTGTATGACCGGGGTGCTAGGACAGCCTCTGCGGAGCTGGGTATTTTTTTGCCACGTTACTGGAAGCTCATGCGCAATGCCTGTAGGCTCATGTGTCCTTTTGAGGAGGTGACAAACCTAATCAGTCGCACCGAAGGCACCATCAGCAACATCATCCCATTTGTTTTCTTCCTGGAGCGTGCCCTGTGAAGAGTGCTGGATCAGGCCGTAGATGAGCGTGAAGAGGAAGAGTTGTGGTCACTATCACCACCAGAAACAGCCTTATCAGCATTGCTTGCTGGACCTGCGGCAACGCTGGAAGAGGAGTCTGAGGAAGAGGAGTCAGAGGAGGAATGTGGCTTTGAGGAGGAGGAAGACCAACCACAGCAGGCATCCCAGGGTGCTCGTTGTCACCTATCTGGTACCCGTGGTGTTGTACGTGGCTGGGGGGAAGAACAGACCTTCAGTGAGATCAGTGAGGACGAGGAACTGGACATGAGTAGCTCGGCATCCAACCTTGTGCAAATGGGTTCTTTCATGCTGTCGTGCCTGTTGAGGGACCCTCGTATAAAAAGGCTGAAGGAGAACGACCTGTACTGGGTGGCCACGCTACTAGACCCCCGGTATAAGCAGAAAGTGCCTGAAATGTTACCGAATTACCGGAAGTCGGAAAGGATGCAGCAGTTCCGAAACAAGTTAAAAAGTATGCTTTACACAGCGTATAAGGGTGATGTCATAGCACAACGGGAATCTAACAGGGGAAGAGGTAAAAGAAATCCTCCTCCTACCACGCAGTGGCGTAACTACCGGGGAAGCAGGGGAAGCGGCTGTTTCGGGGCCCGGGCTGCCAAGGGGCCCGGCGCCCAGCTTGTGTGACAGTTTATTTTCAACTTAAATAGTTAATTAAAATGATCGATTCTGATCAGGGCCCCTGGATTCACAGCAGGCGCAGCTCGCTCATGGACTGTATGTCTCGGAGGGCATACTGTTGTGTGCATGGGCCCTAACAATGATCAAAAAATTGCACACACCCCAAAAATGGTACCAATAAAAACTACAGTTCACCCACAAAAATGCCCTCATAAAGATCTGTAGACAGAAATATGAAAAAATTATGGATATCAGAAAATGGTGATGCAAAGAAAAAAGTATTTTTCTGAAAGGTTTTATTTTAACCCCTTCTACCCCAGAGGCTTTTTTTCCTTTTGCATTTTCGTTTTGTGCTCTCTGCCTTCCCAGAGCCTTAACTTTTTTTTTCCCATTAACATAGTTGTATGAGGGCTTGTTTTTAGCAGGACAAGTTGTACTTTCCAACGCAACCATTTAATATTGCATAAAATGTAGTGGGAAGTGGAAATTTTTTTTTTTTACCACAGTTCTATAGTTTTTGTTTTTTCACTTGTGATCTTGATTCTCCAGGTCAGTATGAATCTGGCGGATACCACATATGTATAGTTTTTCTTTGTTTTCTTCTAATAGTATATTTCTTCTAATAGTATATTACAAAATATTTTTTTCTACCTTCTAGATTTCATTGCTTGGAGCAGTGCGTCGCCAGAACCTGAAGAGGAGAAGAGCACGTCAGTGAAGACGGCAGTCCAGTGAGAAAGATCCCAACAAGGGTGAGTAAGGCTGGCTTTAGAGCTCTGGACCCGAGTGTCTCCTTCTCAGCCTCTACATTAGTAAAATTAGAGGAGGAGAAGGATGGACTTCCGTGGCATCCGGCACTGGCCGCCAAGCTATATGGGATTTGGACTTGGAATGTGCAGGGTGTTGGAAGAGGGCAGCAGCAGACTACTAAGAGAATCTCCTTAACGGCTTTGTCTGTTTTTTTTTCTATTCATGACCTATCCATAAAAGCGCTGCCTTCTGCTCATTGTTAACCTGCTTACCAACTGCAGTGAAGAGCAGTGTAATTGCTACTATGGCATCCACATTCACTTCTATGGGCCATTACCCTACTACTCACTTGGACAGGAAGGAGCTGTCCCATTGAAGTGAATGCAGTTACGAGGGTAAGCAGGCAAACAATGAGGAGAAGGCAGTGCTTGTATGCACTGCTTTCTCTTCAAACTGTTGATCAGCGGGGGGGGCCGGTGTTATACAAATTATATAGGAAAAGGATGGCGTGGCAGCCTGGTCTGGTCTAAATCCTGACTTGCCAAAGGAGTGGGGTTTACACAGGAGGAGGGAGGTGCGAAGCGCACTGGGGGGGCCCTTACAAAAATTTGCTGTAGGGCCCAGTCACTTCTAGTTACGCCCCTGCTACCACGACCACACCGGCAAGGACAGGACGCTTTACAGACGTGTTGTTGATGGAGGACATGCAGAGCTTTTTAAGACCTGTGGCCTGAGCTATCCCAATTTGCGATAGAACTTCTGGCCTGCCCCGCTTCAAGTGTCCTGTCAGAAAACACCTTCAGTGCAGCAGGAGGTATTGTCACTGAGAAGAGAAGTCGTCTAGGTCAAAAAAGTCTAGATTACCTCACCTTTATTAAGATGAATATATATAAAATATATTTAATAAAAAAAAAAAAAAAACATGTCCTACCAACATGCCATACTTTGCTATGGCTTTGATTCCCTTTTCAGAGTTCTACATCACATATAAGTGAAACATCCTAATGCATTGCCACTTAATTTTAAGCTTTCTTTCTGTTTAATCATTGTCGTTTCCACTTTGTCCAATTCAGTTTCCATCTTTGTAAAGTCCTCTTCAATGTCTTTGGACAATCCTTGCGTAGTCTGTAACTGTTTCGCCTGAACAATTTGGACCTGTACATCCTGCTTCTTAGATTGAATTTTCTTTATCTTTTCCTGTCAGAATATGAACATGTTGTGAGGAATGAAGTAAAATATGTTTGCAAAGTTTAATTCTAAAAAAAAAAAAAAGTCAGGAAACGCAAACAAGCTCTCATTCTAAAAAAGGAGCATTAAATGACCTATAAGACTCCTTATGCTAGGTGCTCTCCACAATGAGAAATAGTACCCCCTGGATTGTGACAGTGGCCTCTCACTCAGTTAAGCCAGTTCTCTCTGCTCTGGACTGATGAGGAGTAATTACCATGAAACAGTAGATGTAGATGAGGTACTGGCTTAGCTATAATCCTAAACTATGTTGCAAGATCTGTTTAAAAGGCTAAACATTGACTCATAGGACAGCTACATACCAACAGAGTTATTGTTTTCTTTTCTTGCTTTGAAAGAGTTTATTTGTATACCAGAGGAGCATTGTATGGCCTATACAACTACTTATGCCAACTAGATGCTCTCCGCAAAGAGAAATGGTAAAACGGAGGACATGAAATAACTTGCACTTTATTATTTTTAGAATTAAGCTTGGGCTACACCTTCTTGGTAAGTTATGTCCAATTTTTCCGATTCTGCCAAGCATGCCACATAAAGTAATTTTTTTTGTGAAAAAAAAAAAAGATGAATGAGGGATGGATCCCGAAGGGACTGACAGTAGATGATACATTTGACTAAAAAAGGCCTGGTGATGAGATGAGCTGCCTTGGGCTAAAAATGGTCCACACGCTGCTGTATTTTATCTCTGCATGCCGGATGACTTGCGTGACTTATCCGCCACCAACTAGGTTTCAAGCCAAAATGTTTTAGTGCACTTTCGGCCTGGAAAACATCAATTTTTCCGGCCGCTACAGCAGTGGCTGCAACAATACCTAATTTTTCAGGCATGTGTACATGCCAAATTTTTCTGGCCTCTGGTGCTGCACTGTGGCTGCAAAAACAAAACTAAAAAAAAGGCACATATATGTGTCAATTCCCCTTTGTGATCGTTATCTTGTTGTGGTGAAGGGGCTTGCGTATCACAATGAAGCGATCACCTCTATGAGTGTGTTGGCAATGGCAATGTTGGCACACCCCAGATGAGATAAGGTCGTTGCTTCATTGTGAACAGACCAAAAGCGATTGGCTGGATAATTTTGCATAGAAAAAACATTAATTTTCTTTGTGATCATCTAAGGTGATCATTAAAGCCTACTAGGCCAACAATGGGCCCACACTGCAGAATCATTGTTATCTGGGTCACTTAACTGTCACTGAACTACCTCAGCACGACCATAGGCTTTGAAAAACCCCCATCGCCTGCAATCTGCCAAACGTGCGCACGAGCACAGTCATCACTACACCAAGATTGACGCATAGAGGAATAAAATTTATGTCATGAGTGTGTCAACTATTGACAACTCTTTGCGGTTGTCTAAACTCTATTCGATACACGTCCCCTGATAGGGGACGTAACAGGGATTAAACTGATAGGAATAGTACTACTTAACATACCACTCATATTGGGATTGCATAGTACATTGCACGGCGCACGCGCAGTGCCCCAAATTGGAAGTAAAAGGAACAACCAAGCATCTTTTTCCATCTCCCGGTTCCTAAAATCTATTCCATACACTACACCGGCCCCTGATAGGGGACAAAACAGAGATTAAACTGGTAAGAACAGATTTAAAAAAAAAAAAAAAAAAAAAGAGGACAGCCTCTGCGGAGCTGGGTATTTTTTGGCCGCGTTACTGAACGCTCATGCACAATGGCTGTAGGCTCATGCGTCCTTTTGCGGAGGTGACAAACCTGGTCAGTCAAACCCAAGGCAACATCATCGACCTCATCCCATAAGCGTTTTTTCTGGAGCGTGCCCTGCGAAGAGTGCTGGATCAGGCCGTAGATGAGCATGAAGAGGAAGAGTTGTGGTCACCATCACCACCAGAAGCAGCCTTGTCGTCGATTGCTGGACCTGCGGCAACGCAGAGAGAGGAGTCTGAAGAAGAGGAGTCAGAGGAGGAAGGTGGCTTTTAGGAGGTGGAAGACCAACCACAGCAGGCGTCCCAGGGGGCTTGTTGTCACCTTTCAGGGACCCTTGGTGTTGTACGTGGCTGGGTGGAGGAAGAGACCTTCAATGACGTCAGTGAGGACAAGGAACGGGACATGGCTAGCTTGGTATCCAACCTTGTGCAAATGGGGAGTTTGCGGTTGTGCAAATGGACTGTTTGCGGTTGTTTGCGGTGTGTTAAACGTGGAGTTTGGTCTGTCACTGTGAAGCAGGCGTAACCCTTACACTGCCTGATGTTTTAAAGCACGTTATTCCAAACAATTTAGGAATGTTAGGTGATTTATGCCCTTTATGGATTAAAACCCGACTCTGCGTCAACTACGTAATTTTCCATGGGAGTTTTGCCATGGATCCCCCTCCGGCATGCCACAGTCCAGGTGTTAGTCCCCTTGAAACAGCTTTTCCATCACTATTGTGGCCAGAAAGAGTCCCTGTGGGTTTTAAAATTCGTCTGCCTATTGAAGTCTATGGCGGTTAGCCCGCTTTGCCCGTTCGCGAACATTTGCAGAAATTCGCGTTCGCCGTTCGCAAACGTAAAATTTTATGTTCGCGACATCTCTATACCTCAGTGTTGTAAAGTAACTTATCCTGCTATGTGATTAGGACAGATTTTGTGTGAACTAATAGGACGGCAGACATTTTATTTCTCCTGATGATTGTATCCTAGACAAAACGAGCCATTATAGTTAATGAAATATATTTATAATAAAGTAATATTTAAGTATTTTCATTTTCTTAATTCCTAGAGAACCCCTTTATTCTGACTGTTAGTTCAGCCGGTAACATATACCAATTTTTGGTGTGAAATACATGTGCACTGCATATGTGACAGGGAAATTAATATAGTTAATCTGTCTGTTAGTTCGGTGGGTGACATATTCCCATTTTTGGTGTGAGGTACACCTGCACTGCATACGTGACAGGGAAATTAATATAGTTAAACTGTCTGTAAGTTCAGTGGGTAACCTCAAAGAATGAGGAGAGCATCAAATAAGGGATGTGGCCCTGGTGGTGGTGCTGCTGGTTCTGGTGGAGATCCTGCTGCAGGACGTTCAGCGTCATTTTGTAGGCCTGAAAACCGGTGTACGCATGGTGAGGCAAGGACAAGGAGAGACAATAGTAAATTGGATGGCAGACAGTGCCTACAGTTCCTTCACATTGTCTCCCACCCAGTCTCCTGCTGAAACCGCAGAGTTAGCATCTGCAGTCCATGGACATCTGTCTTTCACCTCACCCCCTTGCAAATCAGCCAAGCAATCTGAGCCCCAAGTCATGCAGCAGTCTCTTATGCTTTTTGATGACTCTGCTGGCGGGGTTTTCGTGGGCCATCCACCTAGCCCTGTCCCAGAAGTGGAAGAGATTGAGTGCACTGATGCTGAACCACTTATGTTTCAGGATGCGGACATGGGAGAAGTACCGCAGCACGTCTCGGATGATGACGAAACACAGGTGCCAACTGCTGCGGCTTTCTGCCATGTGCAGACTTGCAAGGAGGGCAGGGGTGAAGAGTGGATGGATGATGATGTAGAGGATGATGAGGTCCTAGACCCCACATGGAATCAAGGTCATGCGAGTGACGTGTGCAGTTCGGAGGAAGAGGTGGTGGTCACATAGCACCAGCCACACAGCAAAAGAGCGAACAGGGTGCAAAAGCAGAGTGGCCGTCTCCTAGCCAGTATGCCTGCTACTGCCTACTGCACCCAGGGACTGAGCACACCAAAGCTAGCTCCAAGGAGTTCCCTGGCGCGGCAGTTCTTCAGACAATGTTCTGACGACAAGATGCGAGTGGTTTGCACGCTATGTAATCAGAGCCTGAAGTGAGGCATACATGTTCTAAACCTGAGCACCACCTGCATGACTAGGCATCTAAATGCAAAACACAAGCTGCAGTGGAGTACACACCTGAAAAACCACAAAAGATCTCAGGCTCCTCTTGCTCCCTCTTCTGCTGTGGTTTCGGCCTCTTCCTCCCCCTCTGGAGTGACAGTGGCACCTGCCACCCCACAAGCAGAGGATGTGGCAGCAACACCACCACCTCCACCACCATCACCCAGCATGTCCGCATTGTCCATCCCCCAGACACTGGAGAGAAAGAGGAAGTACCCCCCTACCCACCTGCGATCCCTGGCCCTGAATGCCAGCATTTCAAAATTCCTGGCTTTTGAAATCCTGTAATTCCATCTGGTGGAGACAGAGACTTTTAAAAACCTTATGGCGGTGGCTGTCCCACAGTATATGGTTCCCAGCTGCCACTAATTTTCCAGGCGAGCCATTCCTGCCCTGCACAACCAAGTGGCGGACAAAATCAGGTGTGCCCTGCGCAACTCCATCTGTGGCAAGGTCCACATAACTACAGATATGTGGACCAGTAAACACGGGCAGGGACGTTATATCTCCCTAACAGCACACTGGGTAAATGCAGTAGTGGCTGGGCCTAAGGCGGATAGCAGTTTAGTGCATGTCATACCGCCACTGAGGATTGCAGGACATTTCTCGTTGCCTCCTGTTGCCTCCTCCTCCTCTGCTTCCTCCTCTACCACCTCCTCATCCAGTCAGTGTAACACCTTCACCAGCAACTTCAGCACAGCTAGGCGTAAACAACAGCAGGCTGTTTTAATACTCATCTGTTTGGGGGGGGGGGACCCACACCGCGCAGGAGCTGTGGATGGGCATGAAACAACAGACCGATGAGTGGTTGGTGCCACTGAGCCTCAAGCCTGGCCTGGTGGTGTGCGATAACGGGCAAAAATCATTGTAGCTCTAGGGCTAGTCGGTGTGAAGCACATCCCTTGCCTGGCGCATGTGCTGAATTTGGTGGTGCAGAGGTTTCTGAAAAATTTCCTCGATATGTCAGAGCTGCTGCAGAATATACCTTTCCGCTCACCGCCTCATATGTGACATACCCACAAGGTGGAACTTTACCTTGCACATGCTGGAGAGACTGTACGAGCAGCAGTAGGTGTTAGTGGAATTTCAGCTTCAGCACACAGGGGTGAGTCGCTCTGCGGAACAGCACCACTTCACCACCAATGAGTGGGCCTCCAGCGGGATGTGCGTGCCATGTTGCGCTGTTTTGAGTACTCCACCAACGTGGCCAGTGCCGATGACGCAGTCCCCAGCGTTACTATCCCACTTCTATGTCTCCTTGAAAAAACACTTTGGTTGATGATGGAAGAGGATGTGACACAGGAGGAAGAGGAGGAGGAAGAGGGATCATTTCCATGGTTATCAGGCCAGTCATTCATAAGTGGCTCAGAGGGTGGGTTCCTGCACCAACAGAGGCCAGGTACACAACTGTCCAGCCAGGGCACAGTTCTGCAGGATGAGGAGGATGATGATGAGGAGGAACCATGTTCACAGCAGGGTGGCACCCTAAGCAGCTTATGGGCATCAATGGAGCATAGCTGGAGAGATACAGAGGACACAGACAATACACCTCCCACAGAGGACAGCTTGTCGTTGCCTCTGGGCAGCCTGGCACACATGAGCGAATACATGCTGCAGTGCCTGCTCAACGACTGCCGAGTTGACCACATTCTAACCAGTGCTGATTACTGGGTGGCCACTCTGCTGGATCCCCGCTACAAGTACAATGTGCTGTCCTTAATTCCATCACTGGAGCGTGATCGGAAGATGCGCCAGTACAAGCGCACGCTGGTAGACGCGCTGCTTATGGCATTCACACCTGACAGCAAGGGTTCAGTGGAAGCACAAGGCGAAGGCAGAGGAGGAGGAAGAAGAAGTCGCCAACGCAGCTGGGGCACGCCAGCACCTCAGAAGGAAGGGTTAGCATTGCCAAAATGTGTAAAAGCTTTGTCAGTACACCCCAACAACCAGCACCACCAGCTGATGCGGAAAGTCTTAGCCGGAGGCTGCATTTCAGCAACATGGGGGAGCAGTATGTGTGCACATGCCTACACGTACTGACTAATGGGTCTGCCCCATTCAACTTCTTTGTCTCCAAATTGGGCACATGGTCTGAGCTTGCCCTGTACGCATTGGAGGTGCTGGCCTGCCCTGCAGCAAGCGTATTGTCCAAACGTGTGTTTTGCAATGCGGGGGGGGGGGGTCACAGACAAGCGCAGCCGCCTGTCCACAGCCTACGTGGACAAGCTCACGTTCATTAACATGAAGCAGGCATGGATCCCACAGGACCTCAGTAGACAAGTATACCAGCGTCACCCAGCCATTGTTATACTCCAGCGCACTTTCTCTTTGCATTCTCTTTTCCCAAATTTATAAAAAATAATAATAAAGGAAAAAACAAAAAAAACAAAGTCAGTGTTGGCTACCTCCTCCTCATCCACCACCGCTTCCACCAACACCGCCACGTCCACCGCCTCCTCATCCTCCTACTCCACTTTGACCTCCGCCTCCTAGTTCAAGATTTTTTATTTTTTTTCTATTCTATGCTATTTTAAGTCATTTCCATATCCACATTTGTTTGCAGGGCAACTGTCCTGCTCTTACCCCCATTTTGCTTCCTTTTGCAGCCCTCTAGCCCTTACTACGATGTTTTCAGGATTTCCTTAGTATTGAACAGGTGATATTATTAGTGTCAATGCACCAGGACTTACCACAGGTATTAATTCTGTGGGATATACTCAAATCCTGACTGGCAGGTGGGCCCTGAGGCCTGGAGTTGAGAAACTCTGCCCTTGATGGGCATCATCGTACCCCTATAAACAGTGCCAGCAGAGTGTCTGAACAGACCCCCTCTATGATTTCCATGTGCCACAATAGGGTATATGAATAGGGTTGTAACTTGTAATGAAACATCCCCTTTAAAAAAAAAAATCGGGGGCGTGGCTTGGCTTTCATGCAGCACAGAGGCTGAAAACCAGAGCTCCGGCTATATAGCTGCCTAAACAATGAATTAAAGCTACCTAAAGAGAAAAGGCAGATGCAGGAGTTCATAAGGAGAGAGAGAAGAAGACTGGGGACCTTCTGTTGGAGTCCAGAGACGTTTACCACAACATAAACAGAAGAAACAGAGGTCCAACTAGTGACGAGCGGGAAGAAGGAGAAAAGTTGCGAACAGCTGCTGCAGAGGGAGACACGCCAGAGGAAGCAGACTCAGACGCGGCACCTCGCAACTACTCTGCAACGACATCGGAGGCGAGCCGAGACCAGAAAGATTCAAGCCCAGCAACATCGGTGCTACAGCGAAAGCAAACGGACAGAGACCTCACCAGACAACTAAGGAGGTAACAGTAAAGGGGCATAAGCGGAGCCGGGGCTGGTTCATTAGGGCGGAAGGGCCGAGATAACCAGAGGGCCGCAAGAAATAAACCCACAATATTAGAGACTTACCTTATATCTGACAAACAAACACTCATCGGAAGTTTGCTGGTAGACTTTTGAGGAGAAGGGAGCGGTCAGCGTGAGGGGTTAGTGGTAACGCTTGCAGACCTGTAAAGTATCCTGGGCCTTAAAGAATCTGCCATAGACGCAGCAGACCAGAAGGACAATAAATACAAAAGATTTAGCCCTACTGCTGTTGATATTGTTATAAAAGCATAACAAAGCACCAAAAGAAACAAAGATAAGTGACCCCTTCCACCAGCTAACTTACTTACTCACTTCTATACCTCCCCCTTTCAGAAGAAACTAAGGAGGGAATTAGTCAAACATCGAGGTAAAAGAGGGTTAATGGCACAGACGGGTAGGATAAAAAAAAAAAAAAAAAACCTGCAAAGCCTATCATTATCCTCTAAAATCTTGATATCACAATCAAAGGTCAACTCAAGTAAATAACAAGGAGAAAAGAAGGGAAACAAATAAAGGACTATCATTAACCCTTAGGTCCCTGAAACCACTGGTAAAGCAGTAATTTAAAACCAGCAGGGAAGAAAATAAATACCCTCTACATACTACCCTGAAACGGATAATACTCCAACATTAACCTGGAGGGAATGTAAAACCTCCAATACAACATCAGTTACTTGAACTGTACTATGCACCAATATAAACACAGTCACCCATACCAGATGAGAGGAATAAGTAATTTTGATCAACAAAGCACTCCTTCAAGAACATCAACATATACTCCTTTTTACGAATACAACGAGCATACGGCAGTCAACAGAATGCACAGCTCACAAAGAAACAAAACAAATGGCCCTGAAGCAAAGACAAACAAATCCATCAACAACAGGTTGTCAATAATAGATAACCTAGAAGATAATATAGACGATGGAAATCACTCATCTGACATTTCGAGCCCAATCAAACAAAAAGCAAGAACAAATGTCAAAAATGACACAGCAAATAAAAAAGAACCCTCTACCGTTACAGAGGATATTACTACTGAATCAAAATCTGATGCAGACTTAAATTCTATCACAGCCTCGGACAAAACCGCCTCTGAATCCTTTATAAAAGAAACAATGCAACTCCTCCACAAATCCTTCACCAAAGAAATCAACAACGCTCTTTCAGCAACAAATGCTAAATTAGGAAAAGTAGAATCAAGAGTCTCACACATCGAGTCCAAGATGGAACAAATTTGCAAGACGCACAATGATATTGCTGATGTCACCAACAATAACTCTGACGACATCGAAAGACTACAAATGAAACTAGCGGACTTGGAAGACCGCAATAGGCGGAACAATCTAAAATTTAGAGGTATTCCGGAAAGTATTCAACCAACAGAACTCACAGCCTATTTACAGAGACTGATCGCAGCGGTGCTCACAGATTGTTCTCAACACGACTTGGAAATTGATAGAGCACGCCACCTACCCAAACCAAGAGGAATGGATCCTTCAATACCAAGAGACACCATCACCAGAATTCACTTTTTTAGGATTAAAGAACAGTTCACTCAAGAATTCAGAAAAACAAAAACCTTGCCGGAAGAGTTTAAAAACATTCAAGTATATACAGACCTCTCCCAATATACTATACAAAGTAGAAAAAAAAATCAAACTATCACCAATACACTTCGCTACCACAATATACTTTACAGATGGGGCTTTCCGGTCAAACTGCTAATCCAAGATGGAAGAAGTACGAAAGTAGTATCTACAGTAGAGCAAGGCCTTGATTTACTACAAAGATGGGATATAGCATTAGAAGACACAGGCAATCCCTCTAGAGGAGCACAAAAGAGAGAAAGACCGTGTCGAGAGAACCCACGCTGAAGAGATAATCCCCACAAAACAGGAACTCTCACAATTCAATGGACAATAGTACTCTAAATACTAATGAGGGCAGGACAGCCAAAGAGCATTCACTCACCAAGCCTATTTGTTAAAAGTTTTGTGTTATACAATTAACCCCAAATTGTGTAGCGAATAGCTACTCTAAGTCCCTATACTATTCCTTACTAATAGTAGCTCTTTGAAACATCGGTAAAAATCCGGTGATAATATTACATAACTAATTTACTGTTTTGCTGTAACTGTTATTGTTTGAATCCTCGAGCACATCTTAACCAGTCCTTGACACTGACTTTTAATCACTATATATTTTCTGTCCCTTGTTTTCACATGTATACCTAGTTATTGACCTGACTTCCATAGGTGTAAACAATAAAGAACTACTAACACTCAACAAATTGTTGATCTAGGACTCGAATAAGGAACGAACAACTGTAAACAACTCTTGGGTTGTGTGGTACTCCGACTTCAACAGGGTAAGACCAGACATTACACACCTATCACACAACTGGATCCCTCGGTTGCCTGATTAAGGAAGGCAATAGATCAAGATGACACTACAATTCCTCAGCTACAACATAAGAGGATTAAACAGTCCTCATAAACGCTCCTTCTTAAAACACGACATACAAAAATTCAAACCTGACATTGTTTTCTTTCAGGAAACCCATTTTAAAAGCAAAATCCATCTCCAGATCAGGATATTAGGATACTCTAAAATTTATTACTCAAATACAAATGCAAAAAAAGCAGGCAAATATTCAGTAACATTCCAACTCGCAGAACAGTCTTGTAGTCCAGCAGGTAGATACATCATTCTTACATGTAATATAAACAACATCACTTACACGCTAGTCAATGCGTACGCCCCAAATAATAACCAAATTAGTTTTTTAAATAAGCTAATGAGGAAAGTAAACAGAATACAAAGAGGCACTCTACTGATAGGAGGTGATCTAAACTCAATTAACGATCCCCAACTAGACACTAGTGTTGAGCGAACAGTTCGAGCATAGTTCGGGTCCGTACCGAATTTTGGGGTGTTCGTGACACGGACCCGAACCCGAACTTTTTCGTAAAAGTTCGGGTTCGGGTTCGTCGTTCGGCATGTATTTTGGCGCATTTTGAAAGGCTGCAAAGCAGCCAATCAACATGCATCATACTACTTGCCCTAAGATGCCATCGCAGCCATGCCTACTATTGGCAAGGCTGTGATTGGCCAAGTGCAGCATGTGACTCAGCCTCTTATAAGCTTGTGCGCACGTCGGGACGTGCTCACTCCCGATGTGAATAGAACAGGGTTAGACGCAGCTGATGCTAGGGCGAGAATAGGCAGGGATAATTGAATAACTGGAAGCAAATTTCTCTCCTCCACCTGTGATTCATCTGAACAACTGCAGCTGAGCTGCTTTTTTGATAGGGATTGGCTATTTTTAGAGTGGCCAGAGTGATTTTTCCATCCACATGTACCCGGGCTGACCGCCGGCCGCCATTTTGCGACTTGTAGTGCTGCAGCAGAAGCTGCCACAGTGTGCATTCCAAAGCTCCAAACAAGTCAGACATCTACACCTGGGATTCAGACCAATAGCGATTTAGCAGCACAGTCCAAGGCTATTTTTTTTAAAGGTTGTGCAGACCATTTTGTGGCACATGTTACTGGGCTGATAGGCGGCGGCTATCTTGGGACTAGTGCTGCAGCACAATCTCTCCCAACGTCCATTAATCACTTGTAATAGTGGTCTGTGCCATAGAAATCCTACATCAGGGACTTGGGTGTGCTTGTGTCACCCCTACTAATACCAGTCCACCTGTAATCCATACAGTGAAAAGCCATAAAGTATTCCAGTGAGGGAATTTTTTATTTATTTAAAAAAGGCCAAGTTAGTTTATCTGGCGTTCAATATACTAGATACAGTTAGGCCTGCGTTTCATACATCTGGAATTAGCAAACTAATGTGCTGGGGTTGGGAAAACATATATGTACCTATACTAGAATCTGTCAAAGAAAGCGGTACTCACATATAACAGTCATTCCATCTGTAATCCATACAGTCAAAAGACTGAAAGTATTCCAGTGAGGGAATTTTTTTTATTTAAAAAAGGCCAAGTTAGTTTATCTGGCGTTCAATATACTAGATACAGTTAGGCCTGCGTTTCATACATCTGGAATTAGCAAACTAATTTGCTGGGGTTGGGAAAACATATATGTACCCATACTAGAATCTGTCAAAGAAAGCGGTACTCACATATAACAGTCATTCCATCTGTAATCCATACAGTCAAAAGACTGAAAGTATTCCAGTGAGGGAATTTTTTTTATTTAAAAAAGGCCAAGTTAGTTTATCTGGCGTTCAATATACTAGATACAGTTAGGCCTGCGTTTCATACATCTGGAATTAGCAAACTAATTTGCTGGGGTTGGGAAAACATATATGTACCCATACTAGAATCTGTCAAAGAAAGCGGTACTCACATATAACAGTCATTCCATCTGTAATCCATACAGTCAAAAGACTGAAAGTATTCCAGTGAGGGAATTTTTTATTTATTTAAAAAAGGCCAAGTTAGTTTATCTGGCGTTCAATATACTAGATACAGTTAGGCCTGCGTTTCATACATCTGGAATTAGCAAACTAATGTGCTGGGGTTGGGAAAACATATATGTACCCATACTAGAATCTGTCAAAGAAAGCGGTACTCACATATAACAGTCATTCCATCTGTAATCCATACAGTCAAAAGACTGAAAGTATTCCAGTGAGGGAATTTTTTTTATTTAAAAAAGGCCAAGTTAGTTTATCTGGCGTTCAATATACTAGATACAGTTAGGCCTGCGTTTCATACATCTGGAATTAGCAAACTAATGTGCTGGGGTTGGGAAAACATATATGTACCCATACTAGAATCTGTCAAAGAAAGCGGTACTCACATATAACAGTCATTCCATCTGTAATCCATACAGTCAAAAGACTGAAAGTATTCCAGTGAGGGAATTTTTTTTATTTAAAAAAGGCCAAGTTAGTTTATCTGGCGTTCAATATACTAGATACAGTTAGGCCTGCGTTTCATACATCTGGAATTAGCAAACTAATGTGCTGGGGTTGGGAAAACATATATGTACCCATACTAGAATCTGTCAAAGAAAGCGGTACTCACATATAACAGTCATTCCATCTGTAATCCATACAGTCAAAAGACTGAAAGTATTCCAGTGAGGGAATTTTTTTTATTTAAAAAAGGCCAAGTTAGTTTATCTGGCGTTCAATATACTAGATACAGTTAGGCCTGCGTTTCATACATCTGGAATTAGCAAACTAATTTGCTGGGGTTGGGAAAACATATATGTACCCATACTAGAATCTGTCAAAGAAAGCGGTACTCACATATAACAGTCATTCCATCTGTAATCCATACAGTCAAAAGACTGAAAGTATTCCAGTGAGGGAATTTTTTTTATTTAAAAAAGGCCAAGTTAGTTTATCTGGCGTTCAATATACTAGATACAGTTAGGCCTGCGTTTCATACATCTGGAATTAGCAAACTAATGTGCTGGGGTTGGGAAAACATATATGTACCCATACTAGAATCTGTCAAAGAAAGCGGTACTCACATATAACAGTCATTCCATCTGTAATCCATACAGTCAAAAGACTGAAAGTATTCCAGTGAGGGAATTTTTTTTTTATTTAAAAAAGGCCAAGTTAGTTTATCTGGCGTTCAATATACTAGATACAGTTAGGCCTGCGTTTCATACATCTGGAATTAGCAAACTAATGTGCTGGGGTTGGGAAAACATATATGTACCCATACTAGAATCTGTCAAAGAAAGCGGTACTCACATATAACAGTCATTCCATCTGTAATCCATACAGTCAAAAGACTGAAAGTATTCCAGTGAGGGAATTTTTTTTATTTAAAAAAGGCCAAGTTAGTTTATCTGGCGTTCAATATACTAGATACAGTTAGGCCTGCGTTTCATACATCTGGAATTAGCAAACTAATTTGCTGGGGTTGGGAAAACATATATGTACCCATACTAGAATCTGTCAAAGAAAGCGGTACTCACATATAACAGTCATTCCATCTGTAATCCATACAGTCAAAAGACTGAAAGTATTCCAGTGAGGGAATTTTTTTTATTTAAAAAAGGCCAAGTTAGTTTATCTGGCGTTCAATATACTAGATACAGTTAGGCCTGCGTTTCATACATCTGGAATTAGCAAACTAATTTGCTGGGGTTGGGAAAACATATATGTACCCATACTAGAATCTGTCAAAGAAAGCGGTACTCACATATAACAGTCATTCCATCTGTAATCCATACAGTCAAAAGACTGAAAGTATTCCAGTGAGGGAATTTTTTTTATTTAAAAAAGGCCAAGTTAGTTTATCTGGCGTTCAATATACTAGATACAGTTAGGCCTGCGTTTCATACATCTGGAATTAGCAAACTAATGTGCTGGGGTTGGGAAAACATATATGTACCCATACTAGAATCTGTCAAAGAAAGCGGTACTCACATATAACAGTCATTCCATCTGTAATCCATACAGTCAAAAGACTGAAAGTATTCCAGTGAGGGAATTTTTTTTATTTAAAAAAGGCCAAGTTAGTTTATCTGGCGTTTAATATACTAGATACAGTTAGGCCTGCGTTTCATACATCTGGAATTAGCAAACTAATGTGCTGGGGTTGGGAAAACATATATGTACCCATACTAGAATCTGTCAAAGAAAGCGGTACTCACATATAACAGTCATTCCATCTGTAATCCATACAGTCAAAAGACTGAAAGTATTCCAGTGAGGGAATTTTTTTTATTTAAAAAAGGCCAAGTTAGTTTATCTGGCGTTCAATATACTAGATACAGTTAGGCCTGCGTTTCATACATCTGGAATTAGCAAACTAATTTGCTGGGGTTGGGAAAACATATATGTACCCATACTAGAATCTGTCAAAGAAAGCGGTACTCACATATAACAGTCATTCCATCTGTAATCCATACAGTCAAAAGACTGAAAGTATACCAGTGAGGGAATTTTTTTTATTTAAAAAAGGCCAAGTTAGTTTATCTGGCGTTCAATATACTAGATACAGTTAGGCCTGCGTTTCATACATCTGGAATTAGCAAACTAATGTGCTGGGGTTGGGAAAACATATATGTACCCATACTAGAATCTGTCAAAGAAAGCGGTACTCACATATAACAGTCATTCCATCTGTAATCCATACAGTCAAAAGACTGAAAGTATTCCAGTGAGGGAATTTTTTTTATTTAAAAAAGGCCAAGTTAGTTTATCTGGCGTTCAATATACTAGATACAGTTAGGCCTGCGTTTCATACATCTGGAATTAGCAAACTAATGTGCTGGGGTTGGGAAAACATATATGTACCCATACTAGAATCTGTCAAAGAAAGCGGTACTCACATATAACAGTCATTCCATCTGTAATCCATACAGTCAAAAGACTGAAAGTATTCCAGTGAGGGAATTTTTTTTATTTAAAAAAGGCCAAGTTAGTTTATCTGGCGTTCAATATACTAGATACAGTTAGGCCTGCGTTTCATACATCTGGAATTAGCAAACTAATGTGCTGGGGTTGGGAAAACATATATGTACCCATACTAGAATCTGTCAAAGAAAGCGGTACTCACATATAACAGTCATTCCATCTGTAATCCATACAGTCAAAAGACTGAAAGTATTCCAGTGAGGGGATTTTGCTTATAAAAAATAATATATTTCATTGTGGTGCGAGTTGAATCGCAACAATGAAGAAAAATACTATTAAGGGACGAGGACGCGGTCGTGGTGGTGTCCGTGGAGCCTCTGTTGCTGGTAGAGGACGTGGCCGTTCGGCCCCAGGCGCACACAGTATGGAACGAACTCCCTCAACTAGCCGGCAGAATGTACCGCAATATCTCGTGGGGCACAATGCCGCTCTTAGGATGGTAAGGCCTGAGCAGGTACAGGCATTAATCGATTGGGTGGCCGACAGTGCTTCCAGCACGTTCACCACATGGTCTTCCACCCAGTCTTCTGCGGAAAGCGCACAGGTGGCACCTGAAAACCAAGCCCATCAGTCTGTCACATCACCCCCAAGCATATCAGGGAAACGGTCTGAGCCACAAGTTATGCAGCAGTCTCTTCTTCTGTTTGAAGACTCTGCTTCCAGGGTTTCCCAGGGGCGTCCACCTAGCCCTTCCCCAGTGGAGGAAGACATACCATGCACTGACGCACAACCACTTATGTCTCCAGATGAAGAGGACATGGGAATACCACCACAGCAGAGTCACCGACTCTCTGATGATGACGAAACACAGGTGCCCACTGCCGCGTCTTTTTGCAGTGTGCAGACTGAACAGGAGGAGGTCAGGGAGGGAGACTGGGTGGAAGACGATGCAGAGGACGATGAGGTCTTAGACCCCACATGGACTGAAGGTCGTGGCGATGACTTTCACAGTTCAGAGGAAGAGGTAGTGGTGAGACCGAGACAATAGCGAAGCCAAAGAGGGAGCAGGGGGCCAAAGCAGACGAGCCGCCGCCCCCAGAGTTCGCCTGCTACTGGACATCGCCAACAGGGACCCAGCCCCACAAAGGCAGCTTCAAAGAGTTCCCTTGCATGGCACTTCTTTAAACAATGTCCTACCGACAAGACCCGAGTGACTTGCACGCTCTGCCATCAGAGCCTGAGGCGAGGCATTAACGTTCTGAACCTCAGCACAACCTGCATGACCAGGCATCTACATGCAAAGCATGAACTGCAGTGGGGTACACACCTTAAAAACCAGGCACTCGCTGAGGCTCCCCCTGCTCCCTCTACCGCTGCTGCCTCGGCTTCCGCCTCGAGAGGAATGTTGCCACCTGCCGAGCAGCAAACAGAGGATGTGCCACCGACACCACCACCACCGCCACCGTCAACTAGCGTCTCCACTATATCACACAGCAGCGTTCAGCTCTCAATATCTCAAACCTTAGAGAGGAAGCGCAAATTCCCCCCGAGTCACCCTCGAGCCCTTGGCCTGAACGCCAGCATTTCTAAACTGCTGGCCTTTGAAATGCTGTCATTCCGGCTGGTGGACACAGACAGCTTCAAAAAGCTGATGGCCATGGCTGTCCCGCAGTATGTGGTTCCCAGCCGCCACTACTTCTCCAAGACAGCCGTGCCTTCCCTGCACATGCAAGTGTCCGATAAAATCAAGTGTGCACTGCGCAACGCCATTTGTGGCAAGGTCCACCTAACCACAGATACGTGGACCAGTAAGCACGGCCAGGGACGCTATATCTCACTAACTGCACACTGGATGAATGTAGTGGCGGCTGGGCCCCCGGCGGACAGTTCCTTGGCGCACGTCCTTCCGCCCCCTAGGATCGCAGGGCATCATTCTCTGCCTCCTGTAGCCTCCTCCTCCTACTCGGCTTCCTCCTCCACTGCTTCCACCAGCTCATCCGGTCAGCCACACACCTTCACCACCAACTTCAGCACAGCCCGGGGTAAACGTCAGCAGGCTATTCTGAAACTCATATGTTTGGGGGACAGGCCCCACACCGCACAGGAGTTGTGGCGGGGTATTGAACAACAGACCGACGAGTGGTTTCTGCCGGTGGGCCTCAAGCCAGGCCTGGTGGTATGCGATAATGGGCGAAATCTCGTGGAAGCTCTGGGACTAGCCGGTTTGACGCACATCCCTTGCCTGGCGCATGTGCTGAACTTGGTGGTGCAGAGGTTCATTCACCACTACCCCAACATGTCAGAGCTGCTGCATAAAGTGCGGGCCGTCTGTGCGCGCTTCCGCCGTTCACATCCTGCCGCTGCTCGCCTGTCTGCGCTACAGCGGAACTTCGGCCTTCCCGCTCACCGCCTCATATGCGACGTGCCCACCCGGTGGAACTCCACCTTGCACATGCTGGAGAGACTGTGCGAGCAGCAGCAGGCCATAGTGGAGTTTCAGCTGCAGCACGCTCGCGTCAGTCGTACTGCCGAACAGCACCACTTCACCACCAATGATTGGGCCTCCATGCGAGACCTGTGTGCCCTGCTGCGCTGTTTCGAGTACTCCACCAACATGGCCAGTGGCGATGACACTGTTATCAGCGTTACAATACCACTTCTATGTCTCCTTGAGAAAACACTTAGGGCAATGATGTTAGAGGAGGTGGCCCAGGTGGAGGAGGATGAGGGCTCGTTTCTAACACTTTCGGGCCAGTCTGTTCGAAGTGGCTCAGAGGGAGGTTTGTTTAAGCAGCAGAGGACAGGTTCACAAGTCACCAGCCAAGGCACTGTACTGGAGGACGAGGAGGATGAGGAGGAGGAGGTGGAGGGGGACGAGGATGACGCAAGTTCACAGCGGGGTGGCAGCCCAGGCCCATCACTGGTGCGTGGCTGGGGGGATACGGTGGACGATGACGATACGCCTCCCACAGAGGACAGCTTGTCCTTACCCATGGGTAGCCTGGCCCACATGAGCGAATATATGCTCCAATGCCTGCGCAACGACAGCAGAGTTGCCCACGTTTTAACGTGTGCAGACTTCTGGGTGGCCACCCTGCTGGATCCCCGGTATAAAGACAATGTGCCCACTTTAATTCCTGAACTGGAGCGCGACCGTAAGATGCGCGAGTACAAGCGCACGCTGATAGAGGCGCTCTTGAGAGCATTCCCACATGTCACAGGGGAACAGGTGGAAGGTGAAGGCAGAGGAGTGGCAAGAGGTCGCCAACGCAGCTGTGTCACGGCCAGCTCATCTGAGGGCAGGGTTAGCATGGCAGAAATGTGGAAAAGTTTTGTCTCCACGCCACAGCTATCTGCACCGACACCTGATACGGAACGTGTTAGCAGGAGGCAGCATTTCACTAACATGGTTGAACAGTATGTCTGCACACCCCTCCACATCCTGACGGATGGTTCGGCCCCATTCAACTACTGGGTTTCGAAATTGTCCACGTGGCCAGAGTTAGCATGTTATGCCTTGGAGGTGCTTTCCTGCCCGGCGGCCAGCGTTTTATCTGAACGCGTATTCAGCACGGCAGGGGGCGTCATTACTGACAAGCGCAGCCGCCTGTCCACAGCCAACGTGGACAAGCTGACCTTCATAAAGATGAACCAGGCATGGATCCCACAGGACCTGTCCCTCCCTTGTGCAGAGTAGTCCTTATTAACTGCCTAAAACATGTCTTGTTGTGCTACGGGCCACTTCTTTATTTGATACAAATTTTATGAAACCCACAGTTGAATGAAACTCTTCTCTGTCTGGGCGCCGGGGCCTAACCAGATGAAAGTGGCCGGTTAAACTAACGGGTGACATGAAGCCATAACCTCTGCCATGCTACCTCTGTCTTCTGTCTGGGTGCTGAGGCCTAAGTCAAATAAAGCGGTCTTCTGCTGTGCTGGGGGATATGAAGCTAATCTCTGACCTCTCTCCTCTGTCTGGGTCCAAAGGCCTAAATCACTGAAAGAGGCCTTCTCCTGTGGTGTGTGATATGATGCCAGAATATGTGCTGTGGGGCCTCTCTCCTCTTCCTGGGTGCAGGGGTCAAATAAACTAAATTGTGGCCTACTCCTGTGGTGGTTGATATGATGCCTGATTCTCTGATGTGGAACCTCTCTCCTCTGTTTGGGTGAAGGGGTCAAAGTAACTAAATGGTGGCTTCTCCTGTGGTGGCTGATATGATGCCAGAATATGTGCTGTGGGGCCTCTCTCCTCTTCCTGTGTGCAGGGGTCAAAGTAACTCAATCGTGGCTTCTCCTGTGGTGGCTGATATGATGCCAGAATATGTGCTGTGGGGCCTCTCTCCTCTTCCTGGGTGCAGGGGTCAAAGTAACTCAATCGTGGCTTCTCCTGTGGTGGCTGATATGATGCCAGAATATGTGCTGTGGTGCCTCTCTCCTCTTCCTGGGTGCAGGGGTCAAAGTAACTAAATGGTGGCTTCTCCTGTGGTGGCTGATATGATGCCAGAATATGTGCTGTGGTGCCTCTCTCCTCTTCCTGGGTGCAGGGGTCAAAGTAACTAAATGGTGGCTTCTCCTGTGGTGGCTGATATGATGCCAGAATATGTGCTGTGGTGCCTCTCTCCTCTTCCTGGGTGCAGGGGTCAAAGTAACTAAATGGTGGCTTCTCCTGTGGTGGCTGATATGATGCCAGAATATGTGCTGTGGGGCCTCTCTCCTCTTCCTGGGTGCAGGGGTCAAAGTAACTCAATGGTGGCTTCTCCTGTGGTGGTTAGTATGATGCCAGAATATGTGCTGTGGGGCCTCTCTCCTCTTCCTGGGTGCAGGGGTCAAAGTAACTCAATCGTGGCTTCTCCTGTGGTGGCTGATATGATGCCAGAATATGTGCTGTGGTGCCTCTCTCCTCTTCCTGGGTGCAGGGGTCAAAGTAACTAAATGGTGGCTTCTCCTGTGGTGGCTGATATGATGCCAGAATATGTGCTGTGGTGCCTCTCTCCTCTTCCTGGGTGCAGGGGTCAAAGTAACTAAATGGTGGCTTCTCCTGTGGTGGCTGATATGATGCCAGAATATGTGCTGTGGTGCCTCTCTCCTCTTCCTGGGTGCGGGGGTCAAAGTAACTCAATGGAGGCTTCTCCTGTGGTGGCTGATATGATGCCAGAATATGTGCTGTGGGGCCTCTCTCCTCTTCCTGGGTGCAGGGGTCAAAGTAACTCAATGGTGGCTTCTCCTGTGCTGATTGATATAAAGCTGATGGTTGTGCCATCTGACATGGTTGCCAGGGTCTGATTCAATGGGGGCCTACTCCTGTGGTGGGTGATCTAAATGCCTGATTCTCTGCTGTGAAACCTCTCTCCTCCGTCTGGGTGTAGGGGTCAAAGTCTTTCAAAGTCGCCTTCTCCTGTGCTGATTGATATGAAGCTGATGGTTGTGCCATCTGACATGGTTGCCGGGGTCCCATTAAATTGTGGCCTACTCCTGTGGTGGCTGATATGATGCCAGAATATGTGCTGTGGGGCCTCTCTCCTCTTCCTGGGTGCAGGGGTCAAATAAACTAAATTGTGGCCTACTCCTGTGGTGGTTGATATGATGCCTGATTCTCTGATGTGGAACCTCTCTCCTCTGTTTGGGTGAAGGGGTCAAAGTAACTAAATGGTGGCTTCTCCTGTGGTGGCTGATATGATGCCAGAATATGTGCTGTGGTGCCTCTCTCCTCTTCCTGGGTGCGGGGGTCAAAGTAACTCAATGGTGGCTTCTCCTGTGGTGGCTGATATGATGCCAGAATATGTGCTGTGGTGCCTCTCTCCTCTTCCTGGGTGCGGGGGTCAAAGTAACTCAATGGTGGCTTCTCCTGTGGTGGCTGATATGATGCCAGAATATGTGCTGTGGTGCCTCTCTCCTCTTCCTGGGTGCAGGGGTCAAAGTAACTAAATGGTGGCTTCTCCTGTGGTGGTTGATATGATGCCTGATTCTCTGCTGTGAAACCTCTCTCCTCCATCTGGGTGTAGGGGTCAAAGTCTTTCAAAGTCGCCTTCTCCTGTGCTGATTGATATAAAGCTGATGGTTGTGCCATCTGACATGGTTGCCAGGGTCTGATTCAATGGGGGCCTACTCCTGTGGTGGGTGATCTAAATGCCTGATTCTCTGCTGTAAAAACCTCTCTCCTCCGTCTGGGTGTAGGGGTCAAAGTCTTTCAAAGTCGCCTTCTCCTGTGCTGATTGATATGAAGCTGATGGTTGTGCCATCTGACATGGTTGCCGGGGTCCCATTAAATTGGGGCCTACTCCTGTGGTGGGTGATCTAAATGCCTTATTCTCTGCTTTGAAACCTCTCTCCTCCGTCCGGGTGTAGGGGTCAAAGTCTGTCAAAGTCGCCTTCTCCTGTGCTGATTGATATAAAGCTTATGCTTGTGCCATCTGACATGGTTGCCGGGGTCTGATTCAATGGTGGCCTACTCCTGTGGTGGGTGATCTAAATGCCTGATTCTCTGCTGTGTAACCTCTCTCCTCCGTCTGGGTGTAGGGGTCAAAGTAACTAAATGGTGGCCTACTCCTGTGGTGGGTGATATGATGCCTGGTTCTCTGCTGTGGGACCTCTCTCCTTTGTCTGGGTGCTGTGGTCAAAATAATAGTAAGTGACCTTCTCCATTGGTGGGTGACTTGAAGACTGATTCTGTGCTATGGGACCTCACTCCAATTAATATTGTTTAATTTTTATTTATTTTATGTTAACTCATCATTTCCCTATCTACATTTGTTTGCAGTGGATTTAACTACATTTTGCTGCCTTTTGCAGCCCTCTAGCCCTTTCCGGGTGTGTTTTACAGCCTTTTTAGTGCCCAAAAGTTCGGGTCCCCATTTACTTCTATGGGGTTCGGGTTCGGGATGAAGTTCGGGTCGAGTTCGGATCCCGAACCCGAACATTTTTCGAAAGTTCGGCCGATCTCGTCGAACCCGAACATCCAGGTGTTCGCTCAACTCTACTAGACACGAATGGCAAAAGGAACAAAAATAGAACTACTGTCACTAAATGGCTAGCAGATAATGTTCTATACGATGTGTGGAGATGCTTCAATGCAACAGAGAGAGATTACACCCATTATTCGCAAAGTAATAATACCTACGCAAGGATCGACAAGTTCCTTGTAGAATCCAGAACTCGCAACAAAATATCATTGTGTAAAATAAACAACATAACGGTCAGATCACGCACCCATCACCCTCGAAATCAAATCAACAAGTCATCAAAAAATGCCCCATCATGGAAGAACAACACTTTCATCCTCTCTAACCCAGAAACAAAGAGAATAATTAGACATAATTTAACAGAATTTTTCAGATTTAATCAAGACTCAACGGATGACCCAATATTACTATGGAGGACACATAAAGCCTTTTCTAGAGGGATTATTATACAGCAGACAGCCAGATTTAACAAATCACACCAAAAAGATATTACTGAAACTCTCAAAAAACTCAACTCTCTAGAGAAGCTACACAAATCAAATAACTCATATGTCACCTTACAATCCCTTACATCCACCAGACTCAAGTTGCATGAACTTCTGGTCAATAAAAATAACAAAAAACACAGAAGCAAAATATAATAGAGACTACAATAAACCTTCTAAAGTAATGGCCAGTCACACAAAGACAACTAGAACCCAATTCAGGATTAATCACTTAATCAATGAATCAACGAATGGGAAGATGTCTAATCCGATAGAAATCGCTAATCACATTGCACAATATTACAATAAACTATATAACTTAAAAGATGACACCACATTATCCCATCCCACTCAAGCACAACACAATCAATATCTAAACAACTGTAAACTACCAAAGGTGACTGGAGACATTAAAGAATCCCTCAACGCGCCCTTTACAGATTCAGAAATAGCAGTGGCAATCAAGACATTAAAGCCAGGTAGATCTCCGGGGCCTGATGAATTCTCATCGGAGTATTACAAAATATATAGCAATGTTTTGATTCCTTACTTAACTAAAACTTTTAACAAAGCCAGTGAAGACGGTGAATTCCCCTCAGAAATGCTGGCGGCAAACATCATCACACTTCCCAAAACAGGGAAGGAACCCACGTGCCCTGGAAATCTCAGGCCTATCTCGCTGTTAAACACAGATATTAAATTATATGCAAAATTAATAGCCTATAGAATGCAAGACATAATGCCATCATTAATACACATGGATCAAGTGGGCTTCACTAAACACAGACAGCCATATGACGGGTCTAGAAGAGTCATAGATTTAGCTTGCTGGGCCAAAATGAAGAAAACGCCTTCTCTGCTCCTCTCTCTGGACGCAGAGAAGGCGTTGGATAGACTACACTGGGGATATTTGAAATCGGTCCTCAGACAATTTGACTTTCCGGAAAATTTCATCAAAACTATCTTCTCATTATACTTCAGACCATCAGCTAGGGTTCAGTGCAATGGAATCTTCTCTGATGCTTTTTACATAAGTAATGGAACCCGGCAGGGGTGTCCCCTATCGCCGATATTATTTATATTGGCTATAGAACCCTTGGCCTCAAACATTAGGAACAATGAAAGAATTGAAGGCATCAAAATTTCCGGCAGGCCATACAAAATTAGCATGTTCGCAGATGACATGATTTTAACACTAACAAATCCGAATCAATCTGTCAGGGAAGTTCAAAAAGAACTAAACAATTTTGTTTAGATAATATCATATCACAAAATTAATCTAAATAAGTCACACATACTGGGGATAAGACTGGATAAGAACATTATAGCCTCAATACAACACAATTACAACCTTATTTGGAACCCTAAATCCATAACCTTTCTGGGAGTAGAAGTTGCTCCAGATAAACAAACCCTAATAAGAGAAAACTACCCTAAATTACAGAAAGAAATAAACGCATTATCGAATCGAGAGTGGAGCTGGTTCGGTAGACTAGCACTCTAGCACTCTATTATTTGCCAAAAATCCTCTATACATTTAGGACAATACCAATGTCGCTACCCTGTTCTCTTCTAAAGAAGTTACAAACCCAAGCCTCAACCTTTATATGGAAGAACTCAAAACCCAGAATTACGGCACACATCCTTAGTAAAAAGATTCCAAACGGGGGCATCGCCTTTCCAAACCTAGCAGCATATCACAACTCCACCCTTATAGCACAATCTATAGATTGGCTTAATAGCAAAGATAAACCAAAATCGTGGACACAAATAGAATCAGATTATCTCCAGGCTCCTGACTGGCCACAAATTATAGTGAATGCCAACAAATTCACTGACTTACCGAAGATGTGTATACCCACAATTAGAGCAACACTAGAAGCCTTAAAACTAACAGAGGCCTGCCAAATATGGTAAAACATGATGTAAAACTAACATCCCTCAAACATTTAACAGCATCACATCCTTTAAGCAGATAGTCAAAGATAACAAGACCATAGATTTTGAAGACCTTCAAAAGAGCTTTAATTTAACTAATAAAGATAAACCTACCTATATTGCTTTAAAAAATGTCTGGGAGAAGTACCCTAACACAGAAATGTATTTACCACACAACTTATCAAATCTATTAGATATATCACCTAGCCGACAAACAACAAAATATTTCAAAACGATCTATGATCTAGCAAATAATGATATATCACAAGAAGCAAAAAGGGGAAACAGACTTGAATAAACCTTTGAACGCACACCATTGGAGCAAAGCAATGATCTTGTTCAAGAAAGCCACTACCTGCACCAACCACATAGAACAATTTTTTAAGATAATATCTAGATGGTATTATTAACCAGTAAAACTGCACAAATTTTACAATACATGTTCAAATATGTGTTGGAGGAATTGTAACCAATGTGGTACCCTTTTCCATATCTTTTGGACATGTCCAAAGTTAGGAAAACTAAAAAGGGACGTACATGAACTAATCAACATGATAGCAGGCAAACATATTTTGCTCACTCCGGAACTAGCCTTACTGAATATGGGAATGGAAGCGATAGATCCATTAGTCCAAACACCCATAATGCATATTTTCATTACCTATCGCACATTGTTAGCAAAACATTGGAAAACGAACATAATTCCTAAAGTCACTGATGTTACAGAATTGGTATCTAAAAACTACATAAACGAACATATGCATGCAACGATTAGGGGAAAAAGAGGTATTATGGAAAGAAAATGGAGGACATGGCTGACTTACTACCCTAAATAATAATTATTTATTTATGGGATGTTGAGGACTTGTCAAAACAACATATATGACATACAAATATGAACTTACAGTAGAGGATTGTTAATAATTGTTTCTAAAATGTTTCTATTTTGTTTTTATTTTATTTCTTCTTTTATGTATTAATTTTCATTTTTTTCTTGAATCAAATCAACATACTTGATCAATAACAATATAACGGAGTTAACCAAAATACATGCAGTAAGTGTTATTCACATGACTTGTTTACAGCGAAATTTGCTTACTTTTACTGTTATATTGAATAAGCATGTAAGAATTGTTTTCTTTACCAATGAAGAAAAAAAGCAATAAAAATGTATTTTGACCAAAAAAAAATAATGGCTGCTGACAGCTGCCACTAGAGGGAGCTAGTTGATATTGATTGAGCTAGTTGCATATTGATTTACAAAGCTCACAGTGAAGTCTTGGTTTCATTTTAACCCCTTCTGGACATTTTTCAACTTCCTGACACAGACACATTTTGCAAATATGACATGTGTCTCTCTATGTGGTAATAACTTTGCAATGCTTTTACTTATCCAAGTGATTCTATGATTGTTTTCTTGTCAGACATTGGGGGAAATTTCTCAAACTGATGTAAAGTAGAACTAGACTATTTGCCCATAGCAACCAATTAGATTCCACCTTTCATTTTCCAAAGCAGCTGTGAAAAATGAAATGTGGAATCTGATTGGTTGCTATGGGCTACGTTTCAAGGCTTAGAATTCTAGAAGCAATTTTAAACATATGTAAGGGGAAAAAAAAACTTTTCTAAGGACGAATTCAGTTATGAAGTCTCTTTGTGGGTCTTACGTAGTAGAAACCGCCTGAGATTATTCACAACTGATTCTAAAAAAATAGTGTTTCACAAACATTCTTCAAGAATTTCTCATAATTTCTTTTTGTAGATTTTGCATTTTAATTAGCTTTTTTTCCCCCTGTAAGACAGCAAGGATTAGCAGCACAACAAACCACAATATTTATTACTCTAATTCTTTATTTTACAGAAACACCCCATATGTGGTCGTAAACTGCTGTATGGGCACACGCCAGGGCGCAAAATGGCATGGAGTGCCATATGGTTTTATGAGGGCAGATTTTGCTGGAATGGTTTTGAGGCATCATGTGACATTTGAAAGGACACTAAGGTACCTCTACAGTAGAAACCCTTATAAGTGACACCATTTTGTCAATTGAACTACACCCCTCAAGGAATTTTTGAGGGGTGTACTGACCTCTTTGACGACACAGGCGTTTCATAGAATTTAGAAACACTTTGCTGTGAAAATGAAAAATTCATTCCAATCAAATGTTTCATAAGCCCCCATTTTTCATTTTCACAAGTGGTAACAGGAGAAAAATCACCACAAATTTTGTTAGACTGTTTTTTCTTGACAAAGCAACATCCCATGTGTGATCATAAATTGCTATTTGGGCACACAGCAGGGTTCAGAAGGAAAGGAGTGCCATATCATTTTTGGAAGGCACATTTTGCTGGAATGGTTTTGGGTGCCATATCACATTTGAATAGACCTTAAGATATCACTTTAGTGGAAACTCCATATATGTGACATTTTGGAGACTACACATTTCAAAGGATTTATTGAGTGTGTACTGACCACTTTGACCCCACAAGTGTTCCATACTATTTAGAAACACTTGGCTGTGAAAATCAAATATTACATTTTTTCAATAAAATGTTTTAGCCCCAAATTTTTCATTTTTACAATGGGTAACTTGAGAAAAAGGACCCTACAATTTTTTATGCAATTTCTACTGAATATGGCAACACCCCACATGTGGTTGTAAACTGTTGTATGGGCACACCGCAAGACTTATGCTGTATTGTACTGCATTGCGTTTGTCAGTGTATTACTGAGGACTCAGTCTCATAGGCTTGCATAGCTGGCAGGCTCTAATGGCATGGGACTGCCATAGAAGCCATCCGGCCCCCGTCACCACAGTGCGATGACCCATTGGGGTGAGAGAGGGAGCCCCCTCCCTCTGTAAACACCATAGATGTTGCGATCGAGTTTGACCACGGCATCTAATGGCCAGCGGATACAGCAGGAGCCTGGCTGTCAGTAGCAGCTGGTCCCCTGCCTCTGATCAAGCAGGCACAGTTTCAGCACCTGCACTATCGGCGCACCATACATGTATGGAGTGTCACGGGTAGTCACTTCCTGTTGCGCCATACATGTACAGTGCATGTCGAGATGGGGATAAAGCCAAGGTTTTTTGGAACCCGCTGATGGGCATTTTGGGAGGTATTTTATTAGGTACACTGTAACATTAGTTTCATAAAATGAGGGTATATATTTGATTTCATTTTTGAAACAAAACACTGCTGACATTTGTGAGACCTTCCATGCCAAATACCAAATTGTCTACTTAGCGCTATTTCAAATCCTATAATTTATTTACTAACATCAAAAGAAGAAGAGGGAATTTGCCGCCATACTCATTTTCAAGAAAGCAAACATAAAATTATTTTTACTTGTCTTGCCAAGTTTAAAAAAGAGTGACATGGGTGGACATCTTTGCAGATGGCAGTGCCAGGATATAATTTGAGCTACATGCAAAGTACTTCAGCTGGTGGGAATTCTAATATTTAAAAGTAATCACTTTAAAATTATACAAAATGGATTTAAAATTACACAAATTAATATGTGTGCTTCAGGGATTTATTCTGTATGACTTTTGTTTGACAGGTGTTGAAGCCAGAAATAAAGAAAGAAGTATTGAATATATCACCACGTATAATATAGTTATGAACAGGGCTGCTGGCTAGGCAGTTAGCTGGAAAATGTGTACTAAAAGTATAGTTCATTAGCGGTCCATGAATGTAAGATATTAGTATATACACAAAGTCAGAAAAATGTAACAGACTGATATCTACTGTACTATGTATAATTAAAGGGGTTGTCCCATGAAAAATATTCTACATTTTACAAACTAACAGCTGCATCTAAATAGTTTTGTAATTGCATGTAATTAAAAATTAACTATAGCCACAGTTATTCAATTAAATATATCTGTATGGCGCCACCTGCTGTCTAATTTTTCTTATTTTCCCGTCCACCTCAATAAACTTCACTGAACTGCCACCTGCAAGATCTTTTGTTAGAAGCAGTGGCAGTTATAGGAAAGAGCTGCAGCAGAAACATGCCCCTGTGAAAGGGCACACCCCCTGAGCTGCCAGCATGAATAAAATCTAGCAGAGCAATTGGGGCAAGGAATAGGGTGATCTCTGGATCCATGTGATGTACAGAACTGCTTCTAGCTTTGTTAGAAAGAGACGCTATATTATGCCTGATTTTCATTTTCTACATTAATCATGGGATAACTCTTTTAACGGGATTATGTTTAGACGATAAAGAGGTTTTCTGGGGTTTTAATATTGATGGCCTATTTTTAGCATGGGCTAACAGTATTTGTTGGTGAGCAGATTGCTGTTTTTGTTACACTGATAGGATATGCTACAACTGTCTGATCGGTGAAGGTCCCAGCACTGGACCTGCTCCAATTTCAAGGATAGAGCCTCCCTGTGAAAGTGGAAGATGCCATGCTTGCACAGCCTTCTCTAAATTTTCTGCTCAAAAATAGGTGAGCGAGCGAATGGACAGGATAATGAGAATACATGACCACCCTCCATTTGCTGCTACCCAGGGCTTGACTAATTTTGGAAACCTCCAAAGCAATCAATAAAAAATAAAAAATGTTCTTGCACAGCTGCATACTTTTCATTTATGGTGGGGTCCCATCCAGAGGTGGTATCTACACCTTTTGGACATTTATAGCATATCCTGGGGTCAGCAATCTCTGCCACTCCAGCTGTTGAGAACACTACAACTCCCATCATATTCCATTCACTTCTGTGGGAGGTCTAAGAACAGTCGAGCAAGTGCTGGGAGTTGTAATTTCACAACAGCTGGAGTGCTGACCCCTGGCATACAGTATCCTATCAAACATCCAGATGAAACAACCCCTTTAAGTAAAGGAAAACAGTACAAAATAAGGGCTCATTCAGACGGTCTTATGGATGAGTCTGCATCCTGAGTGCGGACCCATTCATTTCAATGGGGACGCAAAAGATACGGAGAGCACAACGTGTTCCCACTGGGAAGTTTTCCTGTAGGGTTTGTGGCCAGTCTGCCCCTGCACCTATTTCTGGGATATTTTTCACGACTCAATGGTTTTGCATCATTGGTCTATAGTGTATTCTGTAGCATTGTCATCTGATAAACCCCTTTCAGGAAAATTGCATGGGATTGCAGGACTTACTTTATGTTTTGGGGCAATCACTCTTCCTTTAGTTTTTGGTGTGACTCTAGTGTGAGTATTTTCCCTCTGCACCCTAACCCTGTGCTAATCTACAGATTGACAATTTTTTGATCCCATATGACTGCATGGTCTTGTTGCTATTATCAACCACAATGGTCATAATTTGGTTTCTATTTGCATATAAAATTACTGCTAGATTTGGTTTTAATATATTCATAATTGAAAGTTAAAGTGGTTGTCTGAGATTTTCATATTGACCTATTCTCAAGTTAAGTCATCAATATCTGAATGGTGGGGGTACGACTCCCGAAACCCCCATAGATCAGTTCCTTGAAGAGGCCATGGCACTTAAGTGAGGGCTGTGGCCTACTCAGAGGCACGTCAAGTTCATTGGTCACACGGCTTAAGCACAGCTAAATCTTGCTTGGTCAGCTGCGAGGATGCTGTAGCGTTCAAGTGAGCACCACGGCCTCCTCAAACAGCTGATTGGCAAGCGTGCCAGGTGTCAGACCTCCTGCTGATCTGATATTGATGACCTTTTCAGCGGACAGGTCATCCATGTTAAACACCCAATCACTTTAACTTTTATGAGTGCGCATTCATAGTGATTGGTGGATTGTATGTAGATTCCTCAACATGTATCGTATTTTGAGTGATAGTTGCTTATGCTGTAGCCTTCCATCAAAATTATAGGCCAGGGATCAATCTCATGCATATCTCCAGTGGAAAGAAACAATGAGAAATGAACAGCATATGATATTGAAAATAAACTCCCTATGCCTTTGGAGGTACACAGAGGTAAATTATAGCTCTATAGAGTTCCATACAACCACTATGTACAACTTTGAGGTTTTATGGTGCTGCCGCATGATTGTGTGCATGTGTGCCAGATGGCTTTAGTAGTAGTCTATTAATGCACTAGTTACGATTGACAGTTTTTCTTCACATTCTCTTGAATGATTGGCAGTCCCTCACTGTGCTGCTACTGAGCAATTCTGTGCATATTCATTGTGTTCTGAGATGGGAAGGTGACTGCATGTGCTGGAGTGGTATATCTAGAATGTCAACCCTTCAATGCTGAGCAGAGATGAAAAGTGTTCTATGCTAAAATGAGAGTCCCAGTGCCATATACTATTAGTATAGGCATGCTAAATAAGAAAATGACTGCATCTAACACTACTTTCAACATATTTTTAATGGAGCCTTCACATAATCATGTTTATTACAGGCAACAGGTTCATTTTAAAACATATTTTATTTCAAGTAAATAATGGCTTTAATGTTGCAGAATTTAGGTCATGAAAAGAATAATGATTATTTTTGCATCCTTTTTTTATATAGCTTTTAGTGGTACAATCCTGATATTGATTTATTGATTAATACTCCCTGTGGAATTGTGAATTTACACTTATTGTTGCCAATTAAAAATAAATCTTTAGCTTTTTACTCCTACTCGCTTTTTGTGCTTTATTAAAAAAATACATGCTTTCTACATTTAAAACCAGGGAATGAAAAGGTAAAAAAAAAATTAGAAAAAGAAAAAAGAAATAACTTCAGAGATCTGTATATTTTAGCACGGCAGTGAAGCTCAGAGCTAATTTCAGAAATCAAAGAATAATCACATACAATTCTGAGCAATCAGCTACCGATTTTTCCATAAAGACTTTGCATTAAGTTCTTTTTTTAGCAAAGGAAGTGAAAAAAAGAAAATGCATGAATGTCATTTGGAGGAACTATATAAGCAAAATACTCATACTCAAGTATATAATTACCATTGCTTGCTCCCTCATGCAAACTGGCAGTTTGAAAACCCCCAAAAAAGTAAAGGTATTTTTATGTATTAGTAGCAGCAGAGAAATGGTATTATTATTCTTGAACAAAGTGTGATAGGTTTGATTTGCCAGAAGGTGTTGCAGGACTGAGGCTGATGGAAAAGTACAGAAACTATTCTGGAGGCAGACATGATATTGGCAGTTGCCACCTATGCTTTTGGAAAAATTATACTGATAACAGAAAGATATTATGCATAATAATCCCTTGGAAGTAAGCACAGTACTATCCTTCCCTGATTACATTTTTGTTATAAAGTTTACTTACGAAAGATTATATAATTTCTTTATACTGAACATGCTACGTTGAATTTGGTGCAAAAAAACCTTTTCTAATAGTAATGTTTTGTATATACTATATGGGCAAAAGTGTTGAGACACGGACAAATTACACTTACAGGATCTTTTATGATAATCCATTCGAAATCCATAGGCTTTTGTCATGCACTTTCCTGTCCGAGCTCCAGCAGGAGAGATGCGCTGCTGAGCCACGCCCCTGGTGATGGGAAAGCCGCAAATATAGTATCCTGCACAAAATGGGTGTTTTTTATAAAACCACAATATAACAGCAGTATTTAACGCTTGTATTGGACTCTCAGAAATGCAGCAAAGGCCGCAAATGTAGTATCTTGAACAAAATGGGCGTTTTTTAAAAACCAGAATATAACAGCGGTATCTTTATGGATAAAAAAATATGATTTTTTTCACCCACAGTTAAAGAGATGGATTTACTGATTTTATTTCACTATCACATTTGAAGTGCAGGCCGCAAAGGGACTTTATGGGGAGAAAATATTATTTTTTTCACCCGCAATTAAACAGATGGATTTAACAGATTTTCTTTCACTATCACAAATGCAGTGCAGGGCACAAATAGGTACTTTTTAGCAAAAAAATTATAATTTGTCCCCACAGAATCTAACAGATGGATTTACTTGGATTGTACTTTACTGAAAACAATTTGAATATGTCACCCCCTGGGTTCCTGAACTCACAGATGGATTACCTATATTATTTTCCCTTCCCCAGGCACATATGCAGTGCAGGTGCACTTAAAAAATGGGGATATGTTGCCCACTGAACTAAAAGAACAGGATTAAATTATTGTCCCTGGCACATATGCAGTAGAGATGTCGCGAACATTTTCCATTCGCGAACGGCGAACGCGAACTTCCGCGAATGTTCACGAACGGGCAAACCGGGCGAACAGCCATAGACTTCAATAGACAGGCGAATTTTAAAACCCACAGGGACTCTTTCTGGCCACAATAGTGATGGAAAAGTTGTTTCAAGGGGACTAACACCTGGACTGTGGCATGCCGGAGGGGGATCCATGTCAAAACTCCCATGGAAAATTACGTAGTTGACGCAGAGTGTGGTAAGTTGAATTCGCAATGTGATTAATATAACCTGCATTAATCGCATTGCGAATTCAACTTAGATCTGAGTTCCTAATGGTTGTATTGCTAGAATTGACGAATATAACGAATATAGCACTATATTCTCAATCTTCGTTATATTCTAGCAATACAACCATTAGGAACCCAGCTCTAAGTGGAATTCGCAATGCGATTAATATAACCTGTATTAATCGCATTGCGATTACAACTTAGTCAAATTTGTGACACTGCAGCTTCAGAATGAATCTAAGATGGATGCTGTCCTTGCTTTTTGATAGGAGGTGGGAGGGTCTGGGAGGGAGGGTATGCTGATTGGCTGGAATGTGTCTGCTGACTGTGAGGTACAGGGTCAAAGTTTGCTTAACGATGATGTATAGGGGGTGGACCGAACATCGCATATGTTCGCCCGCCGCGGCGAACGTGAACAAGCTATGTTCGCCGGGAACTGTTCGCGGGCGAATAGTTCGGGACATCTCTAATATGCAGTGCTGGTGCTCTGAACTTGCACCAAATGGCAGAGACAATTATAATACCGCTTTGCTAAAGTCCAATACACACTAAACGCGTTTTGGAATGCTTATTCCTACCTCAGTAGTAAAAAAGTAAATGACTGGGTTGTTAATCATGCTTATTTATACCACTCTTAGGTATAAAATAATACATGGAATGGATTTTACTTAACAGTGTCTATTAAAATGGCCCTATATCTGTATTATAGCCATATATATATAATATAATAAACTCCTCCTCTAAAACTCAATAATCTATGCAATAACATAAAAAAAAAATATAAAATCATTATCAAAGCTGAAGTAGGGAGGGAGGAAAGGCGCAGGGGGAGTCGGCGTGCTGATATACAGCCAGGCATCGACTCACCATGTGACTGATCCCACCTCCCTCTATAAGAAACCAAAAATTTTGAGTTGTGAATTCAATCCCAAGGGCATTAAGGATCCAAATTCAAATATCTTCCTTGATTCATACCTGGATATTTATACACAAAATCTCCCCCACTCCAATCGCCTTTCACTGATTGAATGGCCATGTACTTCATTCCCCTTGAATCACTCGCATAATGTGTTTTTAAAATGGTCAGACAAGGGCTGTATCTCTGACACTTTTTTAATATTGTTATTGTTCTGCAATCCTTATTTTTAATACCCTTTTTGTACGACCTATATACTGTTTTGAACATGGGCATTGTATTAGATCACTGCTGTACTATTGCATGATAAAATCTCTTTAATTTGATGTTACTTCCTTTTAGTTTCTTTCAAAGTTTGTTTGTTTGCAATTTTGGCAAGAGCCACATCTAAAAAACTTTCTCAAATTAGACCACAGGGTTATTAGAGTTTTTGATTTGTATCTTCTTACCATCTGTGCCACTTGCAATCCCAAATTGGGTGCTCTGGTGTATATTATTGGGGGTTGAGTTGGGAGTTAAGGACCCAAATATTTGTCTGCCTTGATTAGGTGCCAATGTTTACGGATGATGTTATTAATTAATTTGTAATCCTTATTAAAGGGTAAAATTATTTTGCCAGTCATTTCTTCATTTTTATTAATTGCTACCCCTTCTTTAGGTTTGAAGATGGAAGCTCGATCCAATTGTCTCACTTTTTGTATTGATTCATTAATTAATCTTCTGAATACTGTTTTGTTAAAAATTACTTTTTCATAACTACCGCCTCCTTTTCAAACTGCTCAACTTCCGTACAGTTTCTTCTTAGATGCCAAAATTGGCTGAAGGGTACATTTAGTAGCCAACCCGGAAGATGGCAACTTGTATTAAAGATAAAGCTGTTTTTGGCTACATCTTTCTGGTATGTGCTACATACAAATGTCCCTTCCTTTTTAACAATCTTTAAATCCATAAATTCCACAGTTTGTGTGTTTTATATTAGGAGTAAACTTCAAATTGTATTGGTTTTCATTAATCTCATCGACAAACTGTAGTAAATATTGGTGGGATCTAGGGATGAGCGAACCCGAACTGTATAGTTCGGGTTCGTACCGAATTTTGGGGTGTCCGTGACACGGACCCGAACCCGAACATTTTCGTAAAAGTCCGGGTTCGGTGTTCGGCGCTTTCTTGGCGCTTTTTGAAATCAACAAGCGTCATACTACTTGCCCCAAGAGGCCATCACAGCCTTGCCTACTATTGGCATGGCTGTGATTGGCCAGTGCAGCATGTGACCCAGCCTCTATATAAGCTTGGGTCACGTAGCGCTGCACGTCACTCTGCTGATTCAAGCATAGGGAGAGGTTGCAGCTGTGACGTTAGGGCGAGATTAGGCAGATTAACTCCTCCAAAAGACTTCATTCTGTGATCGATCTGCAGCTGTGGATCATTGAAGTGCTAATATCGACTTGATCACTTTGTTGAGGCTGCCCAGAGCGTTTTTAGATCACTTTTTTCTGGGGTGATCGGTGGCCATTTTGTGACTTGTGGTGCGCCAGCACAAGCTATCACCAAGTGTATTTAACCATCAATAGTGTGTTTATTTTGTGCTATATCCTACATCAGCTGCAGGCTGAGCCTGTGTCACCGAAGTGCATTTAACCATCAACAGTCTGGTTAGTTTTTGGCCATATACTACATCAGCTGCAGGCTGAGCCTGTGTCACCGAAGTGCATTTAACCATCAACAGTCTGGTTATTTTTTGGCCATATACTACATCTGGTGCAGGCTGAGCCTGTGTCACCCAAGTGCATTTAACCATCAATAGTGTGGTTATTTTTTGGCCATATACTACATCAGGGGCAAGTTGAGCCTGTCACCCAGCACCAAAAAAATAGACCTGACATTTCTATTCAACCAAATTTGTACTGTTTTAGCTGGTCAAGTTATTTGTAGTGACCGTAAAAACACATTTTTTGTTCTGGGTTGAAAAACTATTCCCAAATTTGCCATTCTCAAAATAACTAGTTTCTGCTATATGAGGCCTACTTGAAATCTATCCCAAAAAGGATATCTTACATTGAAGGTGCTGATAGTTTCATTCAGAAAAACCTAAGACACACGCTACCGTGCAGATAGAAGTCTGATTCTGTGATTAAACCTATACCTGTCACACAGCGCAAAAAAAAACAGGCCTCACATTTCTATTCAACCAAATCTGTACTGTTTTAGCTGGTCAAGTTATTTGTAGTGACCGTGAAAGCACATTTTTTGTTCTGGGTTGAAAAACTTTTCCCAAATTTGCCATTCTCAAAATAACTAGTTTCTGCTATATGAGGCCTACTTGAAATCTATCCCAAAAAGGATATCTTACATTGAAGGTGCTGATAGTGTCATTCAGAAAAACCTAAGACACACGCTACCGTGCAGATAGAAGTCTAATTCTGTGATTAAACCTATACCTGTCACACAGCGCAAAAAAAAAACAGGCCTCACATTTCTATTCAACCAAATCTGTACTGTTTTAGCTGGTCAAGTTATTTGTAGTGACTGTAAAAGCACATTTTTTGTTCTGGGTTGAAAAACTATTCCCAAATTTGCCATTCTCAAAATAACTAGTTTCTGCTATATGAGGCCTACTTGAAATCTATCTCAAAAACGATATCTTACATTGAAGGTGCTGATAGTGTCATTCAGAAAAACCTAAGACACACGCTACCGTGCAGATAGAAGTCTGATTCTGTGATTAAACCTATACCTGTCACACAGCGCAAAAAAAAACAGGCCTCACATTTCTATTCAACCAAATCTGTACTGTTTTAGCTGGTCAAGTTATTTGTAGTGACCGTAAAAGCACACTTTTTGTTCTGGGTTGAAAAACTATTCCCAAATTTGCCATTCTCAAAATAACTAGTTTCTGCTATATGAGGCCTACTTGAAATCTATCCCAAAAAGGATATCTTACATTGAAGGTATTGATAGTGTCATACAGAAAAACCTAAAACCCACGCTACCGTGCAGATAGAAGTCTGATTCTGTGATTAAACCTATACCTGTCACACAGCGCAAAAAAAAACAGGCTTCACATTTCTATTCAACCAAATCTGTACTGTTTTAGCTGGTCAAGTTATTTGTAGTGACCGTAAAAGCACATTTTTTGTTCTGGGTTGAAAAACTATTCCCAAATTTGCCATTCTCAAAATAACTAGTTTCTGCTATATGAGGCCTATTTGAAATCTATCCCAAAAAGGATATCTTACATTGAAGCTGCTGATAGTTTCATTCAGTAAAACCTAAGACACACGCTACCGTGCAGATAGAAGTCTGATTCTGTGATTAAACCTATACCTGTCACACAGCGCAAAAAAAAACAGGCCTCACATTTCTATTCAACCAAATCTGTACTGTTTTAGCTGGTCAAGTTATTTGTAGTGACCGTAAAAGCACATTTTTTGTTCTGGGTTGAAAAACTATTCCCAAATTTGCCATTCTCAAAATAACTAGTTTCTGCTATATGAGGCCTACTCGAAATCTATCCCAAAAAGGATATCTTACATTGAAGGTGCTGATAGTGTCATTCAGAAAAACCTAAGACACACGCTACCGTGCAGATAGAAGTCTAATTCTGTGATTAAACCTATACCTGTCACACAGCGCAAAAAAAAAACAGGCCTCACATTTCTATTCAACCAAATCTGTACTGTTTTAGCTGGTCAAGATATTTGTAGTGACCGTAAAAGCACACTTTTTGTTCTGGGTTGAAATACTATTCCCAAATTTGCCATTCTCAAAATTTTGGTGAACGGGAACAATGAGGAAAACATCTAATAAGGGACGCATATGTGGACATGGTCGTGGTGGTGTTAGTGGACCCTCTGGTGCTGGGAGAGGACGTGGCAGTTCTGCCACAGCCACACGTCCTAGTGAACCAACTACCTCAGGTCCCAGTAGCCAGCAGAATTTATAGCGATATTTTGTGGGGCCCAATGCCGTTCTAAGGATGGTAAGGCCTGAGCAGGTACAGGCATTAGTCAATTGGGTGGCCGACAGTGGATCCAGCACGTTCACATTATCTCCCACCCAGTCTTCTGCAGAAAGCGCACAGATGGCGCATGAAAACCAAGCCCATCGGTCTGTCACATCACCCCCATGCATATCAGGGAAACAGTCTGAGCTTTAAGTTATGCAGCAGTCTCTTATGCTGTTTGAAGACTCTGCTGCCAGGGTTTCCCAAGGGCATCCACCTAGCCCTTCCCCAGGGGTGGAAGAGATAGAATGCACTAACGCACAACCACTTATTTTTCCTGATGATGAGGACATGGGAATACCACCTCAGCACGTCTCTGATGATGATGAAACACAGGTGCCAACTGCTGCGTCTTTCTGCAGTGTGCAGACTGAACAGGAGGTCAGGGATCAAGACTGGGTGGAAGACGATGCAGGGGACGATGAGGTCCTAGACCCCACATGGAATGAAGGTCGTGCCACTGACTTTCAGAGTTCGGAGGAAGAGGCAGTGGTGAGACAGAGCCAACAGCGTAGCAAAAGAGGGAGCAGTGGGCAAAATCAGAACACCCGCCGCCAAGAGACTCCGCCTGCTACTGACCGCCGCCATCTGGGACCGAGCACCCCAAAGGCAGCTTCAAGGAGTTCCCTGGCATGGCACTTCTTCAAACAATGTGCTAACGACAAGACCCGAGTGGTTTGCACGCTGTGCCATCAGAGCCTTAAGCGAGGCATTAACGTTCTGAACCTTAGCACAACCTGCATGACCAGGCACCTGCATGCAAAGCATGAACTGCAGTGGAGTAAACACCTTAAAAACAAGGAACTCACTCAGGCTCCCCCTGCTACCTCTTCTGCTGCTGCCGCCTCGGCCTCTTCTGCTGCGGCTGCTGCCGCCTGGGCCTCTTCCTCTGCCTCTGGAGGAACGTTGGCACCTGCCGCCCAGCAAACATGGGATGTACCACCAACACCACCACCTGCGTCACCAAGCATCTCAACCATGTCACACGGCAGCGTTCAGCTCTCCATCTCACAAACATTTGAGAGAAAGCGTAAATTCCCACCTAGCCACCCTCGATCCCTGGCCCTGAATGCCAGCATTTCTAAACTACTGGCCTATGAAATGCTGTCATTTAGGCTGGTGGACACACACAGCTTCAAACAGCTCATGTCACTTGCTGTCCCACAATATGTTGTTCCCAGCCGCCACTACTTCTCCAAGAGAGCCGTGCCTTCCCTGCACAAACAGGTGTCCGATAAAATCAAGTGTGCACTGCGCAACGCAATCTGTGGCAAGGTTCACCTAACCACAGATACGTGGACCAGTAAGCACGGCCAGGGACGCTATATCTCCCTAACTGCACACTGGGTAAATGTAGTGGCGGCTGGGCCCCAGGCGGAGAGCTGTTTGGTGCACGTCCTTCCGCCGCCAAGGATCGCAGGGCAACATTCTTTGCCTCCTGTCTCCTCCTCCTCCTACTCAGCTTCCTCCTCCTCTTCTTCCACCTGCTCATCCAGTCAGCCACACACCTTCACCACCAACTTCAGCACAGCCCGGGGTAAACGTCAGCAGGCCATTCTGAAACTCATATGTTTGGGGGACAGGCCCCACACCGCACAGGAGTTGTGGCGGGGTATAGAACAACAGACCGACGAGTGGTTGCTGCCGGTGAGCCTCAAGCCCGGCCTGGTGGTGTGCGATAATGGGCGAAATCTCATTGCAGCTTTGGGACTAGCCGGTTTGACGCACATCCCTTGCCTGGCGCATGTGCTGAATTTGGTGGTGCAGAAGTTCATTCGCAACTACCCCGACATTTCAGAGCTGCTGCATAAAGTGCGGGCCATCTGTTCGCGCTTCCGGCGTTCACACCCTGCCGCTGCTCGCCTGTCTGCGCTACAGCGTAACTTCGGCCTTCCCGCTCACCGCCTCATATGCGACGTACCCACCAGGTGGAACTCCACCTTGCATATGCTGGACAGACTGTTCGAGCAGCAGCAGGCCATAGTGGAGTTTCAGCTGCAGCACGCACGGGTCAGTCGCACTGCGGATCAGACACACTTCACCACCAATGACTGGGCCTCCATGCGAGACCTGTGTGCCCTGTTGCGTTGTTTCGAGTACTCCACCAACATGGCCTGTGGCGATGACGCCGTTATCAGCGTTACAATACCACTTCTATGTCTCCTTGAGAAAACACTTAGGGCGATGATGGTAGAGGAGGTGGCCCAGGAGGAAGAGGGGTCATTTTTATCACTTTCAGTCCAGTCTCTTCGAAGTGACTCAGAGGGAGGTTTTTTGCAACACCAGAGGCCAGGTACAAATGTGGCCAGACAGGGCCCACTACTGGAGGACGAGGAGGACGAGGATGAGGAGGAGGTGGAGGAGGATGAGGATGAAGCATGTTCACAGCGGGGTGGCACCCAAAGCAGCTCGGGCCCATCACTGGTGCGTGGCTGGGGGGAAACACAGGACGATGACGATACGACTCCCACAGAGGACAGCTGCAGTGCCTGCGCAACGACAGCAGAGTTGCCCACATTTTAACGTGTGAGGACTACTGGGTTGCCACCCTGCTGGATCCCCGGTACAAAGACAATGTGCCCACCTTACTTATTACACTGGAGCGTGATAGGAAGTTGTGCAAGTACAAGCGCACGTTGGTAGACGCTCTACTGAGAGCATTCCCAAATGTCACAGGGGAACCAGTGGAAGCCCAAGGCGAAGGCAGAGGAGGAGCAAGAGGTCGCCAACGCAGCTGTGTCACGGCCAGCTCCTCTGAGGGCAGGGTTAGCATGGCAGAGATGTGGAAAAGTTTTGTCACCACGCCACAGCTAACTGCACCACCACCTGATACGGAACGTGTTAGCAGGAGGCAACATTTCACTAACACGGTGGAACAGTACCTGTGCACACCCCTCCACGTACTGACTGATGGTTCGGCCCCATTCAAATTCTGGGTCTCCAAATTGTCCACGTGGCCAGAGCTAGCCTTTTATGCCTTGGAAGTGCTGGCCTGCCCGGCGGCCAACGTTTTGTCTGAACGTGTATTCAGCACGGCAGGGGGCGTCATTACAGACAAACGCAGCCGCCTGTCTACAGCCAATGTGGACAAGCTGACGCTCATAAAAATGAACCAGGCATGGATCCCACAGGACCTGTCCATCCCTTGTGCAGATAAGATATTAACTACCTCCCCTTAACAATATATTATTGTACTCCAGGGCACTTCCTCATTCAATACTATTTTTTATTTCATTTTACCATTATATTGCGGGGCAACCCAAAGTTGAATGAAACTCTCCTCTGTCTGGGTGCCGGGGCCTAAATGTGTGACAGTGGCCTGTTCCAGTGCTGGGTGACGTGAAGCCTGATTCTCTGCTATGGGATGAAGACTGATTCTGCGCTGACATAAGGCCAGATTCTCTTTTACGGGACCTCTCTCCTCTGCCTGGGTGCCTGGGCCTAAATGTGTGACAGTGGCCTGTTCCAGTGGTGGGTGACGTGAAGCCTGATTCTCTGCTATGACATGAAGACTGATTCTGCGCTGACATAAGGCCAGATTCTCTGTTACGGGACCACTCTCCTCTGCCTAGGTGCCTGGGCCTAAATGTGTGACAGAGGCCTGTTCCAGTGGTGGGTGACGTGAAGCCTGATTCTCTGCTATGACATGAAGACAGATTCTGTGCTGACATAAGGCCAGATTCTCTGTTACGGGACCTCTCTCCTCTGTCTGGGTGCCGGGACCTAAATATGTGACAGTGGCGTGTTCCAGTGGTGGGTGACGTGAAGCCTGATTCTCTGCTATGACATGAAGGCAGATTCTGCGCTGACATACGGCCAGATTCTCTGTTACGGGACCTCTCTCCTCTGCCTGGGTGCCTGGGCCTAAATATGTGACAGTGGCCTGTTCCAGTGGTGGGTGACGTGAAGCCTGATTCTCTGCTATGACATGAAGACTGATTCTGCGCTGACATAAGGCCAGATTCTCTGTTACCGAACCTCTCTCCTCTGCCTGGGTGCCTGGGCCTAAATGTGTGACAGTGGCCTGTTCCAGTGGTGGGTGACGTGAAGCCTGATTCTCTGCTATGACATTTAGACTGATTCTGTGCTGACATAAGGCCAGATTCTCTGTTACGGGACCTCTCTCCTCTGCCTGGGTGCCTGGGCCTAAATGTGTGACAGTGGCCTGTTCCAGTGGTGGGTGACGTGAAGCCTGATTCTCTGCTATGACATGACGACAGATTCTGTGCTGACATAAGGCCAGATTCTCTGTTACGGGACCTCTCTCCTCTGCCTGGGTGCCTGGGCCTAAATATGTGACAGTGGCCTGTTCCAGTGGTGGGTGATGTGAAGCCTGATTCTCTGCTATGACATGAAGACTGATTCTGCGCTGACATAAGGCCAGATTCTCTGTTACGGGACCTCTCTCCTCTGCCTGGGTGCCTGGGCCTAAATATGTGACAGTGGCCTGTTCCAGTGGTGGGTGACGTGAAGCCTGATTCTCTGCTATGACATGAAGACTGATTCTGTGCTGACATAAGGCCAGATTCTCTGTTACAGGACCTCTCTCCTCTGTCTGGGTGCCGGGGCCTAAATATGTGACAGTGGCCTGTTCCAGTGGTGGGTGACGTGAAGCCTGATTCTCTGCTATGACATGAAGACTGATTCTGTGCTGACATAAGGCCAGATTCTCTGTTACGGGACCTCTCTCCTCTGCCTGGGCCTAAATATGTCACAGTGGCCTGTTCCAGTGGTGGGTGACGTGAAGCCTGATTCTCTGCTATGACATGAAGACTGATTCTGTGCTGACATAATGCCAGATTCTCTGTTACGGGACCTCTCTCCTCTGCCTGGGTGCCTGGGCCTAAATATGCGACAGTGGCCTGTTCCAGTGGTGGGTGACGTGAAGCCTGATTCTCTGCTATGACATGAAGACTGATTCTGTGCTGACATAAGGCCAGATTCTCTGTTACGGGACCTCTCTCCTCTGTCTGGGTGCCGGGGCCTAAATATGTGACAGTGGCCTGTTCCAGTGGTGGGTGACGTGAAGCCTGATTCTCTGCTATGACATGAAGACTGATTCTGTGCTGACATAAGGCCAGATTCTCTGTTACGGGACCTCTCTCCTCTGCCTGGGTGCCTGGGCCTAAATATGTCACAGTGGCCTGTTCCAGTGGTGGGTGACGTGAAGCCTGATTCTCTGCTATGACATGAAGACTGATTCTGTGCTGACATAAGGCCAGATTCTCTGTTACGGGACCTCTCTCCTCTGTCTGGGTGCCGGGGCCTAAATATGTGACAGTGGCCTGTTCCAGTGGTGGGTGACGTGAAGCCTGATTCTCTGCTATGACATGAAGTCTGATTCTGTGCTGACATAAGGCCAGATTCTCTGTTACGGGACCTCTCTCCTCTGCCTGGGTGCCTGGGCCTAAATATGTGACAGTGGCCTGTTCCAGTGGTGGGTGACGTGAAGCCTGATTCTCTGCTATGACATGAATACTGATTCTGTGCTGACATAAGGCCAGATTCTCTGTTACGGGACCTCTCTCCTCTGCCTGGGTGCCTGGGCCTAAATATGTGACAGTGGCCTGTTCCAGTGGTGGGTGACGTGAAGCCTGATTCTCTGCTATGACATGAAGACTGATTCTGTGCTGACATAAGGCCAGATTCTCTGTTACGGGACCTCTCTCCTCTGCCTGGGTGCCTGGGCCTAAATGTGTGACAGTGGCCTGTTCAAGTGGTGGGTGACGTGAAGCCTGATTCTCTGCTATGACATGAAGACAGATTCTGTGCTGACATAAGGCCAGATTCTCTGTTACGGGACCTCTCTCCTCTGCCTGGGTGCCTGGGCCTAAATGTGTGACAGTGGCCTGTTCCAGTGGTGGGTGACGTGAAGCCTGATTCTCTGCTATGACATGAAGACTGATTCTGTGCTGACATAAGGCCAGATTCTCTGTTACGGGACCTCTCTCCTCTGCCTGGGTGCCTGGGCCTAAATATGTGACAGTGGCCTGTTCCAGTGGTGGGTGATGTGAAGCCTGATTCTCTGCTATGACATGAAGACTGATTCTGCGCTTACATAAGGCCAGATTCTCTGTTACGGGACCTCTCTCCTCTGTCTGGGTGCCGGAGCCTAAATGTGTGACAGTGGCCTGTTCCAGTGGTGGGTGACGTGAAGCCTGATTCTCTGCTATGACATGAAGACTGATTCTGTGCTGACATAAGGCCAGATTCTCTGTTACGGGACCTCTCTCCTCTGCCTGGGTGCCTGGGTGCCGGGGCCTAAATATGTGACAGTGGCCTGTTCCAGTGGTGGGTGACGTGAAGCCTGATTCTCTGCTATGACATGAAGACTAATTCTGCGCTGACATAAGGCCAGATTCTCTGTTACGGGACCTCTCTCCTCTGCCTGGGTGTCTGGGCCTAAATATGTGACAGTTTCCTGTTCCAGTGGTGGGTGACGTGAAGCCTGATTCTCTGCTATGACATGAAGACAGTTTCTGTGCTGACATAAGGCCAGATTCTCTGTTACGGGACCTCTCTCCTCTGTCTGGGTGCCGGGGCCTAAATATGTGACAGTGGCCTGTTCCAGTGGTGGGTGACATGAAGGCAGATTCTCTGCTATGGCATGAAGAGACTGATTCTCTGCTGACATGAAGCCAGATTCTTTGCTATGGCATGAAGAGACTGATTCTCTGCTGATGTGAAGCCAGATTCTCTGCTATGGGACCTCTGTCCAATTGATATTGGTTCATTTTTATTTTTTTAATTTTTATTTTAATTCATTTCCCTATCCACATTTGTTTACAGGCGATTTACCTACATGTTGCTGCCTTTTGCAGCCCTCTAGCTCTTTCCTGGGCTGTTTTACAGCCTTTTTAGTGCCCAACAGTTCGAGTCCCCATTGACTTCAATGGGGTTCGGGTTCGGGACGAAGTTCGGGTCGGGTTCGGATCCCGAACCCGAACATTTCCGGGAAGTTCGGCCGAACTTCTCGAACCCGAACATCCAGGTGTTCGCTCAACTCTAGTGGGATCCTTCCCAAATTAACAAAACATCATCAATATATCTCTGCCATAGGACCAGGTTAGCCCCCAGCTTGGGGGTGATGATATCCTGCTCCCACTCTGCCATAAATTGGCCTAGCTGGGGGTGAACCTGGTACCCATGGCCATGCCTGTGATCTGCAGGTAAAACATTGAGTCAAAATAAAAATAATTATGGGAAAGTACAAAATGGATCCCATCCAATATGAACCACAGTTGGTCTGGAGGCGGATTCCCTCTTTGTGTAAGTTTTTTTAGGTACCGTATTTTTCGCCCTATAAGACGCACCGGCTCATAACACGCACCTAGGTTTTTGGGGAGGAAAATAAGAAAAAAAATATTTTTAACCAAAAGGTGTGCTGTGTGTTTGGTGGGTTTGGAACTAATGGTGGTCTGTGGATGGCACTATTACTGGGCATCTGTGGATGACGGACACTGTTATGGGGGGATCTGTGGATGACGGACACTGTTATGGGGGGATCTGTGGATGACGGACACTGTTATGGGGGGATCTGTGGATGACTGACACTGTTATGGGGGGGATCTGTGGATGACGGACACTGTTATGGGGGGATCTGTGGATGACAGACACTGTTATGGGGGGATCTGTGGATGACGGACACTGTTATGGGGGGGATCTGTGGATGGTGGACACTGTTATGGGGGGATCTGTGGATGACGGACACTGTTATGGGGGGATCTGTGGATGACGGACACTGTTATGGGGGGATCTGTGGATGACGGTCACTGTTATGGGGGGGATCTGTGGATGACGGACACTGTTATGGGGGGATCTGTGGATGACGGACACTGTTATGGGGGGGATCTGTGGATGATGGACACTGTTACAGGGGGATCTGTGGCTGGCACTGTTACAGGGGGGGGGGGGTCTGCGGATGGCACTGTTATGGGCTGGGGGGATCTGTGGGTGGCACTGTTATATATGTGCCATCCACAGACCCCCCAGCCCATAACAGTGCCATCCACAGACCCCCCCAGCCCATAACAGTGACATCCACAGACCCCCCCCGCAGCCCATAACAGTGACATCCACAGACCCCCTCAGCCCATAACTGTGCCATCCACAGATCGCCCCCCGCCTCCCCCCCCGCTGCCGCCAGTATACAAATATAAGATGTTATATTCATTTATTGGTTATTAAACATGCCCCCTCAGTCCTATTACTACCTTACATCCTAATCGCTTCTATAGAATTCAGGCAGCCCAAGCCGGGCGGCCGGCGCGTCTCTCACTGACGTCACTTGCCTGCGGCGCCTGCTTCATTCAGGCACATGACAAGAGTTACGCTGCCGCCCGCCTGGCCTGCCTGAATTCTACAGATGTGATTAGGATGTAAGGTAGTAATAGGACTGAGGGGGCATGTTTAATAACCAATAAATTAATGACATCTTATATTAGTATACCGGAGCGGCGGGGCGGGGCTATACTACACTGACTGCACCGCCCCGCCGCTATTGCCAGCCCCCAGATCCTCCTCCCAGTCCCTCCCCGAGTCCCAGCTCGCTCCTACATCGCAGCTTGCGATGTAAAACGGCAAGCATTCGCCCCATAAGACGCAGGGGCATTTCTCCCCCATTTTGGGGGAAGAAAAAGTGCGTCTTAAGGGGCGAAAAATATGGTATTCCTTAACTATGGTTGATGTAGGTATAAAGTGAACTTACATCAAGTGTGGCGAGGATGCAATGGGGATAACAATGCATGTTCGCCAATAATGTAACAACCACCGTAATATCTTTTAAATGGAAAGGTGTGTCAGTGACATAGAGTTGTAGAAATCTGTCCAAATAATTGGACAGATTAGATGTTATAGACCCTATGCCAGAGACAATTGGCCTACCTGGGGGGTTTATAGGGTACTTGTGCACCTTGGGAATGCAGTAGAACACAGGCATTCTTTTGGGAGTCCCCAAAATAAAATTGTATTCATTGATATTCAGAATGCCTCTTTCCCTTGCTTGGTTACAGATCGAGGACAATTCTCTTTGATAGAGTTCAACAGGATCTGTTTGTAATTGTATATACACTCACCTAAAGAATTATTAGGAACACCATACTAATACGGTGTTGGACCCCCTTTTGCCTTCAGAACTGCCTTAATTCTACGTGGCATTGATTCAACAAGGTGCTGATATCATTCTTTAGAAATGTTGGCCCATATTGATAGGATAGCATCTTGCAGATGGAGATTTGAGGGATGCACATCCAGGGCACGAAGCTCCCGTTCCACCACATCCCAAAGATGCTCTATTGGTTTGAGATCTGGTGACTGTGGGGGCAATTTTAATACAGTGAACTCATTGTCATGTTCAAGAAACCAATTTGAAATGATTCGAGCTTTGTGACATGGTGCATTATCCTGCTGGAAGTAGCCATCAGAGGATGGATACATGTTCTCATTCTGTTTACGCCAAATTCGGACTCTACCATTTGAATGTCTCAACAGAAATCGAGACTCATCAGACCAGGCAACATTTTTCCAGTCTTCAACGGTCCAATTTTGGTGAGCTTGTGCAAATTGTAGCCTCTTTTTCCTATTTGTAGTGGAGATGAGTGGTACCCGGTGGGGTCTTCTGCTGTTATAGCCCATCCGCCTCAAGGTTATGCGTGTTGTGGCTTCACAAATGCCTTTCTGCATAACTTGGTTGTAACGAGTGGTTATTTCATTCAACGTTGCTCTTCTATCAGCTTGTATCAGTCGGCCCATTCTCCTCTGACCTCTAGCATCCACAAGGCATTTTTGCCCACAGGACTTCCGCATACTGGATGTTTTTCCCAATTCATACCATTCTTTGTAAACCCTAGAAATGGTTGTGCGTGAAAATCCCAGTAACTGAGCAGATTGTGAAATACTCAGACCGGCCCGTCTGGCACCAACAACCATGCCACGCTCAAAATTGCTTAAATCACCTTTCTTTCCCATTCTGACATTCAGTTTGGAGTTCAGGAGATTGTCTTGACCAGGACCACATCCCTAAATGCATTGAAGCAACTGCCATGTGATTGGTTGACTAGATAATTGCATTAATGAGAAATAGAACAGGTGTTACTAATAATTCTTTAGGTGAGTGTATGTAGTATCGTCTATCAATTGCATTAAACACTCTTTTTTTTATTTATCTGTATCTAAAATCACAATCGCCCCTCCTTTTTCGGCTGGACGCATAGTAATTTTTAAATTCTCTCCATTTTGGAGAGGTTTAGCTTTTCCCTTGTGTTCGGATTAAGTTTTCTAATGTCTGCCTCTACTGAACCCCTAAATGCAGCAATCTCATTACTTATTTCTTGTTTTGGGTACATTTTCGATTTCAGCTTCACATCTACATGTTGGTATTCGGATACTTTTCCAGTTATTTGGGAAATGCTATTTTTCATAAGTATTTTTTGCAACATAATTTCTTAATATACTTCTCTATCCCTATATAGGTATCGAACTTGTTCAAATTGGAGCTCTAGGCAAATTTTAATCCCTTTGCCAACAATTTTTGTTGTGAACTAGTTAGTGTGATTAAACTTAAATTCATTATACTATCTCCTGTGATTTCCCTAGTTTCAATCTCGGACCTTCATTTTGGTCTACTTTGTCGTGTTCTCTTTTTCTGGTGACTATAGTTGTCTGTGTAAATGGATTGTGAGTTTGTATCTGGTCTATTGTGTTGTTGACCTTGGTGCTTGTGGACTGTACCTGTTGTGTCTCTTGTGACTCCTGTGTTTGATATGTTACTTTGGATAGAGAAAATGTCCATGGTGTTGTTGCTGTAGTGAAGTGAGGAACCATACTCAAACTGTCCCTGGTGCCAATCAAGGGCTGTTAAGCCACCATCCAAGTGATGAAGTATTGCGGCACTCAGGTTAAGGTTTTGCAATTAAAGTATAGCTTTATTTTACATAATCTGCATCATCCATTGGCCCAGTGGTTCATATCAATAACAGAATATTTCTGACCGGACGTTTCGGTCATGATGGACCTTCATTAGCGGTCACATTATCTGAAATAATATAAAACAATTGTTTTGAGTGGGTCGTCGTCAGATGGCAGAACATGAAGGTAAGTATCAAAATTATTATGTAACAATAGAAAATCTACAAGCAAAAGAGCATAATTCAATTGTAGAATTATAGCAGCAAAATAAAATTGTGGTCAGTACCTGGTAAATTCATATATGTGAAAATCACGCGATCTGTAAAAGCCACCATCCAAGTGATGAAGTATTGCGGCACTCAGGTTAAGGTTTTGCAATTAAAGTATAGCTTTATTTTACATAATCTGCATCATCCATTGGCCCAGTGGTTCATATCAATAAAAGAATATTTCTGACCGGACGTTTCGGTCATGATGGACCTTCATTAGCGGTCACATTATCTGAAATAATATAAAACAATTGTTTTGAGTGGGTCGTCGTCAGATGGCAGAACATGAAGGTAAGTATCAAAATTATTATGTAACAATAGAAAATCTACAAGCAAAAGAGCATAATTCAATTGTAGAATTATAGCAGCAAAATAAAATTGTGGTCAGTACCTGGTAAATTCATATATGTGAAAATCACGCGATCTGTAAAACCTGATTGTATAAGCATTATGACAAAAAACATGATTATTCAAAAAACATGATTATTCAAATACAGGGAGTGCAGAATTATTAGGAAAGTTGTATTTTTGAGGATTAATTTTATTATTGAACAACAACCATGTTCTCAATGAACCCAAAAAACTCATTAATATCAAAGCTGAATATTTTTGGAAGTAGTTTTTAGTTTGTTTTTAGTTTTAGCTATTTTAGGGGGATATCTGTGTGTGCAGGTGACTATTACTGTGCATAATTATTACGCAACTTAACAAAAAACAAATATATACCCATTTCAATTATTTATTTTTACCAGTGAAACCAATATAACATCTCAACATTCACAAATATACATTTCTGACATTCAAAAACAAAACAAAAACAAATCAGGTACCAATATAGCCACCTTTCTTTGCAAGGACACTCAAAAGCCTGTCATCCATGGATTCTGTCAGTGTTTTGATCTGTTCACCATCAACGTTGCGTGCAGCAGCAACCACAGCCTCCCAGACACTGTTCAGAGAGGTGTACTGTTTTCCCTCCTTGTAAATCTCACATTTGATGATGGACCACAGGTTCTCAATGGGGTTCAGATCAGGTGAACAAGGAGGCCATGTCATTAGATTTTCTTCTTTTATACCCTTTCTTGCCAGCCACGCTGTGGAGTACTTGGACGCGTGTGATGGAGCATTGTCCTGCATGAAAATCATGTTTTTCTTGAAGGATGCAGACTTCTTCCTGTACCACTGCTTGAAGAAGGTGTCTTCCAGAAACTGGCAGTAGGACTGGGAGTTGAGCTTGACTCCATCCTCAACCCGAAAAGGCCCCACAAGCTCATCTTTGATGATACCAGCCCAAACCAGTACTCCACCTCCACCTTGCTGGCGTCTGAGTCGGACTGGAGCTCTCTGCCCTTTACCAATCCAGCCACGGGCCCATCCATCTGGCCCATCAAGACTCACTTTCATTTCATCAGTCCATAAAACCTTAGAAAAATCAGTCTTGAGATATTTCTTGGCCCAGTCTTGACGTTTCAGCTTGTGTGTCTTGTTCAGTGGTGGTCATCTTTCAGCCTTTCTTGCCTTGGCCATGTCTCTGAGTATTGCACACCTTGTGCTTTTGGGCACTCCAGTGATGTTGCAGCTCTGAAATATGGCCAAACTGGTGGCAAGTGGCATCTTGGCAGCTGCACGCTTGACTTTTCTCAGTTCATGGGCAGTTATTTTGCGCCTTGGTTTTTCCACACGCTTCTTGCGACCCTGTTGACTATTTTGAATGAAACGCTTGATTGTTCGATGATCACGCTTCAGAAGCTTTGCAATTTTAAGAGTGCTGCATCCCTCTGCAAGATATTTCACTATTTTTGACTTTTCTGAGCCTGTCAAGTCCTTCTTTTGACCCATTTTGCCAAAGGAAAGGAAGTTGCCTAATAATTATGTACACCTGATATAGGGTGTTGATGTCATTAGACCACACCCCTTCTCATTACAGAGATGCACATCACCTAATATGCTTAATTGGTAGTAGGCTTTCGAGCCTATACAGCTTGGAGTAAGACAACATGCATAAAGAAGATGATGTGGTCAAAATACTCATTTGCCTAATAATTCTGTACAGGGTGTATAAGAGCACTGCAAAAAGAGAGGATCTGGGGGTAGCAAGGAGTATGATAGATCTGGTGACCATGATTATGTGTGAATCTATGTCAAACATGAATATTCCAAACATGGTAATTCCATCTGTGCCAAATATGAGAAAACATATTGGAAGTAGCTCGAGTCGCTGGTTCTACAAGGACCTTGTATGCATAGTTACATAGGCATTGGAGTCAGACATGGAGGAATGGCCACATGAAGACATGTAAGTATTTAGCTGGAGTAGCATGGAGATGAAGCTCTATATAGTGTCTGTGGAAGAAAGAATAAAGCCAGTTATCTACCTGTGAAGTGGGTAAAGGCATTCCTGGGGCGCTGGATGCATGGTTACCCGCAGTGTTTGCCGCTGTTTAAATTGTATGTGCTGGCCAGTGGTTCTTTGTGGTGACCCTACACTGGAATCACAGCTACACTATTCACTCACTAACCTACACTATCTAACACTATCTGGATTATATACAGTCGTGGCCAAAAGTTTTGAGAATTACATAAATATTGGAAATTGGAAAAGTTGCTGCTTAAGTTTTTATAATAGCAATTTGCATTTACTCCAGAATGTTATGAAGAGTGATCAGATGAATTGCATAGTCCTTCTTTGCCACGAAAATTAACTTAATCCCAAAAAGAACTTTCCACTGCATTTCATTGCTGTCATTAAAGGACCTGCTGAGATCATTTCAGTAATCGTCTTGTTAACTCAGGTGAGAATGTTGACGAGCACAAGGCTGGAGATCATTATGTCAGGCTGAGTGGGTTAAAATGGCAGACTTGACATGTTAAAAGGAGGGTGATGCTTGAAATCATTGTTCTTCCATTGTTAACCATGGTGACCTGCAAAGAAACACGTGCCGCCATCATTGCGTTGCATAAAAATGGCTTCACAGGCAAGGATATTGTGGCTACTAAGATTGCACCTCAATCAACAATTTATAGGATCATCAAGAACTTCAAGGAAAGACGTTCAATTCTTGTTAAGAAGGCTTCAGGTCATCCAATAAAGTCCAGCAAGCACCAGGATCGTCTCCTAAAGAGGATTCAGCTGTGGGATCAGAGTGCCACCAGTGCAGAGCTTGCTCAGGAATGGCAGCAGGCAGGTGTGAGCGCATCTGCACGCACAGTGAGGCGAAGACTTTTGGAAGATGGCCTGGTGTCAAGAAGGGCAGCAAAGAAGCCACTTCTCTCCAAAAAAAAACATCAGGGACAGATTGATCTTCTGCAGAAAGTATGGTGAATGGACTGCTGAGGACTGGGGCAAAGTCATATTCTGAAATTTAAGCCTCTTTCCGATTGTTTGGGGCATCTGGAAAAAGGCTTGTCCGGAGAAGAAAAGGTGAGCACTACCATCAGTCCTGTGTCATGCCAACAGTAAAGCATCCTGAGACCATTCATGTGTGGGGTTGCTTCTCATCCAAGGGAGCAGGCTCACTCACAATTTTGCCCAAAAACACAGCCATGAATAAAGAATGGTACCAAAACACCCTCCAACAGCAACTTCTTCCAACAATCCAACAACAGTTTGGTAAAGAACAATGCATTTTCCAGCACGATGGAGCACCGTGCCATAAGGCAAAAGGGATAACTAAGTGGCTCGGGGACCAAAACGTTGACATTTTGGGTCCATGGCCTGGAAACTCCCCAGATCTTAATCCCATTAAGAACTTGTGGTCAATCCTCAAGAGGCGGGTGGACAAACAAAAACCCACTAATTCTGACAAACTCCAAGAAGTGATTATGAAAGAATGGGTTGCTATCAGTCAGGAATTGGCCCAGAAGTTTATTGAGAGCGTGCCCAGTCGAATTGCAGAGGTCCTGAAAAAGAAGGGCCAACACTGCAAATACTGACTCTTTGCATAAATGTCATGTAATTGTCGATAAAAGCCTTTGAAACGTATGAAGTGCGTGTAATTATATTTCACTACATCACAGAAACAACTGAAACAAAGATCTAAAAGCAGTTTAGCAGCAAACTTTGTGAAAACTAATATTTTTGTCATTCTCAAAACTTTTGGCCACGACTGTATATGAGGAATCAGAAGTCACAGGAATTCAGTACAGCACATGATCACTCTCCTCTCTATCTCATAACTGCATGAAACAGCACAAAATGGCTGTGGTGAGGTTCTCTTATATAGTAAGGGGTAGGCAACCTTCCTATTGGTTGCTTGGGAAGTTGCTAAGCTCTTGTAGCCTTCTCATTGGCCCAAAAGCTAGAAGCAGAGAGGGATCATGTGTACTCTGAAAAAAAAAACTGAAAATATTTTACGAATATATAGCGATATATTCTAAATATTCGCAAATTCTCGAAGTAAAGATATTCGCAATTAGAATTCGCTATTCGAATATTTGCGATCAACACTATACATTTGGGCGGTTTTTTACTGTAGGCCAGTACAGGCCCCAAAAATTAGGAATTTACATGACATGAAAGAACTTGTGATGATGTGGCTGGAGGTACATTAGGCGGTCACTGAATAACAATGTTACTGTAGGCCAGTACAGGCCCCAAAAATTAGGAATTCACATGACATGAAAGAACTTGTGATGATGTGGCTGGAGGTACATTAGGCAGTCACTGAATAAAATTTTTACTGTAGGCCAGTACAGGCCCCAAAAATTAGGCATTCCACCTGATAGAACAGAACTTGTGATGATGTGGCTGTAGGTACATTAGGCAGTCACTGGATACAAATTTTACTGTAGGCCAGTAAAGGCCCAAAAATTATGCATTCACCTGACAGAAAAGAACTTGTGATTATGTGGCTGGAGGTATATTAGGCGGTCACTGGATACAAATTTTACTATAGGCCAGTACAGGCCCCAAAAATTAGGCACTCACCTGACAGAGAAGGCATTTTATTCCACTGTATATACCTAAGACAAGGACCATTCTTTGTTCTAGATGGTGGCGGATATGTGTGGGCTGACATGAGGAAATTCAATTACACGTGGTCATCACAGGTGTCGAATTCCTCCGAGATCCATGCCTCATTCATTTTTAGAAATGTGAGGTAGTCCACAGTGTCGTGAGCTAGGCGAGTGCGCTTATTTGTCACGATCCCCCTTACTGCACTGAACGTCCTTTCGGACAGGACACTCGACGAGGGGCAAGCCAAGAGTTCCATGGCAAATTGTGCCAGCTCTGGCCACAGGTCAAGCCTGCACATCCAGTAGTCCAGGGGTTCCTCGCTTCTCACAGCATCCACATCGGCTGTCAACCCGATGTAGTCGGACACCTGTAGGTCTAGGCGTTCCCTAAGGCTGGATCCGGAGGGCGGCTTTCGATGGGTTGACTGCAAGAATGATCTCATATCCAAAGTGACCAACACATCTTCAAACCGTCCTCTTCTTGCAGGCATGGTAGGATTGGTACCCGCACCTTATTGTTCTGGGTCTGGTAATGTGAATGTGCATGCCTTATCACATAGTTTCGGTTCTTTTTCTATCGATACTGAACCTGGTAATATTCTTTCCCCTGGTGTAGTCATTACTGCTGTTAGTTCTGATCTTGCTGCCAAAATACTATTTTGTCAGGATTTTGCTTCTAGTCATTTTCCCGCTGGTGAATTGTTTGTTCCTCCAAATCTTTGCCTTAAAGTTTTGGAGTAATCTCATTGCTCTGTATTTGCAAGTCATCTGGGTATTGCTGGGATTAAACAGCTGGTGTCCAGAGCATATTGGTGGCCTACTTGGTCACAAGATGTAGTTGCCTTTGTCTCGGCATGTGATGTGTGGGCCAGGGTACCAGGAGAGGTCCTGGTATAAGAGGAGAGTAGATTAGGAGGTCTTGAGAGGATCGGCGACTGCGTGTAGGAAGATATTGAGAGATCAGATCACAGATGTATGGAGGGGACAAGTTGTGGATGGCGTTGTATGTCATAATAAGTGTTTTGTACTGGATTCTCTGGGCAACGAAAAGCTAGTGGAGGGATTGTGTAAAATGTAGAGCAGATAACCAGTGGCACTACACCAAACCTAAAATTGTCAGGATGCGACTGCCGAGGAGTGGTGCCTCACGGAGGTGCTCAGCTTGTAGCTGCAGTGAGCATATGTGATAAAAAGAAAAAGAAAACAAAACGAGCGGCACTCACCGTTGATAGGCAGGTTACTTTATTCCATGGCAGGAGGGGGGTGCAAGGGTTGCAGATACAGCAGCAAATAAGCAACAGCCGTTTCACGCGTGTATGCGCTTCTTCTGGCTTTCCAACACTGAAGAGGTCACGGCACCTTCTTATAGTGCACAGGAAGCCGCATCATCGCAGTAATTTGCTTAATTACTAAGTAATCAACACCTGGCCTCTCAAGAGGGAGGGCAGGGATTACAGTCAGGCGGGACCTCTTCAATGATGTAAGGTGCATATGTGAACATACATAAACCAATAAGAACAAATCAAAATACGAAAATACAATAAGCAAGAGTGGTTCATTACAAAAATACGCTCATATCTATTTTTTCATTTAGTCCCAGCGGACCCAATGCATCCGTGCGTAGGATCCATATAGTTTCTCTTCTCAGAAGCTCCCTTTCTCTGTCACCACCTCTTTCAGTGCGGTTAACTACTTCAAGGCCAGCAAAAGTCAGCACATTGGGATTTCCACTATGTGCCTTATTCACATGATCTATTAACCGCGGAACACCCTTTCCTGTTTTTAAGGAGTTTAGGTGTTCGCGGAATCTTTCAAATAAGCAGCGGATAGTTTTTCCGATGTAGAAGCGTCCGCATCTACATAAAATTATATAAACCACAAATTTGCTGCGGCAGGTAATAAGTGGAAAAACCCTATGTTCTATCCCTGCAAAAGAGATCACTTGTAGTTGGGAATTGAAGCTGCAGAAGGAACAGTTTCTGCAACTCCTATTCCCTTTTGGTCTCTGTTCAGACAGCCATGTGAGACGTTTTTTCCTGAAATGGCTAGTTACCACTTGATCGCGTATAGTATGGCATCTTCTAAACGCTATCACTAGTTTCATATCTTTCAATTGTTTTAGGGAATCGTCCCTCACTAGGATACTCCAATTTTTCTTTATGACCTGTTTTATCTTATCGGCCATAGGACTGAATTTAAAGGAAAAGGCGAAGGGTGGGGGCCCTTTTATTGAGGGTTTACCCTCCCTTACTTCTGTCTGATGTACTTGTGACGCTTTTGTCATAGCTTGATTCAACAAGTCTGGGGGATACCCTCTACGTCTCAGCCTAGCGCGCAGATCCTGCGCCTGTTTATCATAACTCATTGAGGTGGTATTTATACGTGCAAGTCTTCTGAATTGGCCATATGGCACTGATTGTTTTACTGTGCTTGGGTGATAGCTGGAGAAATGGAGGAGGGAGTTGGCGGCGGTCGGCTTGCGAAAACCTTCCGTCACCAACTCCCCCTCCACCACTGATACCACTACATCCAGAAACTCGATTTTATTGCCCCCAAACTGGTAAGTAAATCGCATGTTCATGTCATTCTGTGTATTCAAGTAATCCACGAAAGCCCGGAAATGTGCCTCGTCGCTGGACCATATGATGAAAACATCATCCACGAATCTGTAATAGGCATGCATATATTTCAGAAATGGATTAAAACTCGAGTACACAAAACGGTCTTCGAACCGGGCCAGGTACAGATTGGCAAAAGTACACGCCACTGGGGTCCCCATCGCGGTACCGACCCTTTGTTTATACCAGGAATCTCCGAACATAAAGGCATTGTTAGTGAGAATTAGTTTCAGGCCTTCCGTGATGAACATCTTGAAGTCCTCACTTCTATCTGTGTTCTGTAGGACTTCCATCACTGCCTCAATGCCCTTATCCTGAGGGATCCGGGTATAGAGACTCTCCACATCGAGGGACACGAGTCGGAACTCCTCCTGCCACTGAATATCGGTCAGTGACCGGAGGAGGTCCGACGTGTCCCTCAAATGTGAGGGTATCATCTTAACGATAGGTCTCAACAGCCAGTCTATGTACCTGGACACCGGTTCGGTCACTGACCCAGTCCCGGAGACAATAGGTCGCCCAGGGGGCTGGGTCAGTGACTTGTGTATTTTAGGCAAAAAATACCAGGTGGGCCGTCTCGGAAAAATCGGAAGCAGTTTTTCTGCCTGCTGGCGTGGTACTACATTTTTCTCTACGTATGTATGTAAAAAACTGCGCAGAATATTTTGGATTTTCCAAGTGGGATCAGTACACAATTTCTCATACACCTGTCTGTCATCCAATTGTCTAAGTGCTTCGGAAACATAGTAAGACTTGCTCAGTATCACTATATTACCCCCCTTGTCCGCCGGCTTCACCACTAGATCCTCTCTGTTTTTCAGCCACTTTAAGGCTTTTTTCTCTGCATCTGTGAGATTATTTTCAGCACGGGGATATACCAAAGCCTTAACCTCTTCCAACACTCTTTGCTGGAAGAGGTCAATGCTAGAGCCGGCGGGCAAGGGGGGACAATAGGTGGAGCGAATGCCCCCTGTAAACGCAGGGCATTCAATATCCTGTGCCTGATCCCTCAACACGGAATCTGTCAAGGCCTCAAGGCAAGAGATTTCTTCATCGCTAAAGTTAGCATTGATGCTGAAACCTAGAGGGCCGATACTCATAGGTCGTTCCCCTTCAAGGTGGATAGGAGGTATTTTGGGAGCTATAGGGTTCTCATATATTCTTTTAAGGTTAAGTTTTCTGGTGGCTTTAAATAGGTCTATCTCGAATTGTACTGGATCGAACTGTTCCGTGAGACTGTAATTGAGGCCCTTATTGAGCACGCGTTCACAGTCCCGGGGCAATTCGATCCCGGACAAATTAACCACCAGGGTCTCCTCACTGACAGGTTCCTCCTCTATCGTTTCCAGGATACCTGTTTGCGTTTGTAACCTTGCTTCCCTATATTTTTGTTTTTGTTTCTTACTATTCCCTCTTCCCCTTCTAGTGCCCTGTCTAAAGGGCTCATGTCCATAGAAGAGTTGTCGGTATCATCATGGGCACTAGAGTCCGAATCTGATGTCCAGTAGTCGCTCTTCCTTCTTTTTGGACGTATCCTTGTCTGTTGTCTGTTGCCCCAGTTGAACATTTTGCCTGCGTCGTAATCTAGCTTATCACGTAAAAACTTGTCACGTTTATTTTCTTTTATGCTATTTTGTATTATGGTCAGTTTTTTATCCATTCGTTTCAAAAAGGCTTGCGATTGGCTGTCAGTATGGCGGGATGCCAAAACGGTCTTTGCTTTCTGTAATTCAGTTGTTATTTTAGCGTATTCTTTCTCGTTTTGTTTTAGCACTGTGTCCATAATGGTGAGGGAAAATTCCTGGTGGATCCGATGCCATTCAGTGACAAAAAGTGGGTCCTCTTGGAACTGGGATATTTCCTTGAAAATTCTTAAACCTCTTGGCACTCTTTTGCTTTCCTGGTAGGATTTAAGCGAGCTGACTGTCCAATAAATACGGACTTCTTTTGCAGCCATTTGTATCACTTTTCCCTCCAGAGCTTTTGTGCTGAATATTTCGTAAATATCTTTTTGGTTGCACTGCAAGAAATATGCGTCTGCCCCCTCTCTGCCTTCCATTACTCCCGGTTTAAGTTCAGACTCTGCTGAACTGTCCATCATATTTGGTACAGAACCAATTTGATCCATATGAGTAGGTTGCGTGTGTGCTCTACCGGAGCCAATAAGGAGCAAAGTTCAAAAAGTTCATGTAAAATGTAGAGCAGATAACCAGTGGCACTACACCAAACCTAAAATTGTCAGGATGCGACTGCCGAGGAGTGGTGCCTCACGGAGGTGCTCAGCTTGTAGCTGCAGTGAGCATATGTGATAAAAAGAAAAAGAAAACAAAACGAGCGGCACTCACCGTTGATAGGCAGGTTACTTTATTCCATGGCAGGAGGGGGGTGCAAGGGTTGCAGATACAGCAGCAAATAAGCAACAGCCGTTTCACGCGTGTATGCGCTTCTTCTGGCTTTCCAACACTGAAGAGGTCACGGCACCTTCTTATAGTGCACAGGAAGCCGCATCATCGCAGTAATTTGCTTAATTACTAAGTAATCAACACCTGGACTCTCAAGAGGGAGGGCAGGGATTACAGTCAGGCGGGACCTCTTCAATGATGTAAGGTGCATATGTGAACATACATAAACCAATAAGAACAAATCAAAATACGAAAATACAATAAGCAAGAGTGGTTCATTACAAAAATACGCTCATATCTATTTTTTCATTTAGTCCCAGCGGACCCAATGCATCCGTGCGTAGGATCCATATAGTTTCTCTTCTCAGAAGCTCCCTTTCTCTGTCACCACCTCTTTCAGTGCGGTTAACTACTTCAAGGCCAGCAAAAGTCAGCACATTGGGATTTCCACTATGTGCCTTATTCACATGATCTATTAACCGCGGAACACCCTTTCCTGTTTTTAACCGCCTCACGTCCGCCCATAGGATATAAACGTCCTATGGGTGGACGTCTATTTCTGACAGCACGTTTTAAAACGTCCTGTCAGAAATAGCAGCTGCACGCTAATCGTGCAGCTGCTGATCGGGTTGCCCGCTGTCAGTGACAGCAGGGCAACCCTAAGACAAGGCAGGGACAGTGCCCAGGTGTCCCTGCCTTCACGATCGCTGCAGACACAGCGCTCACCGAGCGCTGTGTCTGCAGAGAAGGAAGCGCTGTGCGCTTCCTGTTCCGGCCCGGCGGTCATGTGACCGCCGTGACCGGAGTGTGCAGGGGCTGTGTGAGGTCTCTCAGAGACCTCGATCAGCCCTGCTGTGAGGCTGTACAGCGCTGGATTGCTGCTGTACAGCCTCTCTAGGGGTGCATTTGTCCTGTAACTGGGGCTACTATGTCAGCCCCAGTTACAGGAGAAATCAACTGTGAAAAAAAAAAGAAAAAGTGAAGTAAATGTCCCCCAGAGGTCTTGTATGACCTTATGGGGGACGAAAAGTGTAAAAAAAAATAAAAAAAATAAAGGGTTGAAAAAATAAAATAAAATAAAGTTTCACATGTAAAAAAAAAAAAAGTTCCCAAGTTAGGAATAAAAAAAAAAAAATTAAAATAGAAAAAATAAAGTAAAATAGACATATTTAGTATTGCCGCGTCCGTAAAAACCAGCTCTATAAAAATATCACATGACCTAACCCCTCGGATGAACACCGTAAAAAATAAATAAAAAAAACTGTGTCAAAACAAGCAATTTTTGTCACCTTGCATCACAAAAGGTGCAACACCAAGTGATCAAAAACGCGTATGTCCCACAAAATGGTACCAATAAAACCGTCACCTCATCCCGCAAAAAATGAGCCCCTACATAAGAAAATCTCTCAAAAAATAAAAAAACTATAGCTCTTAGAACATGGAGACACTAAAACATAATTTTTTTGGTTTCAAAAATGCTATTATTGTGTTAAAGTGAAACAAATAAAAAAAAGTATACATATTAGGTATTGCCGCGTCCGTAAAAACCAGCTCTATAAAAATATCACATGACCTAACCCCTCGGGTGAACACCGTAAAAAAAAAAAAAAAAAAACTGTGTCAAAACAAGCAATTTTTGTCACCTTGCATCACAAAAGGTGCAACACCAAGTGATCAAAAACGCGTATGTCCCACAAAATGGTACCAATAAAACCGTCACCTCATCCCGCAAAAAATGAGCCCCTACATAAGAAAATCTCTCAAAAAATAAAAAAACTATAGCTCTCAGAACATGGACACATTAAAACATAATTTTTTGGTTTCAAAAATGCTATTATTGTGTAAAACTTTAATAAATGAGAAAAAGTATACATATTAGGTATCGCTACGTCCGTAACAATCTGCTCTATAAAAATGTCACTTGACTGAACCCCTAAGGTGAACGCTGTAAAAATAAATAAATAGAAACTGTGCTAAAACAACCAATTTTTTGGTCACCTTGCCCCATAAAGTGTTATATTGAATGATCAAAAAATCATATGTACCCAAAAATAGTACTAATAAAACTGGCACCTTATCCCCTAGTTTCCAAAATGGGGTCACTTCTTGGGAGTTTCTACTGTAAGGGTGCATCAGGGGGCTTCAAATGGGACATGGCATCTAAAAACCATGTGGAGTTCCTTTCCTTCTGCGCCCTGCCGTGTGCCCATACAGCAGTTTACGACCACATGTGGGGTGTTTCTGTAAACCGCAGAATCTGGGTAATAAATATTGAGTTTTGTTTGGCTGTTAACCATCGATGTGTTAGAGAAAAAAATTGATTAAAATGGAAAATCTGCCAAAAAAGTGAAATTTAAAAATTTGATCTCCATTTTCCTTTAATTCTTGTGGAACGCCTAAAGGGTTAACAAAGTTTGTAAAATCGGTTTTGAATACCTTGAGGGGTGTAGTTTCTACAATGGGGTCATTTATGGGGGTATCCACTATGTAGGCCCCACAAAGTGACTTCAGACCTGAACTGGTCCTTATAAAGTGGGTTTTGGCAATTTTCTTAAAAATTTGAAGAATTGCTTCTAAACTTCTAAGCCTTCTAACGTCCTAAAAAAATAAAATGACATTTCCAAAATGATGCCAACATAAAGTAGACATATGGGGAATGTTAAATAATAAATATTTTATGAGGTATCACTTTCTGTTTTAAAAGCAGAGAAATTGAAATTTAGAAAATTGCGATTTTTTTTACATTTTTGGGTAAATTTGGGATTTTTTCATAAATAAAGGTGAAATATTTTGACTCAAATTTATGACTATCATGAAGTACAATGTGTCACGAGAAAACAATCTCTGAATGACTTGGATAAATAAAGGCGTTCCAAAGTTATTACCACATAAAGTGAGATATGTCCGTTTTGCAAAATTTGGCCTGGTCAGGAAGGGGGCAAAGGGCCCAGATGGGAAGTGGTTAAGGAGTTTAGGTGTTCGCGGAATCTTTCAAATAAGCAGCGGATAGTTTTTCCGATGTAGAAGCGTCCGCATCTACATAAAATTATATAAACCACAAATTTGCTGCGGCAGGTAATAAGTGGAAAAACCCTATGTTCTATCCCTGCAAAAGAGATCACTTGTAGTTGGGAATTGAAGCTGCAGAAGGAACGGTTTCTGCAACTCCTATTCCCTTTTGGTCTCTGTTCAGACAGCCATGTGAGAACAGAGACACCTCTAGTGGAGGGATTGGCAGAGAAAATAGACAGGAGAGTAACCTGAGGAGAAGTGGATTAGTCGGGTGGCATAGTTGAGGATAGATTGGAGGGTTGAGAGAGTGCTAGATGGGAGGCCACAGAGGAGGATGTTACAGTAGTGTAGGCGGGAGATTATGATGGCATTTACAAGCATTTATGCACACTCTGGATTGAGGAATGTGCAGATCCAAGGGATGTGTTTGAGTTTGAGGCAGCAGGAGGTGGAAAGAGCTTGAATGTGTAGTTTGAAAGACAGAGCAGAATTGAAGGTTGCTCCAAGACAGCAGACTTGGTTGACCAGGGAGAGTGTGCAGCCATTGATTATGATAGAAAAGGTCTTATGAGGGGGCTGAGTGGGATGGTGGAAAACTGATAAATTCTGTTTTATCCATGTTAAGTTTTAGAAAGTGAGAGGAGAAAAAGGAGGCTATCGAGAATAGGCAATGTGGTATTCTGGATAGTAGAGTGGTCATATCTGGACCAGAGAGGTAAATTTGCATGTCTTCACCATAGAAGTGATACTAAAAAGCCAGCGGACTCTATGAGCAGTCCCAGGCTAAAAGTGTAGATTGAGAAGTGCAGGGGTCCTAGGACAGAGCCTTAAGGGACATCAACAAAGAGGGGATCCAGTGAGGAGGTGTTGTGTGAGATACTAAATGTACAGTCTATAAGATATGATGTGATCCAGGAGAGAGCCAAGTCCGTGATGCGAAGAGATGCAAGAGTTTCGTACTGTGCATCCCCTCTGGTTCTGACCACAGCTTATCTATTGACCACTCTCTGTGTCTTGTTTTTATACTGCATTGTCCTCCTGATTCTGACCCATTTATGTACAATTCTGTCTTTGTGTCATTTGTGTCTACGTGTTTGCCTGTCTCTGCACCTTAGTAGCATAAGGACTGTCCACTAGTTGTGGTCTTGCTATCTATGGATTGCACAGCAAGTAGGTAGGGAAAGCGGCCTCGGCTCTAGGTTAGGGCTTACAGTCTGTGTCTGTCCCAAGCTATAGGCTTTACAGCTTTAATATGGAGTTGGTCCCCTTTTGCAGCTAAAGCACCTTTCACTCTTCTGGAAATGCTTTCTCCAAGATTTTAGAGTGTGCCTGTGGGAAATTTTGCCCACTCACCCAGAAGAGCATTTCAGGACAAGACTAGTACTAGTGCACACAACAGGCCTGGAAACATGGTCCATGTGTCTGCTGGATCTTCCAGGCCAACTGCGGCTCACTTAAACCGAAATTACTGTATCATAAAACACTGAGATACAGTCAGTTCAGTTTGAGATAGCTGCAGTTTACCCAGGAGATCTGACAGACACACAAACTATGGGGGTCATTTACTAATCTTAAATGCATCTAAATTAGGTGTATTTCAACCATTGTGCCGCTATCTGCAACTTTTTCCTGCTCACTTCAGGTCTAAAATTGTGGGCGGAGAAAATAACCCCACTGGCATAAAATGCACCAAAATTATTCAGAGATAATAATTTTAGCACTTTTAGCAGTCCTTTGCATCAGAATATGAAGTCTATGTCATCAAGAAATTGTGTAGAGTTCAGGTAAAATGTGAGTCAGTTTTACAGTACTAGTGTGCATATTGGTAAATGTACCAAAACTCCTACTACCCACAGACAGCTCACTTTTTAAAAAGTGGTGAGGGTGAAAAGGGGGAAAAGTCATAAATGGCAATTGCAACAAAATCTGCAACTTATGCATATCCCAAAACTGGTGGACACTAATGATATATTCCACCCCCCATCACACACTTTATTTTTGTGCCAGCCCTTGATCCACTAGAATAAAATGTGACAGCACAAAGTGGCAGATTTACAATGTTCTCTGGCCACTGGCCTGGACTAGTGGTGTCATTGGGCCAACATGGTGACATCTTTGAATCTGAGGAGCTGAGCCAGTAAGTCAGCAGGCTGACAAAACCAGTTACTAGAACCAGAAGCTATGAACTCCACTGACAGGTTCAAGGGGTTGGTTTCACGTTTGGACTGTATAATCTAGAGTGAAACAGCGGCATGCATCCCAAACCTAGTGGACACCAATCATTAACTGATAATCCAGATCAATTGAAAAGGTGAATATGGATGTAGTTCAGTATATGTACTAGAGATGGGACGGGGGATTAGTCGAATCCACGAATCCCTCGAATCTTGCTGGATTCGTGGGATTCGTGGACTCGAATCCAGACGTAATTTGCCTGAAACGAATCCGATGAATCCGGTAGGAGGGACTGGGAGGCGGAGCTGGGGGCCGGTGCGTTCACTGTGCTCCGGCCCCTCCGCTCCAGTAGTTATATAAAGTGTAATTGTGATTAATAATCATGCTGCCCCCTCTGTGTGTAGTATTACAATCAATAAATCTTACTTACAGCCGGCTACTGCTATCGTAACAGGCCGGCCGGGCAGACGAGCGGCAGCGTCACTGACTGACGTCACCTGCTTGCGCCGCTTCATTCATAAAGCAGGCGGCTCAGGCAGCTGACGTCAGTCAGTGACGCTGCCGCTTGTCTGCCCGGCCGGCCTGTTACGATAGCAGTAGCCGGCTGTAAGTAAGATTTATTGAATGTAATACTACACACAGAGGGGGCAGCATGATTATTAATCACAATTACACATTATATAACTACTGGAGCGGCAATGGGGGGGTCTGTGGATGACACTGTTAAGGGGTGGGTGGTGGGTCTGTGGATGGCACTGTTATAGGGTGGGGGGTCTGTGGATGGCACTGTTATGGGGTGGGGGGGTCTGTGGATGGCACTGTTATGGGGTGGGGGGGTCTGTGGATGGCACTGTTATGGGGTGGGGGGGTCTGTGGATGGCACTGTTATGGGGTGGGGGGGTCTGTGGATGGCACTGTTATGGGGTGGGGGGGGTCTGTGGATGGCACTGTTATGGGGTGGGGGGTCTGTGAATGCCAGGGGGAGAGGTGAGAGGCACTATGATACTACTGGCACATTGGGGGGAGGCACTATGATACGGGCACATTATGGGGGGAGATGGCACTATGATACAGGCACATTATGGGGGGAGATGGCACTATGATACGGGCACATTATGGGGGGAGATGGCACTATGATACGGGCACATTATGGGGGGAGGTGGCACTATGATATTGGCACATTGGGGGGGAGATGGCACTATGATACCGGCACATGGGGGGAGGAGAGAGGCACTCCGCACTTGATACTGGCACATGATTAGGGGGGCATCTATGGGGACACTTACTGGCACATTATTGGGTGGCACTGTGGGGGCATCTACTGAGGCCACAAAGAAGGGGTATTTTATATGGGGGGCTCTGTGTGGTACTAGTATTATCAGGGGTAGTTTCTGCAGTATAGTATTGGGGAGCAAAGCAGCACAGTATTGGGGGTGTTAGGATGATTTGTCCAGAAGATGGGAGGATGATGGAAAAGTAGTAAACTAAGATTTTTTTTTTTTTGTCAAGCTGCAGAGATGAAAAATGGCTGAAAACTGGTGTCTGGTCTGAAGGTCTGAAAGGAGAAGATGAGGAAAGAGAACATCTACAAGAGACGTCACTGGATGTAAGAGGTATGTGGCTGTATTACCCTGTATGTTCTGTAGTGATAGGAGCGGGGGTCATCGCGGTCATATAGGGTGCGACCGTGACTGGGAGGTGGAGGTTCAGACAAACTGACGCGGTCTGACTTTGTTTCTTACACCGTGCGTTCACACAATTATGTACAGGATTCGTAGGATTCGAGATTCGAAAGATTCGATATATTCGAGAACCTTTTCGGATTCGGATTCTAAAAAATTTGGATTCGTCCCACCTCTAATATGTACCAATACAGTTGCATTTCTAAATGTCATTCTACTTATGTTGCAGATCAGTAAGGTTTTATATATACTATGTTCATATGAAAAGGAACTGTGCTGTATTATGTTTCCTTTAGATGATAAATAGTGGTGTGACTTAAATTACCTAATATAATTATAAAGCAATTAGGAATTCTACCAAGCGTTGATCCGGTATATTTTATTTTAGAGATGGGAGAAACCAACCCAGCTTGGCTTCTACCTTAATGGCCATTCTTTTCCAGGCAGGAAAATCAGCTCTTTTTTTTTTTTTGGAAATGGCAATTCCCTCAGTGAAATGTATGAGGGAGGTTAATGTAGTAATTTTATTTTAATGCCAAGTTCATGGTGTTACTTTTAGTAAAGATTTCAAATTTGGGTTAAACACTTCATGATATTTATAAGGTCTCTCTTAATTTAGCCTTACAGGCGCTTTAACAGAGACTAATAGAAGCAGAGCGATATTACATATTTAGTTCCTTATTTCCATAAATGGGTTTGCAATCAACAGTTTAGAAGTTGCTTCCCCTTGGGAAATAATACATTTGTATTGCATCAATTAAGAAAAATGTCAGCATTTCCATATAAGCTGATAGGGTAGTTCATTAGCAGAATGCAGCTTGACGTTAAACAAAGCTCCTATCAATATCCGGTATAATTAACACAAGTGTACGAGCTGTTTATGACTTCACTACCAGTGGCAACCGAAAAAGGCAATTCTCACCGTTTTATAACTCCTGCTGGGTAAGCCACGAGAGACTGCCAGCTTGCCATAGACTGTGACCCCCGACCTGATCACTTTCTTTATTCAATATTACTACTTTTGCTCAGTTAATGAACTTTGTACACAGTTAAAAAGATGTCAGTACAGTAAAATCATAAGACCTGCTGTGAAAATCTCCATTGTTTCTAGAGGTCTAATTGACCTTTCTCATCCCAGAAAAGCAGAGAAATCAATATGCTTACTTAGTCACCCTCTTGTATTATTAACATGTTAAATATTGCTCCCTAGTCTTTGGCACCTAAACAACCTAACATGTACAGAAATGACTTCTCATTAATTATCATAATATTAATCAATGTTGCCCAGAACTAGAATCTGGCTGCGAAATCTCTCTGTGGAAATTGCTCTAATCTTTCAAACTACAGGAACAAGTATTTTTTTTTTTTCGGTATAATTACTGCTGTCTTCATATTGAAAAATATCCCATTAAATGGCAGATTTTAGTTACATAAATTGTGTTGATTAATTTTTAATTTCTAACATTTATATGGCATTGCATAAGTAAAGACCTTTGATCATTCTGAATGGCTATCAAAGCCATTATTAAAATAACCTACATCTGTTCAAAGACTCATTTAGCTATGAACAAGGGAAACTATTCATTAGCAACTTCTGTAACAGACCCCCTAAACAATTAAATTTAGCGCAGTTCCACTTTATCACAAAGTTAATTTTCTCTTTTGTTCAGATTTTTGTAATAAAGAAGCAGGTAAGAAAACCTAATGAGAGGCAATGGCCATGACTTATAGTCTACGTGCTGAGGTCGCTGTTGACAAAGGATAGTTTGTTTAAGGAGTGGACTGTAATAACTTATTTCAGACAGTAGTTAAATTACTTCATTAATGCATGACTCCAAATAATTGTATAAATCTCAATTTTTGTACCCGGAATGTACTCCGACATGAAATCAACTTTTGGACCAAATGATGTCACAAAGAGACACAGTGTGAGATTGACTGGTCAGATATTTATGGAGATGGAGCTCAACATTAAAATGGTTGTAGTGCAATTACATTCAGGATAGACAATAAATCACCTCTCCTCTGTTCTGGCAAGTGACATAATAAATAGCTGCATACATCATACGGTAACTAGAGGTTGGTGAAACGTTGGCAACCAGAACAAGTGGTTTTATTCCAGAATATGATTAGGTATTTTTCAAAACGTAATTTATAGGCTGAGATGGGAAACATTTCTCTGAGCAAATGTGTTTTTATATTTTGTTCTGGTCATTAAATAAAAATTAGAGATTAAATTATGACATTTTGTTGCATTATGTCAGCTTTTTACAAATAGTTTTGCAACCCCTGGCCTGCATGTATGGACAGATAAAAGGTCTTTTAAGGTAATTCCACCCAAATGACTGAACTTCCCTAGCACATTTTTAGATTTCGATTAGTCATAAAAGACATTGAGGAGACCAACGCACTATATTGTAATTACTAAATTTCATGATGGTCATAAATATCCATAAAGTGATATTTGGCGGAGGACCCTTCCGTAAATTTTAACTATTGGCATGGTACAGTTTTCAATGAAATAATTTGAGCATAATACCTGGTAATGGATGATTAAAATATACTTAAAGGGGTTGTCCGGGTTCAGAGCTGAACCCGGACATACCTCCATTTTCACCCAGGCAGCCCCCCTGACTTGAGCATTGGAGCAGTTCACGGTAAATCGCGCAGGGCAAAGGCATTTTCAGGAGTTCCGATAACGTACCGGGGCTCTCTATGGGGCTGCCAGGAAGCCCGGTGACGTCACTGGCACTGATGGGAGGGTTTTAGCGCTGCCCTAGCCAGTAAAACGGCTAGGGCAGTGCTAAAGCCCGCCAATGAGAGCCGGTGACGTCACTGAACACACTGCCGGGCGGAAGCTTCCGCCCGGCAGTGTGTTATGATAAACAAAAGAGCCCGTGCCCTGCTCGACGCAGCACGAGATGCTCCAATGCTAGGCTTAGGGATGCTGCTTGGGTGAAAATAGTTCTGTTCTGAACCCGGACAACCCCTTTAAGTCTCACAAAAACAGATATTTTTGCCTTACATAGTGATAGAAAATTAACCATTTTGCTGACTTTGAAATCATGGTCACAGATATTTCAAGGGAATCTGTCAGCTCCAAAACAGCCACTGGAAACTACCCTCTTGTACTGACTAGACATGCTGCCAGCCTGGCATGTTTTATCCTGGTGAAACACATTGGCAGCACAGCGGCAGCCATGAAATATTTTCATTGCAGAATTAGGGTTTTATAAAGAGGGTAGGGATTGGATCCTGTACAGGATCAGGGGTTGCTTTTCTCAGTGCTGCAGCTCCACTACACACCTAAATTAGGGTGAGATGGGCAACATTTAGCCAGATGTGCATATGCCGTCTCCCTTGTCTCTTCTTGCTCTCCACTGAAGTCTATGGGACAGCAGCAGAGGACAGAAAGAGAGAAGGGAGACGGGGCATGCGCTATCTCCTCAAACAGCTGATAGGTGGGGGTGATGCGTGTTGGACCCCTGCCGATCGGATATTTATTCCTAAAGGATAGGTCATCAATATGAAAAAGCCCGGACAACCACTTTAACATGCAAAGCACTAGTGTGAGCAGCGAATGTGATCAGGCTCAGACTGGCCCACGGGAAAATATGTGAATCCTGAGCAAGGGTGGGCCTCCAAAACTCTTCCCCTGAAGAAGTGGCACATGGTATAGTACATTGACTGCAGTTCATATAGATTGGCAGTGTACAGGATCTTAACCAGCCTATGTCCATATAAAAAAAACTAGGGAGATAATTATTTAACAAAGTACCTAGATTATTATTATAGATGCATCAGGTGGTGGAGAAGACTTCTAGGCAGAGAGGTATGACAGCCAGTATCCTCTTTCCCCAAGGACCCACTTTCTTGAAGTCATTGCAGAGACCCCTATAATCAATCCTCTTGAGTGTTTTGCTGCTTCTGCCGTTGTGTAAGCACGTAGTTTTTGCATGTAGCTATACAGAAGGCCTCAAGAAAGAATTTTACTGGTGGGCCCCAGGCACCTCTGTCCGACACTGAATGTGATTACAATTTTCTGATATCAAGGTTGATATTTACTCTTATGGTACATTTTGAGAAGTGTAGCTCCTAGCCATTTTTTGGATGTTTTATATATACTGTATGTATTTTATTTCAATGTAAAAAAATTATAATAATTCTAGTACATCAGTTACATGCACTTTGTTTATATTAGCTTTACATAAATGTTTCACAGTAGGTCTAACCTTTATGTAACAGTCATTGTGTGAGTTCTTAATAGCATGTCATAGTCTTTTTCTCTATTAGTGACAGCTTGTCAGCTTTGTCCATGAATGTATGCAATTGTATTACATTATAAGCATAATGAATAACTTCAATGAATAGTCACAGGAAACACATAGAATATGTATTGCTCTAAATGCATACAGTACATTACTTTTTGATAAAGGTCCATTATGTATTCATTGATTAAAAAATGGAAAATAATTATTACTGTAGCATGCGATATATACTTGGTCATCTAAGCTAACTGCAGACTGAAAGGGATAGTTCAATCACAGGTGTCTGAAAGGTTTTAAAGGTAGGCGTCCTACCACAGGGAATTTCTATGACCCAGTGTAAGCTTGTTGCTCACCTCCCATGATTAGATGAAACATTGGAGATTATTATTTTTTGGCCAGTGAGTGGTATATGTAGCTGGGATAGCAGAAAGAAAGAGACTGGCACAGTGGTGACTTGAACAGCGTTCTTTACTGAAAAAATGGTAGGCAACAGAGTTCTCAAAATAGGCATCCTGCTTGATGGTTACAATTTGGTAATCACAGTCTCTGCTAATGGCAACAGTCGTGCTCTATCCATCACGTATGCTCTCTCCTCCTGTGCCTGGCATCAGATTAGTTGTGGGCTTCCATGGCCACAACAGATCTACTCTAGAGTCTTCTTAGTGGCATTAATATAGGAAGCTTGGCTGCTTGACACAGGTGAACTTAATCGGGCATTTCTACAGGTCAATGATACTCTCCACATACTGTAGCACATTCTCATCAGGCATAACCACAGGCCACATATTGTCTTGACTTGGCTGACATACAGGCTCACAGTTTCTGCACGCTCTGACTGTCCTTACCAAGCATAGTTCATAACCCAAGTATATACAAATGTTTTTTTTTTTTACTATGGCAAGATGGCTGGTTGGTTTTTCCTGACCTGTCTATTCATAGGTCCACTGAAGTTCACGGTTACAACGGCTAGGAAATGCAGATTGGCTGTAACTGCTCAACACTCCCCTTCTTCGCTGCAGATTTTGTGTCTTCTATGTCTTATCGAGTCCCTGAGGTGGTGGGCCAATTGATGAGTGCCACTCATTTCAACTTGCTAGATAACTTCCACTATCCACATGGTCCACTCTATATAGCAGCAGCTGTGTTATCTCTCTGCATAGCTTCTCTCAGCACAGTATTTCGCTGCTGTCTTACTGTGTCTTCCACATAGTCCATGGTGGTCATGAATAAGGATCAGCATTAAGGGATCCAAAACGTGTAGACATGGACTGTCTGTATGGTTTTTAATGCACTACGTACAATAAGAGTTGCCACGTTGATGAAGAAGCTGGATTAGTCTCTTTTTTCTATGATTAAGAATTTCCACGTCTGGTTCCCGACGGCAATCCATGCTTCAACAAATATTCACAGTCAGGTGAGCACACCCAACCCCTTGTTACTTATAGTTCTATCTATGACTCCATAGATACACTGCTCAAAAAAATAAAGGTAACACAAAATTAACACATCCTAGATCTGAGTTAATTAAATATTCTTCTGAAATACTTTGTTCTTTACATAGTTGTATGTGCTGACAACAAAATCACACAAAAATAAAATAATGGAAATCAAATTTTTCAACCCATGGAGGTCTGGTTTTGGAGTCACACTCAAAATTAAAGTGGAAAAACACACTACAGGCTGATCCAACTTTGATGTAATGTCCTTAAAACAAGTCAAAATGAGGCTCAGTAGTGTGTGTGGCCTCCACGTGCCTGTATGACCTCCCTACAACGCCTGTGCATGCTCCTGATGAGGTGGCGGACGGTCTCCTGAGGGATCTCCTCCCAGACCTGGACTAAAGCATCTGCCAACTCCTGGACAGTCTGTGGTGCAACGTGATGTTGGTGGATAGAGCGAGACATGATGTCCCTGATGTGCTCAATTGGATTCAGGTCTGGGGAACGGGCGGGCCAGTCCATAACATCAATGCCTTTGTCTTGCAGGAACTGCTGACACACTCCAGCCACATGAGGTCTAGCATTGTCTTGCATTAGAGGAACCCAGGGCCAACCGCACCAGCATATGGTCTCACAAGGGGTCTGAGGATCTCATCTCGGTACCTAATGGCAGTCAGGCTACCTCTGGCGTGCATATGGAGGGCTGTGCGGCCCTCCAAAGAAATGCCACCCCACACCATTACTGACCCAATGCCAAACCGGTCATGCTGGAGGATGTTGCAGGCAGCAGAACGCTCTCCACGGCGTCTCCAGACTCTGTCACGTCTGTCACATGTGCTCAGTGTGAACCTTCTTTCATCTGTGACGAGCACAGGGCGCCAGTGGCGAATTTGCCAATCTTGGTGTTCTCTGGCAAATGCCAAACGTCCTGCACAGTGTTGGGCTGTAAGCACAACCCCCACCTGTTGACGTCGGGCCCTCATATCACCCTCATGGAGTCTGTTTCTGACCATTTGAGCAGACACATGCACATTTGTGGCCTGCTGGAGGTCATTTTGCAGGGCTCTGGCAGTGCTCCTCCTGTTCCTCCTTGCACAAAGGCGGAGGTAGCGGTCCTGCTGCTGGGTTGTTGCCCTCCTATGGCCTCCTCCACGTCTCCTGATGTATTGGCCTGTCTCCTGGTAGCGCCTCCATGCTCTGGACACTACGCTGACAGACACAGCAAACCTTCTTGCCACAGCTTGCATTGATGTGCCATCCTGGATAAGCTGCACTACCTGAGCCACTTGTGTGGGTTGTAGACTCCGTCTCATGCTACTACTAGAGTGAAAGCACCGCCAGCATTCAAAAGTGACCAAAACATCAGCCAGGAAGCATAGGAACTGAGAAGTGGTCTGTGGTCACCACCTGCAGAACCACTCCTTTATTGGGGGTGTCTTGCTAATTGCCTATAATTTCCACTTGTTGTCTATCCCATTTGCACAACAGCATGTGAAATTGATTGTCACTCAGTGTTGCTTCCTAAGTGGACAGTTTGATTTCACAGAAGTGTGATTGACTTGGAGTTACATTGTGTTGTTTAAGTGTTCCCTTTATTTTTTTGAGCAGTGTATATTCTAACAAGGGGGTGGACATCGTAGTAGTGTTGAGCGCGAATATTCGAATCGTGAATTTTAATCGCTAATATCGCCACTTTGAGAATTTGCGAATTTTTGAATATAGTGCTATATATTTGTATTTGCAAATAGTGTTGAATATTATAATCGCTAATTTATCGCTAATATATTACATTGCCGATTTTCGCAATCAAGTAAACAATGACTGGAGATCACGAATTCTCGAATTTGCAAATTTATGGCGAATATTCGGCTAAAAATTCGCAAAATAACGCAAATTCGAATATTGCATATGCCGCTCACCACTACATAGGAGCACCTCTTAGGCTGATGTCTGACAATTCCCAGCATTACAGTGATCATAGCATTTACAGGGAGTGCAGAATTATTAGGCAAGTTGTATTTTTGAGGATTAATTTTATTATTGAACAACAACCATATTCTCAATGAACCCAAAAAACTCATTAATATCAAAGCTGAATATTTTTGGAAGTAGTTTTTAGTTTGTTTTTAGTTTTAGCTATTTTAGGGGGATATCTGTGTGTGCAGGTGACTATTACTGTGCATAATTATTAGGCAACTTAACAAAAAAACAAATATATACCCATTTCAATTATTTATTTTTACCAGTGAAACCAATATAACATCTCAACATTCACAAATATACATTTCTGACATTCAAAAACAAAACAAAAACAAATCAGTGACCAATATAGCCACCTTTCTTTGCAAGGACACTCAAAAGCCTGCCATCCATGGATTCTGTCAGTGTTTTGATCTGTTCACCATCAACATTGCGTGCAGCAGCAACCACAGCCTCCCAGACACTGTTCAGAGAGGTGTACTGTTTTCCCTCCTTGTAAATCTCACATTTGATGATGGACCACAGGTTCTCAATGGGGTTCAGATCAGGTGAACAAGGAGGCCATGTCATTAGATTTTCTTCTTTTATACCCTTTCTTGCCAGCCACGCTGTGGAGTACTTGGACGCGTGTGATGGAGCATTGTCCTGCATGAAAATCATGTTTTTCTTGAAGGATGCAGACTTCTTCCTGTACCACTGCTTGAAGAAGGTGTCTTCCAGAAACTGGCAGTAGGACTGGGAGTTGAGCTTGACTCCATCCTCAACCCGAAAAGGCCCCAAAAGCTCATCTTTGATGATACCAGCCCAAACCAGTACTCCACCTCCACCTTGCTGGCGTCTGAGTCGGACTGGAGCTCTCTGCCCTTTACCAATCCAGCCACGGGCCCATCCATCTGGCCCATCAAGACTCACTCTCATTTCATCAGTCCATAAAACCTTAGAAAAATCAGTCTTGAGATATTTCTTGGCCCAGTCTTGACGTTTCAGCTTGTGTGTCTTGTTCAGTGGTGGTCGTCTTTCAGCCTTTCTTACCTCGGCCATGTCTCTGAGTATTGCACACCTTGTGCTTTTGGGCACTCCAGTGATGTTGCAGCTCTGAAATATGGCCAAACTGGTGGCAAGTGGCATCTTGGCAGCTGCACGCTTGACTTTTCTCAGTTCATGGGCAGTTATTTTGCGCCTTGGTTTTTCCACACGCTTCTTGCGACCCTGTTGACTATTTTGAATGAAACGCTTGATTGTTCGATGATCACGCTTCAGAAGCTTTGCAATTTTAAGAGTGCTGCATCCCTCTGCAAGATATCTCACTATTTTTGACTTTTCTGAGCCTGTCAAGTCCTTCTTTTGACCCATTTTGCCAAAGGAAAGGAAGTTGCCTAATAATTATGCACACCTAATATAGGGTGTTGATGTCATTAGACCACACCCCTTCTCATTACAGAGATGCACATCACCTAATATGCTTAATTGGTAGTAGGCTTTCGAGCCTATACAGCTTGGAGTAAGACAACATGCATAAAGAGGATGATGTGGTCAAAATACTAATTTGCCTAATAATTCTGCACGCAGTGTAATATGCAGTGGCCATTGACATTCTGCTAAGGGTATATGACACACTCTGGCGTTTCTTTACCTGTGATGTCATCAATACCACTATACAGTTTATTCCCAACCTCAATGTACAGGATGCTTAACCAACAGTAGTGTTTACATTGCATAATTCCACAGTCTCACAGTGCCATGATGCACAGCAATAGCACATCAATCATTATGGTATATCAGACGTGACACTCAAATGCATACTATATACAATCAAGGTAGCATTTGACATAAACAGTGACAGAACAGTCCAACAGGATGGGTGGTACTACCAATATAATAGTGATAAGAAGCAAATGTACAGCGGCACTCACCCATATGCAATCAAAAGCGGCAGCTTTATTCAAACTGAAGTAAGGCAGGGGGCGGACAATTCAAGAGCACGCATGAAACAGCGGTGGCCGTTTCGCGCTACATGCGCCTCATCAAGCTGTGCGTCACAGCCTATTCACTTTGAATAAAGCTGCCGCTTTTGATTGCATATGGGTGAGTGCTGCTGTACATTTGCTTCTTATCAGTATTAGTTACACTCTACTTACTGTTCTCAGCTGCGCACCGCCGAGTGTATGCATCCTCGCCAGTAGAGTTGAGCGAACACCTGGATGTTCGGGTTCGAGAAGTTCGGCTGAACTTCCCGGAAATGTTCGGGTTCGGGATCCGAACCCGACCCGAACTTTGTCCCGAACCCGAACCCCATTGAAGTCAATGGGGACCCGAACTTTTCGGCACTAAAAAGGCTGTAAAACAGCCCAGGAAAGAGCTAGAGGGCTGCAACATGTAGGTAAATCCCCTGCAAACAAATGTGGATAGGGAAATGAATTAAAATAAAAATAAAATATATAAAAATAAACCAATATCAATTGGAGAGAGGTCCCATAGCAGAGAATCTGGCTTCACGTCAGCAGAGAATCAGTCTTCATGCCATAGCAGAGAATCTGGCTTCTCGTCACCCACCACTGTAACAGTCCATTGTCATATATTTAGGCCCCGGCAACCAGGCAGAGGAGAGAGGTCCCGTAACAGAGAATCTGGCTTCATGTCAGCACAGAATCAGTCTTCATGTCATAGCAGAGAATCAGGCTTCACGTCACCCACCACTGGAACAGGTCACTGTCACACATTTAGGCCCTGGCACCCAGACAGAGGAGAGAGGTCCCGTAACAGAGAATCTGGCTTCATGTCAGCACAGAATCAGTCTTCATGTCATAGCAGAGAATCAGGCTTCACGTCACCCACCACTGGAACAGGCCACTGTCACATATTTAGGCCCCGGCACCCAGACAGAGGAGAGAGGTCCCGTAACAGAGAATCTGGCTTCATGTCAGCACAGAATCAGTCTTCATGTCATAGCAGAGAATCAGGCTTCACGTCACCCACCAGTGGAACAGGCCACTGTCACATATTTAGGCCCAGGCACCCAGGCAGAGGAGAGAGGTCGTGTAACAGAGAATCTGGCTTCATGTCAGCACAGAATCAGTCTTCATGTCATAGCAGAGAATCAGGCTTCACGTCACCCACCACTGGAACAGGCCACTGTCACACATTTAGGCCCCGGCACCCAGACAGAGGAGAGGTTCATTCAACTTTGGGTTGCCCCGCAATATAATGGTAAAATGAAAATAAAAATAGGATTGAATGAGGAAGTCCCCTGGAGTACAATAATATATTGTTAAGGGGAGGTAGTTAATGTCTAATCTGCACAAGGGATGGACAGGTTCTGTGGGATCCATGCCTGGTTCATTTTTATGAACGTCAGCTTGTCCACATTGGCTGTAGACAGGCGGCTGCGTTTGTCTGTAATGACGCCCCCTGCCGTGCTGAATACACGTTCAGACAAAACGTTGGCCGCCGGGCAGGCCAGCACTTCCAAGGCATAAAAGGCTAGCTCTGGCCACGTGGACAATTTGGAGACCCAGAAATTGAATAGCGCCGAACCATCAGTCAGTACGTGGAGGGGTGTGCACAGGTACTGTTCCACCATGTTAGTGAAATGTTGCCTCCTGTTAACACGTTCCGTATCAGGTGGTGGTGCAGTTAGCTGTGGCGTGGTGACAAAACATTTCCACATCTCTGCCATGCTAACCCTGCCCTCAGAGGAGCTGGCCGTGACACAGCTGCGTTGGCGACCTCTTGCTCCTCCTCTGCCTTCGCCTTGGGCTTCCACTGGTTCCCCTGTGACATTTGGGAATGCTCTCAGTAGCGCGTCTACCAACGTGCGCTTGTACTCGCGCATCTTCCTATCACGCTCCAGTGTAGGAAGTAAGGTGGGCACATTGTCTTTGTACCGGGGATCCAGCAGGGTGGCAACCCAGTAGTCCGCACACGTTAAAATGTGGGCAACTCTGCTGTCGTTGCGCAGGCACTGCAGCATGTAGTCGCTCATGTGTGCCAGGCTGCCCAGAGGTAAGGACAAGCTGTCCTCTGTGGGAGGCGTATCGTCATCGTCCTGTGTTTCCCCCCAGCCACGCACCAGTGATGGGCCCGAGCTGCTTTGGGTGCCACCCCGCTGTGAACATGCTTCATCCTCATCCTCCTCCACCTCCTCCTCATCCTCGTCCTCCTCGTCCTCCAGTAGTGGGCCCTGTCTGGCCACATTTGTACCTGGCCTCTGGTGTTGCAAAAAACCTCCCTCTGAGTCACTTTGAAGAGACTGGCCTGAAAGTGCTCTTCCTCCTGGGCCACCTCCTCTTCCATCATCGCCCTAAGTGTTTTCTCAAGGAGACATAGAAGTGGTATTGTAACGCTGATAACGGCATCATCGCCACTGGCCATGTTGGTGGAGTACTCGAAACAGCGCAACAGGGCACACAGGTCTCGCATGGAGGCCCAGTCATTGGTGGTGAAGTGGTGCTGTTCCGCAGTGCGACTGACCCGTGCGTGCTGCAGCTGAAACTCCACTATGGCCTGCTGCTGCTCGCACAGTCTGTCTAGCATGTGCAAGGTGGAGTTCCACCTGGTGGGCACATCGCATATGAGGCGGTGAGCGGGAAGGCCGAAGTTACGCTGTAGCGCAGACAGGCATGCAGCAGCAGGGTGTGAACGCCGGAAGCGCGTACAGACGGCCCGCACTTTATGCAGCAGCTCTGACATGTCGGGGTAGTTGCGAATGAACTTCTGCACCACCAAATTCAGCACATGCGCCAGGCAAGGGATGTGCGTCAAACCGGCTAGTCCCAGAGCTGCAACGAGATTTCGCCCATTAACGCACACCACCAGGCCGGGCTTGAGGCTCACCGGCAGCAACCACTCGTCGGTCTGTGGTTCTATACCCCGCCACAACTCCTGTGCAGTGTGGGGCCTGTCCCCCAAACATATGAGTTTCAGAACGACCTGCTGACGTTTACCCCGGGCTGTGCTGACGTTGGTGGTGAAGGAGTGTGGCTGACTGGATGAGCAGGTGGAAGAAGAGGAGGAGGAAGCTGAGTAGGAGGAGGAGGAGACAGGAGGCAAAGAATGTTGCCCTGCGATCCTTGGCGGCGGAAGGACGTGCGCCAAACAGCTCTCCTACACTCTCTCACTACATTTACCCAGTGTGCAGTTAGGGAGATATAGCGTCCCTGGCCGTGCTTACTGGTCCACGTATCTGTGGTTAGGTGGACCTTGCCACAGATGGCGTTGCACAGTGCACACTTGATTTTATCGGACACTTGGTTGTGCAGGGAAGGCACGGCTCTCTTGGAGAAGTAGTGCCGGCTGGGAACAACATACTGTGGGACAGCAAGCGACATGAGCTGTTTGAAGCTGTCTGTCTCCACAAGCCTAAATGACAGCATTTCATAGGCCAGTAGTTTAGAAATGCTGGCATTCAGGGCCAGGGATCGAGGGTGGCTAGGTGGGAATTTACGCTTTCTCTCAAATGTTTGTGAGATGGAGAACTGAACGCTGCCGTGTGACATGGTTGAGATGCTTGGTGACGCAGGTGGTGGTGTTGGTGGTACATCCCATGTTTGCTGGGCGGCAGGTGCCAACGTTCCTCCAGAGGCGGAGGAAGAGGCCGAGGCTGCAGCAGCAGAAGAGGCCGGGGCGGCAGCAGCAGAAGAGGTAGCAGGGGGAGCCTGAGGGACTTCCTTGTTTTTAAGGTGTTTACTCCACTGCAGTTCATGCTTTGCATGCAGGTGCCTGGTCATGCAGGTTGTGCTAAGGTTCAGAATGTTAATGCCTCGCTTCAGGCTCTGATGGCACAGCGTGCAAACCACTCGGGTCTTGTCGTCAGCACATTGTTTGAAGAAGTGCCATGCCAGGGAACTCCTTGAAGCTGCCTTTGGGGTGCTCGGTCCCAGATGGCGGCGGTCAGTAGCAGGCGGAGTCTCTTGGCGGCGGGTGTTCTGATTTTGCCCACTGCTCCCTCTTTTGCTACGCTGTTGGCTCGGTCTCACCACTGCCTCTTGCTCCGAACTGTGAAAGTCAGTGGCACGACCTTCATTCCATGTGGGGTCTAGGACCTCATCGTCCCCTGCATCGTCTTCCACCCAGTCTTGATCCCTGACCTCCTGTTCAGTCTGCACACTGCAGAAAGACGCAGCAGTTGGCACCTGTGTTTCGTCATCATCAGAGACGTGTTGAGGTGGTATTCCCATGTAATCAACATCAGGAAACATAAGTGGTTGTGCGTTAGTGCATTCTATCTCTTCCACCCCTGGGGAAGGGCTAGGTGGATGCCCTTGGGAAACCCTGGCAGCAGAGTCTTCAAACAGCATAAGAGACTGCTGCATAACTTGAGGCTCAGACAGTTTCCCTGATATGCAAGGGGGTGATGTGACAGACTGATGGGCTTGGTTTTCATGCGCCATCTGTGCGCTTTCTGCAGAAGACTGGGTGGGAGATAATGTGAACGTGCTGGATCCACTGTCGGCCACCCAATTGACTAATGCCTGTACCTGCTCAGGCCTTACCATCCTTAGAACGGCATTGGGCCCCACCAAATATCCCTGTAAATTCTGGCGGCTACTGGCACCTGAGGTAGTTGGTACACTAGGACGTGTGGCTGTGGCAGAACGGCCACGTCCTCTCCCAGCACCACAGGGTCCACTAACACCACCACGACCATGTCCACGTCCGCGTCCCTTATTAGATGTTTTCCTCATTGTTCCCGTTCACCACAATTTTGAAAATGGCAAATTTGGGAATACTTTTTCAACCCAGAACAAAAACTGTGCTTTTACGGTCACTACAAATAATTTGACCAGCTAAAACAGTACTGATTTAGAGGAATATAAATGTCAGGGCTATTTTTTAGGCGCTGTGTGACAGGTATACCTTTAATCACAGAATTAGACTTGTATCTGCACTGTAGCGTGTGTGTTAAGTTTTTCAGAATGACACTATCAGCACCTTGAATCTAATATACCCTTTTTGGGATAGATTTAAAGTAGGCCTGATATAGCAGAAACTACCAATTTAGAAAATGGCAAATTTGGGAATACTTTTTCAACCCAGAACAAAAACTGTGCTTTTACGGTCACTACAAATAACTTGACCAGCTAAAACAGTACTGATTTAGAGGAATATAAATGTCAGGGCTATTTTTTAGGCGCTGGGTGACAGGCTCAACTTGCCCCTGATGTAGTATATGGCCAAAAAATAACCACACTGTTGATAGTTAAATGCACTTGGGTGACACAGGCTCAGCCTGCACCTGATGTAGTATATGGCCAAAAAATAACCACACTGTTGATGGTTAAATGCACTTGGGTGACACAGGCTCAGCCTGCACCTGATGTAGTATATGGCCAAAAAATAACCACACTGTTGATGGTTAAATGCACTTGGGTGACACAGGCTCAGCCTGCAGCTGATGTAGGATATAGCAAAAAATAACCACACTATTGATGGTTAAATGCACTTGGTGGTAGCTTGTGCTGGCGCACCACAAGCCACAAAATGGCCGCCGATCACCCCAGAAAAAAGTGATATAAAAACGCTCTGGGCAGCCTAAAAAAAGTGAGCAATTCAATATCAGCAGTTCAATGATCCACAGCTGGAAATCAATCACTGAATTAAGTCTTTTGGAGGAGTTAATCTGCCTAATCTCGCCCTAACGTCGCAGCATCAACCTCTCCCTATGCTTGAATCAGCAGAGTGACGTGCAGCGCTACGTGACCCAAGCTTATATAGAGGCTGGGTCACATGCTGCACTGGCCAATCACAGCCATGCCAATAGTAGGCAAGGCTGTGATGGCCTCTTGGGGCAAGTAGTACGACGCTTGTTGATTGGCTGCTTTGCAGCCTTTCAAAAAGCGCCAAGAAAGCGCCGAACACCGAACCCGAACCCGGACTTTTACGAAAATGTTCGGGTTCTGGTCCGTGTCACGGACACCCCAAAATTCGGTACGAACCCGAACTATACAGTTCAGGTTCGCTCATCCCTACTCGCCAGCCTTGTGATCCGCACTGACTGCTTCACGCTACTCATTGCTTGTGTGACTGTGCCGCCCCCTATCTCATTTTTGTGGACCAATATAATAGGGTCAACCTTAACCCATAGCAACTAAGTATAATTGCAAAGAATACATTTGTCTTATTAGAGAGGGCGACAGCATTTTTAGCACTCTTACAAACTGGCCATCCATGAAATTATGGAAACAGCCAGACAACTCAATTAAAGTTGATCGGTCATTAAAATATGTTGGACTATTAAATATGATATAAGAATGACAGTTCTAGTGAGTGCAGAAAATATTATTACATATATTGTGGGATTTGTTTAGTAAATCAGAAGAAAGAATACAACAAACTAATTCAGACAACCGTAGTGTTTTGCAGATCCGCAAAACACGGATGCCGGCCTGTGTGTGTTCTGCAATTTGATCTATCATTTTTTTTGCGAGGCCGTGGAACAGAACTACGGATGCAGAGAGCACGCGGTGTGCTTTCTGCATCTTTCGCAGCCCCATTGAAATGAATTGGCCCGCACCCATTCTGCAAAATTGTGGAATGGGTGCGGACCTATTTATACGGCCATGTGAATGGACCCTAAGGGCTCATTCAGATGGCGATATGTTTGGTTTCGCACCCGTTCTGCATTTTTGCGGAACGCGTGTGGCCACTTTCATTTTAATGGGACTCCAAAGGATGCAGACAGCACACTGCGTGCTGTCCATATCCTTTGTTCCGTTCCACGGCACTGCATAAAAAAGAACATGTCCCCTTCAAGTTTATGGATTCGCAAAAAACGAAATATGTACGGAACACATTCCGTATGCATTCAGTTTTTTTTTTGGGGATCCATGTCCACAAAAATGTATGGCCTGCCTCCTAAGATGTAATTTTTTAGTAATTAAAACTGTCTAGAGAAGCTAGAATTCTGGGCATTTGAGTTTTCACCTGCATGGTACTATTATGGTCTCATTTGCTGTATACAAAACAATCATTCCCTTATGTCCTACCAGCAGCACAGATGGGGTTAACTGCCCCCTGTGGACTGGTAGGACCGACGGAATTTTAATGAGCCTAAAAGAACCAATGAACAAACTCCAGCTCCCATAAAGAAAGGGGATCAACCCCCAGCCCACCGTGTTTTTTTCTGTCCTTTGGACAGGTGGACTGGCAAGGTGCTCCCCCCTCTTTGGGGGAGCAGGAGGCTGTATTTTTAATGTTTTTTTTTTTTTTCTCCCCCATTTGTCTCCTTTTTTCTTTGCTGTCTGCACTTATTGTTGTGCTCTTTTTTTCCCCCATCGGACCTACCTCTGGTCCTACGGCTTACTTGGGGGTAGTGCGGTACCATTTCTTGGTGCGGCCCTCTCATCCTTTGGCTGGCGGTGCCGCACTGTCTCCGGCGCTCCGATGCCGGCGGGGCATGGGCGCCGCCATGACCAGAGGTGACGCGCGGCCGGCGGTGACGTCACTTCCGGTTTCTCCTTTCCTGGCCGGCGGCGCTTTTTCCTGCTGCCGGCCGGAGCATTTTCACAGGGGGGCATTTCTATTATTATTATTAAATATAAATATAGAGATAATATTAGGTTATTTTAAACCTAAATTATATATAGATGGTGGGGGTGATGCCTTAGGGGGATGGATTTCAACAGGAAATCCCACCCTATGGGCGTAGTTTTTTCCTTTTTAAGCTCCCTGATCCCATCATTCTGTCTCTGGTTGCGCTGCTTTGACAAGCTAGCTCCAGAGTCCTTTTGCGCTTTGTCTGAGAATTTCTCTGTCTTTTGACTGCGATTTCTTCAGCCACTGTTTTTTTCCAGTGTTGGTGGGCATACCGCTATGTTATTTTTTACTCCCTGTTGTTGGGCTTTAGGGATGTTTTAATCTTCGTTACAGTGATGGCTTCTCCTAGAGAGTCAGGTCAGCAGCGGAAGTCGTCGGCCAAGAGGAAACACCTGGCCTGTTATGACTGCAACATGCACCTTGGACGTGGACCCCTACTCCAGGTGTGACAGTTGTCGTTCCCGCACCACCACTGAACCCACTATGCAAGATATGTACCAGTGGGCGAAGATGTATGTGGACGACTCCATCAAGGGGGTAGTGAGTTTACTGAATGAGAGGCTACCGGTTCTCTCCCAGACTTCGATGGAAGTTGCCGCCCCTGCTGACAGACCCACGCCCTTCTCAGTGGGGTCATCTTCCTCTGAGGATGAGGAATCAACTTCGTGCTTTTTCCCACACGTAAAAACGCAGAAGTTATTGAAGTCCATCAGGTCGGGGGACCATGATGTTGACACAGGGGAGTCCTCCGATCTCGCCGGTCGGACACAGCGTGTCTTCAAGGCGGATGAGACCCTTCTTTCTGTGATGCGCACAGAATGTAGGAAACCGGAAAAAGGTCCAGTCCTCACCAGAAAGATTAAATTGATGTTCCCGATGGCCTAAACCTTGGTGGAATCATGGGGTTTTTTTCCCAAGGTGGACATGGCTATAGCCAAATTGTCCAGGCGCACTCTGGTCCCTGCGGACGATGGGTCTAGTCTGCAGGACCCTCTCGATAGGAGGGCAGAGTGCACCCTGAGAAGGAGCTACTCGGCGGCCGCAGCCTCGGCACCAACGTCTATTGGGGGCTACGGAGGTCACTTCCTTTTTGCGTTCCAAGTTGAACCAGATTCAAACGGATGTCGACCAGAGTGTCTCCCGGGACGATATCCTGGTCGCATTTAAATCGGTTAATTTGGCCATGGACTTTTTATGTGACACGTCCCAGTTACAACTGAAGTTGGCAGCCAAAACAATGGCCCTAGTGTCGGCTCCCCGAAGACCTTTATGGCTGAAACCCTGGAATGCGGATAACGCTTCTAAATACAATTTGAGTAGGCTCCCCTTCGAGCCGGACCGCCTGTTCGGTTCGGAATTAGACAAGACAAAACCCTCCTGACTATGGGCCTCTCAGAGGCTCTTGGTTAAACCCTGCTGCCCCTGTCATTACGCCTCTGGATTTTCCCGTACCCCTCCCCCAGCTTCCCATGGGGGGACGTCTTTCCCACTTCAAACATGTATGGTCCCAGGAAATTTCAGACTCCTGGGTTCAAAGCATAGTTTCTGCCGGTTATCTAATAGATCTCGTTTCTCTCCCCCCAGAAAGATTCATCGCTACTCGAAGTTTTCTGCCTGCCAAACAGAAGATCCTAGAGTCCTATATTCAGGACTACATTTCCAAGGGAGCCCTGGAGGAGGTACCGGCAGGGGAGAGCAGTCTAGGGATTTATTCTCCAGTATTCCTGGTGCCCAAGAAAACAGGAGATCTCTGGATGATCATAGATTTGAGATTTCTCAATCGATTCGTAAGGAAAACCAGGTTCCGGATGGAAACCATAAGGTCAGTCAGCCACATCCTCAACCCTGGAGACGTGATGGCTACTCTGGACCTCAAGGATACTTACCTCCACATCCCGATCCACCCCTCCTCTTGGAAATTTCTCAGGATCGCGGTCCAGATTTCAGGAGTGCGCAGGCATTTTCAGTTTGAAACCCTCCCTTTTGGAATCTCATCTGCCCCTCTTATCTTCACCAAGGTGGTAGTGTCGGTGATGGCAGCTCTGAAACTTCAGGGACTGACCATTGTTCCCTACTTGGACGATTGGTTTCTTCTAGCCTCTTCAGTTCCAATACTTACCCATCATCTTCATGTCGCAATTTCCTTTCTGCTCTGCCTAGGCTGGATCATCAACTGGCAGAAGTCGAATGTGAGCCCATCGACTTCAATCCATTATTTAGGATTCGTGGTCGACTCTCTGGAGATGTCCCTCCAGTTGACGCCAGAAAGAAGGGCGTAGATTCAGGACCTGGCAAGGATTCTTTCTGTCCCACGTCGAGTCTCCATCCGGACTCTCATGAAGATGCTGGGGCTCATGTCAGCGGCTGCGGATGCAGTCCCTTGGGCCTTATGGCACCTCCGTCCTCTTCAATTGGAGGTCTTAGACAAATGGAACGGCAGCCCTGCGGGGCTAGATTCCCTGTGCTCCCTATCCAACCAAATCTGGAATTCCCTCAGATGGTGGTTCCATCTGCCAGCGGGAAAGTCTATGACCCAACCAGATTGGCTCATATTGACAACAGACGCGTCCCTTGTAGGCTGGGGCGCCCATTTAGACGGATCCCCAGTTCGGGGATCTTGGTCTCCTCAGGAGCGGCATCTTTCTTCGAATGTCCGCGAGATGCGCGCTATCCGGCTAGCCCTCCTCCACTTTGCCCCTCAGATCCGGGGCAAGGCAGTGAAAGTCCAGTCAGACAACATGACTGCGGTGATTTATATAAACAAGCAGGGAGTCACAAGATCCTTACCCCTTCTTTCAGAGATCGGGGTAATTCTGCGGTGGCAGAGCTGAACCTATACCATATCTCCAGAAGGATATAGATACTCTAGAGAGAGTTCAGAGAAGAGCTACTAAACTAGTACATGGATTGCAGGATAAAACTTACCAGGAAAGGTTAAAGGACCTTAATATGTATAGCTTGGAAGAAAGAAGAGACAGAGGGGATATGATAGAAACTTTTAAATACATAAAGGGAATCAACTCGGTAAAGGAAGAGAGCATATTTAAAAGAAGAAAAACTACCACAAGAGGACACAGTTTTAAATTAGAGGGGCAAAGGTTTAAAAGTAATATAAGGAAGTATTACTTTACTGAGAGAGTAGTGGATGCATGGAATAGCCTTCCTGCAGAAGTGGTAGCTGCAAATACAGTGAAGGGGTTTAAGCATGCATGGGATAGGCATAAGGCCATCCTTCATATAAGATAGGGCCGGGGGCTATCCATAGTATTCAGTATATTGGGCAGACTAGATGGGCCAAATGGTTCTTATCTGCCGACACATTCTATGTTTCTATGTTTCTATGTTTCTATCTATCTGCCACTCACATCCGAGGCTCCCTCAACATCATTGCGGGTCGCCTAAGTCGCGGCTTACCGACCATGGAGTGGTCACTACATCCGGAGATCTTCAGGCAGTTAGTCCACAGATGGGGCATGCCAGAGGTGGATCTCATGGCAACCAGGTTCAACGCCAAGGTGCAGAGGTTCTTTTCCCTATACAGGGAGGACAACCCCCTGGCGATAGACGCTCTGATGATACCATGGAGGTTCAGGCTGGCTTACATCTTCCCTACTTTTTCCATGATACCGAGGGTATTGATGAAAATCCATCAGGATCAGGCCTCGGTAATAGCCAGCATACCATTTTGGCCCAGGAGATCCTGGTTTACCCAGCTCATTCAGATAAGTCGGGGACAATATTGGAGACTCCCCCCGGAGCAGACCCTGGTGTCGTGGGACACTCATCTCTGCCCAGATCTGCACAGATTCAACCTGACAGCCTGGAGGTTGATCAGTCCCTTCCCAGAGTGGGAGGGCTCTCTGAGTCGGTCCTGAGAACCCTGTCGCATTCCAGAGCAGAATCTACGAAGAAGGCCTACTCCCGGATTATGAGGATCTTCACGTCATGGTGTAGTTCCAACCAGGTGGCGTCTGCAGATCCGCCCCTTCCTGCGATATTACAGTTCCTTCAGGATGGACTAGATAAAGGTCTCTCCCCATCTACCCTGAAGGTTCAAGTCTTTGCCATCTCGGCCTGTCTCAACAGACCATACTCTCGGGACCCGCTCATCAAACGCTTCCTTAAGGGAGCTGAAAGATTGAAGCCTGCAATACTAAAACCCGTTCCCCAATGGGACCTATCAGTAGTTCTCAAGGGGTTAGCATCTCCCCCCTTTGAACCTTTGGAGGAGGCAAACTTTAAATTCTTAACTCTTAAAGGGGTCTTTCTTCTGGCTATAACCTCAGCCAAGAGAATCTCTGAGCTGCAAGCTTTTTCTGCAATGCATCCATATATCATTTTTTTACAGGACAGAGTCCTTCTGAAATTTCTACCTTATTTTAGACCTAAGGTTCCAACTTTTCAAAATATTAACCAGGTAATCTCCCTACCTGTGTTATTCTCCGCCTCCTCCTCTGATGCTCCGGTTAGACATCCACTGGACATCTCGAGATGCCTCCAGGTCTACTGTATGTGGATAGATCCAGGGAGTTCAGGATAGATGAGAACCTCTTCATCCTGTTTGCCGGTAAGTCTAAAGGCCGTAAAGCATCTAAAGCTACTATTAGTCGCTGGGTCAGGGAAGCCATCAGGGAGGCTTTTATGTCCCAATCTTTAGATCCTCCGAAGTTTGTGAGGGCCCATTCTACTAGGGCCGTTGCAACGTCTGTTGCGGAGAGAAGCCTTCTCCCCTTAGAGTTGATCTGTAAGGCGGCTTCCTGGAGCTCTGAATCAACTTTCATCTCTCATTATAGAATAGATGCTAAGGTAGCAGAGTTTTCAGCCTTCGGGCAGACAGTTCTTACTTCTGCCAGGCATGAGGACCCTCCCTAGGGGATTCTTCTTGCTATCTCCCCATCTGTGCTGCTGGTAGGACGTAAGGGAATCGTTAATTTCTAACGATAATTTGTTTTCCCTTAGTCCTAACAGCCGCACACAAGTTTTCCCACCATAAGTACATTCTTGTTATAGACAAGGTGGGCTGGGGGGTGATCCCCTCCCTTTATGGGAGCTGGAGTTTGTTCATTGGTTCTTTTGGGCTCATTAAAATTCCGCCGGTCCTACCAGTCCACAGGGGGCATTTAACCCCATCTGTGCTGCTGTTAGGACATAAGGGAAAACAAATTATCGTTAGGAATTAACGATTTTAATACAAGCCTGGACTGGAGATGTGTGATTCGCACAGTGGACTCTACCATGCTTAAATCTGAAAGGAACGGGCAAACTATCAGTATTTTGTGGAAGCAGTTATATCAATCCGCTTAATCAGTGTTTTGTGGAAGCAGGTGTATCGCAGCCCTAAATAAATATTTGGTGGAAGCAGGTATATCGCACCCCTCAATCAGTATTTTGTGGAAGCAGGTGTATCGCAGGCCTCAATCAATATTTGGTGGAAGCAGATATATCATTCCCCTTGTTCAGTATTTTGTGGAAGCAGGTGTATCGCAGGCCTCAATCAATATTTGGTGGAAGCAGGTATATCGCACCCCTCAATCAGTATTTTGTGGAAGCAGGTGTACCGCAGGCCTCAATCACTATTTGGTGGAAGCTGATATATCATACCCCTTAAAGGGAGGGAACCTGTCACCAGGATTTTGGGTATAGAGCTGAGGACATGGGTTGCTAGATGGCCGCTAGCACATCCGCAATACCCAGTCCCCATAGCTCTGTGTGCTTTTATTGTGTAAAAAAACCGATTTGATGAATATGCAAATTAACCTGAGATGAGTCAGAGCTTGAAAATATGACTCTTCTCTGGTCACACAAGTAAGATATGACTCTTTTATGTTAATTTGCATAAGTATCAAATCGGGTTTTTTACACAATAAAAGCACAGAGAGCTATGGGGACTGGATATTGCGGATGTGCTAGCGGCCATCTAGCAACCTATGTCCTCAGCTCTATACCCAAAATCCCGGTGATAGGTTCCCTTTAATCAGTATTTTGTGGAAGCAGGTGTATCGCAGGCCTCAATCAATATTTGGGGGAAGCAGGTATATCAATCCACTTGTTCAGTATTTTGTGGAAGCAGGTATATCGCAGGCCTCAATCTATAATTCGTGGAAGCAGGTATATCGAACCCCTTATTCAGTATTTTGTGGAAACAGGTATATCACACCCCATAATCAGTATTTTATGGAAGCAGGGATATCAAACCCCTTAATCAGTATTTTGTGGAAGCAGGTGTATCGCAGGCCTCAATCAATATTTGGTGGAAGCAGTTATATCTATCCGCTTAATCAGTATTTTGTGGAAGCAGGTGTATCGCAGGGCTCAATCAATATTTGGTGGAAGCAGGTATATCGCACCCCTCAATCAGTATTTTGTGGAAGCAGGTTTACCGCAGGCCTCAATCACTATTTGGTGGAAGCTGTTATATCAATCCCCTTGTTCAGTATTTTGTGGAAGCAGGTGTATCGCAGGCCTCAATCAATATTTGGGGGAAGCAGGTACAGTACAGACCAAAAGTTTGGACACACCTTCTCATTCAAAGAGTTTTCTTTTTTTTTCATGACTATGAAGGCATCAAAACTATGAATTAACACATGTGGAATTATATACATAACAAACAAGTGTGAAACAACTGAAAATATGTCATATTCTAGGTTCTTCAAAGTAGCCACCTTTTGCTTTGATTACTGCTTTGCACACTCTTGGCATTCTCTTGATGAGCTTCAAGAGGTAGTCCCCTGAAATGGTCTTCCAACAGTCTTGAAGGAGTTCCCAGAGATGCTTAGCACTTGTTGGCCCTTTTGCCTTCACTCTGCGGTCCAGCTCACCCCAAACCATCTCGATTGGGTTCAGGTCCGGTGACTGTAAAGGCCAGGTCATCTGGCGCAGCACCCCATCACTCTCCTTCATGGTCAAATAGCCCTTACTTTCAAAGTTTTCCCGATTTTTCAAGTAATTATGGCCATTCGTTTTTCTTTACTTAGCTGCTTTTTTCTTGCCATAATACAAATTCTAACAGTCTATTCAGTAGGACTATCAGCTGTGTATCCACCTGACTTCTCCTCAATGCAACTGATGGTCCCAACCCCATTTATAAGGCAAGAAATCCCACTTATTAAACCTGACAGGGCACACCTGTGAAGTGAAAACCATTTCAGGGGACTACCTCTTGAAGCTCATCAAGAGAATGCCAAGAGTGTGCAAAGCAGTAATCAAAGCAAAAGGTGGCTACTTTGAAGAACCTAGAATATGACATATTTTCAGTTGTTTCACACTTGTTTGTTATGTATATAATTCCACATGTGTTAATTCATAGTTTTGATGCCTTCAGTGTGAATCTACAATTTTCATAGTCATGAAAATAAAGAAAACTCTTTGAATGAGAAGCTGTGTCCAAACTTTTGGTCTGTACTGTATATCAAACCCCTTATTCAGTATTTTGCGGAAGCAGGAATATCGCACCCCTCAATCAGTATTTTGTGGAAGCAGGTATATCAAACCCCTTAATCAGTATTTTTGTGGAAGCAGGTATATTGCACACCTCAATCAGTATTTTGTGGAAACAGGTATATAAAAACCACTTAATCAGTTTTTTGTGGAAGCAGGTACAGTCAGGTCCATAAATATTTGGACATCGACACAATTCTAACATTTTTGGCTCTATACACTGCGTGCAGAATTATTAGGCAAATGAGTATTTTGACCACATCATCCTCTTTATGCATGTTGTCTTACTCCAAGCTGTATAGGCTCGAAAGCCTACTACCAATTAAGCATATTAGGTGATGTGCATCTCTGTAATGAGAAGGGGTGTGGTCTAATTACATCAACACCCTATATTAGGTGTGCATAATTATTAGGCAACTTCCTTTCCTTCGGCAAAATGGGTCAAAAGAAGGACTTGACAGGCCCAGAAAAGTCAAAAATAGTGAGATATCTTGCAGAGGGATGCAGCACTCTTAAAATTTCAAAGCTTCTGAAGCGTGATCATCGAACAATCAAGCGTTTCATTCAAAATAGTCAACAGGGTCGCAAGAAGCGTGTGGAAAAACCAAGGCGCAAAATAACTGCCCATGAACTGAGAAAAGTCAAGTGTGCAGCTGCCAAGATGCCACTTGCCACCAGTTTGGCCATATTTCAGAGCTGCAACATCACTGGAGTGCCCAAAAGCACAAGGTGTGCAATACTCAGAGACATGGCCAAGGTAAGAAAGGCTGAAAGACGACCACCACTGAACAAGACACACAAGCTGAAACGTCAAGACTGGGCCAAGAAATATCTCAAGACTGATTTTTCTAAGGTTTTATGGACTGATGAAATGAGAGTGAGTCTTGATGGGCCAGATGGATGGGCCCGTGGCTGGATTGGTAAAGGGCAGAGAGCTCCAGTCCGACTCAGACGCCAGCAAGGTGGAGGTGGAGTACTGGTTTGGGCTGGTATCATCAAAGATGAGCTTGTGGGGCCTTTTCGGGTTGAGGATGGAGTCAAGCTCAACTTCCAGTCCTACTGCCAGTTTCTGGAAGACACCTTCTTCAAGCAGTGGTACAGGAAGAAGTCTGCATCCTTCAAGAAAAACATGATTTTCATGCAGGACAATGCTCCATCACACGCGTCCAAGTACTCCACAGCGTGGCTGGCAAGAAAGGGTATAAAAGAAGAAAATCTAATGACATGGCCTCCTTGTTCACCTGATCTGAACCCCATTGAGAACCTGTGGTCCATCATCAAATGTGAGATTTACAAGGAGGGAAAACAGTACACCTCTCTGAACAGTGTCTGGGAGGCTGTGGTTGCTGCTGCACGCAATGTTGATGGTGAACAGATCAAAACACTGACAGAATCCATAGATGGCAGGCTTTTGAGTGTCCTTGCAAAGAAAGGTGGCTATATTGGTCACTGATTTGTTTTTGTTTTGTTTTTGAATGTCAGAAATGTATATTTGTGAATGTTGAGATGTTATATTGGTTTCACTGGTAAAAATAAATAATTGAAATGGGTATATATTTGTTTTTTGTCAAGTTGCCTAATAATTATGCACAGTAATAGTCACCTGCACACACAGATATCCCCCTAAAATAGCTAAAACTAAAAACAAACTAAAAACTACTTCCAAAAATATTCAGCTTTGATATTAATGAGTTTTTTGGGTTCATTGAGAACATGGTTGTTGTTCAGTAATAAAATTAATCCTCAAAAATACAACTTGCCTAATAATTCTGCACTCCCTGTACACCACCACAATAGATTTGAAATGAAACAAACAAGATGTGCTTTAACTGCAGACTGTCAGGTTTAATTTGAAGGTATTTACATCCAAATCAGGTGAACGGTGTAGGAATTACAACAGTTTGCATATGTGCCTCCAACTTGTTAAGGAACCAAAAGTAATGGGACAGAATAATAATCATAAATCAAACTTTCACTTTTTAATACTTGGCTGTAAATCCTTTGCAGTCAATTACAGCCTGAAGTCTGGAACGCATAGACATCACCAGACGCTGGGTTTCATCCCTGGTGATGCTCTGCCAGGCCTCTACTGCAACTGTCTTCAGTTCCTGCTTGTTCTTGGGGCATTTTCCCTTCAGTTTTGTCTTCAGCAGGTGAAATGCATGCTGAATCGGATTCAGGTCAGGTGATTGACTTGGCATTGCATAACATTACACTTCTTTCCCTTAAAAAACTCTTTGGTTACTTTTGCAGTATGCTTTGGGTCATTGTCCATCTGCACTGTGAAGCGCCGTCCAATGAGTTCTGAAGCATTTGGCTGAATATGAGCAGATAATATTGCCCGAAACACTTCAGAATTAATCCTGCTGCTTTTGTCAGCAGTCACATCATCAATACAAGAGAACCAGTTCCATTGGCAGCAATACATGCCCACGCCATGACACTATCACCACCATGCTTCACTGATGAGGTGGTATGCTTAGGATCATGAGCAGTTCCTTCCCTTCTCCATACTCTTCTCTTCCCATCACTCTGGTACAAGTTGATCTTGGTCTCATCTGTCCATAGGATGCTGTTCCAGAACTGTGAAGGCTTTTTTAGATGTCGTTTGGCAAACAAAATCTGGCCTTCCTGTTTTTGAGGCTCACTAATGGTTTACATCTTGTGGTGAACCCTGTGTATTCACTCTGGTGAAGTCTTCTCTTGATTGTTGACTTTGACACACATACATCTACCTCCTGGTGAGTGTTCTTGATCTGGCCAACTGTTGTGAAGGGTGTTTTCTTCACCAGGGAAAGAATTCTTCGGTCATCCACCACAGTTGTTTTCCGTTGTCTTCCGGGTTTTTTGGTGTTGCTGAGCTTACCGATGCGTTCCTTCTTTTTAAGAATGTTCCAAACAGTTGTTTTGGCCACGCCAAATAATTTTGCTATCTCTCTGATGGGTTTGTTTAGTTTTTTCAGCCTAATGATGGCTTGCTTCACTGATAGTGACAGCTCTTTGGATCTCATCTTGAGAGTTGACAGCAACAGATTGTAACAGGGTTGATGTTCCTGGAGGGAAACGCCAAATGGAAAAGGATTTAGGAAAACTAGAAGAATGGTCAGAACTCTGGAAACTCAAATTTAATGTGGATAAGTGCAAGATAATGCACCTGGGGCGTAAAAACCCAAGGGCAGAATATAGAATATTTGACACAGTCCTGACCTCAGTATCTGAGGAAAGGGATTTAGGAGTAATTATTTCAGAAGACTTAAAGGTGGGAAGACAATGTAATAGAGCAGCACGAAATGCCAGCAGAATGCTTGGATGTATAGGGAGAGGTATAAGCAGTAGAAAGAGTGAAGTGCTTATGCCGCTGTACAGAGCACTGGTGAGACCTCACTTGGAGTATTGTGTGCAGTACTGGAGGCCATATCTCCAGAAGGATATAGATACTCTAGAGAGAGTTCAGAGAAGAGCTACTAAACTAGTACATGGATTGCAGGATAAAACTTACCAGGAAAGGTTAAAGGACCTTAATATGTATAGCTTGGAAGAAAGAAGAGACAGAGGGGATATGATAGAAACTTTTAAATACATAAAGGGAATCAACTCGGTAAAGGAAGAGAGCATATTTAAAAGAAGAAAAACTACCACAAGAGGACACAGTTTTAAATTAGAGGGGCAAAGGTTTAAAAGTAATATAAGGAAGTATTACTTTACTGAGAGAGTAGTGGATGCATGGAATAGCCTTCCTGCAGAAGTGGTAGCTGCAAATACAGTGAAGGGGTTTAAGCATGCATGGGATAGGCATAAGGCCATCCTTCATATAAGATAGGGCCGGGGGCTATCCATAGTATTCAGTATATTGGGCAGACTAGATGGGCCAAATGGTTCTTATCTGCCGACACATTCTATGTTTCTTTGTTTCTATTCCAAATGAAAATAGCACACTTGAAATGAACTCTGGACCTTTTATCTGCTCATTGTAATTGGGATAATGAGGGAATAACACACACCTGGCCATGGAACAGCTGAGAAGTCAATTGTCCCATTACTTTTGGTTCCTTAACAAGTGGAAGGCACATATGCAAACTGTTGTAATTCCTACACCGTTCACCTGATTTGGATGTAAAAACCCTCAAATTAAAGCTGACAGTCTGCAGTTAAAGCACATCTTGTTCGTTTCATTTCAAATTCATTGTGGTGGTGTATAGAGCCAAAAATTTTAGAATTGTGTTGATGTCCCAATATTTATGGACCTAACTGTATATCGCACCCCTCAATCTGTATTTTGTAGAAGCAGGTATATAGAACCCCTTAATTAATATTTGGTGGAAGCAGGTATATTGCACCCCTCAATTAGTAATTTGTGGAAGCAGGTATATCGCAGGCCTCCATCAATACTTGGCGGAAGCAGGTATATCGCACCCTTTAATAACCACTTCAGCCCCCCTAGCTTAAACACCCTTAAAGACCAGGCCACTTTTTACACTTCTGCACTACACTACTTTCACCGTTTATTGCTCGGTCATGCAACTTACCACCCAAAATGAATTTTACCTCCTTTTCTTCTCACTAATAGAGCTTTCATTTGGTGGTATTTCATTGCTGCTGACATTTTTACTTTTTTTGTTATTAATCGAAATTTAAAGATTTTTTTGCAAAAAAATGACATTTTTCACTTTCAGTTGTAAAATTTTGCAAAAAAAACGACATCCATATATAAATTTTTCTCTAAATTTATTGTTCTACATGTCTTTGATAAAAAAAAATATGTTTGGGTAAAAAAAAATGGTTTGGGTAAAAGTTATAGCGTTTACAAACTATGGTACAAAAATGTGAATTTCCGCTTTTTGAAGCAGCTCTGACTTTCTGAGCACCTGTCATGTTTCCTGAGGTTCTACAATGCCCAGACAGTAGAAAACCCGCACAAATGACCCCATTTCGGAAAGTAGACACCCTAAGGTATTCGATGATGGGCATAGTGAGTTCATAGAACTTTTTATTTTTTGTCACAAGTTAGCGGAAAATGATGATTTTTATTTTTATTTTTTCTTACAAAGTCTCATATTCCACTAACTTGTGACAAAAAATAAAAACTTCCATGAACTCACTATGCCCATCACGAAATACCTTGTGGTGTCTTTCCAAAATGGGGTCACTTGTGGGGTAGTTATACTGCCCTGTCATTTTAGGGGCCCAAATGCGTGCAAAGTAGTTTGAAATCAAAATCTGTAAAAAATGGCCGGTGAGTACGGCAATACCACATGTGTGACACTTTTTTGCAGCCTAGGTGGGCAAAGGGGTCCACATTCCAAAGAGCACCTTTCGGATTTCACCGGAAATTTTTTACAGATTTTGATTTCAAACCACTTCTCACGCATTCGGGCCCCTAAAATGCCAGGGCAGTATAACTACCCCACAAGTGACCCCATTTTGGAAAGAAGACACCCCCAGGTATTTCGTGATGGGCATAGTGAGTTCATGGAAGTTTTTATTTTTTGTCACAAGTTAGTGGAATATGAGACTTTGTAAGAAAAAAAAAGAAAAAAGAAAAATCATCATTTTCCGCTAACTTGTGACAAAAAATAAAAAAAATCTAGGAACTCGCCATGCCCCTCACGGAATACCTTGGGGTGTCTTCTTTCCAAAATGGGGTCGCTTGTGGGGTAGTTATACTGCCCTGGCATTCTAGGGGCCCTAATGTGTGGTAAGTAGGTAAATGACCTGTGAAATCCTAAAGGTGCTCTTTGGAATGTGGGCCCCTTTGCCCACCTAGGCTGCAAAAAAGTGTCACACATGTGGTATCGCCGTATTCAGGAGAAGTTGGGCAATGTGTTTTGGGGTGTCTTTTTACATATACTCATGCTGGGTGAGAGAAATATCTCGGCAAAAGACAACTTTTCCCATTTTTTATACAAAGTTGGCATTTGACCAAGATATTTATCTCACCCAGCATGGGTATATGTAAAATGACACTCCAAAACACATTGCCCAACTTCTCCTGAGTACGGCGATACCAGATGTGTGACACTTTTTTGCAGCCTAGGTGGGCAATGGGGCCCACATTCCTTTTATGAGGGCATTTTTAGACATTTGGATCCCAGACTTCTTCTCACGCTTTAGGGCCCCTAAAATGCCAGGGCAGTATAAATACCCCACATGTGACCCCATTTGGAAATATAAATGTCTAAAAAAATTTACGCATTTGGATTCCGTGAGGGCTATGGTGAGTTCATGTGAGATTTTATTTTTTGACACAAGTTAGTGGAATATGAGACTTTGTAAGAAAAAAATAAATAATCCGCTAACTTGGGCCAAAATAATGTCTGAATGGAGCCCTACAGGGGGGTGATCAATGACAGGGGGGTGATCAATGACAGGGGGGTGATCAGGGAGTCTATATGGGGTGATCACCCCCTATAAGGCTCCATTCAGATGTCCATATGTGTTTTGCGGATCCGATCCATGTATCCGTGGATCCGTAAAAAACATACGGACATCTGAATGGAGCCTTACAGGGGGGTGATCAATGACAGGGGGGTGATTAGGGAGTCTATATGGGGTGATCACCCCCCTGTCATTGATCACCCCCCTATAAGGCTCTATTCAGATGTCCGTATGTGTTTTGCGGATCCGATCCACGTATCCGTGGATCCGTAAAAAAACATACGGACATCTGAATGCAGCCTTACAAGGGGGTGATCAATGACAGGGGGGTGATCAGGGAGTCTATATGGGGTGATCACCCCCAGTCATTCATCACCCCCCTGTAAGGCTCCATTCAGACGTCCGTATGTGTTTTGCGGATCCGATCCATGTATCAGTGGATCCGTAAAAATCATATGGACGTCTGAATGGAGCCTTACAAGGGGGTGATCAATGACAGGGGGGTGATCAGGGAGTCTGTATGGGGTGATCAGGGGTTAATAAGGGGTTAATAAGTGACAGGGGTGGTGTAGTGTAGTGGTGTTTGGTGCTACATATTACTGAGCTGCCTGTGTCCTCTGGTGGTCGATCCAAACAGAAGGGACCACCAGAGGACCAGGTAGCAGGTATATTAGACGCTGTTATCAAAACAGCATCTAAAATACCTGTTAGGGGTTAAAAAATCGCATCTCCAGCCTGCCAGCGAACGATCGCCGCCAGCAGGTTGGAGATCCACTCGCTTACCTTCCGATCCTGTGAACGCGCGTGCCTGTGTGCGCGTGTTCACAGGAAATCTCGCGTCTCGCGAGATGACGCATATATGCGTGACTCTGCGCAGGGCTGCCGCCTCCGGAACGTGATCCTGCGTTAGGCGGTTAATTAATATTTTGTGGACGCAGGTATATCAAACCCCTTAATCAGTATTTTGTGGAAGCCGGTATATTGCACACCTCTATAAGTTTTTTTGGGGGGGAACAGGTATATCACACCCGTTGCAAATAGTTGTTCTAATAGCTCTTGTCCCTCTATATACCTGTGGTATTGCAGCAGAACCGCATACAACTGCTACACAATACAAATGCACTATATACTTTCTATGTTAGAAAGTATATTATAGGTATATCACACCCATCAATCACTTTTTGGGCCAACAGGTATATCACACCAGTTGCAATTAGTTATTCCAATAGCGTTTGTACCTCTATATAGCTGCGGTATCACAACAGAACCGCACACAACTGCTGCACAATACAAATGCCCTATAATATACTTTCTATGTTAGAAGGTATTTTATAAGTATATGACACCCCTCAGTATATCACACCTATCGATAGCACACATATACCAGTCCTTTCAAAAAAAAAAATTTGCCCTATTTGCTAGCCTTTGGTGTCCCTAACAGTCTGTTTCTGCTTCACAAAGCAACCTCTCCCTACACTGGCAAAACACAGAATGTAAAATAGCTGCCAGATCGGGTTCTGTTATAGGGTGGGGGTGTGTCCATGTGCTGAAACATCTCAATTGGCTGTCCTCAATCTGACCCATGACATACCTTATGTGTGTGTCATGGGTCAGAGTTTGGCGCAATGGAAAATAATATGGCGCCGGCAGACATCGCCATATGTTCACATGTTCGGCGAATCACGAACGCGCAAAGTTTGCCGCGAAACAACCGCTAGGCAAACCGCAAGGCCATCTCTACCTGTTTCCACTAAACATTGATTGAGGCCTACGCCATACCTGCTTCCACAAAATACTGATTAAGGGGTTTGATAGACCTGTTTCCACAAAATATTGATTGAGGCCTGCGATATACCTGCTTCCACAAAATACTGATTAAGGGGTTCGATATACCTGTGTCTACCAAATATTGATTGAGGCTTGCAATATACCTGCTTTCACAAATAGTGCTCTTCTCTATGGACTTAGGCACAGAGTCATTTTGAAAATGACAGGCAGAGGAAGAGGCAGGCCGTTCCGCAAGGGTCGTGAGGGTCGGGGAAGTGCACCAAGTGCCAAAATGGGAAGTTTGGTGATGGCGCATGCGATTACTTCAAAGAGCACACCAGAATTGGTTGAGTGGCTTACTCACCCTTCCGCTTCTGCACCCTGCTCATCCTCTGTATCTGCACCCTCCTTACTCTCTGCTGTATGCACCCCAAATACACCCCCACCACCAACATAGCCCCTCCACTCATGTCAGAGGAATTATTTTCCCATCCATTCCCAGACCTTAACGATGCGCTGCCATTCTTGACATCGGAAGAGGAGGTAGGAACGGCCGCCATACAGTGGTCTGACGACAGTACCCAGATCAGCCTAAGGAGGGAGGTCCCCGCTGTTGCTGCCTACTCCGAGATTTCAAATGTCAGTGGTGGTGAAGGTGTTGATGATGACGTGTCAATGGACGTCACGTGGGTGCCTACAAGAGAGGAAGAGGAGGGGAGTTCATAGCGAGAGACGGAGCAGCAGAGAGGGAGGAGAATGAGTAGAAGCAGGCAGAGCTAGCAGGGCACAGTAGGCAAAAAGTAGACTGCAAATGTATCTAGAGTGAACCATCCACCATGCACGGTCACTTCTGGTGCTCCCAGGACGATGGCACATGGCTCCGCAGTGTGGGATTTTTTAACGTGTCAGCTGCAGCCTGTGCTGTCAATGCATAAGTCATGGTAAGCCCAACACTCACCTAGGGATGACCGCCTTAAGAAGGCAACTGGCCTCCCATCACCGAGCCCAGTGGGAACAACGCCGTCAGAACCCACAAAGCCACACTACCCGCGCTCCACTTCCTGCCTCTTCTCCTTCTTCTCTTTCCTCCTATTTGTCCTCCACTCCAACGTCCACCGTGCCATTGTCACGTTCATTTGGCAGAAAGCAGGCTTCCGTGGCCCAAATGTTCGAGCGTAAAAAGTTAATGATGCCGGATAACCCTCTTGCCCAACGGCTGACCGCTGACTTGTAGGAACTGCTAGCCCGCCAACTACTTCCATATAAACTGGCAGACTCGGAGGCCTTTAGAAAATTTGTGGCCATTTGCACATCACAGTGGAAGGTCCCCGGAAGGAAATATTTCTCCCAGAGGGGCATCCCAGAGCTATATGGCCATGTTCAGCGGCAAGTTAATATATTTCTGGCACACACTGTCTGTGCCAAGATACATCTGACCACAAACACATGGTCTAGCAAACACGGGCAGGGAAGGTACATAACTTTTACTGCCCACTGGGTGAACCTTCTGACAGCCGTCAAGCATGTAACCCGTGGCTCCCGTGTGGATTTGGTGTTACCTCCAAGGATTGCATGCAGGCCTGCCTCTTCTTCTCCTCCTTCCACTCCATCCTCCTTCTCCTCCTCGGCTGACTCCTCCTTTTCCACTGCTACTGCCTCTTCCACTGCGCCTCCCAAGCTCCCCAGAACCTATTCGACGTCACAGGTGAGACGTTTCCATGTTGTGCTGGGGCTGTTGTGCCTTTAAGCCAAGAGCCACATTGGTCATGCACTGCTTTCAGCTCTGAGGTCACAGGCCGATCAGTGGCTAACCTCGCTCAATTTGACAGTTGGTAAAGTGGTGTGCAACAATGGTGCCAATCTGCTGAGCGTGCTGAAACAGGGCAAAATGACACATGTGCCGTCCATGGCACACTTCCTGAACTTAGTTGTGCAGTGATTCATTGCCAAATACCCTGGGGGCCAGAATTTCTTGCGGCAGCCCAGGAAAATCTCTGGCCATTTTAGAAGATCTTACATGGCCATGGCTCGCCTTGCTGATGTTCAGCGGCGACACTACTTGCCCATCAGACGTCTGATTTGTGACAGCCCTACGTGCTGGACCTTGTATATGCTTGATAGGCTGCTCCAGCAGCAATGTGCCGTTAACGACTACCTATACGAACTCTGCAGCAGGATAGGTTCTGGGGAGCTTGGTTTCTTTTCACCGCGCCAGTGGCTGCTCATGCGCGACGCATGCAGACTTCTGTGGCCATTTGATGAGATCACCAAACTGGTCAGTCGCAGCCAGGGCACCATCAGGGACATCGTACCTTACGCCTTCTTTCTGGAGCGTGCATTGCATCATGTCATTGATCAAGCCGTCGAGGAGCAGGAGCTGGATGATGAAGAAGTCGCAATGCTGAATGAATTCCCAGGGGGAGGATACTCCATCTGAGACAAGTCAGCAAGAGTCTGAAAAGGAGTCAGAGGAGGATGGTGGCTGGGAAAAGGGTGAGGAGGAGCAAGAAAAGCAGGCTTTAAGGGGGACTTTAAACTTTCGGGAAACCCTGGTGTTGTCTGTGGCTGGGGGGAGGAGAACTTGGACAACATTCTCCTGGGCGATATGCAAGAGCCAGCGTGCTCCACCACTTCCAATTTAGTGTAAATGGGGGCTTTCTTGCTTCAGTGTTTGAAGAGGGACCCCCGTAAAAAAAGCATAAATGGCAAGAACCAGTACTGAGTGGCAATGTACTTAGACCCCCAATACAAACATAAAATGGCGGACATGTTACCAGCATCACAGAGGGCTGGCAGAATGCATTATTTCCAGGCCTTGCTGCGAGAGATGCTGCATTCTGCTGTTGCGGGCGCTGGCAGAGGAATTTCCACCCACAGCAAAACAGGTGTGGGTACCAATCCTACTGCGCCTGCAAGAAGAGGGTGATTTGAAGATGTGTTGGTCACTTCGGATATGAGATCATTCTTGCAGCCAACCCATCGACAGCCACCCTACGGATCCAGCATCAGGGAATGCCTAGACCGACAGGTGTCTGACTACATCGGGTTAACGGACAATGTGGACACTCTGAGAAGCGAGGAACCCCTGGACTACTGGGTGTGCAGGCTTGACTGTGGCCAGAGCTAGCACAATTTGCCATAAAACTCTTGGCTTGCCCCGCGTCAAGTGTCCTGTCCGAAAGGACGTTCAGCGCAGCAGGGGGGATTGTGACCGTTAAGCACACTCCCCTAGCTCACGACAGTGTGGACTACCTCACATTTCTAAAAATGAATGAGGCATGGATCTCGTTGGAATTCAACACCTGTGACGACCACTTGTAATTGAATTTCCTCATGCCAGCCCACACATATCTGCCACCACCCAGAACAAAAAATGGTCCTTGTCTTATGTATATACAGCAGCATCTAAGGCCTTTTCTGTTAGGTGAATGCCTAATTTTTTGGGCCTGTACTGGCCTTCAGTAAAAATGTTATCCAGTGACCGCCTAATGTACCTCCAGCCACATCATCACAAGTTCTTTTCAGTCTGGTGAATGCCTAATTTTTGGAGCCTGTACTGGACTACAGTACAATTTTTATTCACTGACCGCCTAATGTTCCTCCAGCCACATCATCACAAGTTCTTTTCTGTCAGGTGAATGCCTAATTTTTGGGGCCTGTACTCCAGTGGCCTACAGTAAAATTTTTATCCATTGACCGCCTAATGTACCTCCAGCCACATCTTTACAAGTGCTTTTCTGTCAGGTGAAATGCCTAATTTTTGGGGCCTGTACTGGCCTACAGGAAAACTTTTTAGCCTGTGACCGCCTAATGTACTTCCAGACACACAATTACAAGTTCCTTTCTGTTAGGTGAATGCCTAATTTTTGGGGCCTGTACTCCCGTGGCCTAAAATAAAAATTTTCTAGGCTCCAGCAGGCCACATTTTTAAGAGTTTCCCTTTAAGACGCATAAAAATGGCCAATGATTAAAATACATATTTTTTGTGGGAATTTTTGCCATTGATCCCCCTCTGGTATGTCACTGTCCATGTTGCGGGACTATTTGTGCACTTCTAATAAGTATTTGGTGGCTGCAAATATGACCTGAAGGTTTTTCAGGTTCGCCTGCCATTAAAGTCAATGGGGCCCGCCGCGAACGCGCGGTTCGCAAACATTTGATTGCGAATGTGAGTTCGCATTCGCGAATCGTCCCGGCCGATGTTCTTCCATCACTACTTGTCACTTATAGTTCTTCAACCGGGTTCTTGAATTGCATTCGTAAGTTGATTTTTGATAATATATTAAAGAAATATATTAAACAATTTATGTAAAACTTTTTAAAATTCAGGAAATTACATTTTATGATTTTTTAAAAATGTATTTGTCTTGCACTGCTGAACATAAGTATTTGAACACCAGAGAAAATCAGTGTTAATATTTGGTATGGAAGCCTTTGTTTGCAATTACAGATGTCAAATGTTTCCTGTAGTTTTTGACAGGGATTTTGGCCCACTCCTCCACACAGATCTCCTCTAGATCTGTCAGGTTTCGGGGCTGCCGCTGAACAACCCAGAGTTTCAGCTCCCTCCAAAGATGTTCTATTGGATTTAGTTCTGGAGACTGACTAGGCCACTCCAGAACCTTGATATGCTTCTTACTGAGCCACTTCTTGATTGTCCTGGCTGTGTGCTTCAGGTCGTTGTCATGTTGTAAGACCCAGCCACGATCCATCTTCAATGCTCTGACTGAGGGAAGGAGGTTGTTGCTCAAAATCTCACAATAAATGGCCCCCTTCATCCTCTCCTTAATACAGTGCAGTCGTCCTGTCCCCTTCGCAGAAAAGTACCCCCAAAGCATGATGTTACTACCCCCATGCTTCATAGTAGGGATGGTGTTCTTGGGATGCAACTCAACCTTCTTTTTCCTCCAAACACGACGAGTGAATTTTAGACCAAAAAGTTCTACTTTGGTCTCATCGGACCACATGACTTTCTCCCATGCCTCCTCTGAATCATCCATATGGTCATTGGCAAACTTCAGACAGGCCTGGACATGTGATGACTTGAGCAGGGGAATATTCCGTGCAATGCATGATTTGAAACCATGACGGTGTAGTGTTCTACTGACAGTGACCTTTGAAACTGTGGTCCCAGCTCTCTTCATGTCATTGACCAGCTCCTCCCTTGTAATTCTGGGCTGATTCCTCACCTTTCTTATCATTAGTGATACCCTACAAGGTGAGTTCTTGCATGGAGCACCAGGCCGAGGGAGACTATCAGTCATCTTTAGCCTCTTCCATTTTCTAACAATTGCTCTAACAGTTGATCTATTTTCACCAAGCTGCTTGGCAATTGCACCATAGCCCTTTCCAGCCTTGTAGAGGTCCATAATTTTGTCTCTGGTGTCTTTTGACAGCTCTTTGGTCTTGCCCATGGTAGTAGATGGTGTCTGACTGACTTTGGGGTGGGCAAGTGTCTTTAAAGAGCTCAGACAGGTGCTACTAAGTTAGATTAATGAGTGGAGTAGAGGTGGACTTTTTAAAGGCACAGTAACAGGTCTTTAAGAGACAGAATTCTTGCTGTTTCTCAGGTGCTCAAATACTTATGTTCAGCAGTGCAAGACAAATAAATTCTTTAAAAATCATACAATGTGATTTCCTGATTTTTATATTTTTTATTCTGTCTCTCAGAGTGGGAATGCACCTACAATGTGAATTTCAGACCCCTTCTCTCAAGTGGGAGAACTTGCAAAATCACAGGGTGTTCAAATACTTCTGTTCCTCACTGTATAAAGGATTGGTCCTTGCCTGTAGTATGTCCAACACAATTACATATAACGGATGCCGGTAGAGATCCTGCAGAAACTAAGCAAGTATGCAGAAAAGTGGCTTTAAACAAAAAACCGTTTTTAACAGTTGCACTTAGCCAAGCATTTGCATTGTTGCATCCACATCTCCTCCAGAAACCATTTAGACTTGATGGAGTAGAATCAGAACATGGTACCATTTGAACCAACGGCCTGTTCCTTAGCATGAACCATCCACCAGATTAACCACTGTCAAGTGACCAACAAGGCTAATTTCAAATTAAATCCGAAATATTTAATTTAAACCTTTAATTATTTTCAATTCCGTAGGACTATAGACAGCTCACTCAATGAACCAGAGGCAGTCATCAAACCAAAGTACAGCTAACAATCCACTGGGCAAGAAATCCTACAGGCAAGAATGTTGCCAGGACCATCTCCATCGCCACCACCTATACCCGCAACACCACTGATACCAAATACACCACCAATTCTGACTACAATTCAAGCGGAGGAACTTGGAAGAGCACTTCCCAGATGGCCACCAAGGAGGCATCCACAGTTTCATCCTGTTTCGGGTAAAACAACTCGAGATATGATTGATTTGCATATTCTCGAGTATTTGACCTGAAACAGGATTAAGTGCCGGGAGGATAATATGGTGTGTGGGCTGGTGTCATTTTTGCAGACACTGCATCCAGATAGGCAAAACTTGCATGTCATTTTTTCAGAAACTGCATCCAGATAGTCAAAACTTGTATGTGTTTAGTTTGCATGCTGTTGTAGAAATATTTGCATCAACCCCCAACCCTTTAAAAGTTCATTGATTTTTTGAGTTTGAACAACAGCGGTTTCATGAACCTCAAATGTCATCAAGTGCACCTTGTTTGGGTGAACCGAGGTATCATCCAACTATGTCTGGGTCCACTGGACTTGAGTTTACTGAGGGCTCCAGCAGTTCTACTTACCCAATGGGTAGTTTTCCAGAAAAATGATAGATTTGTGATTATATAAAGACAATTTGTTTGAAAAAATATATTGTGTGTTGTCTTTTTCAAGAATTTAAGGTAGTAATTTTCCTAATAATATTTATAACAATAGATGTGTATATCGTGAGCATATTCTCTTGCATGACATGATCTGCCTTTAATGCTAGCCTTTTTCCACGCTCACGCTAGGTGTAATAAAGTCAGCGTGGCATGTGTGGGTAAGGTAACCGGCCGGCACGACTGTCTCATTAATCTTTTAATACACCAATTTTAGTATTGTGAGTATGCCTGCAAGTAAGCTGTCTGACTTTTATAAAAGGTGGTGGATCTGTCCAAGTAATGTATCAGCCAGCAGCTGTCCAAAACTTTGCAAAACTACAACTGGCACAGGGGCTTAGTAAGACCATTTTATTTATTAAATGCTCGTCTTAATAAGTAACCCACTTTTCTTAAAATGACTGAAATATTAAAAAAAAACATGGGTAATCTTTATCAGAAACAAGATCATTTGGGTCCTTTGCACTTTTGGATTTTCATGGCATGAAGTATTAGTCTGTATTTTCCATTAAGTTAATTTGTTTCTTAAAAATGAATGGGGTAATTTATCAAACTGGTGTAAAGTAGAAACGGCTTATTGGCCCATAGCATCAAATCAGATTCCACCTTTCATTTTTCCATGCTCCGTTCAATAATGAAAGTTGGAATCTGGTTGCTAGCTATGGGAAAATAAGCCAGTTCTACTTTATAACAGTTTAATAAATGACCCCATTAGGTTTTAAAATTATCAAACAAAACACTTGCTTCAAAATACCTAAGCCCGTGTCAAGGGTCCTTATTCTCTTGCGAGAAATTTAGAGACCAAATCCCAGCAGATTTCAAGATTACCACGAATCCTGTCTAAATGCCATGGTATTGCACCCACTGAGCTACTGAAGTAATCAGCATAGAGTTCACGAACTGCAAGTGCCGCTGTTCCAGGTCTTCCAGGAAGATTTTGCTCCAACCCAACAGAAGATGGTGTCAGAAAATGGACCACTTCAGGTTCAGCGGGTGCATCATGAATCCCAGTAAAGCTGTGTAAAATCACACATGCTTGGATCACCAGAGTGGCATGTTCCAGATTCATTTCCAAGGATGACATCAATTCTCTCCATTTATTAGAAAGTATTCAGAAAGCACATTCAACATATCAATGTGCACAACACAGACGATAATTGAATATGCGCTTCCAGTCATTCAAATTGCGTTGGGGAAAGGTCTGCATCATATGTGGAGATAATGCAAAGCCTTTGTCTGCCACGATTACAAATGGGCTGATTGGAGCAGAACAGCTTGCCAGTCATCTGGGCTCTGGCAAGGAGAGTTGGGTTGCACTAAGCAGTTCACCCATTCTGGAATTACAGAAGATGCGGGCCTCTGCTGTGCTTCCATGGGCTCCAATATCAACAATAATAAATCTGTAATTATTGTCAACCAAGGCCAACAGCACTACAGAAAAATATTGCTTAAAATTATACTATCGGAACCCTGAGAAAATCGGCTTTCTAACACAAATGCTCTTGCCATCCAATGCCCCTATGCAGTTTGGAAACTGCGTTGATTGGTAAAACCCTCAGCGATTCGCAGCCAATCTTCCGCTTTTGGTTGGGGCATCACTGCATCTATGAGACGCTGCCAGATAAGTTCACACTTGTGACAGACGATCCCAGATATGGTTGAGATTCCCAGCAGATACTCGTAATGCAGTGAAGCAAAAGAGTTACCAGAAGCAAGGAACCTGTGGAAAAAATTAAAAAAGAATTAGGTTTTAGCTAATAAATCAATACATAAAAAAATAAATAAAAAAAACTTACCTCAGTGTGTAAAGAATAAAAGTTTCCCTTCCTGAGCCGCCTCCCCGATTCTTCGGAGAGCATAGGTGACAACCTCACTCATATTAGACATGATAAACGCTAAGAAATAATGTGCGAAACAGATGCCAACCAAAAACAAGTCTCTTACAAATCTGTCAGAAAATGGCACCTATGTGATCACGTGACCAAAAATTATATGAGTCACCTTTTCCTAATCATGTCACTTTGAAAATCTTCATTCTAAAAAATAAAAAGTCACCGGATCCGAAAAAATCTGAAGACATATGTAACAACTGAACCATACATTCTGGTTTTTTTTTGGCGAACATATTGAACTGTCCGCAAAACAAAAATCAAAAATTTGGCGGACCGAAGAAAAACATATGGCTGTCTGAATGAACCCTATTGGTTATGAACAGTGATGGTCAGTTTGCAGTGTTCGCCAGAGAACACATGCGGGCTGCCATCTTGACTGTGCCTGTACCGGGAGCCGGTCTGAAATCAAATGCGGTCACCGGGAGCAGGCAGTTCCGAGAACAGCCCGATGAAGGCCCCCGGCGGCTGTTCTCGGAACTGCCTGCTTCCGGTGACCGCATTTGATTTCAGACCGGCTCTCGGCACAGGCACAGCTAAGGGCTTACCTGTGCATTGCCGGACGGGTGAGTCAAGATGGCAGTCCGCATGTGTTCGCTGGTGAACACTGCGAACTGACCATCACTGGTTATGAATATAGTATGCAGGCACAATAAATACTGTATAATCTGCTGCCCTTAAAGAGGACCTTTCACTGCTCCTGACATGTCTGTTTTATTAGCTTCATGCATTCCCCATGTACTAACAATTCTGGAGCATCTATTCTTATGTCTGTATGTTGTGCCGTTCCTGTATTATTTCTACTAGAAGTTATGAATGAATTGCTAGCTGTCTGCAGTAAGGGTACAGAGGGGTGTTAACAAGTTGGGGGTGTGTACCTGCACAGTCTGAAAATGGCAGCACTGATTGGATAGAGGGAGACTGAGCAGTACACACCCAACTTGTTACCTCCCTTACTGAGGGCTAATAGCAATTCATTCATAACTTTTAGTAGAAATAATAAAGGAATTGCACAACTTACAGACATAAGAATAGATGCTCCAGAATTGTTATTACATGGGAAATGCATGTAGCCATTAAAACAGACATGTCAGGAGCGGTGAAAGGTCCTCTGTAAAAAAAGAAGATTTTCTGTACACATCCCCCATAATTCTTGGCTATGGCACAGGCTTATACTCTGGCAGGTTCACCATTTTATCAAGACCTTATTTAATGTTTACTAGTTTTAACAGTTTTCTCCAGTTTGATTATTTTTGTTTACTCAACTGCTTTATATGAAACCTGTAAAAAACTAAATAAGGACAATAAAAACATTCATAAAATGAACAGCTATGTTTTTTGGTGTCAGTTGATGTAAATGTTCACGGATATGTATAGTACTTCATAACCAAGACAGATAAAAAGAGTCTTAGTAGGTCTGTGATGTAGAAGCCCTCTGTGCTTTGATCAGCCCACCAATCATCTATTTATACAGATGTTCAGTGAAACTGGATTTAATCTTCCTCTTCTGCCCTCTGACTCACCTTTGCCTTAAGAATTCTCTGCAAAGTAGTGTTGAATTGCATTTGCAAACTTTATTATATGCCATAGAATATCTCTTTTCTCATTGTCTCAAGAGAATTGATGCTAATTTTCTAGTCTGAAAACTAAACCATCAACCTGAATGCAACATAGACAAATTCCTTGCAATTGAATTCCTGGGAAAATAGTTTTATTATTTAAAAGATAAAAAAAAAAATACCAGTTTTCTCTGCTATAGAGACTCCAAACAATGTAGAAAAATAAAGCTATTATAGTTGAATAGAGAATCAATGAAGCAACACTGAATAGATAATTATTAAATGCGATGTCTAACCTTATTAGTTTTTACATCTTCTGCCTTCTGATTGCATTCACATGGGCAAATTAATATTCACAATAGGCCTCATACATAAAAAAATTACTATAATTTTTTTTTGCCAACAGCCACCAATTAGATTTCAACTTAGATTTTCAAACTTTATATGGAAATGTGAAATGCAGAACAAGAGTCTCCATATTCTTATTATTACAAAGAAATTCTACTAAAGCAGTGTTGCCCAAATTGTGGCTTTTGAGTGTGGTTCTCGGCCCCTCTACATGTGGTCCCCAACTGTTGCCATCAACAGATACAATTATGTACTAACCAACAAACCATAAATCAAGCTACAATAGATAGCAGATCTTGTTCTGAGGAATCATAACTAGGTGAGTAAAGGGGTTTTCCAGTTAGTTTTTTCTGATGACCTATGTTCTGGTTAGGTCATTAGTATCTGATCAATGGGGGTCTGACACCAGGGTACAGCTGTTTGAGAAGGCACTAGATTAGCTGTTTGAGAAGGCACTAGAACTCACAGTAGTGCCTCTTGTCTCTCAGCTCGCTTGGTATTGCAGCTCATCCTCATTTACTTCAATGGGGCTGAGCTGCGCCTTAGCCATGTGACCAATGAACGTGATGTCAGATGGCCTAGGCAAGGCAGGAGAAGGATGCAATGCTACTGCAAGTGCTAGTGCCTTCTCAAACAGCTGATCACCGGTGGTCCCGGGTGTCATGCCCCCACGATCAGCAAAAAAAATCTCAGAAAACCCCCAAAACCCTTTTAAGAATAACAAAATACTAAAATATATAGCAACTCATCTTTCCTTCTAGTAAGTGTGTTATCAAAGAGTTTTTTCTGGTGTTATTCTTTACCAATAGTTAAACATAAAAATAATATGGGTCATGCACCAATGTACTTTTGGGATCTCTCTGAGTTATTCATATTGAATTGGTATTCTCGTCAAAATCATTATTAGATTAATGTGAATAGTACTGATCTTACCATACATTTCCTGGCCACTATATTATGTACAAAGCTGTGCTGATTCCAGTGAACTTCACCGCCTTCTATCAAATAATTATCAGTGTGGGTGCCAAGACTCGGACCCCGCCAATCTGATAATGGTGATATATGCTAGGGATACTGTAGGTCATCAATACAGGGAGTGCAGAATTATTAGGCAAGTTGTATTTTTGAGGATTAATTTTATTATTGAACAACAACCATGTTCTCAATGAACCCAAAAAACTCCTTAATATCAAAGCTGAATATTTTTGGAAGTAGTTTTTAGTTTGTTTTTAGTTTTAGCTATTTTAGGGGGATATCTGTGTGTGCAGGTGACTATTACTGTGCATAATTATTAGACAACTTAACAAAAAACTAATATATACCCATTTCAATTATTTATTTTTACCAGTGAAACCAATATAACATCTCAACATTCACAAATATACATTTCTGACATTCAAAAACAAAACAAAAACAAATCAGTGACAAATATAGCCACCTTTCTTTGCAAGGACACTCAAAAGCCTGCCATCCATGGATTCTGTCAGTGTTTTGATCTGTTCACCATCAACATTGCGTGCAGCAGCAACCACAGCCTCCCAGACACTGTTCAGAGAGGTGTACTGTTTTCCCTCCTTGTAAATCTCACATTTGATGATGGACCACAGGTTCTCAATGGGGTTCAGATCAGGTGAACAAGGAGGCCATGTCATTAGATTTTCTTCTTTTATACCCTTTCTTGCCAGCCACGCTGTGGAGTACTTGGACGCGTGTGATGGAGCATTGTCCTGCATGAAAATCATGTTTTTCTTGAAGGATGCAGACTTCTTCCTGTACCACTGCTTGAAGAAGGTGTCTTCCAGAAACTGGCAGTAGGACTGGGAGTTGAGCTTGACTCCATCCTCAACCCGAAAAGGCCCCACAAGCTCATCTTTGATGATACCAGCCCAAACCAGTACTCCACCTCCACCTTGCTGGCGTCTGAGTCGGACTGGAGCTCTCTGCCCTTTACCAATCCAGCCACGGGCCCATCCATCTGGCCCATCAAGACTAACTCTCATTTCATCAGTCCATAAAACCTTAGAAAAATCAGTCTTGAGATATTTCTTGGCCCAGTCTTGACGTTTCAGCTTGTGTGTCTTGTTCAGTGGTGGTCGTCTTTCAGCCTTTCTTACCTTGGCCATGTCTCAGAGTATTGCACACCTTGTGCTTTTGGGCACTCCAGTGATGTTGCAGCTCTGAAATATGGCCAAACTGGTGGCAAGTGGCATCTTGGCAGCTGCACGCTTGACTTTTCTCAGTTCATGGGCAGTTATTTTGCGCCTTGGTTTTTCCACATGCTTCTTGCGACCCTGTTGACTATTTTGAATGAAACGCTTGATTGTTCGATGATCACGCTTCAGAAGCTTTGCAATTTTAAGAGTGCTGCATCCCTCTGCAAGATATCTCACTATTTTTGACTTTTCTGAGCCTGTCAAGTCCTTCTTTTGACCCATTTTGCCAAAGGAAAGGAAGTTGCCTAATAATTATGCACACCTAATATAGGGTGTTGATGTCATTAGACCACACCCCTTCTCATTACAGAGATGCACATCACCTAATATGCTTAATTGGTAGTAGGCTTTCGAGCCTATACAGCTTGGAGTAAGACAACATGCATAAAGAGGATGATGTGGTCAAAATACTCATTTGCCTAATAATTCTACACGCAGTGTAGTTCAGTCTCTGAAAACCTCTTTAAGCATGTTATGCTTGTGTGTAGAGTTGAGCGGACTCCTGGAAGTTTGGGTTCAACGGGTTCGGCCGAACTTTGCAAAAAAGTTCGAGTTCGGGACCCGAACTTGACCCCGACCCCGAACCCTATTGAAGTCAATGGGGACCCGAACTTTTGAGCACTAAAATGGCTGTAAAAATATCATGGAAAGGGCTAGAGGGCTGCATCGAAATGTGGTTAAGAGTATGGCAAGTGCTCTGCAAACAAATGTGGATAGGGAAATGACTTAAAAAAACATAAAATACGTAAAAATAAAAAATAATAATCTTGATCTAGGAGGAGGAGGTCCATATGGAGTAGGAGGTTGAGGAGTCGATGGATGTGGCGGTGTAGTTGGAAGCGGCGGTGGAGGAGGAGGAGGTAGCCAACACTGGTTTTTGGTTTAGTTTTTTATTTAATATATATTGTTTTTTTTTTGTTTAAGTTTGGGTAGACCCAAAAACATTGGGAAATATAAAAAATAAAACAAATAGAAAGTGCGCTGGAGTACAACAATGGCTGGGTGAGGCCTGTATACATGTCTATTCTGTACAAGATACGGACAAGTCCTGATGGATCCATGCCTGGTTCATTTTAATGAACGTGAGCTTGTCCACATTGGCTGTGGACAGGCGGCTGTGCTTGTCTTTGATAACCCCCTCCTGCCGTGCTAAACAAACGTTCAGACAATATACTGGCTGCAGGACAGGCCAGCACCTCCAAGGTGTAAAGGGCAAGCTCAGGCCATGTGCCCAATTTGGAGACCCAGAAGTTGAAGGGGGCAGACCCATCAGTCAGTATGTGTAGGCATGTGCACACATACTTCTCCACCATGTTGCTGAAATGCTGCCTCCTGCTAAGACGTTCCATATCAGCTGGTGGTGCTGGTTGTTGTGGAGTGTTGACAAAACTTTTCCACATTTTGGCCATGCTAACCTTGCCTTCTGAGGTGCTGGCGGTGCACCAGCTGCGTTGGCGATCTCTTCCTCCTCCTCAGCCTTCGCCTTGTGCTTTCACTGAGCCCCCGCTGTCAGGTGGGAATGCCATCAGCAGCACGTCTACCAGCTTGCGCTAGTAGTCGCGCATCTTCCGATCAGTAACAGACGTTTTTACCAAATTTTGTTCCCTGTCAGCAATGCAGAGAGGGGTTTTTCACCTGCAAAAATGGGTTAATGTCAACCATCAATGTAACAGACGAATTTTAGAAATTCCTGTCATCTATGCAGAGCAGGGGTTTGTATACGGCAAAAATGGTAAAATAAGTGGTTAGGAATCAGTGCACTCAATCTCTTCTACTTCTAGGGCAGGGCTATGTGGATGGCCCACAGAAACCCTGCTAGCAGAGTCATCAAAAAGCATAAGAGACTGCTGACTGACTTGGGGCTCAGACTGCTTGCCTGATTTGCAAGGGGGTGAGTTGAAAGACAGATGGACATGGGCTGTAGGTGCCAACTCTGAGCTTTCAGTAGGGGACTGGGTGGAAGAAAATGTGAAGGAACTGGAGGCACTGTTAGCCACCCAATCTACTATCGCCTGTACTTGTTCTGGCCTCACCATTCGTAGAGCCGCATTCGGCCCTACCAAATAACGCTGAAGGTTCTGTCGCCTACTCGCACCTGAGGAAGGTGTTTCACTTGGGCATGTAGCTGGCACAGATCGACCAGGTCCTCTCCCTGCAACAGGAGCTTCACCAATACCAGCAGCACCACGACCAGGGCCACGTCCCTTGTTTGACACTCTCCTCATTTTTTGCGCTCACCCACCGAAATTACAGACATTTTTACTAAATTAAGTTCCTTGTGAACAATGCAGAGTAGGGTTTTTTTGACGGCCAAAATGGTTTAATGTCACCCAACTATGGAACAGACGAATTTTAGAAATTTAGGTCCCTGTCACCTGGGCAGAGCAGGGGTTTTCTGATGGGAAAAATGGGTTAATGTCACCCAGCAATGGAAAAGATGATTTTTTTTTTTACTTATTGCCCGGTCTACTATGCAGTGCAGGTACTTTATTGAAAAAAAAAATTTAAATTCTCACACACAATGAAACTGATGCATTTAACTGTATTTCTTTAACTACCGGAAATGCAGCACAGGGCAAAAAGGTACTTTATTGCTCCCAAAAAAATTTTTTTTTTAACCCTAAATGAAGCAGATGGATTTAACTGAGATTATATTTCACTCTCACAAATTAAGTACCGAATTTTAGGATTTTTGGACCCCGGATACTAACTTTTCATTAAAAGTTCGGGATCGAGCTCGCTGTTCGACGAATTAATGGCACTTTTTGAAAGGCTTCAGAGCAGCCAATCAACAAGCGCTTAACTCGTGTGCCCTTAGAAGCCATCACAGCCATGCCTACTAATGGAGTCACGTAGCACTGCACGTCACTCTTCTTTTACTAGTGTAGGGATAGGATGCTGCTGCTGTGAGGGAGAGAATAGGAAAGAATCTGTTATCAGAAGTGCTTGTTAACTCTGCGATCTACAGCGATTTTGTTTTGTCGGTGGCACCATTTTTTTACCCTGCCCTGAGCCCAGTGACACAGAAAAAGAACTTTTATCCGTCTGTTAGTTAGGTGGGCGTCGGCGGCCATTTTGTGCAAGTTCAGTGTACAAGCACAGCATATGTGCATTTGTGACAGTCAAATACAAGGTTTAAATACTGCAATTATATTCTGGGTTTAAAAAAAACACAAATTTTTTGCATGGTAATACATTTTAGGTCCTTTGCTGAATTTGTGACAGTCAAATACAAACTTTAAATACTGCAGTTATATTCTGGGTTTAAAAAAACACCCATTTTTTGCAAGACCCTACATCTGGGGCCTTTGTTGCATTTGTCACAGTGAAATACAAGCTTTAAATACTGCAATTATATTCTGGGTTTAAAAAAACACCCATGTTTTGCAAGATAATACATTTTGGGTCCTTTGCTGAATTTGTGACATTCAAATACAAACTTTAAATACTGCAGTTATATTCTGGGTTTAAAAAAACACAAATTTTTTGCAAGATAATATATTTTGGGTCATTTGCTGAATTTTTGGCAGTCAAATACATGCTTTAAATACTGCAATTATATTCTGGGTTTAAAAACACCCATTTTGGGCAAGATAGTAAATTTGCGGTCTTTGCTACATTTCTGACAGTCCAATACAAGCATTAGATACTGCTGTTATATTCTGTTATTAAAAAAACACCCATTTTGGTCAGGATTATACATTTGCAGCCTTTGTTGCATTTCTGACAGTCCAATACAAGCATTAGATACTGCTGTTATATTCTGGGTTTAAAAAAACACCAATTTTTTGCAAGACCCTACATCTGGGGCCTTTGCTGCATTTGTCACAGTCAAATACCAGCATTAAATACTGCTGTTATATTCTGGTTTTAAAAAAACACCCATTTGGGACAAGACCCTACATTTGGGGCCTTTGCTGCATATGTCACAGTCAAATACAACCTGTCAATACTGCAGTTACATTGTCGGTTGACAAATTAAAAAGTTTTAGGACCGTGAAGTAATTGTAGAACATTCACCTGTCACACTGTTGTGACCTCAAGAAATGTTTCCTCTTTTTGACACTGACACTGCCTTACTCTCAGTAAACTTAATTGCTGACTATTGGCGGTTACATTGTCGCCTGACATAAACCATCTGTTAGTTTGGTGGCTGAACGCAAAGAATGAGGAGAGCGTCAAATAAGGGACGTGGCCCTGGTCGTGGTGCTGCTGGTGGAGCTCCTGTTGCAGGTAAAAGGACATGGTCGATCTGTGCCAGCTACACGCACAAGTGAAACACCTTCCAATGGTGCGAGTAGGCAACAGAACCTTCAGCGCTATTTGGTAGGGCCGAATGTGGCTCTACGAATGGTGAGGCCTGAATAAGTACAGGGGATAGTAGATTGGGTGGCTGACAGTGCCCCCAGTTCCTACACATTGTCTCCCACCCAGTCTCCTGCTGAAAGATCAGAGTTGGCACCTGCAGTCCATGGCCATCAGTATTTCACCTCACCCCCTTGCAAATCAGCCAAGCAGTCTGAGCCCCAAGTCATGCCCGATGCCCAACCACTTATGTTTCAGGATGAGTACATGGGAGGACCACCGCAGTACGTCTCGGATGATGACAAAACACAGGTGCTAACTGCTGTGGCTTTCTGCAGTGTGCAGACCGATAAGGAGGGCAGGGGTGAAGGCTGGGTGGAAGATGATGTGGAGGATGATGAGGTTCTCGACCCCACATAGAACCAATGCGAGTGACCTGTCTAGTTCGGAGGAAGAGGCGGTGGTCGCACAGAGGCACCAGCACAGCAAAAGAGGGAGCAGGGTGCAAAAGCGTCTGTTACATTCTTGGGTGACATTTTACCATTTTTGCCGTGAATAAACCCCTGCTCTGCATAGGTGACAGGGACCTAAATTTGTAAAATCGTTTGTGCAATTGGTGGGTGACATTAACCCATTTGTGCCGATGAAAACCCCTCCGCTGCATAGGTTACAGGGATTTAAATTTCTAAAATTTGTCTGTAATTGAAGCGCGCCACCTACTTTCAATCGATCCTACCGCTTTAACAACTTGTACAACATTTCCGCTCGATCACATTTCAGCCATTGACCTCCCTTGGATGTGGTATCCCTTTCTTACGCTCCCTCTCCGGCGTGGAACCCTGATTCCCAGTTACCCGTGATCACCATGGTAGGCGCATAAAAGAACATCGAAAGTTGATAGAGAAGATATCCAATTGGATCGTGGACATCACGGGGACATGCGACATGGTGGAGCAGTATGTATACAAACGCCTACATGTACTGACTGATGGGTGTGCCCCCTTCAACTTCTGGGTCTCCAAATTGGGCACATGGCCTGAGCTTGCCCTTTACATCTTGGAAGTGCTGGCCTGCCCTGCAGCCAGTGTATTGTCTGAACATTTTCTTTAGCATGGCTGGAGGGGGTCATCACAGGTTATATTTCCCAATGTTTTGGGGTCTACCCAAATTGAAACAAAAAAAAAAAAATAAAAATAAAAAAAAAAAATAAAAACCAGTGTTGGCTACCTCCTCCACCGCCTCTTCTACATACACCACCACATCCACCGCCTCCTCAATCTTCTACTCCATATGGACCTCGTCCTCCAAGATCTAGATTATTATTTTTTATTTTTACATATAGAGTTGAGCGGACACCTAGATGTTCGGGTTCGACGGGTTCGGCCGAACTTCAGAAAAAAGTTTGAGTTCAGGACCCGAACTTGACCCCAAACCCGAACCCCATTGAAGTCAATGGGGACCTGAACTTTTGAGCACTAAAATGGCTGTAAAAATTTCATGGAAAGGGCTAGAGGGCTGCAAATGGCATCAAAATGTGGTTAAGAGCATGGCAAGTGCTCTGCAAACATATGTGGATAGGGAAATGACTTTAACCACCTCCGGACCGCCTAACGCAGGATCGCGTTCCGGAGGTGGCAGCCCTGCGCACAGTCACGCATATATGCGTCATCTCGCGAGACGCGAGATTTCCTGTGAACGCGCGCACACAGGCGCGCGCGCTCACAGGAACGGAAGGTAAGAGAGTTAACCCCTAACAGGTATATTAGACGCTGTTTTGATAACAGCGTCTAATATACCTGCTACCTGGTCCTCTGGTGGTCCCCTTTGTTTGGATCGACCACCAGAGGACACAGGTAGCTCAGTAAAGTAGCACCAAGCACCACTACACTACACTACACCCCCCCCCCGTCACTTATTAACCCCTTATTAGCCCCTGATCACCCCTGATCACCCCATATAGACTCCCTGATCACCCCCCTGTCATTGATTACCCCCCTGTCATTGATCAACCCCCTGTAAAGCTCCATTCAGAAGTCCGCATGATTTTTACGGATCCACTGATAGATGGATCGGATCCGCAAAACGCATCCGGACGTCTGAATGAAGCCTTACAGGGACATGATCAATGACTGTGGTTATCACCCCATATAGACTTCCTGATCACCCCCCTGTCATTGATTACCCCCCTGTAAAGCTCCATTCGGATGTCCGCATGATTTTTACGGATGCACTGATAGATGGATCGGATCCGCAAAACGCATCCGGACGTCTGAATGAAGCCTTACAGGGGCATGATCAATGACTGTGGTGATCACCCCATATAGACTCCCTGATCACCCCCCTGTCATTGATTACACCCCTGTCATTGATTACCCCCCTGTAAAGCTCCATTCAGACGTCCGCATGATTTTTACGGATCCACTGATAGATGGATCGGATACGCAAAACGCATCCGGACGTCTGAATGAAGCCTTACAGGGACATGATCAATGACTGTGGTTATCACCCCATATAGACTTCCTGATCACCCCCCTGTCATTGATTACCCCCCTGTAAAGCTCCATTCAGATGTCCGCATGATTTTTACGGATGCACTGATAGATGGATCGGATCCGCAAAACGCATCCGGACGTCTGAATGAAGCCTTACAGGGGCATGATCAATGACTGTGGTGATCACCCCATATAGACTCCCTGATCACCCCCTGTCATTGATCACCCCCGTCATTGATCACCCCCCTGTAAAGCTCCATTCAGACGTCCGCATGATTTTTACGGATCCACTGATAGATGGATCGGATCCGCAAAACGCATCCGGACGTCTGAATGAAGCCTTACAGGGGCATGATCAATGACTGTGGTGATCACCCCATATAGACTCCCTGATCACCCCCCTGTCATTGATTACACCCCTGTCATTGATCAACCCCCTGTAAAGCTCCATTCAGATGTCCGCATGATTTTTACGGATCCACTGATAGATGGATCGGATCCGCAAAACGCATCCGGACGTCTGAATGAAGCCTTACAGGGGCATGATCAATGACTGTGGTTATCACCCCATATAGACTCCCTGATCACCCCCCTGTCATTGATTACCCCCCTGTAAAGCTCCATTCAGATGTCCGCATGATTTTTACGGATGCACTGATAGATGGATCGGATCCGCAAAACGCATCCGGACGTCTGAATGAAGCCTTACAGGGGCATGATCAATGACTGTGGTTATCACCCCATATAGACTCCCTGATCACCCCCCTGTCATTGATTACCCCCCTGTAAAGCTCCATTCAGATGTCCGCATGATTTTTACGGATGCACTGATAGATGGATCGGATCCTCAAAACGCATACGGACGTCTGAATGAAGCCTTACAGGGGCGTGATCAATGACTGTGGTTATCACCCCATATAGACTCCCTGATCACCCCCCTGTCATTGATTACACCCCTGTCATTGATCAACCCCCTGTAAAGCTCCATTCAGATGTCCGCATGATTTTTACGGATCCACTGATAGATGGATCGGATCTGCAAAACACATACAGGCGTCTCCCTGGAGCCTTCCAGGGGGGGTGATCAATGACTGTGGTGATCACCCCATATAGACTCCCTGATCACCCCCCTGTCATTGATCACCACCCCTGTCATTGATCACCCTCCCTGTCATTGATCACCCCCCTGTCATTGATCACCCCCCCTGTCATTGATCACCCCCCCCTGTCATTGATCACCCCCTGTCATTGATCACCCCCCCTGTCATTGATCACCCCCCCTGTCATTGATCACCCCCCCTGTCATTGATCACCCCCCCTGTCATTGATCACCCCCCTGTCATTGATCACCCCCCTGTAAGGCTCCATTCAGACATTTTTTTGGCCCAAGTTAGCGGAATTATTATTATTTTTTCTTACAAAGTCTCATATTCCACTAACTTGTGTCAAAAAATAAAATCTCACATGAACTCACCATACCCCTCACGGAATCCAAATGCGTAAAATTTTTTAGACATTTATATTCCAGACTTCTTCTCACGCTTTAGGGCCCCTAGAATGCCAGGGCAGTATAAATACCCCACATGTGACCCCATTTCGGAAAGAAGACACCCCCAGGTATTCCGTGAGGGGCATATTGAGTCCATGAAAGATTGAAATTTTTGTCCCAAGTTAGCGGAACGGGAGACTTTGTGAGAAAAAAATTAAAAATATCAATTTCCGCTAACTTGTGCCAAAAAAAAAAAATTTCTATGAACTCGCCATGCCCCTCATTGAATACCTTGGGGTGTCTTCTTTCCAAAATGGGGTCACATGTGGGGTATTTATACTGCCCTGGCATTCTAGGGGCCCCAAAGCGTGAGAAGAAGTCTGGTATCCAAATGTCTAAAAATGCCCTCCTAAAGGGACTTTTGGCACCTTTGCGCATGTAGGCTGCAAAAAAGTGTCACACATCTGGTATCGCCGTACTCAGGAGAAGTTGGGGAATGTGTTTTGGGGTGTCATTTTACATATACCCATGCTGGGTGAGAGAAATATCTTGGTCAAATGCCAACTTTGTATAAAAAAAATGGGAAAAGTTGTCTTTTGCCAAGATATTTCTCTCACCCAGCAAGGGTATATGTAAAATGACACCCCAAAACACATTCCCCAACTTCTCCTGAATACGGCGATACCACATGTGTGACACTTTTTTGCAGCCTAGGTGCGTAAAGGGGCCGAAAGTCGAACAAGTACCTTTAGGCTTTACAGGGTTGCTCACAATTTAGCCCCGCCCAAAATGCCAGAACAGTAAACACGCCCCACAAATGACCCCATTTCTGAAAGTAGACACCCCAAGGTATTCACTGAGGGGCATATTGAGTCCGTGGGAGATTTATTTATTTTTTGCCAGAAGTTAGCAGAAATGGAAACTTTATTATTTATTTTTTTTCCTCAGAAAGTGTCATTTTCCGCTAACTTGTGAAAAAAAAAATCATACATGAACTCACCATGCTCCTCCGCGAATACTTTGGGGTGTCTTCTTTCTAAAATGAGGTCATTTGGGGGGTATTTATACTATCCTGGCATTCTAGCACCTCAAGAAACATGACAGGTACTCAGAAAGTCCGAGCTGCTTAAAAATGCGGAAATTCACATTTTTGTACCATAGTTTGTAAACGCTATAACTTTTGCGCAAACCAATAAATATACACTTATTGGATTTTTTTTTTTATCAAAGACATGTAGCACAATAAATTCTGACACAAACTTGTATAGAAATGTAATTATATTTGAACAATTTTACCAGAAAAAGTTAAAAATACACTTTTTTTGAGAAAATTTCGGTCTATTTTGATTAATATCAGAAAAATGTCAGCAGCAATCAAATACCACCAAAAGAAAGCTATATTTGTGAGAAGAAAAGGAGGTAAAATTCATTTGGGTGCCAAGTTGCATGACAGAGCAATAAACCGTTCAAGTTGTGAAGCGCCAATTTGTAAAAAAGGGCCTGGTCACTAGGGGGGTATAAACCTGTGGTCCTTAAGTGGTTAAGCATTGAATGAAAGGATGTGCCACGCATTAATTACTGAAGAATTTATTACATTTTTTTCCCCATCAACTATGCAGAGCAGGGGTTTCTATCCGGCAAAATTTGAAAAAAATGTCACCTGACAATGTAATTGACGATTTTTTTAAATTTATGTTCCTGTCACCTATGTAGAGGTGCCCCAGTGACATACACCATCCATTTGGACATCTCTATCAGCTTTCGATGTTCTCTTCTGAGCCTACCATGTTGATCACGGTTATCGGCGAATCAGGGTTCCACGCCGTACAGGGAAAAAGAGACCAAATTTAAGGGAGATAAATGTATAAAATTTTTGGGGGATCGAGCGGAAATGTGGTAAAAGCTGTTAAATTGCAAATGTGGGACAAATTACAGAAGCCCAAACATGGGCCAGAGGAGTAAAGCGGTAATATGGGAAAAATTATTGAGGTTAAAATTTTTGGCAAATTACAGAAGCCCAAATGTGGGCCAGAAGAGTAAAGCGGAATTAATGGAAAAACTGTTGAGTTTAACATTTTGGACAAGTTACAGAAGCCCAAATGTGTGCCAGAAGAGTAAAGCGGAATTATGGGAAAAATTATTGAGGTTAAAATTTTGGACAAATTACAGAAGCCCAAATGTGGGCCAGAAGAGTAAAGTGGAAATGTGGGAAAAGCTGTTAAAGCGCAAATGTGGTACAAATTACAGAAGCTCAAATGTTGGCCAAAAGAGTAAAGCGGAAATGTAGGACAAATTATTGAAGCGCAAATGTGGTACAACTTGTTAAAGTTTAAGCATTGAATCAAAGGTGGTGGCATCAATTAAAGAAGAATTTCTTACATTTTATTCCCTATCAATAATGCAGAGCAGGGGTTTATTCACGTCTAAAATTGTATAATTTCAACCCAAGAATGTAACAGAAAAATTTGTGAAATTTATTAACCTGTCTACTTGGTAGAGAAGGGGTCTATGACAGAAAAAAATAGTTTATTGTCACCTGAAAATGTTAAAGAAAAATTATTGAAATTTATTAAGCTGTCAACTATCAGCTGTCAAAAATTTGTGAATTTCACCAAAAAATGTAACAAACAAATATATTTATTTTTTTACCTGTCTACTCGGTATAGCAGTGGTACTTCACACCCAGAAATTGGTGAATTTCACTGGAAAATGTAACTGACAATTATTATTTTTTTTTAACCTGTCTACTAGGTATAGCAGTGGTACATCACACCCAAAAATTGTTGAATTTCAACTGAAAATGTAAAAGACAATTTTTTTTTTAACCTGTCTACTAGGTATAGCAGTGGTTCATCACACTCAAAAATTGGTGAATTTCACTGGAAAATGTAACTGACTATTTATTTTTATTTTTTAACCTATCTACTAGGTATAGCAGTGGTACATCACACTCAAAAATTGGTGAATTTCAACTGAAAATGTAACTGACATTTATTTTTATTTTTTTTACCTGTCTACTAGGTATAGCAGTGGTACATCACACCGGAAAATGTAACTGACAAATTATTATATATTTTTTTTCGGTCTACTAGGTATAGCAGTGGTACATCACACCCCAAAATTGGTGAATTTCACCAGAAAATTTAAATGACTATTTATTTATTTTTTTAACCTGTCTACTAAGTATAGCAGTGGTACTTCACACCCAAAAATTTGTGAATTTCACCAGAAAATGTAACTGACAATTTTTTTTTTTAAACCTGCCTACTAGGTATAGCAGTGGTACTTCACACCCAAAAATTGTTGAATTTCAACTGAAAATGTAGCTGACAATTTTTTTTATTTTTTTACCTGTCTACTAGGTATAGCAGTGGTACATCACACCCAAAAATTGATGAATTTCACCGGAAAATGTAACTGACAAATTATTATATATTTTTTTTCGGTCTACTAGGTATAGCAGTGGTACATCACACCCAAAAATTGGTGAATTTCACCAGAAAATTTAAATGACTATTTTTTTTTTTTTTTTAACCTGTCTACTAGGTATAGCAGTGGTACATCACACCCAAAAATTGGTGAATTTCAACTGAAAATGTAACTGACATTTTTTTTTTCTTTACCTGTCTACTAGGTATAACAGTGGTACATCACACCCAAAAATTGGTGAATTTCACCAGAAAATGTAACTGACAAATTATTATATATTTTTTTCGGTCTACTAGGTATAGCAGTGGTACATCACACCCAAAAATTGGTGAATTTCAACAGAAAATTTAAATGACTATTTTTTTTTTTTTTTAACCTGTCTACTAGGTATAGCAGTGGTACTTCACACCCAAAAATTGGTGAATTTCACTGGAAAATGTAACTGACAATTTTTTTTTTAAACCTGTCTACTAGGTATAGCAGTGGTACTTCACATCCAAAAATTGTTGAATTTCAACTGAAAATGTAACTGACAATTTTTTTTTTCTTTACCTGTCTACTAGGTATAGCAGTGGTATATCACACCCAAAAAATGGTGAATTTCACCAGAAAATGTAACTGACAAATTATTATTATTATATTTTTCAGTCTACTAGGTATACCAGTGGTACAGTACATCACACCCAAAAATTGGTGAATTTTACTGGAAAATGTAAATGACAAACTTTTTATTTTATTTTTTGGTCTACTAGGTATAGCAGTGAGAAAAACAAAAAAGACCATAGGTGTCCAAATGGGGAATGGAAAGCAGTGTCCACCCAATGTAACCACAAAGGACACCCGTAGTTGTAACTCGGTACTAGCTCCCGATTGAAACAAGTGAAAAAACTAAAGAACGGAGCTCATAGTACCAATAGTAAAAATATATTTTTATTGTAACATGATTAAAAAGTATATATATGAAGAAAGAAATAGTATGCCATTAAAAAGTGAATGGGAGCAGAAAAAGAGCGCCACCCTGGGATAGCACACGTGTCAATTGTAAAAAATGATGATCAATGGAATAAAGTATATACGGTACAATGACCAACCAATGACCAAAAATAACTTGGATACAGGATGAGTCAACGGTCAAAAATTAACCTACACGGCAAAAAACTACAACGGGGTTTGTATTGCAAGTGCAACATGAATGAAATAAGAAACAAACCACAGTAGAGACCAGGTATAGAATATCCTGCATCAAATGCCGTATAGGTAAAGAAGGAACAGGGACTCACCAAAAAGACCGTGTGCTATATCACCCAGGATGACGCTACCCCAACGCGCGTTTCGACGTGCCTTTGTCTGGGGGTAACACCATCACTGTGAATTGTATATTTACAGGCTCTCTCGACCAATCAGACGTTGATTATACAAACTTGTCCTCAGCCGTGCATGTGTAATGGCGTTCGGCGCTCCAGTCAAACCGCGCCCAGCTACCTCCCGGCCGGCGTCCTGCCTACACGCCCACATCATGTAAAGAAATCACATGATCAGGCGATAGCGGCGTGAGGACGCACAGGCATAAGGAGCACACCACGGGAGAGGAGAAGGACAACAACATACATGTTATATAACATGATTATCTCTGTAAAAATGTAACATGAATTGTATGCACCTCCCTTGAGTCCATGAATAATACCAAAAATACAGATGTTACATAGTAAATACATAGAGCAAAAAATACATAAGCAAAACAAGTGTAAATACATGATGCAAAATAGATACAAATTTGCATTGCGTGGTGATACAAAAATAATTATAATGTTACATAATGCCTGATATATACATACATAATCACCATTTATACATAAAAAGCAGTGTATTGGTGAATATAAAGTGCAGATGTGCTTGACGTGATGTATGGAATATACAATAAGGAATATGCATGATGATGCAAAATATTAACAAAATGCAAAAAGATCAATAAATGGATCTGTAAAAAATGTGTATGAGGAAAGAGGGGGAGGACGGACCAAAATGACCCGCAGGAAAATGGGGGGGGAGGGGGGGGAGGGAAGACGACATGTAAATACATGATAAGAATAAGTGCAATTCATATTATAATCAAGTGCAATGAGTTGAATAAAATGACAGTGCATAATGAATAGGAGTGAAACCTGCAAAAGGGGGGGAGGGGAGGGGGGAGAGGGAAGGAAGGGGGAGGGGGGAAGAGAAGGGGGGGAAGGGGGGAGGTGAAAAGGGGCGAGGGGGGGATGGAAAAGGAAGGAGGAAAAAGGGGAGCAGAAAATGCTAAAAATGATAACAAAAGTGTGACAGTGCACATTGGAACATAATTACCATTTTCAAAAAGAAATGTACATGAGGAATAAACACGTAATGAAGGACAAACATGATGAGGGGGACGGAAGGATGAATCTATGATATACAAACAGGCAAATATTAGGCGTATATCAGTAAAGTTGACACGATCCAGGAAATGCTCAAATAACAAAAGTAACAGACTGAAGAGAAGTGCAGCTATTGCGGGCATAAGTAGATAGAAGATATGAAGATGTGACGTCCTATACAAGAAAAGGTGATGGAAAGAGAGAGCATGTTAGAAAAATTAATTCAAAATAACTAAAAAAGTTCAAAAATAATGGGATCCACAGGCGTGGTCCCGGCGGTTACAAGAAAGATGAGAAACCCAAATTGTCATTTAGACCCCTGGAGCGTAAAGTCCCAAGAGTCCAAATCCAGCGGCTCTCCTTTTGAGCCAGCCTCTTGGATACATTGCCTGAACGTAAATCAACCTGGACACAGTCGAACCCTCTAACCTTAAGAAGTCTGGGATTACACGAGTGAAACCCTTCTTTATATATATATATACTTTTTAATCATGTTACAATAAAAATATATTTTTACTATTGGTACTATGAGCTCCGTTCTTTAGTTTTTTCGCTGGGTATAGCAGTGGTACATCACATCCAAAAATTGGTGAATTTCACCAGAAAATGTAACTGACTATTTATTTATTTTTTTAACCTGTCTACTAGGTATAGCAGTGGTACATCACACCCAAAAAATTGTGAATTTCACTTGAAAATGTAACTGACAATTTTTTTTTTATATAAACCTGTCTACTAGGTATAGCAGTGATACTTCACACCCAAAAATTGGTGAATTTCACTGGAAAATGTAACTGACAATTCTTTTTTTTTTAAACCTGTCTACTAGGTATAGCAGTGGTACGTCACACCCAAAAATTGGTGAATTTCAACTGAAAATGTAACTGACAAAGTAGTGAAATGCCATAAAATAAAATATGTACAAATAAAAAAAAAAGTGATTTATGAGGTGGAGTTCCATATGGAGTAGGAGTTTGAGGAGGTGGTGGACATAGCAGTGTAGGTGGAAGCGGTGGTGGAGGAGGACGAGGTAGCCAACACAGGTTTTTGGTTTTAATTTAATTTTTTTAAATTAGGGTACACTCCAAAAGAGTGTGAAATATCCAAAATACAAGAATGAGCAATTGCGGTGCAGTATAACAATGGCTGGTTAGTGCCGGTATATATGTCTATTCTGCACAAGGTACAGACAAGTCCTGTGGGATTCATGCCTGGTTAATTTTAATGAACGTGAGCTTGTCCACATTGGCTGTGGACAAGCGGCTGCGCTCATCTGTGATGACGCCCCCTGCCGTGCTAAACACACGTTCAGATAATACACTGGCTGCAGGGCAGGCCAGCACCTCCAAGGCGTAAAGGGCAAGCTCAGGCCATGTGCCCAATTTGGAGACCCAGAAGTTGAAGGGGGCATACCCGTCATTCAGTACGTGTAGGCGTGTGCACACATACTGCTCCACCATGTTGGTGAAATGCTGCCTCCTGCTAAGACGATCCATATCAGCTGGTGGTGCTGGTTGTTGTGGCATGCTGACAAAGCTTTTCCACATTTCGGCCATGCTAACCCTGCCTTCTGAGGTGCTGGCGGTGCCCCAGCTGCGTTGGCGACCTTTTCCTCGTCCTCTGCCTTCGTTTTGTGCTTCCACTGTGCCCCCGCTGTCAGGTGGGAATGCCACCAGCAACACGTCTACCAGCGTGCGCTTGTACTTGCGCTTCTTACGATCACGCTCCAGTGATGGAATTAAGGACGGTACGTTGTCCTTGTAACGGGGATCCAGTAGCGTGGCCACTCAGTTATCAGTACAAGTTAGAATGTGGGCAACTCGGCGGTCGTTGCAGAGACACTGCAGCATGTAATCGCTCATGTGTGCCAGGCTGCCCAGAGGCAACGAAAAGCTGTCCTCTGTGGGAGGTGTATCGTCTGTGTCCTCTGTATCCCCCCAGCCACGCACCAGTGATGGCCATGAGCTGGTCTGGGTGACACCCTGCTGTGAACATGGTTCCTCCTCCTCCATTTCCATCTCCTCATCCTCCACCTCGTCATCCTCCAGAACTGTGCCCTGGCTGGACAATTGTGTACCTGGCGTTTGTGGGTGCAGGAACCCACCCTCGGAGCCACTTGTGAATGACTGGCTGGAAACCCTATGAAATTATCCCTCTTCCTCCTCCTCTTCCTACTGTGCAACATCCTCTTCCATCATCGGCAGCAGCGTTTTTTCAAGGAGGCATAGAACTGGGATAGTTACGCTGACAACTACGTTATCGGCACTGGCCATGTTGGTGGAGTACTCGAAACAGCGCAACAAGGAACACAGGTCTCGCATTAAGGCCCAGTCATTGGTGGTGAAGTAGTGCTGTTCCAAAGAGTGACTCACCCGTGCGTGCTGCAGCTGAAACTCCACTATCGCCTGCTGCTGCTCGCACAGTCTGGCCAGCATGTGCAAGGTGGAGTTCCACCTTGTGGGCACGTCGCATATGAGGCGGTGAGCGAGAAGGCAGAAGTTACGCTGCTGCGCTGACAGGCGAGCAGCAGCAGGGTGAGAACGCCGAAAGCACACACAGACGGCCCGCACTTTATGCAGCAGCTCTGACATATTGGGGTAATTTTTAAGGAATCTCTGCACCACCAAATTCAGCACATGCACCAGGCAAGGGATGTGCGTCAAACCGGCTAGTCCCACAGCTGCTACGAGATTTCGCCCATTATCGCACACTACCAGGCCAGGCTTGAGGCTCACTGGCACCAACCACTCATCGGTCTGTTGTTCAAGGCCCGTCCACAGCTCCTGCGCGGTGTGGGGTTTGTTTTAAAACTTCCTGCTGTCGTTTACCCCTGGCTCTGCTGAAGTTGGTGGTGAAGGTGTTACGCTGACTGGATGAGGAGCTGGTAGAGGATGAGGAAGCAGAGTAGGAGGAGGAAGCAAGAGGAGGCAAACTGAAGCGTCCTGCAATCCTCGGTGCTATCCGCCTCATGCCCAACCGCCACTGCATTTACCCAGTGTGCTGTTATGGAGATATAACGTCCCTGACCGTGCTTACTGGTCCACGTATCCGTAGTGAGGTGCACCTTGCCACAGATGGCATTGGGCAGTGCACAACTAATTTTGTCCCCTACTTGGTTGTGCAGGGAAAGGATGGCTTGCCTGGAAAAGTAGTGGCGGCTGGGCACGACGTACTGTGGGACAGCCACCGCCATAAGGCCTTTAAAACTATCCGTCTCCACGAGACGGAATGACAGCATTTCAAATGCCAGTAATTTTGAAATGCTGGTATTCAGGGCTAGTGATCGCGGGTGGGCAGGGGGGTACTTCCTCTTCCTCTCAAGCTTTTGGGAGATGGAGAGCTGAACGCTTCTGTGGGACATTGTGGAGATGCTTGGTGACCCAGGTGGTGGTGTTGCTGGAAGATCCTCTGTGTGCGGTGGCATGTGGCACTGTCACTCCACAGGTGGATGAAGAGGCCGAGACTGCAGCAGAAGAGTAAGCAGGAGGAGCCAGAGACCTTTCTTGGTTTTTGAGGTGTCTACTCCACTGCAGCTCGTGCTTTGCACTTAAATGCCTGGTCATGCAGGTTGTGCTCAGGTTGAGAACGTTTATGCCTCGCTTCAGGCTCTGATTGCACAGCGTGCAAACAACTCGTGTCTTGTCGTCAGCACATTGTCTAAAGAACTACCACACCAGGGAACTCCTTGGAGCTGGCTTTGGTGTGCTCGGTCCCTTGCTGCGGTGGGCAGCAGCAGGCATACTGTCTAGAGGACGGCTGCTCCGCTTTTGCACCCTGCTCCTTCTTCTGCTGTTCTGGTGGCTCTGTGCGACCACCGCCTCTTCCTCCGAACTATATAGGTCACTCGCATGACCTTGATTCCATGTGGGGTCGAGGACCTCATCGTCCTCCACATCATCTTCCACCCAGTCTTCACCCCTGCCCTCCTTGTCGGTCTGCACACTTTCGAAAGCCCCAGCAGTTGGCACCTGTGTTTCGTCATCATCCGAGACGTGCTGCGATGGTCCTCCCATGTACTCATCTTGAGAGATAAGTGGTTGGGCATCGGTGCACTCAATCTCTTCCACTTCTGGGGCAGGGCTAGGTGGATGGCCCTGGGAAACCCTGCTAACAGAGTTATCAAAAAGCCGAAGAGACTGCTGCATGACAAGGGGCTCAGACTGCTTGGCTGATTTGCAAGGGGGTGAGGTGAAAGACTGATGGACATTGGCTGCAGGTGCCAACTGTGGTCTTTCAGCATGAGACTGGGTGGGAGACAATGTGAAGGAACTAGAGCCACTGTCAGCAACCCAATCTACTATCGCCTGTACTTGTTCAGGCCTCACCATTCGTAGAGCCACATTAGGCCTGACCAAATACCGCTGCAGGTTCTGTCGCCTACTCGCACCTATGAAAGGGGTTTCACTTGTGTGTGTAGCTGGCACAGATCGACCACGTTCTCTCCCTGCAACAGGAGCTCCACCAGCAGCACCACGACCTAGGCCACGTCCCTTATTTGACGCTCTCCTCATATTTCTCAAATTTAGTATCTTACCTTAAATGGGTGTTTAATTAATAGTAGAATAGAACGACAGTATGTACAGGGTGTATCTCACATGCCCTGAACCAGACTAGGCCTTAATTAAATTTGTTTGCCAAAAATGGCTGTATTTCAAATACCTGAATAAAGCCACTGTATTTAAAGGGTGTATCTCACACAACCTGAACCAGACTAGGCCTCAATTAAATTTGTTTGCCAAAAATGGCTGTATTTCAAATACCTGAAAAAAAAAACACCTGTATTTAAAGGGAATTTCAAACGTCTTGATGATGTAAGGGCGCAACAATTGTGTATTTTGCCCCAAAAAGGGTTTTTTTTTTTTTTAATAGAAGAATATAAGCCCCATATATACAGGGTGTATCTCACACGGCCTTACCCACACTAGTCCTCAATTAAAGATTTGTGCACCAAATGGCGGTATTTCAAATACCTGAATACAACCACACTATGTAAAGGCTGTATCTCACAATGACATCTGCAGCAAAGGCTGCAAACTAAAAATGTTTTCCCCAAATGGGTGTTTAATAACTGAATATGACAGCAGTATATAACCCTGGAATTTCAAACGTGCTGATGCTGCAAGGCCTGAAAAATTGTGTATTTTGCCCAAAAAAGGGTGTTTTATTAATAGAAGAATATAAGCCCTGTATATACAGGGTGTATCTTACTTCATTTGGCATTATTTTAAATAGCTGAATAGAAAGACAGTATTTTTGCCCAAACGTGTGTTTGTTTAATAACTGAATTTGACAGCAGTATATAACCCTGGAATTTCACACGTGCTGATGCTGCAAGGCCAGAAAAATAGTGGAATCTGGCAAAAAAAAGTGTGTTTTTAAAAATCTAGAAAATTGTGGCTGTATTTCTAGCTTAAATTGCACACTCACTAATCCAGATGTTGTATATTGCCAAAAAACTGTTTTATTGGTAACAGAATATGAAAGCTGTATATATTAAACTTGAATTTAACACTTGCAGATCTGGAAAATAGTGTTTTTTGGCAAAAAAGTGTGTTTTTAAAAACGAAGAAAATTATGCCTGTATTTCAAACTTAAATTGCACACTGACTATTCAGATGTTGTATATTGCCAAAAAAGTGTTTTTTTGGTAACAGAATATGAAAGCTGTATATATTAAACTTGAATTTAACACTTGCAGATCTGGAAAATAGTGGGTTTTGGGCAAAAAAGTGTGTTTTTAAAAATCCGGAAAATAATGGCTGTATTTCTAGCTTAAATTGCACACTGACTAATCCAGATGTTGTATATTGCCCAAAAATATTATTTTTTTTTATAACAGAATATGAAAGCTGTATATATTAAACTTGAATTTAACACTTGCAGATCTGGAAAATAGTGGTTTTTGGCAAAGGAAGTGTGTTTTTAAAAACCCAGAAAATAATGGCTGTATTTCTAGCTTAAATTGCACACTGACTAAGCCTGCAAATGCACAAGATGTTGTAAATTGCCAATAAAATTGTGATTTTTTTTTACAGATTATTTGTGCTGTTTTTAAAGCTTGGATTTTAATGTCCCAAAAGCTCAGATACAGTGCTGGTGCACTGAGCTTGCATAAAATGGCCGCCGCTGCTGCCCACCTAACTGACTTATAAAAGTTTTTTGTTTTTTTTTTGATCACTGGGCTCAGGGCAGGATAAAAAAAATTGGGCCCTGCACCCACACAACACAATGTATGTAGATCGCTGAGTTAGATTCACGTTTTGAGCAAAGATTCTCTCCTATTCTCTCCCTTTTTAGAGCCATTTTAGTGCTCAAAAGTATGGGTCCCCATTGACTTCAATAGGATTCGAGGTCAAGTTCGGGTCCCGAACTCAAACTTTTTTGTGAAGTTCGGCCAAACCCGTCAAACCCAAACATCCAGGTGTCTGCTCAACTCCAGTTTTTAACATAAAAAATGGTGGATATGTCACCCCTACAATGGAACAGATAGATTTGCTGAATTTATGTGCCTGCCTGTCACATGTGCAGGCCTCTGAGGTACTTTACACCCAAAAATGAGAATTTTAAGGCCAAAAATGTAACACTGGTATTTAATGGTTTTATTTCACTGACAGGAACGCAGCGTAGGCCGCAAATGTACTTTATAGCAACAAAAATTTGAATTTTTCAACAAAAAGTGTAACTGCAGTATTTGGTGGTTTTATTAGACTGTCAGAAATGAGGCACAAGGTAAAAAGGTACTTTATTGCCCCAAAAAAGTTTTTTTTAACCTTAAATGAAACAGATGGATTTAAATGAGATTATATTTCCCTCTCACAAATGAAGAACAGGGGTTTTTAACATAACAAATGGTGGATATGTCACCCCTACAATAGAACAGATGGGTTTGCTGAATTTATGTGCCTGCCTGTCACATTTGCAGGCCTCAGAGGTACTTTACACACAAAAATGGGAATTTGAAGCCCAAAAATGTAACAGCGGTATTTAATGGTTTTATTTGACTGACAGGAACGCAGCATAGGCCGCAAATGTACTTTATAACAACAAAAATTTGAATTTTTTTGCAAAAAAATTTAACTGCAGTATTTGGCAGTTTTATTGGACTGTCAGAAATGCAGCACAGAACAAAAAGGTACTTTATTGCCCCCCCAAAAAGTTTTTTTTTTAACCCTAAATGAAATAGATAGATTTAACTGAGATTATATTTCACTCTCACAAATGAAGCACAGGGGTTTTTAACATAAAAAATGGTGGATATGCCACCCATACAATGGAACAGATGGATTTGCTGAATTTATGTGCCTGCCTGTCACATGTGCATGCTTTAGAGGTACTTTACACACAAAAATGGGAATTTGAAGGCCAAAAATGTAACAGCGGTATTTAATGGTTTTATTTGACTGACAGGAATGCAGCGTAGGCCGCAAATGTACTTTATAGCAACAAAAATTGGAATTTTTCTGCAAAAAATGTAACTGCAGTATTTGGCGGTTTTATTGTGCTGTCAGAAATGCAGTACAGGGCAAAAAGGTACTTTATTGCCCCAAAAAAAGGGTTTATTTAACCATAAATGAAACAGATGGATTTAACTGAGATTATATTTCAATCTCACAAATTAAGTACAGGGTTTTTTTTACTTTAAAAATTGTGGATATGTCACCCCTACAATGGAACAGATGGATTTGCTGAATTTATGTGCTTGCCTGTCACATATGCAGTGCAGGCCTCAGAGGTACTTTACAACAAAAAATTTTTAAATATGTCACCCCACAATGGAACAGATGGATTTAACTGATTATATTTCACTTTCGAAAAGCAGCACAGGGGTACTTTACAGAAAAAATTGGGATATGCCACTCCCTGGGTCCCTGAACTCACAGACGGTATTATTTTCCCTTCCCTTGGCACATATTCAGTGCAGGTGCACTTTAAAAATTGGTATATGTCGGCCACTGAACTACAAGAACAGAATTAAATGATTGTCTGTGGCACAGATGCAGTGCTGGTGCACTGCTGTTGCACAAAATGGCTGCCGATGCCCACCTAACTAACAGACAGATTAAAACTTTTTTTTCAGTCTCAATGGGATCAGGGCAGGGAACAAAAATGTTGCATTGCACCCCCAAAACGCTGTAGATCGCAGACTTCACACCAAGTGCAGATATCAGAGTCTTTCCTAATCTCTCCCTCACAGCAGCAGCATCCTATCCCTACAACTAGTAAGAGCAGAGTGATGTGTGGCTCTATGTGACTCCAGCTTATTTAGAGGCTGGGTCACATGCTGCACTTGGCAAATCACAGCCATGTCATTAGTACGCATGGCTGTGATGGCTTCTAAGGGCACACGAGTTAAGCGCCTGTTGATTGGCTGCCCTGCAGCTTTCCAACAAGCGCCATTAAATCGCCGAACACCGAACTCGAACCCGAACTTTTACGAAAATGGGTCCGATGCCGCAACATCACCACACAAGTAGGATGGCGTTTCGTATGCTTTATTTACTATCTGTGCCAAATACCCATTGCTCCTGATGAACTGTTAGGGGAAACGCATAGAGCGGATGTTAGGGTGATGCTAAGAGCACATGGTCATTTGGATAGTATAATGATAGTGCAATAGCTGCTGTGATTATTATTAGGGAGTAATAGCTGCTGTGATTACTAGTGCTACTCAGCACAATATATGAACTCACACTGAATCATAGGGGCAGTTGCACTGGGAGCGATAACCAGTGGCTATTGCGCCATCGTTATCCTATCCATATGACCATGTGCTCTTAGCATCACCCTAACATCCGCTCTATGCATTTCCCCTAACAGTTCATCAGGAGCAATGGGTATTTGGCACAGATAGTAAATAAAGCATATGAAACGCTGTCCAACTTGTGTGGTGATGTGGCTGCATCGGCGCTAGAATGCTTGCACTAAATCATAGGGGCAGTTGCACTGGGAGCGATAACCAGCTGAGGGTGCAGCATTATATGGTCCCCTAAAGGAGTTCATGTATTAAACATCCCAATTACAACCATTATAGACTGCTTTACAATACGTGGCTGTGAATCTACTGCCTGTCTAAGTTTTGAAGGGGGACAGGAGCTAACTAATTTGGCGCAGTCACGGCAATCTTTTGGTTGTATGGGAGTTATTGTACAGCATCTCGCTGGAGTTCTATACATAATTATAAGGGATTACGTCCTGTAGATGTCCTTTTATAGTACATACTCAGGAGATTGCACACATTCCCTGGAGGACTGTAGGTGCTTGTTTTATTTTCACATTACGTTTAAATAGAGTCACTTCTTCCAATTATTTTGTTTTATTGAGATATTTAATAAAGATTTAGGTTTTAAGGTTCTTTTTGACAGTGATAAAAAAAAAGCATCAAAAGGAGGCCACAAGGTGGTAGAATGACAGTGTGGAGGTAGCAGCAGCATCAGGAGGACACAGAGGGGCACAATGACAGAGTGTGGAAGTGGCAGCAGCTGCATCAGGAGGAGGTTACAGGGTGGCACAATGAGAGTGTAGAGGTGGCAGCAGCATCAGGAGGCCACAGAGTGGCACAATGACAGAGGGTGGAGGTGGCGGCAGCAGCAACATCAGGAGGAGGCCACAGAGTGCCACAATGACAGAGTGTGGAGGTGGCAGCAGAAGCATCAGGAGGCCACAGAGTGGCAAGGTGACATAGTGTTGAGGTAGCAGCAGCATCAGAAGACCACAGAGTGGAAAGGTGACATAGTGTGCAGGTAAGGTAATGGCCAAAGGGTGAGAAAGGCGCTCATAGGGTAAGTAAGTCGAGGTGCAACAGCTTCTTTCAGAGAGCTGGTGGATGCGATAGACTCACCTGTTATGGTTGCACCGAAGTTAAGTGCAACCGTATTGTAGGTGAGCAGTGAAGTATAAAAGGTGCAGGTCAGTGCTGCCAGATGCGTCAAGAAGCCCCTTGGGACAAAGGCCAAGTCGCCACTCGGGTATATATTGGAAAACGTATCTTAGCTTGTCACTGTGGGGTGATCAAGCTGGAAGACGATCATAAGGCGCATTACCACGACCCGGTACAGGATACAATAAAGTTTATTTTGAGACAACGCGTTTCGGGGTCTCGACGGCCCCTTTATCAAGTCTACATGGAACATAGATAATAGGAAAAGTACAGTAAAAAATTATAATAAATAAAAACATATATATGTACGTTTCAAAGTTGTATATGGAATTTGGTATAGACAGATGTGTACATGTATATGTACATTTAAGAGTCGTATATGGAATTTAGTATATATAGTTATATATTTGCATGGATGAATATATAGATATTGATAAAACATATAGATATCAATAAAACAGGGGAAAACACACTCCATTGGGTGGGCAGGTGCATCAATAATTATATGAATATATAAATAAATGTATATAAAACTATATAAAAGAAGGCTGTAAGAAATCTCTCTGTATACATTCATAAATAAATAGGTTAATTATAAAAAATATATAAAACATAGATGATAAAATATTCAAATACTCGGTTAGGTGAGTAGATATCTCATTGGTACTGATTCATTAGCACATGTGAAAATGCCGTATATATATAATTAGTTGACGTATATTGGTAAGACTGTCATATGTAGGCACATATTTGGCAGGAAATATTTGCGTATTAAAAAATACCTGTGTCACCCTAGTTTTTTGTGCAGCTGGGTGTGTACTGCCTGGTTTCTTCTAAAAAAGGCGCATGTCCGTACCTGTGGGGTCATGTGAAACAAAAGAAAAGGGGGGGGGGGGGGGTTCTTTTAAGACTTTGGCTAAAATGGATCAACCAGTAAATATATATACATTATGACCCTCTGACCCTATTTTTCTTCTTTTCTCTCCTTTCCCTCCTCTCTCTCCTTGCTTTCTCCTTCTTTATCTTCCTTTCTCCTCCTCCCTCACTTTCTCTCTCTTCCCCTCTTCTTTTCCCTCCATTCCTCCCATATCTTTCTCTTCTCAATCCTATATATATATATTAAACTTTCTATTCTCCCTTTATATGTTCATGCCTTATATACATAAAAGAAAAGGAGATGGGTTATCAGATAAGTATACACAAATGTATCTATTTTAGGTTGGTTACCTTAGTTTTGTTCTTGTTACACTTTGAGTGAGAGCAGCGGTTCACCACTACAGTCCTATGTGTGGCACGTGTAGAAAGGGCGCGCAGGCAAAGAGGTCTGCGCGCGCTGTGAGGGAATTGATATCGGGAGGTCGGGCGTGGCTATGCAAATGAAGGGGCGTGGTTATGCAAATGCGGGAGTGTCGGCCGCTTCTTTGAGCGGCACGGCTGATGTACTTGTTAGCCAGAGCAGTTCTATAGAAGCAATTGGTCTGGGGAAGAGAAGTGATGTATTGTAGGATCTTTGTCCAAAGGGGGGTGACAGTATTAATGGGACATGCTGGGTATTAAGGGTGGCAGGACCTGGTGGGAGGATATTAGTAGAGTGGGTGTGTGTATTGATATATGAAAAATTGGAGGGATGATTGATGTGACTGGAGGGGAGGACTATGAATGAGATTGGAGGGAGGTAGTGATATAAGCAATGTGCTATAATTATATGGTGAACTATGTTGATGTGCTTGGTGATAGTACTACTCAGGTGTAATGATGAGATGAATATGTATGATTCGTTGTTATTAAGACATGCGATGGAGTTACTCTGGGATTGAGTTCCGAGTTTGTAGGTTTGCAGCCGAAAGGATGGATGCGCATTTGCGTATATATAAGGAGCAGAGTTAGTGGAGGAAGAGGGGGGGGGAGAATAAAAAAATAATAATGATAAAACAATGAAAATATATACATATGTATATATAATAAAAAATGGATAAATAAATTAATAAATATTAAAAAATATACGGGGGGGGGGGGGGGGGACCCAGAATCAGAAACATTTGCTTTCCAGGGTTTCATTGAGTCCATGTGATTCTAATGTATATAATTTGAAGATCCAAAACATTTCTCTCCTCTGGAGAGTCTTATATCTTGCTGAGCAGTTTGCGTCAATCTGTTCAATAGGAGTAATCGTCAGCTTTGTAGGGTCTTTATTGTGGACGTTGAGAAAATGTCGGGACACGCTATGCTTCATGAAGCCCTTCACGAAGCCCTTCACCTCTGTTCCTACCTAAGGGATTCCTCCCAACTCATTTCACTGCTCAAAGACACCAACTGGGACCCCACTTACTGCTGGCTGACATTTGACGTTGCCTCCCTCTACTCAAACATCCCGCACGAGGCAGGCATTAATACATCCAACTATTATCTGGACACTGATGACCAATTGTCCCCCAAACATAAGATTTTCATAAGCGAAGCAATTAGGTTTATCCTGACACACAATGTGTTCATGTTTGAAAATAACATCTACAAACAGCGGAAAGGAACCGCAATGGGGACGCGTTTCGCGCCAAGCTTCGCGAATTTGTATATGGGTCGCTTCGAGGAGGAATTCATCTATAACCAACACAAATGGAGAAACAAGATTGTGTTCTATAAACGCTACATCGACGACTTGATCATCATCTGGAAGGGAAATGATGAGGAAGCCGAGGCCTTCGTGTCATACCTGAACTCCAACGAGTGGAACCTTAATTTCACGGTTAACAGCTCAATAACCTCAATCGAATATTTGGACCTCCTTTTATACACTGATGATAAAACTATCCTGACCAAAACATTTTTCAAAATGGTGGATGGAAACAACTATTTAGACTTCAGAAGCGCACACTATAGTAAGTGGAAAAAGAACATACCCTTCAGCCAATTCAAACTAATACGCCGGAACTGCTCAACCACAGCTGATTTCACAACACAAAGCGAAATATTAATATCTAGATTCCAAAATAAAAAATACCCAAATGGAATTATAAATGGGGCATATGAACGTGCAAGGAACCTCACACAAAATGAATGCCTCAAGACCAAAACAAAAGCAAAAGGAATAGAGGAATCAAAGAAGTACAGACCTTCGTTCATCACCACCTATAATTCAAATCATGCCAAACTTAGGAACATTCTAACAAAACATTGGCATATTCTGAAAAACGACCCCTACCTCAGACACAATATTCCGCAAAAACCACGGATTACGTTCAGGAGAGCGAGGACCTTGAAGAATGCACTGGCCCCCAGCAAGCTGAAACAGAAAGAGCCCCCTATAAAAATCAATGTACATTCCGATACTGTAGGCAGTTACAAATGCAATCACACTTTGTGTAAGTGCTGTAATAGTATAACCCATCGTAGAAAAGAGTTTAGGAGCAACTTCACAAAAGAAGAGTTTCACATCAAAAGTTTTGCTAACTGCTCCTCATCATATATAATCTACCTCCTGGAATGTGAGTGTGGACTACAATATGTAGGTCGCACGATACAAACACTCAGAGAACGCTTAAACAAACATAGGTCAAATATCGTGAAGGGCTTCATGAAGCATAGCGTGTCCCGACATTTTCTCAACGTCCACAATAAAGACCCTACAAAGCTGACGATTACTCCTATTGAACAGATTGACGCAAACTGCTCAGCAAGATATAAGACTCCATTTATCCATTTTTTATTATATATACATATGTATATATTTTCATTGTTTTATCATTATTATTTTTTTATTCTCCCCCCCCCTCTTCCTCCACTAACTCTGCTCCTTATATATACGCAAATGCGCATCCATCCTTTCGGCTGCAAACCTACAAACTCGGAACTCAATCCCAGAGTAACTCCATCGCATGTCTTAATAACAACGAATCATACATATTCATCTCATCATTACACCTGAGTAGTACTATCACCAAGCACATCAACATAGTTCACCATATAATTATAGCACATTGCTTATATCACTACCTCCCTCCAATCTCATTCATAGTCCTCCCCTCCAGTCACATCAATCATCCCTCCAATTTTTCATATATCAATACACACACCCACTCTACTAATATCCTCCCACCAGGTCCTGCCACCCTTAATACCCAGCATGTCCCATTAATACTGTCACCCCCCTTTGGACAAAGATCCTACAATACATCACTTCTCTTCCCCAGACCAATTGCTTCTATAGAACTGCTCTGGCTAACAAGTACATCAGCCGTGCCGCTCAAAGAAGCGGCCGACACTCCCGCATTTGCATAACCACGCCCCTTCATTTGCATAGCCACGCCCGACCTCCCGATATCAATTCCCTCACAGCGCGCGCAGACCTCTTTGCCTGCGCGCCCTTTCTACACGTGCCACACATAGGACTGTAGTGGTGAACCGCTGCTCTCACTCAAAGTGTAACAAGAACAAAACTAAGGTAACCAACCTAAAATAGATACATTTGTGTATACTTATCTGATAACCCATCTCCTTTTCTTTTATGTATATAAGGCATGAACATATAAAGGGAGAATAGAAAGTTTAATATATATATATAGGATTGAGAAGAGAAAGATATGGGAGGAATGGAGGGAAAAGAAGAGGGGAAGAGAGAGAAAGTGAGGGAGGAGGAGAAAGGAAGATAAAGAAGGAGAAAGCAAGGAGAGAGAGGAGGGAAAGGAGAGAAAAGAAGAAAAATAGGGTCAGAGGGTCATAATGTATATATATTTACTGGTTGATCCATTTTAGCCAAAGTCTTAAAAAAACCCCCCCCCCCCCCCCCTTTTCTTTTGTTTCACATGACCCCACAGGTACGGACATGCGCCTTTTTTAGAAGAAACCAGGCAGTACACACCCAGCTGCACAAAAAACTAGGGTGACACAGGTATTTTTTAATACGCAAATATTTCCTGCCAAATATGTGCCTACATATGACAGTCTTACCAATATACGTCAACTAATTATATATATACGGCATTTTCACATGTGCTAATGAATCAGTACCAATGAGATATCTACTCACCTAACCGAGTATTTGAATATTTTATCATCTATGTTTTATATATTTTTTATAATTAACCTATTTATTTATGAATGTATACAGAGAGATTTCTTACAGCCTTCTTTTATATAGTTTTATATACATTTATTTATATATTCATATAATTATTGATGCACCTGCCCACCCAATGGAGTGTGTTTTCCCCTGTTTTATTGATATCTATATGTTTTATCAATATCTATATATTCATCCATGCAAATATATAACTATATATACTAAATTCCATATACGACTCTTAAATGTACATATACATGTACACATCTGTCTATACCAAATTCCATATACAACTTTGAAACGTACATATATATGTTTTTATTTATTATAATTTTTTACTGTACTTTTCCTATTATCTATGTTCCATGTAGACTTGATAAAGGGGCCGTCGAGACCCCGAAACGCGTTGTCTCAAAATAAACTTTATTGTATCCTGTACCGGGTCGTGGTAATGCGCCTTATGATCGTCTACCAGCTTGATCACCCCACAGTGACAAGCTAAGATACGTTTTCCAATATATACCCGAGTGGCGACTTGGCCTTTGTCCCAAGGGGCTTCTTGACGCATCTGGCAGCACTGACCTGCACCTTTTATACTTCACTGCTCACCTACAATACGGTTGCACTTAACTTCGGTGCAACCATAACAGGTGAGTCTATCGCATCCACCAGCTCTCTGAAAGAAGCTGTTGCACCTCGACTTACTTACCCTATGAGCGCCTTTCTCACCCTTTGGCCATTACCTTACCTGCACACTATGTCACCTTTCCACTCTGTGGTCTTCTGATGCTGCTGCTACCTCAACACTATGTCACCTTGCCACTCTGTGGCCTCCTGATGCTTCTGCTGCCACCTCCACACTCTGTCATTGTGGCACTCTGTGGCCTCCTCCTGATGTTGCTGCTGCCGCCACCTCCACCCTCTGTCATTGTGCCACTCTGTGGCCTCCTGATGCTGCTGCCACCTCTACACTCTCATTGTGCCACCCTGTAACCTCCTCCTGATGCAGCTGCTGCCACTTCCACACTCTGTCATTGTGCCCCTCTGTGTCCTCCTGATGCTGCTGCTACCTCCACACTGTCATTCTACCACCTTGTGGCCTCCTTTTGATGCTTTTTTTTTATCACTGTCAAAAAGAACCTTAAAACCTAAATCTTTATTAAATATCTCAATAAAACAAAATAATTGGAAGAAGTGACTCTATTTAAACGTAATGTGAAAATAAAACAAGCACCTACAGTCCTCCAGGGAATGTGTGCAATCTCCTGAGTATGTACTATAAAAGGACATCTACAGGACGTAATCCCTTATAATTATGTATAGAACTCCAGCGAGATGCTGTACAATAACTCCCATACAACCAAAAGATTGCCGTGACTGCGCCAAATTAGTTAGCTCCTGTCCCCCTTCAAAACTTAGACAGGCAGTAGATTCACAGCCACGTATTGTAAAGCAGTCTATAATGGTTGTAATTGGGATGTTTAATACATGAACTCCTTTAGGGGACCATATAATGCTGCACCCTCAGCTGGTTATCGCTCCCAGTGCAACTGCCCCTATGATTTAGTGCAAGCATTCTAGCGCCGATGCAGCCACATCACCACACAAGTTGGACAGCGTTTCATATGCTTTATTTACTATCTGTGCCAAATACCCATTGCTCCTGATGAACTGTTAGGGGAAATGCATAGAGCGGATGTTAGGGTGATGCTAAGAGCACATGGTCATATGGATAGGATAACGATGGCGCAATAGCCACTGGTTATCGCTCCCAGTGCAACTGCCCCTATGATTCAGTGTGAGTTCATATATTGTGCTGAGTAGCACTAGTAATCACAGCAGCTATTACTCCCTAATAATAATCACAGCAGCTATTGCACTATCATTATACTATCCAAATCACCATGTGCTCTTAGCATCACCCTAACATCCGCTCTATGCGTTTCCCCTAACAGTTCATCAGGAGCAATGGGTATTTGGCACAGATAGTAAATAAAGCATACGAAACGCCATCCTACTTGTGTGGTGATGTTGCGGCATCGGACCCATTTTCGTAAAAGTTCGGGTTCGAGTTCGGTGTTCGGCGATTTAATGGCGCTTGTTGGAAAGCTGCAGGGCAGCCAATCAACAAGCGCTTAACTCGTGTGCCCTTAGAAGCCATCACAGCCATGCGTACTAATGACATGGCTGTGATTTGCCAAGTGCAGCATGTGACCCAGCCTCTAAATAAGCTGGAGTCACATAGAGCCACACATCACTCTGCTCTTACTAGTTGTAGGGATAGGATGCTGCTGCTGTGAGGGAGAGATTAGGAAAGACTCTGATATCTGCACTTGGTGTGAAGTCTGCGATCTACAGCGTTTTGGGGGTGCAATGCAACATTTTTGTTCCCTGCCCTGATCCCATTGAGACTGAAAAAAAAGTTTTAATCTGTCTGTTAGTTAGGTGGGCATCGGCATCATTTTCCCCTGTTTTATTGATATCTATATGTTTTATCAATATCTATATATTCATCCATGCAAATATATAACTATATATACTAAATTCCATATACGACTCTTAAATGTACATATACATGTACACATCTGTCTATACCAAATTCCATATACAACTTTGAAACGTACATATATATGTTTTTATTTATTATAATTTTTTACTGTACTTTTCCTATTATCTATGTTCCATGTAGACTTGATAAAGGGGCCGTCGAGACCCCGAAACGCGTTGTCTCAAAATAAACTTTATTGTATCCTGTACCGGGTCGTGGTAATGCGCCTTATGATCGTCTACCAGCTTGATCACCCCACAGTGACAAGCTAAGATACGTTTTCCAATAGTGTGCAGGTGGCAGCAGCATCAGGAGATCATAGAGTGGCAAGGTGACAGTGTTGAGGTGGCAGCAGCATCAGGAGACCACAGAGTGGAAAGGTGACATAGTGTGGAGGTGTCAGCAGCATCAGGAGACCAAAGAGTGGCAAGGTGACATAGTGTGGAGGTGGCAGCAGCATCAGGAGACCACAGAGTGAACAGGTGACAGAGTGGGGAGGTGGGTGGCAATACCAGTACCAGCTGAAGAAGGTGGGTGAAGAAGGAGCACTTGGCATCAGATGTGTGGCATCAGGCGGGTGGCAGCATCAGAATAGTAGATGAGGCAGGTAGCCAGAAGAAACCAGTCTCTTTTGTCAAAGTTTTGTTGTGGCACCATAAATGATCTAGTCTGATGCATCAGGCATTGGTGGGTGAAAATTCTGGCTGATCCATGCCTGATTCATCTTGACAAAGGTCAATCTCTCCACATTTGGACAGGCGAGTTCTCCTTGGGGTAACTATGGCCCCCACCGCACTAAACACCCACTCTGATGCCACACTACTTGCCGGGCAGGACAGCTTTTCCAGGGCAAACTCTGCCAGTTGTAGCCACAAATCCAGTTTGGCTGCCCAGTAGTCTAGTGCATATTCAATGTGTGGTGGCAGGGTGCTGTCCAAGTATGCCACCACCTACTGGTTTAATTCCTGCTCCAGGTCTATCTGCTGCTGCTGCTGGTGAGTAGTTTCTTCACTAGACAGGTGAAGAAAGCAGCTTATGAACGACTCTAGACTCAAGTTGCTGCTGATGGAGCTGGAACAGCTCCTACACCCCCCCCCCAACCTACCACAGCAGCTATAGCAGAGGAACCTGAGCACAGAGAGCCCCCGAGATCAGATCTGCGAGAGGATGGACGATGGTGCATATAGGCAGCAGCCAACTGACTACATAGAATGTCTCTATACTAGTTCAGTTTGTCCTCCTTCTCAGTCGGTGTAAAAAAGGCCCCTATTTTGGACCGGTAACGAGGGTCCAACAAGGTGGAGATCCATAAGTCATCCATCTTCCGAATGGCGACAATTCTGCTGTCAGTACGCAAGCAAGTGAGCATGCATTAGGCCATATGTGCAAGTGACTCGGATGGACTCCCTGCCTCCATCTCCACTGCATATTGACACGGTGGGTGTGGGTCCTCCTCTTCCTCATCGCCCTGTAGCTCCTCTGGCTAATCCTGCTCCTTTCCTGTCACCTGTGTAGAAAATCCACCCAATTTGCTACACATTGTTTGTGCTCCAATGTCCTCCTCCTCCTCCAGTTCAGCACCCACAGGGCTCATGTGGCTATGAGATCTAGGCACTATTCCATAAAACAGTGGAATGACATTGTTCATCCCGTACTCCTAGTGACTGACAAATAACGTGGCCTCCTCAAAGGGCCTGAGCAAACGGCAGGTGTCACGCATGAGCTGCCACTGGCTCACATCGAAGTTACTCCTGTCCACTTGGATCATCAAGAAATCGCTTATGGCCTTTCTCTGTTTGTATTATCGGTCCAACATATGGAGGGTCGAATTCCAACAGGTGGAAACGTTGCATATCAGCCTATGTTGGGTGATGCCGTTCTGCCTCTGCAGCTCAAGGAGGGTGTGCTTTGAGGTGTACAAGTGGCTGAAGTGCATGCAAAGTTTCCTGAACATTTTTTAGGATGTCTTGCAGATGGGTGGAAGACTTCAGGAACCGCTTGACAGCCAGATTGAACATGTGTGCCATACAGGGAGCATGGATCAGCCCTCCTTGACGCAGCGCCGACACCATGTTCTTCCCATTGTCAGTCACCATGGTTCCGATTTTGAGTTGTTGCGGAGAAAACCAGGATTCGATTTCTTGATTAAGGACACGGAGCAGTTCCTCCCCTGCGTGACTCTGTTCACCCAGGCAAACCAGGTGCAGAACAGTGTGACACCGCAGTTCCCTGCACATGTGGTATGCTGCAGGGCAACTGTGAATTGTCCCTGCAGTGAAGCTGAGAACATGGTGAAGGATGAGGAGCAGAGGCGAACATTGTCGCAGGACCAACAGCGTGAGAACATGGACGCAAAAGCGGCGTCACCTGGCCAAGTTGCTGGTGTGGCTATACAGGAACCACATTGACCCAGGGGCCGTAAAGGACATGTATTGTCCATGATCGTAGTTACAGCTCCACACATAGGTTCTGCTGTGCCCTTTGGCCGACACCGACAAGCTAAAGAACTGGGACTGCAGCACCATCAACTTGGCCAGGAGCTCGTTCAGCTTCTGCGCCGTTGGATGCGTGCATGCATACTGTTGTCTCTTGGCAAATCGCTTTGGTGATTGATTGCTGACGGAATGACTGATGAGGAGTAGGAGCAGGAGTAAGAGCATCAGGACCATCATAATATGAGAAGGACAGACAGCTCCCTTCGGCTGAGGTGGTGGAGCCTTGACTGCCTGAAATCAGGTGCGTGCCATTAGGGGATGCAGGCCGGGCCACTACATTGGAGCTACGGTTCTCCCAGGCCACTTTATAGTGATGCTGCATATGTTGACGCAGGGCCGTGGTGCCAACATTGGCACCCTGGCCATGCTTCACCTTCTGCCCTCATATTCCATAAATAGACATGTTCACCTACTCCGGCGGCTTAACAAAAAACTGCCACACGGCTGAGTAGGTGATTTTACCCCCAACACTCCACACTGACTGATTGCTACCGCCACTGCTTCTGTGAACCCCTGCACCGCTACTTTCAGGACAGGTAGGCTCCTGCGAAGCAGGTGGTCTACCCTGGACATGTTTGGCTCCAACTTCTGCCACCCTGCTGACTCCCGGCCACGATAGTGACTTGCTGGCTCCGCCGCTGCCTCACGGGCAAGCTGCAACCCTCTTCTCCCGATGATAATGAAGCCCCTAATTCACCCGGCTCACAAGTGCGATCAGATACATCATCGCCATCGAGTGCTGTCTGGATGTCACTGATGTCCTCCTCAATGGTCTCGCAGCACCAGCTCCCACACCACTCTCCTCTTCACTACTTGCCCGTCCTCGCTGTATAGTGGAGCTGAGCCCACAGCATATAATACTTCTAAAGGACTGAGGCAGGTTGAGGATAGGTGAGGGCACAGGGCCTGCTCCCGGGTCATGCAAACTAAGGATTGTGTCTGACGAACCCACCGACTCTTGGCTGGGGGTGTCTGATGTCACTTGGGACGGAGTGGATGACCGACTCAACCATTCAAGAACCGCTGGGTTGCTGGTCAAGACACGACCTCTATATGACACCGGGAGCTCAGGCCTCTTGCTGCGATTCCTGTTGCCACGCACCCTTACTCTGCTGTGACCTGTGCCTGCTCCAGAAATATTTAGGACTTTGCCCCTCCCTTGTGCAGGGCCTGTCAGTTCTTTGTCTGACATACTGTTAGATCAAATAAATAAATAAAAAGGAAATTAAAACACCCCAAAAAAGTCTAATTTTCTTACTTCACCACACAACGGCTAATAAGTCCTTTTTTACAGTAATATACACCAAAGAAAGCTTTATAACATATAACTGCACGGCTGAACGGCAAATAATATACAGTTGCAAGAAAAAGTATGTGAACCCTTTGGAATAATATGGATTTCTGCACAAATTGGTCATAAAATGTGATCTGATCTTCATCTAAGTCACAACAATAGACAATCACAGTCTGCTTTAACTAATAACACACAAAGAATTAAATATTACCATGTTTTTATTGAACACACCATGCAAACATTCACAGTGCAGGTGGAAAAAGTATGTGAACCCTTGGATTTAATAACTGGTTGAACCTCCTTTGGCAGCAATAACTTCAACCAAACGTTTCCTGTAGTTGCAGATCAGACGCGCACAACGGTCAGGAGTAATTCTTGACCATTCCTCTTTACAGAACTGTTTCAGTTCAGCAATATTCTTGGGATGTCTGGTGTGAATCGCTTTCTTGAGGTCTTGCAACAGCATCTCAATCAGGTTGAGGTCAGGACTCTGACTGGGCTACTCCAGAAGGCGTATTTTCTTCTGTTTAAGCCATTCTGCTGTTGATTTACTTCTAGGCTTTGGGTCGTTGTCCTGTTGCAACACCCATCTTCTGTTGAGCTTCAGCTGATGGACAGATGGCCTTAAGTTCTCCTGCAAAATGTCTTGATAAACTTGGGAATTCATTTTTCCTTCGATGATACCAATCCGTCCAGGCCCTGATGCAGCAAAGCAGCCCCAAACCATGATGCCCCCACCACCATACTTCACAGTTGGGATGAGATTTTGATGTTGGTGTGCTGTGCCTCTTTTTCTCCACACATAGTGTTGTGTGTTTCTTGCAAACAACTCAACTTTGGTTTCATCTGTCCACAGAATATTTTGCCAGTACTGCTGTGGAACATCCAGGTGCTCTTGTGCAAACTGTAAATGTACAGCAATGTTTTTTTTGGACAGCAGTGGCTTCCTCTGTTGTATCCTCCCATGAAATCCATTCTTGTTTAGTGTTTTACGTATCGTAGATTCGCCAACAGGGATGTTAGCATATGCCAGAGAGTTTTGTAAGTCTTTAGCTGACACTCTAGGATTCTTCTTCATCTCATTGAGCAGTCTGCACTGTGCTCTTGCAGTCATCTTTACAGGACGGCCATTCCTAGGGAGAGTAGCAGCAGTGCTGAACTGTCTCCATTTATAGACAATTTGTCTTACCGTGGACTGATGAACAGCAAGGCTTTTGGAGATACTTTTATAACCCTTTCTAGCTTTATGCAAGTCAAAAATTCTTAATCGTAGGTCTTCTGAGAGCTCTTTTCTGCGAGGCATCATTCACATCAGGCAATGCTTCTTGTGAAAAGCAAACATACATGGTGTGTTCAATAAAAACATGGAAACATTTAATTCTTTGTGTGTTAATAGTTTAAGCAGACTGTGATTGTCTATTGTTGTGACTTAGATGAAGATCAGATCACATTTTATGACCAATTTGTGCAGAAATACATATTATTCCAAAGGGTTCACATACTTTTTCTTGCAACTGTATATATTTCTGCCACTAATACATGCAAAAAAGTGCTCTAGAACATATAACTGCACTGCTGAATGGCAAATATTATATATTTTTGTGCCACTAATACATGCCAAAAAGTGCTTTAGAACATATAACTGCACCAATGAACAGCAAATAATATATATATTTTTGCTACTAATACACGCTAAAAGGGCTGTCATTTTCTCACTTCACCACACAACGGCTAATAAGCCCTTTTTTCCCACTAATACAAGCCAAAAAATGCTTTAGAACATATAATTGCACCTCACAAGGGCAAATAAGATGTAGAAATATGTCCTTGTAATAAACCCTTTCTACCACTGTCCCTAGCGCCTGCTGATGTCTCTCCCTGCACTATGTACACTGGAAAATGTCTGAATCCAAGATGGCTGAGGCTATTTATAGGGCTATGACATCACAGGGCTGGCTGGCTGCTGATTGGCTGCATGCATAGCATTGTGGGTGATCCCTTGTTCCCAGAGTTCCTTGCTCCATGTCCTAATATGTACAGCAGCCATTTTAGGCAAAAATGCGATTCGTTACCACAAAGCATGAGGAAAATTGGAATCGGGGAGAATCAAATTTTTCCTGAAATTCGGATCGAATCGTCAACTTCAATTCGCTCATATGTAGAGTTGAGCGAACACCTGGATGTTCGGGTTCGAGAAGTTCGGCCGAACTTCACGGAAATGTTCGGGTTCGGGATCCGAACCCGACCCGAACTTCGTCCCGAACCCGAACCCAATTGAAGTCAATGGGGACCCGAACTTTTCGGCACTAAAAAGGCTGTAAAACAGCCCAGGAATGAGCTAGAGGGCTGAAAAAGGCAGCAACATGTAGGTAAATCCCCTGCAAACAAATGTGGATAGGGAAATGAATTAAAAAAAAATAATAATTAACCAATATCAATTGGACAGAGGTCCCATAGCAGAGAATCGGGCTTCACGTCAGCAGAGAATCAGTCTCTTCATGCCATAGCAGAGAATCTGGCTTCATGTCAGCAGAGAATCAGTCTTCATGTCATAGCAGAGAATCAGGCTTCACGTCACCCACCACTGGAACAGGCCACTGTCACATATTTAGGCCCCGGCACCCAGACAGAGGAGAGAAGTCCAGTAACAGAGAATCTGGCTTCATGTCAGCACAGAATCAGTCTTCATGTCATAGCAGAGAATCAGGCTTCACGTCACCCACCACTGGAAGAGGCCACTGTCACACATTTAGGCCCAGGCACCCAGGCAGAGGAGAGAGGTCCCGTAACAGAGATTCAGGCTTCATGTCAGCAGAGAATCAGTCTTCATGTCATAGCAGAGAATCAGGCTTCACGTCACCCACCACTGGAACAGGCCACTGTCACATATTTAGGCCCAGGCACCCAGGCAGAGGAGAGAGGTCCCATAACAGAGATTCAGGCTTCATGTCAGCAGAGAATCAGTCTTCATGTCATAGCAGAGAATCAGGCTTCACGTCACCCACCACTGGAACAGGCCACTGTCACATATTTAGGCCCCGGCACCCAGACAGAGGAGAGAGGTCCCGTAACAGAGATTCAGGCTTCATGTCAGCACAGAATCAGTCTTCATGTCATAGCAGAGAATAAGGCTTCACGTCACCCACCACTGGAACAGGCCACTGTCACATATTTAGGCCCAGGCACCCAGGCAGAGGAGAGAGGTCCCGTAACAGAAATTCAGGCTTCATGTCAGCACAGAATCTGTCTTCATGTCATAGCAGAGAATCAGGCTTCACGTCACCCACCACTGGAACAGGCCACTGTCACATATTTAGGCCCCGGCACCCAGACAGAGGAGAGAGGTCCCGTAACAGAGAATCTGGCTTCATGTCAGCACAGAATCAGTCTTCATGTCATAGCAGGGAATCAGGCTTCACGTCACCCACCACTGGAAGAGGCCACTGTCACACATTTAGGCCCAGGCACCCAGGTAGAGGAGAGAGGTCCCGTAACAGAGATTCAGGCTTCATGTCAGCAGAGAATCAGTCTTCATGTCATAGCAGAGAATCAGGCTTCACGTCACCCACCACTGGAACAGGCCACTGTCACATATTTAGGCCCAGGCACCCAGGCAGAGGAGAGAGGTCCCGTAACAGAGATTCAGGCTTCATGTCAGCACAGAATCAGTCTTCATGTCATAGCAGAGAATCAGGCTTCACGTCACCCACCACTGGAAAAGGCCACTGTCACACATTTAGGCCCAGGAACCCAGGCAGAGGAGAGAGGTCCCATAACAGAGATTCAGGCTTCATGTCAGCAGAGAATCAGTCTTCATGTCATAGCAGAGAATCAGGCTTCACGTCACCCACCACTGGAACAGGCCACTGTCACATATTTAGGCCCAGGCACCCAGGCAGAGGAGAGAGGTCCCGTAACAGAGATTCAGGCTTCATGTCAGCAGAGAATCAGTCTTCATGTCATAGCAGAGAATCAGGCTTCACGTCACCCACCACTGGAAGAGGCCACTGTCACACATTTAGGCCCAGGCACCCAGGCAGAGGAGAGAGGTCCCGTAACAGAGATTCAGGCTTCATGTCAGCAGAGAATCAGTCTTCATGTCATAGCAGAGAATCAGGCTTCACGTCACCCACCACTGGAACAGGCCACTGTCACACATTTAGGCCCCGGAACCCAGACAGAGGAGAGGTTCATTCAACTTTGGGTTGCCCCGCAATATAATGGTAAAATGAAAATAAAAATAGGAAGAGGAAGTGCCCTAGAGTACAATGATATATTGTTAAGGGGAGGTAATTAATGTCTAATCTGCACAAGGGATGGACAGCTCCTGTGGGATCCATGCCTGGCTCATTTTTATGAACGTCAGCTTGTCCACATTCGCTGTAGACAGGCGGCTGCGTTTGTCTGTAATGACGCCCCCTGCCGTGCTGAATACACGTTCAGACAAAACGCTGGCCGCCGGGCAGGCCAGCACCTCCAAGGCATAAAAGGCTAGCTCTGGCCACGTGGACAATTTGGAGACCCAGAAGTTGAATGGGGCCGAACCATCAGTCAGTGTGTGGAGGGGTGTGCACAGGTACTGTTCCACCATGTTAGTGAAATGTTGCCTCCTGCTAACACGTTCCGTATCAGGTGGTGGTGCAGTTAGCTGTGGCGTGGTGACAAAACTTTTCCACATCTCTGCCATGCTAACCCTGCCCTCAGAGGAGCTGGCCGTGACACAGCTGCGTTGGCGACCTCTTGCTCCTCCTCTGCCTTCGCCTTGGGTTTCCACTGGTTCCCCTGTGACATTTGGGAATGCTCTCAGTAGCGCGACTACCAACGTGGGCAACTCTGCTGTCGTTGTGCAGGCACTGCAGCATGTAGTCGCTCATGTGTGCCAGACTGCCCAGAGGTAAGGACAAGCTGTCCTCTGTGGGAGGCGTATCGTCATCGTCCTGTGTTTCCCCCCAGCCACGCACCAGTGATGGGCCCGAGCTGCTTTGAGTGCCACCCCGCTGTGAACATGCTTCATCCTCATCCTCCTCCACCTCCTCCTCATCCTCGTCCTCCTCGTCCTCCAGTAGTGGGCCCTGTCTGGCCACATTTGTACCTGGCCTCTGGTGTTGCAAAAAACCTCCCTCTGAGTCACTTCGAAGAGACTGGCCTGAAAGTGCTAAAAATGACCCCTCTTCTTCCTCCTCCTCCTCCTGGGCCACCTCCTCTTCCATTATCGCCCTAAGTGTTTTCTCAAGGAGACATAGAAGTGGTATTGTAACGCTGATAACGGCGTCATCGCCACTGGCCATGTTGGTGGAGTACTCGAAACAGCGCAACAGGGCACACAGGTCTCGCATGGAGGCCCAGTCATTGGTGCTGAAGTGGTGCTGTTCCGCAGTGCGACTGACCCGTGCGTGCTGCAGCTGAAACTCCACTATGGCCTGCTGCTGCTCACACAGTCTGTCCAGCATGTGCAAGGTGGAGTTCCACCTGGTGGGCACATCGCATATGAGGCGGTGAGCGGAAAGGCCGAAGTTACGCTGTAGCGCAGAAGGGCATGCAGCAGCAGGGTGTGAATGCCGGAAGCGCGAACAAATGGTCCGCACTTTATGCAGCAGCTCTGACATGTTGGGGTAGTTGCGAATGAACTTCTGCACCACCAAATTCAGCACATGCGCCAGGCAAGGGATGTGCGTCAAACCGGCTAGTCCCAGAGCTGCAACGAGATTTCGCCCATTATCGAACAGCACCAGGCCAGGCTTGAGGCTCACCGGCAGCAACCACTCGTCGGTCTGTTGTTCTATACCCCGCCACAACTCCTGTGCGGTGTGGGGCCTGTCCCCCAAACATATGAGTTTCAGAACAGCCTGCTGACGTTTACCCCGGGCTGTGCTGAAGTTGGTGGTGAAGGTGTGTGGCTGACTGGATGAGCAGGTGGAAGAAGAGGAGGAGGAAGCTGAATAGGAGGAGGAGGAGACAGGAGGCAAAGAATGTTGCCCTGCGATCCTTGGCGGCGGAAGGACGTGCGCCAAACAGCTCTCCGCCTGGGGCCCAGCCGCCACTACATTTACCTAGTGTGCAGTTAGGGAGATATAGCGTCCCTGGCCGTGCTTACTGGTCCACGTATCTGTGGTTAGGTGGACCTTGCCACAGATGGCGTTGCGCAGTGCACACTTGATTTTATCGGACACTTGGTTGTGCAGGGAAGGCACGGCTCTCTTGGTGAAGTAGTGCCGGCTGGGAACAACATACTGTGGGACAGCAAGCGACATGAGCTGTTTGAAGCTGTCTGTGTCCACCAGCCTAAGTGACAGCATTTCATAGGCCAGTAGTTTAGAAATGCTGGCATTCAGGGCCAGGGATCGAGGGTGGCTAGGTGGGAATTTACGCTTTCTCTCAAATGTTTGTGAGATGGAGAGCTGAACGCTGCCGTGTGACATGGTTGAGATGCTTGGTGACGCAGGTGGTGGTGTTGGTGGTACATCCCATGTTTGCTGGGCGGCAGGTGCCAACGTTCCTCCAGAGGCAGAGGCAGAGGAAGAGGCCGAGGCGGCGGCAGCAGCAGAAGAGGCCGAGGCGGCAGCATCAGAAGAGGTAGCAGGGGGAGCCTGAGTGACTTCTTTGTTTTTAAGGTGTTGACTCCACTGCAGTTCATGCTTTGCATGCAGGTGCCTGGTCATGCAGGTTGTGCTAAGGTTCAGAACGTTAATGCCTCGCTTCAGGCTCTGATGGCACAGCGTGCAAACCACTCGGGTCTTGTCGTCAGCACATTGTTTAAAGAAGTGCCATGCCAGGGAGCTCCTTGAAGCTGCCTTTGGGTGCTCGGTCCCAGATGGCGGCGGTCAGTAGCAGGCGGAGTCTCTTGGCGGCGGGTGTTCTGATTTTGCCCACTGCTCCCTCTTTTGTTACGCTGTTGGCTCGGTCTCACCACTGCCTCTTGCTCCGAACTGTGAAAGTCAGTGGCACGACCTTCATTCCATGTGGGGTCTAGGACCTCATCGTCCCCTGCATCGTCTTCCACCCAGTCTTGATCCCTGACCTCCTGTTCAGTCTGCACACTGCAGAAAGACGCAGCAGTTGGCACCTGTGTTTCGTCATCATCAGAGACGTGCTGAGGTGGTATTCCCATGTCCTCATCATCAGGAAACATAAGTGGTTGTGCGTTAGTGCATTCTAACTCTTCCACCCCTGGGGAAGGGCTAGGTGGATGCCCTTGGGAAACCCTGGCAGCAGAGTCTTCAAACAGCATAAGAGACTGCTGCATAACTTGAGGCTCAGACAGTTTCCCTGATATACATGGGGGTGATGTGACAGACTGATGGGCTTGGTTTTCATGCGCCATCTGTGCGCTTTCTGCAGAAGACTGGGTGGGAGATAATGTGAACGTGCTGGATGCACTGTCGGCCACCCAATTGACTAATGCCTGTACCTGCTCAGGCCTTACCATCCTTAGAACGGCATTGGGCCCCACCAAATATCGCTGTAAATTCTGCTGGCTACTGGGACCTGAGGTAGTTGGTTCACTAGGACGTGTGGCTGTGGCAGAACGGCCACGTCCTCTCCCAGCACCAGAGGGTCCACTAACACCACCACGACCATGTCCGCGTCCGCGTCCCTTATTAGATGTTTTCCTCATTGTTCCTGTTCACCACAATTTTGAAAATGGCAAATTTGGGAATGCTTTTTCAACCCAGAACAAAAACTGTGCTTTTACGGTCACTACAAATAATGTGACCAGCTAAAACAGTACAGATTTGGTTGTATAGAAATGTGAGGCCCATTTTTTTTGCGCTGTGTGACAGATATACCTTTAATCACAGAATCAGACTTGTATCTGCACGGTAGCGTGTGTGTTAAGTTTTTCTGAATGACAGTATCAGCACCTTGAATCTAAGATATCCTTTTTGGGATAGATTTAAAGTAGGCCTGATATAGCAGAAACTACTTATTTTGAGAATGGCAAATTTGGGAATAGTTTTTCAACCCAGAACAAAAACTGTGCTTTTACGGTCACTATAAATAATTTGACCAGCTAAAACAGTACAGATTTGGTTGAATAGAAATGTGAGGCCTATTTTTTTTTTGCGCTGTGTGACAGATATACCTTTAATCATAGAATTAGACTTGTATCTGCACGGTAGCGTGTGTGTTAAGTTTTTCTGAATGACACTATCAGCACCTTGAATCTAAGATATCCTTTTTGGGATAGATTTCAAGTAGGCCTGATATAGCATAAACTACTAATTTTGAGAATGGCAAATTTGGGAATACTTTTTCAACCCAGAACAAAAACTGTGCTTTTACGGTCACTACAAATAACTTGACCAGCTAAAACAGTACTGATTTGGAGGAATATAAATGTCAGGTCTATTTTTTAGGCGCTGGGTGACAGGCTCAACTTGCCCCTGATGTAGTATATGGCCAAAAAATAACCACACTATTGATGGTTAAATGCACCTGGGTGACACAGGCTCAGCCTGCACCTGATGTAGTATATGGCCAAAAATTAACCACACTGTTGATGGTTAAATGCACTTGGGTGACACAGGCTCAGCCTGCACCTGATGTAGTATATGGCCAAAAAATAACCACACTGTTGATGGTTAAATGCACTTGGGTGACACAGGCTCAGCCTGCACCTGATGTAGTATATGGCCAAAAAATAACCACACTGTTGATGGTTAAATGCACTTCGGTGACACAGGCTCAGCCTGCAGCTGATATGGGATATAGCAAAAAATAACCACACTATTGATGGTTAAAAGCACTTGGTGGTAGCTTGTGCTGGCGCACCACAAGCCGCAAAATGGCCGCCGATCACCCCAGAAAAAAGTGATATAAAAACGCTCTGGGCAGCCTAAAAAAAGTGAGCAATTCGATATTAGCACTTCAATGATCCACAGCTGGAGATCGATCACAGAATGAAGTCTTTTGGAGGAGATAATCTGCCTAATCTCGCCCTAACGTCGCAGCAGCAACCTCTCCTTATGCTTGAATCAGCAGAGTGACGTGCAGCACTACGTGACCCAAGCTTATATAGAGGCTGGGTCACATGCTGCACTGGCCAATCACAGCCATGCCAATAGTAGGCAAGGCTGTGATGGCCTCTTGGGGCAAGTAGTATGACGCTTGTTGATTGGCTGCTTTGCAGCCTTTCAAAAAGCGCCAAGAAAGCACCGAACACCGAACCCGAACCCGGACTTTTACGAAAATGTTCAGGTTCGGGTCAGTGTCACGGACACCCCAAAATTCGATACGAACCTGAATTATACAGTTCGGGTTCGCTCATCCCTACTCATATGTAATAACTATATTATAGATTCAATTTAGCTTTTAAATAAGAACAGCCAAATCGCAGAAAGGTCCCAGGCAAATCAGAGTCTCACATGACTTCCATTGTGGTCTATGATGTTAAAGTTGCTTGCAACTTGTGACCAAAAAATCCAACAAAACCACATTGCCAGTGCTGCCTTCCCTTTATTGTTTAACTGCTCGTCGTTGACATCGCAAAGGTGAGCAGGTGTAATTACAAGACGACGGCTGGACGGTCTGTAGTTTTGTCATTTGTGGGTGTGTACTTTTATGACTTTTTGATCACTTTTTATAAAAAAAATTTGGGGAAGTAAAGTTATGAACAAAGGGCGAATTGGCCACTTAATTTTTTTTCTCTGTTACACCATTCACCGTATGGGATACGTTTTTTTAAAATATTTTAATAATGCAGATGTTTTTGCACGTGGTGATTTTTTTTTACCTTTTTTTATGTTCCCAAGTGGATTCCAACTTGCAATCATCAAATAGCAATTTGTATAAAATAATGAATGTGCTCCATTATTCTACTGTATATAGAAATATGTATATTACAATTCTGTGCTGCCACCTGCTGGCCTGACCTGTAATATACAAGTAAATAGCCTGGAAGCCTAGAACATTCTATTACAAGCATAGAATGCTTTACCCAATCTCCACCAGGAGAAAGCAATCTTGCCCCAGAAATGCACACTTCTAGGTTTTAGCGCTCTACAAAATGTTTGTCACTGCTAATATATTAGCCTCCATATGATCTTTTTTTCCCCACTAATTTCAGCGCCTCAACATTGACCTCTCATTTATTTGTCCTAAGCATATTTTTGTTTGGCTAGTAAATTTCATAAAAATTTGTATTTTGTTATAAAAAGACTGGTTTCTAATAATTTGATCATAAAAGATTTTTTGTTAATACATTAAATAATCTAGTCAGGCTAAGTAATAATTAATGAACCCTATTGTGCTATTTAAAAAGCTTGTTTTACTTGATCATTTTATTTAATTTACTCTTTATAGAATTCCATGGAATTTCTATAATATCGGTAATGGTGTACAATACACTATCCATTGATTTTACCTTCTAATTTGATTCTCTTGTTTGAAAGAATCGGGAATTCAGTTTATAGAAGGACTTATTCTGTCAGTCCTTTCTGCCAATTTAATCTTTAGTTTTGCCTTTTGAAATACTGCAGGTGCCCATATCCTGCTGGTTGGCCAAGTGCAAGCCTCCCACTGGGATTTTTACTCAGCCAGGTGTCATGGCTGCTACACACTGAATGACAAACACTAAGTAGAACCTGTCACATGAATATTTGCATTACGGGTTTTGCTTAAGAGTCAATGTGTTATAGCTTGGCATTGAATACCTTATAATAGTGACTAAGCATTTCCTATACTTCAGCATCTTAGACTAACTTGCAACTCACAAGTCATATCGACCTCCTGCAGGTAAGCCTAATAACTCTATAGCTCTAGTGCATATATCTCTGCACACCTTTTACCATAAAGCAAGTATTGTCTTTGATTGTCCATCAAACCTAATCCACTCTCAGTGTGATACTAGTTAGCATAATTGCTCTAAAGAAACCAAAAAAAGCATTATGTTTCTCTGTCTCTCTCCGGTTCTTTTTTCATAAATTACATCAGCCATTTTGATGGAAAGGTCACAGTATTTATCAAGCTAATCCAACATTTATGGATTTGTTCCTTCACCTCCTTCCCCTTGAAAAAAAAAATATTTCAGCCTTACATGTTTTCATCCTTTTTGTGTTACCCGAAGGTTCTGTCCAAAGCTCGAAGAAATTTTTGTAATAACCACCATTAGCATTATATCAAATCAAAAGGGACTCTTGGCTAATATTGAAATTGTTACAATTTGGAACTTTTAGCACTTCTACTCCTGCTGTTTTAAATTATGTAATTTACTGTACATATTCACACATGCTACTTTTATGTGTCATTAACTCTAGGAGAAAGTTAGGAGCTTCTGCTACAGTATGTGCTCAAGGTATTATTTTTTTTTCTTCTACTGGTAGAACACAAGAATGCATTCTGTCAGCTATATTAAAGAGGTAGAAAAATGTTCATTGTGATCAGATTTCTAAAAGAACTCCCTGTGGTCATAAAAAGACCATTTTTTAAAATCATAGATTTAACTGATATCTATACCCACACCACTGAAATGAAAACTTGGAAAGAATTTTGTATTGTTTAGGGTCCTTACAAAACAACAGGTCTTCACAGCAGTCTGCTCTATGTAAATGTAAAATCTTATGAGAATTCCAGCTTAGTTCTTGTAGTAGATAATGTGAGAGGATAACAGATAGTGACACATATGGTAATAAAAATGGGAGATGAGGAGATAGGGTTGGCCGAAAATGGTATAATACACGTGAAACTCGAAAAATTTGAATATCGTGCAAAAGTTCATTTATTTCAGTAATGCAACTTATAAGGAATTGCATTAATGCAACTTAAAATTAGAATATTGTGAAAAGGTTCAATATTCTAGGCTCAAAGTGTCACACTCTAGTCAGCTAATTAATCCATAACCCCTGAGCAAAGGGTACCTGAGATTTTGACTTTGGGGTTTTCATAAGCTGTAAGCCATGATCATCCAAATTATAACAAATAAAGGCTTGAAATATCTCACTTTGCATATAATGAGTCTATCTCATATATTAGTTTCACCTTTTAAGTTGCATTACTGAAATAAATGAACTTTGCACCATATTCAAATTTTTCGAGTTTCACCTGTATAAGACAAAATTAATTGTTCAGTTTGAGAGATATGAGATAACCAGATATATGTTAAGAAGCATTTGCCCCTTCACAGATATCACATTGTATTTAATATTTGACACAAATTATGGTTTTCATTTAAAAATAATGTTGCAGAAAATGTTGCAGAAAAAAAAATCTTAGAAAATATATCACATAGTTTAGCCCAGGGGTCAGCAACCTACGGCATGTGTGCCAGAGGTGGCATGCAGTCCGTATTTTCCCCGCATGCCAGCTGTCACCAAATGATGGCAAGATTTGTCAGTCTAGTCGTCATTTGTTATTTACCCTGCCTCTGCACTGTACTTTAATGAAAAAACCCTACAGGTACGTATCACACACAACGGGTCTGATAGGCCCACACCTCACACTTCCTGCCCCGGGATGCACAGTCTTGTATTCAATTGTTACTTGCCCCGCTGCTGCACTGTACCTTAATAAAAAAAAAACTTCAGACGAATTACACACAACGCATCAGATAGGCCCGCCCCTCACACTTCCTGCCCCGGACTGCACAGAGGAACGATAGAAGAGTGTGGTACTCTGCTACACTGACTGCTACCTTGCTGCTCCTGCTGCTCTGCTTCTCCTCAGGACTGCCACAGAAAGTTATGTGAATGGACTGGGGGTGGGAGGAGTAGGGTGAGCTTGAGGACATAGGGAAACAAACTTAGACTATTTCGGGGATTGGAAGGAGGAAGGTGAAATGGGGGAACGAGCACTGTCAATAGCTGGAGGTGGGTGGAGGATGGTGAAATGGGGGAACGAGCATGGTAACTAGTTTGGAGGAGGGAACAGTTTGATGAGTAGTAATGAGCGGCAGGGGCTATATTCGAATTTGCAATATTTTGCGAATATTTGGGCGAATATTCGTCATATATTCGTGAATTCAAGAATTAGCGATCTCCATTCATTAGTTTCTTCATTGAGAAAATCGGCAATGTAATATTCGTGTACTGCACATGTGCAAAACGTGCGTTGTCTAGTTTGGCAACTGTTTTCAAACTACCCGAAGTTTGAGATTAGAAAAAATGGTTGGCAGCAATTTTCGCGACAGTGAGGAAGAACTCCTGATAACTATAAGTAATTTGACATTACAGCAGTGTATTTGATTACATTTCACATGCATGTCAGAATAATCGCTTTATATGCAGATAAAGTGTTTTTAAATATTCGCGATTGCAAAAATTGTCGCTAATGATGAAAATGTTTTTTTGCAATACATATAACGTCTCATTTTATCAGGTCTCAATAGATATTACTGATTGGTGCACTAAGTATTGTTGTGACATCACAGCACTATGTCTGTAGCATGTATGTATGGACAGCAGGGAAATATCTCTCACATGCACATTGCACATCTATTTTCCTGCTGCACACTATATACCACACACACACACACACAGTCTATAGATTAGAGTTTGTGTCCTGTTGGTCAGGACTCAAAAGCTTTCTTTGTCTGACCGCCAGTATTTACAGGTTCATTTGGAGTTACCCAGGGTGCACCACGGGGAGGCGAACCAGCTGTACACCCCATACTGTACAGTCACTTCACTAGACAGGTACATATCTGCTCAGCTGGCAAATACCCGATTGCTCAGACCCCACACACATACAATCGCAATACAATCCGATCTTATAACGGTAACATCATTAAATATAATATTTCCCCTTCAAAGACTTAAATTATTTTTGCTGTTTTGTTAAGGATATTATTTTCAATACCTGTATAAAAAAAATTGGGGATTATATGCTTTCATCTCAATCCTGCAGCGCATGTTGGAGCGGGGCTATGACAGGATCCGGGTCTAGTATGACAAGCAGAGGATCGTGAGGGGGATCCGTTTCGAGCTATGGCGGAAGTTTAATGGCAGGCACACGAAGATGGCCATACTCAAGAAATGGTCCGATTTGAAGAAGAGGAACTCGGAGCGGATCAGAGAGATCTGTGACAGAATATGCCCAGATACAAAGCTAACATTACTTTTGTATCTCTTGCCAACATTCTGAAATGTATATATACCGTCATGCAAATAAGTATTTCATCCCTTTACAAATGATTACTTAGTACCTGGTATGACACATATCAAATCAGCAGGTTACATCATACATCTCTACCTCGCCATGAGTATATATATATATATATATATATATATAAAAGAGAGCAGCACTCCAGCATAGGATAAAACAAAATCCAAAAGATTTATTCACCCAGAGTGTGGCTTGAGAAAGGCTCAAGTGTAGAGCCGAAACGTCGCCACACTATGGGTGAATAAATCTTTTGGATTTTGTTTTATCCTATGCTGGAGTGCTGCTCTCTTTTTTTACATATTATAATTGGGTAAGCTTTAGCCCTCAGAACGTGGACCCGGCTATTTCATATTGCATCGGTGCTGCCTCCTGTTTTTGTTTTACTATATATATATATATATATATATATATTTATACACACAGCGAGGTACAGATGTATGATGTAACGGGCTGATTTTGTGCGTTTCACACGCACACATTAATATATATATATATGTGTGTGTGTGTATGCATAAACTGCAATCATCATTCTGTATTTCAGTAAAAGGCCCCGTCCATCATTACATTAGCCACCCAATTAATACTGGACAGGAATAAATCACGCAAATTGTTGACTCACACGGCGTGGTTGACTCACACGGCGTGGAGCCACTAATATTACCCAAAAATTGTACCACAATCTTCACAAAGTGAAAATCGAATAAACTTTATTGACAATGTAAGAAAATTACATACATAATGATAAAAGGCAGCACAAAAGTGAAATACAAGGATGAGGAACAAGGCCCAAGAGGGGGCCGAGACGTCAGCACACCAAGAGACCAGGGAAAAGGGGCTTTTATCCCCGGAAGAAGCCAGGTTACTGGCGAAACGTCGTTGGGTTAGGAGGCGGCTGAGAGATCGACACACCATCCAGGGTATGAATATCTTTCTTTAACCCCTTAAGGACACAGCCCTATTTCACCTTAAGGACTTGGCCATTTTTTGCAAATCTGACCAGTGTCACTTTAAGTGCTGATAACTTTAAAACGCTTTGACTTATCCAGGCCATTCTGAGATTGTTTTTTCGTCACATATTGTACTTCATGACACTGGTAAAATAAAGTAAAAAAAAATCATTTTTATTTATAAAAAAATACCAAATTTACCCCAAAAAAATTCTAAATTTCAAATTTGCAAGTTTCAATTTCTCTACTTCTATAATACATAGTGCAGAAATAGGTTACATAAAGAATGGCGTAGAAAAACAATGAAGCCCCTAACTAGAGCTTAACTCAGAAGATAACTAGATAACCTATAAAGAAACACTGAGAACTATTAAACTAAAAAATATTATTTTATTAAGCATATAATTAACCACCTGCCATCTGGGCCATTTGCCCCCTTCCTGACCAGGCCAAATTTTTCAAAACTGACATATCTCACTTTATGTGGTAATAACTTTGGAACGCCTTTAGGACGTTAGAAGGCTTAGAAGTTTAGAAGCAATTCTTAAAGTTTTAAGAAAATTGCCAAAACCCACTTTTTAAGGACCAGTTCAGGTCTGAAGTCACTTTGTGGGGCCTACATAGTGCATACCCCCATAAATGACCCCATTGTAGAAACTACACCCCTCAAGGTATTCAAAACCGATTTTACAAACTTTGTTAACCCTTTAAGCGTTCCACAAGAATTAAAGGAAAATGGAGATCAAATTTTTAAATTTCACTTTTTTGGCAGATTTTCCATTTTAATCAATTTTTTTCTTTAACACATCGATGGTTGACAGCCAAACAAAACTGAATATTTATTACCCAGATTCTGCAGTTTACAGAAACACCCCACATGTGGTCATAAACTGCTGTATGGGCACACGGCAGGGCGCAGAAGAAAAGGAACTCCACATGGTTTTTAGATGCCATGTCCCATTTGAAGCCCCCTGATGCACCCTTACAGTAGAAACTCCCAAGAAGTGACCCCATTTTGGAAACTAGGGGATAAGGTGCCAGTTTTATTAGTACTATTTTTGGGTACATATGATTTTTTGATCATTCATTATAACACTTTATGGGGCAAGGTGACCAAAAAATTGGTTGTTTTAGCACAGTTTCTATTTATTTATTTTTACAGCGTTCACCTGAGGGGTTCAGTCAAGTGATATTTTTCTAGAGCAGATTTTTACGGACGTGGCGATACCTAATATGTATACTTTTTCTCATTTATTAAAGTTTTACACAATAATAGCATTTTTGAAACAAAAAAATTATGTTTTAATGTGTCCATGTTCTGAGAGCTATAGTTTTTTTTATTTTTTGAGAGATTTTCTTATGTAGGGGCTCATTTTTTGAGGGATGAGGTGACGGTTTTATTGGTACTATTTTGTGGGACATACGCCTTTTTGATCACTTGGTGTTGCACCTTTTGTGATGCAAGGTGACAAAAATTGCTTGTTTTGACACATTTTTTATTTTTTATTTTTTTACGGTGTTCATCCGAGGGGTTAGGTCATGTGATATTTTTATAGAGCTGGTTTTTATGGACGCGGCAATACCTAATATGTATAGTTTTTTTTATTTGTTTCACTTTAACACAATAATAGCATTTTTGAAACCAAAAAAATTATGTTTTAGTGTCTCCATGTTCTAAGAGCTATAGTTTTTTTTTTTTTTGAGAGATTTTCTTATGTAGGGGCTCATCTTTTGTGGGATGAGGTGACGGTTTTATTGGTACCATTTTGTGGGACATACGCGTTTTTGATCACTTGGTGTTGCACCTTTTGTGATGCAAGGTGACAAAAATTGCTTGTTTTGACACTGTTTTTTTTTTTTTTTTTTACGGTGTTCATCCGAGGGGTTAGGTCATGTGATATTTTTATAGAGCTGGTTTTTACGGACGCGGCAATACCAAATATGTCTATTTTATTTTATTTTTTCTATTTTTAACATTTTTTTTTCATTCCTTACTCGGGGACTTTTTTACATGCGAAACTTTATTTTTTATTTTTATTTTCAACCTTTTATTATTATTATTTTTTTTATTTTACACTTTTCGTCTCCCATAAGGTCATACAAGACCTCTGGGGGACATTTACTTCACTTTTTTTTTTTCTTTTTTCACTGTTGATTTCTCCTGTAACTGGGGCTGACATAGTAGCCCCAGTTACAGGACAAATACACCCCTAGAGAGGCTGTACAGCAGCAATCCAGCGCTGTACAGCCTCAGAGCAGGGCTGATCGAGGTCTCTGAGAGACCTCACACAGCCCCTGCACTCTCCGGTCCCGGCGGTCACATGACCGCCGGGCCGGAACAGGAAGCGCACAGCGCTTCCTGCTCTGCATACACAGCGCTCGGTGAGCGCTGTGTCTGCAGCGATCCTGAAGGCAGGGACACCTGGGCACTGTCCCTGCCTCCTCTCTGGGTTGCCCTGCTGTCACTGACAGCGGGCAACCCGATCAGCAGCTGCACGATTAGCGTGCAGCTGCTATTTCTGAAAGGACATTTTAAAACGTGCTTTCAGAAATAGAGGTCCACCCATAGGACGTTTATATCCTATGGGCGGACGGAAAGCGGTTAAAAACATATACAAAGAGATGACGAACAAGTGCAAAAAGTGCAGTACAATCCTGGGAGAGTTTATCCAGTATAACAGAGTAATAAGGTAAGTGACCAAAGGTATAAGCACCTGTATATAAGGAAGCTCCTATACAAAATATACACTTAAAAAGAGTATCCACAATGCAAATGAATGCATCAAATATAAAAGTGCAAGTGCATATTATCAATTATAAGTAAAGGGCAAAAATGTCAACCCTCAAATGTGGCTCTTTCTAGATGTATAGTTGTATCTATACAGCTGAGTATAACAAACAGTAAAGTGCATGTGCAAGCTGTAGGAGATGATGGATAAATAACATGACCAAAATTGGTTCAAAAGGCAGAGAACCGCAACAGGAATCGTCAGACATGCGGTCCAAACAAAACAAAGTCACATACCGTATATAAAAGGTAATAGGTCCACATTTGCATTGTGGATACTCTTTTTAAGTGTATATTTTTTATAGGAGCTTCCTTATATACAGGCGCTTATACCTTTGGTCACTTACCTTATTACTCTGTTATACTGGATAAACTCTCCCAGGATTGTACTGCACTTTTTGCACTTCTATAATACATAGTAATACCTCCAAAAATAGTTATTACTTTACATTCCCCATATGTCTACTTCATGTTTGGATCATTTTGGGAATGATATTTTATTTTTTGGGGATGTTACAAGGCTTAGAAGTTTAGAAGCAAATCTTGAAATTTTTCAGAAATTTTCAAAAACCCAATTTTTAGGGACCAGTTCAGGTCTGAAGTCACTTTGCGAGGCTTACATAATAGAAACCACCAAAAAAATGACCCCATTCTATAAACTACACCCCTCAAGGTATTCAAAACTGATTTTACAAACTTTGTTAACCCTTTAGGTGTTCCACAAGAATTAATGGAAAATAGAGATACAATTTCAAAATTTCACTTTTTTGGCATATTTTCCATTTTAATAATTTTTTTCCGGTTACAAAGCAAGGGTTAACAGTCAAACCAAACTCAATATTTATGGCCCTGATTCTATAGTTTACAGAAACCCCCCATATGTGGTCGTAAACCGCTGTACGGGCACACGGCAGGGCGCAGAAGGAAAGGAATGCCATACGGTTTTTGGAAGGCAGGTTTTGCTGGACTGGTTTTTTTGACACCCATGTCCCATTTGAAGCCCCCTGATGCACCCCTAGAGTAGAAACTCCATGAAAGTGACACCATCTAAAAAACTATACCCCTCAAGGTATTCAAAACTAATTTTATAAACGTCGTTAATCCTTTAAGTGTTCCACAAGAATTAATGGAAAATAGAGATACAATTTCAAAATTTCACTTTTTTGGCAGATTTTCCATTTTAATATTTTTTTTCCGGTTACAAAGCAAGGGTTAACAGCCAAACCAAACTCAATATTTATGTCCCTGATTCTGTAGTTTACAGAAACACCCCATATGTGGTCGTAAACCGCTGTACGGGCACACGGCAGGGCGCAGAAGGAAAGGAATGCCATACGGTTTTTGGAAGGCAGGTTTTGCTGGACTGTTTTTTTTGACACCCATGTACCATTTGAAGCCCCCCTGATGCACCCCTATAGTATAAACTCCAAAAAAGTGGCCCCATTTTAGAAACTACGGGATAGGGTGGCAGTATTGTTGGTACTAGTTTAGTGTACATATGATTTTTGGTTGCTCTATATTACACTTTTTGTGAGGCAAGATAACAAGAAATAGCTGTTTTGGCACCGTTTTTATTTTTTGTTATTTACAACATTCATCTGAGGGGTTAGGTCATGTGATATTTTTATAGAGCCGGTCGATATGGACGCGGCGATACCTAATATGTATACTTTTTTTTTATTTATGTAAGTTTTACACGAGGATTTCATTTTTGAAGCAAAAAAAATCATGTTTTAGTGTTTCTATAGTCTGAGAGCCAAAGTTTTTTCAGTTTTTGGGCGATTACCTTGGGTAGGGTATGATTCTTGTGGGTTGAGATGATGGTTTTATTGCCACTATTTTGGGGTGCGTGTGACTTTTTGATTGCTTGCTATTACACTTTTTGTGATGTAAGGTGAAGAAAAAAATGTTTATTTAGCACAGTTTTTATTAAAAAAAATTTACGGTGTTCATCTGAGGGGTTAGGTCATGTAATATTTTTATAGAGCCGGTCGATATGGACGCGGCGATACCTAATATGTATACTTTTTTTTTATTTATGTAAGTTTTACACAATGATTTCATTTTTGAAGCAAAAAAAATCATGTTTTAGTGTTTCCATAATCTGAGAGCCATAATTTTTTCAGCTTTTTGCCGATTATCTTAGGTAGGGTCTCATTTTTTGCGGGATGAGATGACGGTTTGATTGGCACTATGTTGGGTTGCATATGACTTTTTGATCGCTTGCTATTACACTTTTTGTGATGCAAGGTGACAAAAAATGGTTTATTTAGCACAGTTTTTATTTTTTATTTTTACGGTGTTCATCTGAGGGGTTAGGTCATGTGATATTTTTATAGAGCCGGTGGATACGAACACGGCGATACCAAATATGTATACTTTTTTTTATTTATGTAAGTTTTACACTATAACAGCTTTTTTCAAACAAAAAAAAATATGTTTTAGTGTCTCCATATTCTGAGCCATAGTTTTTTTTTTTTTTGGGCAATTTTCTCAGGTAGGGGCTCATTTTTTGCGGAATGAGGTGACGGTTAGATTGGTACTATTTTGGTGGGCAAACGCCTTTTGAATCGCTTGGTGTTGTACTTTTTGTGATGTATGGTGACAAAAAATTGGTTTATTTAGCACAGTTTTTATTTTTTATTTTTTACGGTGTTCATCTGAGGGAGTTAGGTCATGTGATATTTTTGTAGAGACAGTCGATACGGACGCGGCAATACCTAATATGTATACTTTTTTTCCCCCTATTTTTTCCCTTTTTTTTTACTTTATTTGGGGAAAATGACGTTTTTGTTTATTTTTACTTAAAACTTAAATTTTTTGGGGGCGAAAACTTTATTTTTAAAACTTTTTTTTTCACTTTATTTTTTGTCCCACTTTGGGACTTGAACTTTGGGGGGTATATTCCTTTACAATGCATTCCAATACTTCTGTTTTGGATTCCATTTGCTGTATGAGTAATACTGTGTGGATACAGCTTCCTGCCTGTGAGACCCATGGGGCTGGATCTCACAGGCTCATCACCGGAAGGCAGCGCGATGCCTTCCTTAGACATCGCGCGGCCTTCCATGCCATCGGGTCCCCCCCACAGCCGCATGGGGACCCGATGGCACCGCCGACACTCGCCGCAACCGCAGGTAAAAGCCGCAAACCGCAGATCTGAATTGACCTGCGGTTTGCGGCGATCGCCGACACGGGGGGGGGGGGGGCGTTGTGACAGGATGCCGGCTGAATGATTTCAGCCGGCATCCTGTTCGGATTAACCCCCGTGGCGCCGCAATCGCGATTTAAACTTAGGACGTACCGGTACGCCCTGAGTCCTTAAGGATTCGGGAAATAGGGCGTACCGGTACGCCCTAAGTCCTTAAGGGGTTAATCACCAAGTTTTGTGCCCTTTCATTGTGCCCTTTCATTCCCCCCCCAGCTCCTGATAATGATGAAGAGGAGGATGTTGTCTCCAGCCCCCGCCAGGAGGGTAAATATGTGCACATGGCAAAATAATTCAGTATCCATGCCTGTTAATCATAATTGCAAGTAATTTTCATATTTTTTTATCCTAACAGTACTGATTAATAAAAAAAACAAATAAATGAGGCGGATGCAGCAGGAGCACGAAGCCGGGATGCACGAAATGCGGAAGCTGATGTGCAAGCAGATGCAGAAGATGGAAGCGCTGCACCTCAAACGGATGCAGGAGATGTTGGAACTTCATGACCAACTAAAAAAGTTGCCAAAGAGGCATGTTTGTAAATAAAATAAAAAATCTGTTCTAACGTGTGCTTCTGTTTTTTAATATTGTTTTGTTTTCATGTAATTTTGAACCATAAGGTTGCAGTAAGGCACCTTTAGTCCAGGGTCAAACTCATCAGGATCAGGACAGATAGTAGCAGCAGCAGGTAAATGGTAATGGTGTAGTATAAGGCCTACACATAGCGGGTCCAAAATCAACAGGATTGGCAGCAGCAGCATGTAAATGCTAATGAGGTAGTATAAGGCCTACACATAGCTAGGCCAAAATCATCAGGACAGGCAGCAGCATGTAAATGGTAACGGGGTAGTATAAGGCCTACACATAGCTCAGCCAAAATCATCAGGATAGACAGCAGCAGCATGTAAATGCTAACAGGGTAGTATAAGGCCTACACAAAGCTGGGCCAATCTCATAAGGACAGACAGAAGCAGGTAAATGGTAAAGGGGTAGTATAAGGTCTACACATAGCTCGGCCAAAATAATCAAGACAGACGGCAGCAGGTAAATGGAAACGGTGTAGTATAAGGCCTACAAATATCTGGGCCAAACTCAGCCAGAACAGACAGGAACCGGTTCTTTATTTGTAGAAGGAATATGTTCCGAGGAATGGGCCCCCACCAGACTGGGGCAACACTAAAAATAAACTTATACACCTCTGACAGCAGCAGGTTCTTTGACTACAGCAGTAATGTGTTCCCATGCATACAAATTGCAATATATTCCTTTGCCAATTTTTATTTCAAAGTATTTTTAAGATTGTAAAGCCCACATGAAATTTGTAAAAAATTTAATAAAATGTATGCCATTGCACAGCCTCCAGAAAATGTGCATTTATTCAACCAAAAGCGACGTTTCAGTCCACACAATGGGACCTTTTTCAAGCAGTGACAAAAGTGAATGGTGCCAAATATGCCAAAAACCTATTTTGTCATTAAAATATCAGATGTACCAATTAAAAACATAATGGAGGGGGCCAAGAACTAACCAGCATGGATCCGATATAGCGTCCCGTTTGGTCGGCGCATTGCTTCCGCTTTACATAAAGAAACATGTTATGCAATCACGTGATCGCATCGAAGGAGGAACACACACAGGCCGCGAGTGTCCATAGACAGGGCGTTCACATGATAACAGATCATGTGTTCGCACCAGAAATTGAACGCAAGCTGAGCCCCAAACGCATCCTGTCTATGCGATCACATGATAGCAACCATGTAAATCAGTAGAATAACTCCCAAAATTGTGACATGGCTTCAAGAATATTGTATATACCACAGTATATATTGCAAAGTGAAAAGCTATGATTATATAAAAATAAAATGTGCAAATTATCATTACATAGTTGTCAAGAAGTGATATAAAATATAAATGCATATATAGGTATATACATGTGGCAATAACACTCTATTCCCAAAACCGGATAACCACACGGATGAGTATAAAGCCAGTCACACCCAACCATGTAGAGAGGTCAACATGGAAGTCAGGCATCTTGTTCAGGACGACACACAATACCATGTTCGAACCTAAATTCTGATTAAAACAAGCAATAAAATAAGAAAATAATAAAATGTAATTAGGTTCCTCAATCAGTCCTGTACAATGTTAACTGCACAATACCTTTTGACAAGGAATTCTAATACTCGATAGTTGATAAAGTCCTAGAGCGAATAAGTGGTCCATGTAGGTTGTCCTCAGCAGTAACAGGACAGACAGCAGCAGCAGGTAATTGTTAACAGTATAGTATAAGGCCTACATAAAGCTTGACCAAACTCAGAAGGAGCAGGACAGACAGCAGCGGATAAATGGTAACGCTGTAGTATAAGGTCTACACATAGCTCAACCAAACTCAGCAGGATCAGAACAGATAGCAGCAGGTAAATGGTATCGCTGTACTATAAGGCATACCCAAAGCTGGGTCTAACTCAGCATGATCAGGACAGACAGCAGCAGCAGATAAATGGTAATGCTGTAGTATAAGGCTGACACATAACTCATCAAGATCAGGACAGACAGCAGCCGCAGGAAAAGGTAACGGTGGAGTATAAGGTCTACACATAACTCAGCATGATCAGGACAGACAGCAGCAGCAGGTACATGGTAATGGTTGAGTCTAAGGCCTACACATAGCTTGACCTAACTCATCAGGAACAGACATCAGCAGGTTCTTTGTTTGCAGCAGGAATGTGTTCGGAGAATGGGCCCCCACCAGACTGGGGCAACCCCAAAAATAAACTTAGACACCTCTGATAGCAGCAGGTTCTTTGTTTGCAGCAGGAATGTGTTCCCAAGAATGGGCCCCCACCAGACCGGGGCAACACCAAAAATAAACGTAGACACCTATGACAGCAGAAGGTTCTTTGTTTGCAGCAGGAATGTGCTCCCATGCATACAAAATGCAATATTTTTATTCAAAGGTATTTTAAGTTTCTAAAGCCTACAATTAATTAGGACAACATTAGCTCCACACGCTGCCCGCATCAGTCTGCTCTCAGTTTACATATCAGGCATATCAGTCTGGAGAAGAACACTGCAGTAACAGAGCCTGCCGCACCGTGTGCTGATTCCTCCAACCAGAGGGCAGCAGGACTGGCGGGGTTGAACAGCGGCTCTCTCACCCTCCTTTTGTCTGTGAGGAGGCATGGGTACCGCCGCTTGCCCCACCCATACATGATCAGCGCCGCACACACGCTTGGTTCCGGCCATCGGCAGCCCCCCACCGTCCTCTGACCGTCAGAGCACAGAAGCCAGTGAGGAACCAGCTTGCCTGGGCCCGGGAGTGGAAGTGTCACCAGCTCTGCTGCTGAGATCAGTTCCCCTCCCCTTGGTGGTGACTCTGTCACCGTCCCCGGCTGCTGGCAGGGTCCTCGGTGGCTGCCTCCAGTGCGCAGCCTGGATCATTGATTGCAGGTCATGCTGCTGAATAAGCCTTTAGCTGTGAGGGTTGGCTACATACAGGGGGTGGTGTGACACAGCCCGGGGCAGACTTCACCAGGAAGGAGCTGACAGGTACCAGGGAGCACCTACACTGTCATCCAGCAGAGCAGATTTTGTAGTCTGTTTTGAAGGCAACATTGCTCTCGAGTTACATAGAACTGCCGGTAAACTTACCCCACAAAACGAATGCAGCACTGCTTCATCTTTGTGGACTTGACATAGAAAATCATATTGAAGTTCATGAAAAACATACAGTAATCCAGTCCTATACAATGCAGATGTCTGGAGGGGGAGAAGAATGCAGGGCTTCCAGGTATGGATGGGGTAGATAGATATATACATGTGGTCCATTCTGCTATAATCTATCTACCCCATCTCTCCCTGGAAGCCCTGAAATCTTCTCCCCCTCCAGACATCTGCATTGTATAGGACCCGATTACTGTACGTTTTCTTGAACCTACAGAATCTAAATTTTCTATGTCAAGTCCACAAAGATGAAGCAGAGCTGCATTCGTTTTGTGGGGTAAGTTTACCGGCAGTTCTATATAACTCGAGAACACGTTTCCTTCAAAACAGACTACAAACTCCGCTCTGCTGGATGACAGTGTAGGTGCTCCCCGGTGTCTATCAGCCTCTTCCTGGTAAAGTCTGACTCAGGCTGTGTGACACTACACCCTGTGTGTTGCCAAGCCTCACAGCAAAAGGCTTATTCAGCAGCTTGAGCTGCAATCGATGATCCAGGCTGCGCACTGGAGGCAGCCGCCAAGGACCCCGCCAGCAGCCGAGTACCGTGACTGAGTCATCACTGAGGGGAGGGGAACTGATCCTGGCGACAGAGCCGTGGACAATTCCAGATCCGGGCCAAGGCAGGCTGGTTCCTCACTAGTTTCTGTGCTCAGACGGGCAGAGAACGGCTGGGTGCTGCAGATGGCCGGAGCCCAGCGTGTGTGCGGCGCTGATTATGTATGGGTGGGGCAGGGGCGTTGCTAGAGTCTTAAAAGATCCGGGGACCAAGCCTCTATGAATATGGCCCAGTTCTCTAAGTCGTCCCCCCTCCCCCCACACACCACATTTTGCTGTACTTGCTATACAGCAGCACATACCTCTCACATTCAGGGCCTCCCAGGTGACGTCTTCTCAGATATAGATCTTCTCTGTCATCATCTTCTCCATTCGGTCCGTACAACTTCTCTCAGCCGCCTTGTCTCTGCAGAGTGTAACACACAGACATCTTAGGTTCCTCACATTTCTATCATCACCCCCAACCTGGAGTCCCAAAAGTGTTATCCTGCTGCTCGCTGTGCCCCCCAATACCTCCAGATACTATCCTTAACCACTTCCCATCTGGGCCATTTACCCCCTTCCTGACCAGGCCTAATTTTGCAAATCTGACATATCTCACTTTATGTGGTAATAACTGGAACGCTTTTCTTAAGTCATTCAGAGACTGTTTTCTCGTGACACATTGTACTTCATGATAGTCATAAATTTGAGTCAATATATTTCACCTTTATTTATGAAAAATTCCCAAATTTACCAAGAATTTTGAAAAATTAGCAATTTTCTAAATTTCAATTTCTCTGCTTTTAAAACAGAAAGTGATACCTCATAAAATTTTTATTACTTAACATTCCCCATATGTCTACTTTATGTTGGCATCATTTTGGAAATGTCATTTTATTTTTTAAGGACGTTAGAAGGCTTAGTAGTTTAGAAACAATTCTTAAAATTTTTAAGAAAATTGCCAAAACCCACTTTTTAAGGACCAGTTGAGGTCTGAAGTCATTTTGTGGGGCCTACATAGTGGATACCCCCATAAATGACCCTATTGTAGAAACTACACCACTTAACCACCTCAGATCCCCTAGCTTAAACCCCCTATAATGACCAGACCACTTTTTTTTTAATTCTGCACTACACTACTTTCACGGTTTATTACTCGGTCATACAACTTACCACCCAAATATATGTTACCTCCTTTTCTTCTCACTAATAGAGCTTTCATTTGGTGGTATTTCATTGCTGCTGACATTTTTACTTTTTTTTATATTAATCGAAATTGACCGAAATTTTTGCAAAAAAATGAAATTTTTCATTTTCTGTTGTAAAATGTTTCAAATAAAACTACATTTCTATATACATTTTTCTCAAAATGTGTTGTTCTACATCTCTTTGATAAAAAAAAATATGCAATAAGTGTATATTTATTGGTTTGCGCAAAAGTTATAGCGTTTACAAACTATGGTACAAAAATGTGAATTTCCGCATTTTGAAGCAGCTCTGACTTTCTGAGCACCTGTCATGTTTCCTGAGGTTCTACAATGCCCAGACAGTAGAAACACCCCACAAATGATCCAATTTCAGAAAGTATACACCCTAAGGTATTCGCTGATGGGCATAGTGAGTTCATGGAAGTTTTTATTTTTTGTCCCAAGTTAGCGGAAAATGCTTATTTTATATATTTTTTTTTTTCTTACAAAGTCTCATATTCCACTAACTTGTGACAAAAAATAAAATTTTACATGAACTCGCCATGCCCCTCACGAAATACCTTGGGGTGTCTTCTTTCCAAAATGGGGTCACTTGTGGGGTATTTATACTGCCCTGGCATTTTAGGGGACCTAAAGCGTGAGAAGTAGTTTGGAATCCAAATGCGTAAAAAATGGCCTGTGAAATCGGAAAGATACTCATTGGAATTTGGGCCCCTTTGCGCACCTAGGCTGCTAAAAAGTGTCACACATGTGGTATCGTCGTACTCAGGAGAAGTAGGGCAATGCGTTTCGGGGTGTATTTTTACATATACCCATGCTGGGTGAGAGAAATATCTCTGTAAAAGACAACTTTTCCCATTTTTTTACACAAAGTTGTCATTTTACAGAGATATTTCTCTCACCCAGCAATACACCCCAAAACACATTTCCCTACTTCTCCTGAGTACGGCGATACCACATGTGTGACACTTTTTTGGAGCCTAGGTGCGCAAAGGGGCCCAAATTCCAATGAGTACCTTTTAGGAGGGCATTTTTAGACATTTGGATTCCAGACTACTTCTCACGCTTTATTGCCCCTAAAATGCCAGGACAGTATAAATACCCCACATGTGACCCCATTTTGGAAAGAAGACACCCCAAGGTATTCCGTGAGGGGCAGGGTGAGTTCATAGAAGATTTTTTTTTTTTGGCACAAGTCAGCGGAAATTTTTATTTTTTGTTTTTTCTCACAAAGTCTCCATTTCCGCTAACTTGGGACAAAAAGTTCAATCTTTCAATGACTCAATATGCCCCTCAGCGAATACCTTGGGGTGTCTTCTTTCCAAAATGGGGTCATTTGTGGGGTGTTTGTACTGCCTTGGCATTTGAGGGTCTCCACAATCATTACATGTATGGCCAGCATTAGGAGTTTCTGCTATTCTCTTTATATTGAGCATACGGGTAATGAGATATTTTTTTTTCCATTTAGCCTCTGGGCTGAAAGAAAAAATGAATGGCACAGATTTCTTCATTCGCATTGATCAATGTGGATGAAAAAATCTCTGTCAAAAAATGTGCAAAAAAAAAAAAGGAGGGGAAAGGTGTCTGCCAGGACATAGGAGCTCCGCCCAACATCCAAACCCACTCAGCTCGTATGCCCTGGCAAACCCGATTTCTCCATTCACATCAATCGATGTGGATGAATAAATCATTGCCGGAATTTTTTATTTTTTTAAAAAAAATGTTTGCCAAAGCATATGAACACCGCCCCTCAACTCATAAGCCTCGGCAAACGTATCTTTTTTACTGCAGAGGAGAAATCTCGTCTTGCAGCGCCGCATACACCGGCTTTTGTGTAATCTGACAGCAGTGCAATGCTTCTGTCAGAATGCACATCAGTGCTGCAGCTGGTTCATCGGTTGGTCCACCTAGAAGGTAAAAAAAAACAAAAAAAAAAAACAGGCCGCTATGCAATAAATTTATTAACATTAACTTTATATAACATTTGAAACAGAACATTAACTTTTTTAACCTTTATTCAACTTTTGGAACATTTTGGAACTTTTTTCCTTATCTGTGATTTTTTTATTTTTTTTACCTTTTATAGGACAAACCTCTCCTTCCCCATGGGACAATGTGCAAAGCGCAAATCGCCCAGAGATGTGGCGAAGTACATTATGCACTTTGTCCTAGGTGAAAGGAGAGGTTTGCAGCAGCTCTGTGTGAAAGGGCCCTAAGACCCCTGTGTGCCTGTCCTGTGTTACACAATCCCTATACTAATAGTGTACCTGTGTGTGGTACTTTCGGAAACACTCCCCTAAGCATAGGGCAGGGTGGTCAGGGCAGTCAGGACAGAAATAGAGGGTGTCACGCCTTATTCCACTCCTGCTACAGACACAACATTTTTTTCGGGGTGGCGCTTGGGTTGAGGTACCAGCAACGACATTGGAGAAATGTCGCTCATGTAGACGGCTCACTACACTGGTGGTTGGGGCCACGGAACCTCCTGGACACAGGAGGTTCTCGATGATCTCTTCCTGAAATTTGAGGAAGGATCTTGTTCTCCCAGCCTTACTGTAGAGAACAAAACTATTGTACATAGTCAATTGAATTAGGTATACAGACACCTTCTTATACCAGCGTCTGGTCCTGCGGGAGAGTAAATAAGGAGCCAACATCTGGTCATTGAAGTCCACCCCTCCCATGAGCAAATTATAGTCGTGGACCGAGAGGGGCTTTTCAATGACACTGGTTGCCCGTTCAATTTGGATTGTCGTGTCTGCGTGAATGGAGGAGAGCATGTAAACGTCACGCTTGTCTCTCCATTTCACCGCGAGCAGTTCTTCGTTACACAAGGCAGCCCTCTCCCTTCTTGCAAGACGGGTGGTAACGAGCCATTGGGGGAAGCCCCAGCGACTAGGCCGCGCGGTGCAATAGCAGACAATCTGTTCTAGAAACAAATGCCTGAAGAGGGGCACACTTGTGTAGAAATTGTCCACATAAAGATGGTACCACTTGCCAAATAAGGGTGACACCAAGTCCCAGACTGTCTTCCCACTGCTCCCCAGCTAGTCAGGGCAACCGACCGGCTCCAGGGTCTGATCTTTACCCTCATAGACACAAAATTTGTGCGTATAGCCTGTGGCCCTTTCACAGAGCTTATACAATTTGACCCCATACCGGGCGCGCTTGCTTGGGATGTATTGTTTGAAGCCAAGGCGACCGGTAAAATGTATCAGGGACTCGTCTATGCAGATGTTTTGCTCAGGGGTATACAAATCTGCAAATTTGGTGTTAAAGTGGTCTATGAGGGGCCGAATTTTGTGGAGCCGGTCAAAAGCTGGGTGGCCTCTGGGACGAGAGGTGCTATTATCACTAAAGTGCAGGAAACGCAGGATGGTCTCAAGTCGTGTCCTGGACATGGCAGCAGAGAACATGGGCATGTGATGAATTGGGTTCGTGGACCAATATGACCGCAATTCATGCTTTTTTGTCAGGCCCATGTTGAGGAGAAGGCCCAGAAAAGTTTTAAATTCGGAAACTTGGACGGGTTTCCACCGGAAAGACTGGGCATAAAAGCTTCCTGGGTTGGTGGCTATAAATTTAGTGGCATACCGGTTTGTTTGTCAAAGAGCTCTGCAGTGAAGAACAGCTCAAAAACCCCAGTGCCGATCCGATTTGAGCTGTCTCAACCCGAACTCCAGAGTGGGCGGTGAAAGGGGGAACTACTGGTGCGGCTAAAGATGGGGGCTGCCAATCAGGGTTTGCCAGCACCTCAGGGACTCTAGGGGCTCTACGGGCCTGTCTGTGCGGTGGCTGCAATGGGGGAACTACTGCACGTGCCACCGTACCAGCTTCAACTGCCCTTCTGGTGCTCGCCACTTCACCATGTTCTACGGCAGTGCTGGTACTAGGTCCAGGATGGGCTGCGCTGCTAGTGTATGCCTCACCACGTAATCCGACAGCGCCAGCCCCACTCTGCTGCCCTTGAAGCGGATCCTGCGCAACCTGTGGTCTAGCAACACGGGGCCGGGTACGCCTGGTGGTATCAGGGACCTCACCCTCATCGTCCGAACTTTGGGTCAGACTGCCACTGCTTTCTACAGGTTCATATTCTGACCCGCTGGATTCGTCAGATGAGGGTTCCCATTCCTCATCTGACTGGGTCAGAAGCCTGTAGGCCTCTTCAGAAGAATACCCCTTACTTGCCATTTGGTCAACTAAATTTAGGGGGTATTCCCTGAGACTACCCAAGAAAAAAAGCAAGCCTGTCTTACAAATGGGAGGCTAGCGAAGTACAGGAAGCCGCTGCGATTGATAAAAAATATCAAAACTTATTTTTTTTTTTATCGCCGCAGCGCTTGTGTAGTGTTTGTGCAGTGATAAAAAAAATATATAATTTTTGTCACTGCGGCGGGGCGGGCGTGGGTGAACGCACGTGTGGGCGACAGATCAGGCCTGATCGGGCAAACACTGCGTTTTGGGTGGAGGGCGAGCTAAGGTTACACTAATACTATTATAGATCTGACTGTGATCAGTTCTGATCACTTACAGATACTATAAAAGTACCAATGCTGATTAGCGATACGCTAATCAGCGAATCGGTGACTGCAGTGCGGTGGGCTGGAGCTAACTACCAAAGGGGCCTAAACTATCCTAAACCTAACAGTCAATACCGGTGGAAAAAAAAAAGTGACAGTTTACACTTATCACTTTTTTCCCTTTCACTAGTGATTGACAGGGGTGATCAAGGGGTTAATTGGGGTGATGGGGGGTGATCTGGGGCTAAATGTGTTGTGCTTGGTGTACTCACAGTGATGTGTGCTCTCTGCTGGGATCAACCGACGAAAAAGACCCAGCAGAGAGCACAGAAGCCATTTAACACATTATATTTATAAATATAATGTGTTAAATGGCTTCTGATTCGATTTTTTAAAAGTCAGCAACCTGCCAGCGATAATCATTGGCTGGCAGGCTGGTGACGAACTTCTCCTCTAACTTTTCCCGGCCCGCACTGTGCATGCGCGGTCCGGCTATGCTCGTAATCTCCCGTCTCGCGAGAGTACACTCCGATGCGTCCAGGAGGAATAACCCGGCCGCCCGCAGGACGCATTCCTGCGTTAGGTGGTTGGGAGGTGGTTAAAGGGCTTCTGCACTCCACTAAACTCTTTTATTTTTTTTTGTCTCCTTAAAATCCTTATGCTGCGATTTCTCAATATATAGGGCTATTACTCAGTTTGGTTCAGTAGTTATATAAAAAAACTGACTTTTATAATATGCAAATTACCTCTCTAGCAGCAGGTAGGGCGGCTACCTGCTGCTAGCAGCCGCATCCTCCATTCATAATGACGCCCCCTCCTCATGTTGATTGACAGGACCAGCCAATGCGCTCGTCCTCTGACTGGCCCTGTCTGCGTTTTAAATCTCGCGCCGGTCTTCAGTTGGCGCAGGCGCACTGAGTGGAGGACGCTCGCTCGGCCGCTCCATCCTCAGTGCGCCTGCACCGGGTGTACATGTGACGTCATCGGCGCACTGAGGATGGAGCGGCTGAGCGAGCGTCCTCCACTCAGTGCGCCTGCGCCAACTGAAGACCGGCGCGAGATTTAAAACGCAGACAGGGCCAGTCAGAGGACGAGCGCGTTCACTGGCCCTGTCAATCAACATGAGGAGGGGGCGTCATTATGAATGGAGGATGCGGCTTCTAGCAGCAGGTAGCCGCCCTACCTGCTGCTAGAGAGGTAATTTGCATATTATAAAAGTCCGTTTTTTTTATATAACTACTGAACCAAACTGAGTGATCGCCCTATATATTGAGAAATCGCAGCATAGGGATTTTAAGGAGACAAAAAAAATAAAAAATTTTGTGGAGTGACAGAAGCCCTTTAAGTTACTTAAAACCGATTTTACTAACTTTGTTAACCCTTTAGGCGTTCCACAAGAATTAAAGGAAAATGGAGATCAAATTTAGCAGATTTTCCATTTTAATCCATTTTTTTCTTTAACACATCGATGGTCAACAGCCAAACAAAACTCAATATTTATTACCCAGATTCTGCGGTTTACAGAAACACCCCACATGTGGTCATAAAATTCTGTATGGGCACACGGCAGGGCGCAGAAGAAAAGGAGCGCCACATGGTTTTTCGATGCCATGTCCCATTTGAAGCCCCCCTGATGCACCCTTACAGTAGAAACTCCCAAGAAGTGACCCCATTTTGGAATCTAGGGAATAAGATGCCAGTTTTATTGGTACTATTTTTGGGTACATATGATTTTTTGATCATTCATTATAACACTTTATGGGTTAAGGTGACCAAAAAATTGGTTGTTTTAGCACAGTTTTTATTTATTTATTTTTACAGCGTTCACCTGAGGGGTTCGGTCAAGTAACATTTTTATAGAGAAGATCGTTACAGACGCGTCGATACCTAATATGCATACTTTTTCTTATTTATTTAAGTTTTACACAATAATAGCATTTTTGAAACAAAAAAACTATGTTTTAATGTGTCCATGTTCTGAGAGCTATAGTTTTTTTTATTTTTTGAGAGATTTTCTTATGTAGGGGCTCATTTTTTGCGGGATGAGGTGACGGTTTTATTGGTACCATTTTGTAGGACATACAACTTTTTTATTCACTTAATGTTGCACTTTTTGTGATGTAAGGTGACAAAAATGGCTTTTTTTGACAGTTTTTTTTTTATGGTGTTTATCGGACTGGGTCGATCATCTGATATATTTATAGAGCCAACCGTCATGGATACGGCAATACCAAATATGTCTATTTTATTTTATTTTTTCTATTTTTAACATATTTTTTTTTTATTCCTTACATGGGGAATTTTTTTTTTACATGTCAAACCTTTTTTTTTATATTTTTTTAGCACTTTATTTTTTATTTTACACTTTGCGTCCCCCATAAGGTCATACAAGACCTCTGGGGGACATTTACTTCACTATTTTTTTTTTTTTTCACTGTTAATTTCTCATGTAACTAGGGCTGACATAGTAGCACCAGTTACAGAAGAAATACACCCCCCAGAGAGGCTGTACAGCGCAATACAGCGCTGTACAGCCTCAGTGCAGGGCTGATCGAGGTCTCTGAAAGACCTCACAGCTCCTGCACTCTCCGACCCAGGTGGTCACATGACCGCCCGGCCGGAACAGGAAGCGCATAGTGCTTCCTGCACTGTATACACAGCGCTTTGTGAGCGCTGTGTATACAGCGATCTAGAAGGCAGGGACACCTGGGCACCGTCCCTGCCTTCTCTAAGGGTTGCCCTGCTGTCACTGACAGCGGGCAACCCGATCAGCAGATGCACGATTAGCGTGCAGCTGCAATGTCTGAATGCACGTTTTAAAACGTGCATTCAGACATAGAGATCCACCTCCCGGACGTTTATATACAATGTGCGGACGGGAGGTGGTTAAGAAAAAATTGGTCCCCCCATTGTAATACTGCCACCTACAGTGCCCCCAACCGTGATAATGCTCCCCAAGAGTGCCTCCATTAGTAGAAGAGCCCTTCAGTATTAATAACACCCTCACAGAGCCCCCAGTATAAATAAGGCCCCCTATTGTTCCCCCAGTGGTAATAAAGCTCTCAACAGACCCCTCATAGTACTCTTAGTAGAAATAAGGCGGATCTATAAGTCCCTGCTATAGAGCCGTCTGTAGTAATAAGAACACCTATAATGTCCCTTGGATTTGCAGTGCCCCCTGTTGTTATATTCCCGCCTCCACCATACAGTCCCATGTAAATAACATCACACCATCTCTCCTGCCCCCTTCAAAATACAGTCCTATGTAAATAACATCACTCCCCTTCCTTCACCCCCTCCAATATGCAGTCCCATGTAAATAACATTCCTCTCTATCTACAGCCCCCTCCAAAATACAGTCTCATGTAAATAACATCTCCTCCTCCCCAGCCGCCTTCAACATACAGTCCCAATTAAATAATATCACCCCCTCCCCAGACGTCTCCAACATGCATTCCCATGTAAACATCACCTCCTCAACATTCAGTCCCATGTAAATAACATCATTTCCCTTCCAATAGCCACCTTCAACATACAGTCCCACATAACTAGCTTCGCCCCCTGAACATTCAGTCCCATATAAATAACATCAATCCCTCCCTCAGACCCCTGTAACATACAGTCCCAGGTAAATAACATCACTGCCTCCCCCAGGTACCTCCGACATACAGTCCCAGGTAAATAACATCACTGCCTCCCCCAGGTACCTCCGACATACAGTCCCAGGTAAATAACATCACTGCCTCCCCCAGGTACCTCCGACATACAGTCCAAAGTAAATAACATCTCTCTGCCCCCTCCAACATACTGTCCAGTGTAAATAACATGACCCCCTCCCCAGCCACCTCCAACACACAGTTCCATGTAAATAACATCCCTCCCTTCAGCCCTAACATACAGTCCCAGTTAAATAACCAGAACTACCAGCATTGCTCTTCCTCTCCCTTCACTTACCTCTCCTGATGTAGCAGACATCACCTCAGCTTCTTCCCCTCTTCACTGCTGCTCTCTCCTGCACTGGTCATATGATGATGACATCATCGCAGATCCTTCTCAGCCACTGACTGTTTTATTGGTCACATGATTTGTGATGTCACCACAGGTCCTTCAGCTCTTCCACCGCATTAGATTCAATTGTATTCGGAGCCTGGGACAAAACATCAGGGGCCCAGGCCCCGAACGTTTTAACCTAGCAACGCCCCTGAGGGGGGGGGGGGGGCGAGCGGCGGTACCCATGCTTCCACACAGACAAAAGGAGGATGAGAGAGCCGCTGCTAAACCCCGCCAGTCCTGCTGCCCTCTGACTTGGAGGAATCAGCACATGGCGCAGCAGGCTGCGTTACAGCAGTGTTTTTCTCCAGACTCGATGTGCCTGATATGGAAACTGAGAGCAGACCGATGCGGGTGGCGTGTGGAGCAATGTATGGCGATTGGTATCTGAAAGGTCTATTTTCCAGTATGGTTTACATATGGAGGGCAGTGTCCAGAGATCACACAGAGGACTATGGGGTACACTATAGTAGGACTGAAGTGATTAATCAATTGAATCGAGTAATTAGACACAAAAAGCCAATGTGGTCAAGTTCCCTTGCCATTTAATATAGACTGTTCCTACTAATGGTTCAAAGGGTGGAGGGCACTCGAATGGCTGGGTATATAGGTAATTAATTTATATCAGATGCAGATGTAATATATAAAAGAATTATTTATTAAGTGCATGTAAAATGTATAAAATATATAACACCACTGTGTCTTGCAATTTCAGCAATGTCTTGGCCACAAATAAACTATTATAGAAGTATGTGCAGTCAATTGGACTATATGTATAGCCCTCAGTATTATGGGTTACCTACTCATACAGGTGATCAGTCTGTATGGAGGTATTGGTGGAATAAATAAATGTACACAATAAATATATTATAAAAATCGAGATGAATAAAATCGCATAATAAGCAGGTTATTTAAATTGAGAATAAATCGCATAAAGAGCTGTTGGTATCTTGGGTATTTGTTGTTTTGCTCTTATGTCCCGAATAAAGATTAGAGATTAGCAGCAGTATAGATAAAAGAACAGTCTTACCCCATTCGTTGTGGGTCTCAGAGAGCGGCTGTGAACAGGTTCTATACTCGCAGTACCCTGGTCTATGTGGGCGGTAATCCGATCCTAGATGGCGTTGGTGCGCACGTAGTTCGTTGCTCCCTCGGCGTCTCTCTCCGCTGCGGCGTCCTGGCTTCTCATGCGGCATCCCACGTGGTGCAGAAGATGGCGTCCCACGTGACCGAAGGAATAACTGTGTTGCTGCGATCAGCTGGATAGTGACGTCAGCGATTTATATCCTGATCTGTAGATATCAAATAGCGATTTTTCCTTTGTGGAGATCTTCAACTTATTGTGTAGTTATAAGTCCATATACTATCTGTCCTATACCAAACGCGTTTCGGTGCACTCTTGCACCTTCATCACCTTTTTCCACCTTTAATGGGACCCATAAACTGCACAACTCAATTGAAAAACAAACTGAAATCTCATAGGTAGAGGGAAGAAAAAATATAAAAATAAAATAATATGGTTGCATAAGTGTGCACACCCTTAAACTAATACTTTGTTGAAGCACCTTTTGATTTTATTACAGCAGTGTTTTTAGATATTAGTCTATCAGCATGGCACATTTTGACTTGGCAAGATTTGCCCACTCTTCTTTGCAAAAACACTCCAAATCTGTCAGATTGCGAGGGCATCTCCTGTGCACAGCCCTGTTCAGATCACCACACAGATTTTCAATAGGATTCAGGTCTGGGCTCTGGCTGGGCCATTCCAAAACTTTAATCTTCTTCTGGTGAAGCCATTCCTTTGTTGATTTGGATGTATGCTTTGAGTCGCTTTCATGTTGAAAGATGAAGTTCCTCTTCATGTTCAGCTTTCTAGCAGAAGCCTGAAGGTTTGGTACCAATATTGACTGGTATTTGGAACTGTTCATAATTCCCTCTAGCTTAACTAAGGCCCCAGTTCCAGCTGAACAAAAACAGCCCCAAAGCATGATGCTGCCACCACCATGCTTCACTGTGGGGATGGTGTTCTTTTAGTGATGTGCAGTGTTGTTTTTTGCACCAAACATATCTTTTGGAATTATGGCCAAAAAGTTCAACCTTGGTTTCATCAGACCATAACACCTTTTCCCACATGCTTTTTGGAGACTTCAGATGTGTTTTTGCAAAATATAGCCTGGCTTGGATGTTTTTTTTCGTGAGAAAAGGCTTTCGTCTTGCCACTCTACCCCATAGCCCAGACATATGAAGAATACGGGAGATTGTTGTCACATGTACCACACAGCCAGTACTTGCCAGATATTCTGCAGCTCCTTTAATGTTGCTGTAGGCCTCTTGGTATCCTCCCAGACCAGTTTTCTTCTCGTCTTTTCATCAATTATGGAGGGACGTCGAGTTCTTGATAATGTCACTGTTGTGCCATATTTTCTCCACTTGATGATGACTGTCTTCACTGTGTTCCATGGTATATCTAATGCCTTGGAAATTCTTTTGTACCCTTCTCCTGACTGATACCTTTTAACAATGAGATCCCTCTGATGCTTTGGAAGCTCTCTGTGGACCATGGCTTTTGCTGTGGGATGCGACTAAGAAACTTTCAGGAAAGACCAACTAGAGCAGCTGAACTTTATTTGGGGTTAATCAGAGGCACTTTAAATGATGGCAGGTGTATGCTGACTCCTATTTAACATGATTTTGAATGTGATTGCTTAATTCTGAACACAGCTACATCCCCAGTTATAAGAGGGTGTGCACACTTATGCAACCACATATTTTTTTTTGTTTGTTTTCTTCCCTCCACCTAAAAGATTTCAGTTTGTTTTCCAAATGAGTTGTACAGTTTATAGGTCACATTAAAGGTGGAAAAAGTTCTAAAATGATTTATCTTTGTCTCATTTTTTTACAGCATAGAAACCCGACATTTTTATATCCACTGCATATATATTTCGAAAATAAGTGAATTTAATGAATAAATAAATAAAGAGGTTTAATAAATTCATGAAAAAATTGATAAATAAACTCATCGATTGATAAAAATAAAAATAAATTATTCGCTAAATAAATACATAAAGAATTCATCAATAGAAAAATACATAAAGTCATCAATAAATAAATACATAAATATATTACTCTATACAGAAATATATAAATAAAGTCATCAATAAATAAATATATAAAAAAATTCATCCCTAAATAAATAAATAAATAAAAAAAATCATCCAGAAATATATACAGAAGTTAAAAAACAACGATGTTTTGGAGGGAGAGCCAAGGAGAGGGATTGACAAGGGACCCTTCAGTGCCCTGAACCGACAGCGGGGGCCAAGAAGTCGGCGCCGATCCAGGACTCATTCATTTTGATAAATGTCAGTCTATCCACATAGTCTGTGGACAGACGGGTCCGCTTGTTGGTGACCACCCCACCTGCCGCACTGAATGTCCGCTCAGACAGTTCGCTGGAGGGGGGGCAAGACAGTGCTTCCAGTGCATATTGAGCGAGCTCACGGCAGGTGTCTAGCCTGTCAACCCAGTACTCCATGGGGTCGTCGGTGATAATGCTGTCTGAAGCACCGACCGACACCATGTAGTCAGCCACCATGCGGGCCAGCCGCTGGTGGTGACTGCTGCTGCTACTGGATCGCTCAGGCTAGTAGAACAGCCTCATCTCACCCATAAGATCACCTGCTCAGCTGGGCCAGCCACCTGCTGGGTGAGATGAGCGGAGAGAACTGGAGCGTGAGGCAGAGGGTTTTCCTGCATGCCTAATGCATGGTGGTAGAAATTACAGCACAGGACACTCCATAGTGAAGGATTGTCAGAGGAGGACACACATTCCTCCAGGATGTGCCACAACCATCCCTGAGGAAGGTATGCGTTAATTCAGAAACTTGGAGGAAATTGTGTTTTAAGCAGGTAGTACCCGTACCTAGTGTGATGTCACATGGGAGTCTCGCTCCCTAGGATTACCATGTGTGGTTTCCCTCGCATGCACGTGTCACTGGCCGGGACCGCCCGCACTAGTAAAGGAAAATGAAGACTATCGGCTAACAGCGCAGCAGCGTTCTCACCCTTGAGAAGCCCACAGACTCTATAGCACCAACAGCAAGTACTTTGCTATTCTGTGTACCGTAAATTATTAACACTTGATTATTGAAGTACACTTGTAATAGTCAGCGCGGGTCTAGTGCATCACTTTTCAGTATCTTTCTACCAATTCGGGGGTTTGGGCAATTGGCCCCTTCTAGATCGGTAGCGACACATTTTGCAAAGTGTCATTCAATGTAACTGTTCTCTTTCTTTATACAATGGCAGCGCGGGCATCATTGAATCCTTAACTCTATAATGTCCCTAACACCCTGCACTTGAACCTATCAGCTACACTAATCACTAACTAAGGTTACTTTCACATTAGCGTTTTTCTTTTCCGGCATAGAGTTCCGTCACAGGGGCTCTATACCAGAAAAGAACTGATCAGTATTATCCCCATGCATTCTGAATGGAGAGAAATCCGTTCAGGATGCATCAGGAGGTCTTCAGTTCAGTCATTTTGACTGATCAGGCAAAAGAGAAAACCGTAGCATGCTACGGTTTTATCTCCGGCAAAAAAAACTGAAAGACTTGCCTGAATGCCGGATCCGGCATTTTTTCCCATATGAATGTATTTGTGCCGGATCCGGCATTCAAAATACCAGAATGCCGGATCCGTCCTTCCGGTCTGCGCATGCGCAGACCTTTAAAAGTGAGAAAAAAATAAATACCGGATCCGTTTAGCCTGATGACACCGGAAAAACGGATCCGGTATTGCAATGCATTTTTCTTACTGATCAGGCATTTTTCTGACTGATCAGGATCCTGATCAGTCTGAAAAATGCCTGATCAGTCAGAAAAAATGACATGCGTTTGCATACAGTTTGCTTGATCAGGCAGGCAGTTCAGGCAACGGAACTGCCTGCTGGAATCAAACAACACAAGTGTGAAAATACCCTTAGCTACACTGAGTATCTCCCACTAACTAGCTATCTGTATTATATCTCTTATATATATATATATATATAAAAATGAGTTTCTGTCTGTCTGTCTAGATGTCCGTCTGTCTGTCTGGACATTCTTTATGCGCAACCAAACGACTGGACCGATCTTCACCAAACTTGGCACACAGGTACAGGTTTTAGACTGTCTCAGCTCTCTAGGACGTACCGTTACTGAGATATTCCCCAAAAATTACCTGCATTTGCCAACAAAAGCCAGAAAGCCTTTCACTTAAATCTGAACTGCCATACACACGGTCACATGTCCCTTATTAGCCAATAGAAGCTCGCAGGTCATACTTCAGGTTGCCATAACAACTGATCACAGGTTTTTAGCAGTTCGCAGGGCCTTAAATATTCAGTCATATGATGCACAACTACACTGCTACATGCATGTGGGGAAGGGGCCACTATTAAATGGACGGCCACTGTGGACTTCACTGTTAAAGGGGCGGGCACTGTGGTGGTCAATGTTAAAAGGGCGGGCACTGTGGAGGTCACTGTTAAGGGGAAGGTACTGTGGAGGTCACTGTTAAAGGGGCGGTCACTATTAAAGGGACGGACAATGTAGAGGTCACTGTTAAAGGGGCGGGTACTGTTGAGGTCACTTTTAAAGGGGCGGTCACTGTTAAAGGGACAGGCATTGTGGAGATCACTGTGGAGGTCACTGTTAAAGGGGCGGGCACTGTGGAGGTCACTATTAAAGGGACAGGCACTGTGGAGTTCACTGTTAAAGGGGCGGTCACTGTTAAAGGGTCGGGCACTGTGGAGGTCACTGTTAAAGGGGCGGGCACTGTGGAGGTCACTGTTAAAGGGGCGGGCACTGTGGAGGTCTCTGTTAAAGGGGCGGACATTATGGATATCACTGTTAAAGGGGTGGCAAATATGAAGGTCACTGTTAAAGGGGTGGTCAATGTTAAAGGGGCGGGTACTGTGGAGGTTCCTATTAAAGGGGCAGGGACTGTGGAGGTCACTGTTAAAGGGGCGGTCACCATAAAGGTCACTGTGGCACTGTGCAGTTCACTGTTAAAGATGCGGTCACTGTTAAAGGGGTGGGCACTGTGGAGATCACTGTTAAAGGGGCGGCCACTGTGGAGGTCAATGTTAAAGTGGCAGCCACTGTGGAGGTCAATGTTAAAGGGGCGGGCACTGTTGAGATCACTGTTAAAGGGCGGGCACTGTTGAGGTCAATGTTAAAGGGGCGGGCACTGTGGAGGTCAATGTTATGGGGGAAACTGTTGATATCTTTTTACGACACACGGAAACATAAAATGAAATAAATTAAAGATACCCATGCAAAACCGGGTCCTTCTGCTAGTAATATACAGTATATGAGCTATCTAATGTAATGTATGATGACACAGCAAAGCACAACACTCCTTTCTCTCTCACAACTGCAAAAAACAGCAGGAAATGGCTGCTGGGGAGTTTCTTATATAGTAAGGTGTAGGCACCTTTCAAATTGGTTGCTAGGGATGTTGCTAAGCTCAGACAAAGATATTGCAGCCTTCTCATTGGCCCACAAGCTAGAAGCAGGGAGGGATCATGTGTGCTGGTGAAAACAAAATATGAAATATTCGATTATATGCGATTACGAATATATAGCACTATATTATAAATATTTGCGAATTCTCGAAGTGCCGATATTCGCGATAAAAATTCACAATACGAATATTCGCGCTCAAGATGGAGTCAAGTGCTCCAATATATTCGCGATTGCGCTAATCGGCAGTGATTAGAATATTTTTTCACACTACGTGCAACTTCACATTTTAGCAGGTCTGATTACAGAAACTGATTGGTGCACTAAGTATTGTTGTGAACAAGCAGAGAGGAATCATGTGTTCAGATTCCTATATTCTAAATAAGTGCCGATATTCGCAATAAAAATTTTGCTATTTGAATATTCGCTCTCAACACTAATAGCCAATAACTTATTAACCCTTTCGCTACCAGCATCGTACATGTATAGCGCTTGAGCAATGGATAAACCTGGCACCCACTCGCACCTGCAGTGGGCAACATGGCCGGCGGGTCTCCAGTGTTTTAAACAGCAAAAACCCGCGGCTAATGACTGTGATTGGCCCAGACGGAAAGGGGCATTCAGTTTTAATCCATTATAATAGAAGTGTATGGGCGAGCATAACGGATCCGTCTGGTTTCCGTTATGTAGGACGGAAAAAAAAGTCCTGTCAACAGGATTTTGTTTCCATCCTGCATTACCAAAACCAGACGGATCCGTTATGCTTGCCCATAGACTTATCTTATGACGGATCAAAACGGAATGCCTCTTAAATGCTTACGTTTTGCATTCCATCTGGGCATTCCATTATATTCCATTATAAAAAGAACCTATAACGGAATGCCATAACACTAGTGCGAACCCACCCTTACTGGTATCCTCTGCAGCCAATGAGGATGCGAGTAATTGGTTTTAATATGCTGAGTCTCTCTGAAGAGACCCAGGGTATTGGAGATGCAATTCTTATGTTGGCCAGCAGGTGGAAACATAAGAAATTAGCAATTCTAGTATCATTAATGATTTATATGAAACATAATGGTACAGAATTAAATGAAAAAAAAATTTGAGTGTTATAGCCTCAAACACTAGCTACAAGACCATTAAAAGATGAAAAAATATATAAAAAAAATAAAAATACAAAAATTTAAATCACACCCCCCTTTCCATAAATTAAAAAAATAAATACATACATTACAAAAAATATAAACATCACATCTGAAAATACCCATACTATTAAATTATAAAAATATTTTCCAATGTAGTGAAAAAATTGTATCAATAAAAACTACTAATTGTCCCACAAAAAAATGAGCCCCCCACACAACTCAGTAGATATAACAAAAAAAAAGTTATGTGGGTCAGAATAGGGTGATGTAAAAAACTATTTTTTTTTACAAAGTTTTAATTTATTTTTACACTATTTAGACATAAAAAACGATATATATATATATATATGGTATTGTTGTAATCGTACTGACCCAGAGAATGAATGAAATGTGTCAGTTTTGCCACAAAGAGAACACCATAGCTACAAAACTCATAAAACGATGGAGGAATTGCATTTTTTTTTCCAATTCCACCCCATCTGCAATTTTTCCTGCTTTCCACTACATTGTTTGCCATATTAAATGGTGGCAATAGAAAATACAACTTGCCCCACAAAAAATAAGCCCTCATATGGATATGTGAACAGAAAAATTACCTCTGGTATCCATAGGGTTAAATAAAATGTGTTCTGTATAGCAGGGATGCCCAACCTGTGGCCCTTCAGCTGTTGCAAAACTACAACTCCCAACATGCCTGGACAGCCTACAGCTAGTAGGGTATGTCGGTAGTTGTAGTTTTGCAACAGCTGGAAGGCCGCAGGTTGGGCATCCCTGCTGTATAGTGTCACCTGCTGTTTATTATTTTTTTGTCCTCTCACTGAGATGGCCACATATGCTAATTTTTATCTTTTAACTGCCTCCTTAGCTGTGATAGGTACAGCATGGACACGCCCCCTTACATGCAGTAGTAAAGACACTCCCCTGAGCTGTCAGCTTGATATAAATCTAGCACAACAATGAATGTGGAGACCTCTGGATCCATGTGAAGTACAGAGCTGGTTCTAGCTTTGTTAGAAAAATATTGTCATGTACTATATGATGTCGGATTTTTATTTTTTACATTAATCATAGGATAACCCCATTCAAGAAAGAATGTTTTCTGTGCTAAAAAACAAAACAAAGAGGAAACAAAGACCTAGGAAGTAGAATGCATGGTGTAACTTCAAAAATAATAACCAGAAAACCATCCACCAGTTTTTTTGATTAATAAATAAAATTACATATAATATTTACATGTAGATTTTAAAATGTGTGATTAAACAAACAGTTAACTACATTATCTGGTAATTAGATTTAGATAACTGAACACAGCCAGGGTTCATTCTTTACCATGAATGTGATGTAGTCAACATAAAGGAGGCAGATTTACTCATATGTTCAGCTTATACAAGACAGTCTATAAATGTACCAGATTTATCACAGTAGCCGATACCAATGATACATCTGGTGCATCTTTAGACTGTCTAGTTTAAACTTACACCACCTATTAGACAGCTTAAGTGAGTGAATGATTTACTTTTTATCTGTTTATTTCCTTAATATAATAACTACAAATTTTTTATTAATTTTAGATTCACCAAACGTTGTTTTTAATAACAATATTTATAACATCTTCTTGCTAGCATTATTGGATGTTTTAACAGATTACCTTCCAAGCGCATGAATATTTATTTATTATATTGTATTTACTAACGGAGTGGCGCTTACCACTTTTCATTTATTTTCCCTTTTTTTATGTGATGGGTGATGGTTCATGGTGAAAATTACTCCCATTGACATCACCCCTTGCTTCTGCACTTTTGACATTACCACTTGAGAGTGTTCTGGGTCTCTCTGAACACTTTTTATAGAGCTGCCTTCCAGTATTTCACTGTCCCCTACTTTTTCAACATCTAGTCCTTACCCCTGTTGTCGCCCAGCTTTATTTCATACTGTGGTGGGATTCATTGATCCCTCTAGGTTTGAAGTAACTTCCGATATTTTCTCTCTCTATATTGCAATTAAACGCATGGTTGACAGTGTTAGGGTACTTTCACACTGGTGTTATTCTTTTCAGGTATTGAGTTCCCTTACAGGGGCTCAATACCTGAAAAAAAAAAAACGCTTAATTTTATCCTAATGCATTCTGAATGGAAAGCATTCCGTTCAGTCTGCATCAGGATGTCTTCAGTTCAGTCCCTCTTACGGTATTCCAGCCAAAATTCCGGAACACTTGGCAAAATGCCAGATCCATTGAAATGTATTAATGCCGGTACCAAGTGTTCTGGAAAACCGGATCCGGTTTCCCGGTCTGCGCATGCGCAGACCTTTAAAAGTGCGAAAAAAATAATTACAGGATCCGTTTTTCCAGATGACACCGGAGAGACGGATCCGGAATTTCAATGCATTTGTCAGATGGATCCGCATCCGCATCTGTCTACAAATGATATTCGTTTGCATACGGATTTCCAGATCCGGCAGGCAGTTCCGGCAACGAAACTGCCTGCCAGATCCTCACAACGCAAGTGTGAAAGCACCCTTAACAAGCAGTGTGTTTAAAAACACATTGCACTGTTGCATGTGTTATGATCCTATATATTATAAAGCTTCCAAAATGAACACACATGGTGTTATTTATAAACACAAAGTTGTTAATTGTCAGGAGAAAAAGTGACTGTTTCACTCTGGAACAGGGTTTGTGCTGGAGAAAGTCCAGAGTCCAGGTAGGACTGAATCAAAGTGTTCAGGCAGTGTTTCTCCGTTTGCTGATTTGTATCAGCCTCGCACAATAACTAGAAAAATTGTTCCATCATGTTGATGATTCTGAACTAGCTTCTACTGCTGCTAAGAAAGGCCTTGTTTTCAGACATGCGGGTGACAGTTGTCTGCAAACCAAAAGCTGTGGCAAGCTGTGTACACAGTGTATCCTGGTAATAAAGCAAGTAGGGAGTAGGGAGTCTAGGACAAAATGTGGGCATTTATGTGGACAAAATGATTAGACCATTTGTGGAAGCTCACCATGTCATACATACGAGATACAGCAGATCTGGATCTGCGACTTAATGGCATATGTATAGACGAGACTACTATTTTTGCTTCCATAGATGTGGAAGATCTTTACAGCTCAATTCACCATCCTCTAGGCCTGGGACCTGTGAAGAGCTACCTGTCCACCAGGGACACAAGACTGGCATCACATAACGCGTTCATACTGGATCTTCTAAAATTCTGTCTAACCAGGAACTACTTTACTTTCAATGACCACTACTACCACCAGCTCAGCGGTTCCGCGATGGGAAGTCTCTGTGCTTCATCTTACGCAAATTTACTCCTGGGCTGATGGGAGGCCAATTACATCTGGTTTGAACATCTAAATCAGTGCCATGAAAGTATAGTTCTATGGTATAGATTCATAGATGACGTGTTCTTACTCTAACAGTCTTTTACGGAGTTTGTGAAAATCATCAACATCAATGATGTAGGACTGAGATTTACCTCCGTATGTGACTGAAGATCCCTTCCATTTCTGGATGTATCAATTGAGAGGGGCCCAGATAACAATATCAATACATCCGTCTTTCGCAAAACAACTGCGATGAATAGCCTACTTTGCTGGGAGAGTGCACATGCTTACTCCCTGCGTAAAGGCATATCAAAAGGCCAATATTTAAGGCTATGTCGCAATTGTTCTAGCATGAAAAAATTCAAAATGCAAGCGAATGACCTAAGAACCAGGTTCAGGGACAGAGGCTCAGATCTGCGTTTGAAGCAGCCTGTAGAGCGAAAAGAGAGATGCTCCTGGTCCCCAAAAAAACTGATACAGAACTGTCACCGAATAGTCAGATCCAAATTATTGGCATTTATGACAATGCACACTTGCAAATTAGACAAACACTTACTAAATATTGGGATATTCTCTGTGCGGATCCAGACCTTGAAGAGGTAATTGGGACATACCCATTAATTACCTATAGAAAAGGGCGAAGTTTAAGGGATAGGCTGGTAAACAGCCACTTCCAACCCCCACAACCAACAGGGAATTGGCTGCCTAGAAGACCCCTAGGGATGTTCAAATGTGGCAAATGCGCGGCCTGCAGCCAGGTAAACACTACAAAGAAATTCAGGAGCTCACATACAGGTGTGGAGTATGATATCCGTAATTTTATAAACTGCTTGACAGCGGGAGTAGTTTACCTGGCTCAGTGTAGCTGCCCTCTAGATTACATGGGAAAGACAAAGAGGGAGTTTAGACACCGCATGAGAGATCACTAGAATGACATTGACAATAAAAAGGACACCTCAGTGGCAAGACATCAACTACATAGGGGTGATGCATTGTACCTCAAATTTGAAGGCATTCAACACATTCCCCAACCGAGAAGAGGGGAGGACTGGGATAATAAGATCCTGAAGGCAGAAGCAAAGTGGATCTTCAAATTAAAAAACGGTTACGCCAAACGGCCTGAATGAATATCTTTCATTCAGGCCATTCTTACAATAAAAGAATAGCTACTGATGAAATGCTGTGTACCCCTGATTAAGCGAGGAAGTAAAATCATACCTCAGAGCGTTCTTATAATATGAAAGCGCACCCCTCCCATGGAATTCCATCTAGGGGAACTACCTGTCACGTAGTGTCGTCTGGATGTTACAGTAATTTTACATGAGAGGGGTGGTACATCTATGGTATCTGTAATAGACATGCTATGTAAGCGTAACCATCCAGCTTGATGAACATCAAGAGTTAATAACTATGCCCTAACCCCCTGAAGAGAAATGGGTCTGAATAGTTAGGGGCTAATAAAACCTGTCCTAACTTCTCCATAAGAAATAGGACAGGACAAGAGAACCCAAATTAGTCCAAATCAATTTACAAATATCTTCCTAATATGCGAAAATCAAGGAAATCAGAAGATAAAGCAGTCACTGTGCACACTAACCCGATATACTGCTGATCGCAAGGAATGCTGCACATAAAGTATCAACTAAGATGGAATTGTTAATGAGTACTAAGTCTGGAGCTTGACAGTGCCGATATAAACAGGAAGTGAGCAACAACGATCCTAGCCGGGGACGCGCTTCTGGATCCTCATAGCAACAATCCCGCCCCCTAGCGTGCGTCACACTCAGAAGGCAGGGCGGGCCAGGACAGCAAAGCGCTGCCCACTGGCCCTCCTTCGCTCCCTAGGGATTGGAGAGCGTCGATATAGGGGCGGAGCTTTGAGCATAAAGAGAGACAGAGTCCTTTAGCAAGCTGCCACTGCCGTTTATTATAAAAAAACTCTGCCACTGCACAGGTCGCTCCCTGAGGAGCCATTGCACTATGGTGAAATGCATCGGATGGTGTCTGTAGGCAGTTGTTAGGAGAGGGATGAGTAGGTCAGGCCCGAGGTTCCTGCGGCTGGGGGTCACTTTTTTCAGGGCGAGTGCTTTGACTACAGCCAGTTAGCATATTTCCCCACTCTAGACTAGAGGTTGAGGGTCAGAATTAATTAGGATTAGCTGAATAGCAAGTAGTGAGCATCTTACACAACATTTACCTAAGAAGCTACCCCCACCGCAAACCATCAAGTTTTGACTAGGGCAAAAGACCACCGAAATCCTCATCTCCTTTCAAAAAGTTATACGCACAGAAATGTGTTTAAAAGAAATTTTAATAAAACTGTCTCACTTATTTTAATGAGATTAATAAAAGTTATGTATTATTAGTTCTCACATAGCTACACTCAGTTTATTATTTAAAAATCTACTGGACACAGCCAGCACCATCCATAAGCCAGTGTACTTTATTAAAAAGCATTGCACTGCTAAATTTATCATGTGTGCCATGCAGAGAGCATGTATTATTTTCCCCAAATGGAGTGCAGCAAAGTTGGCAGGGAGACAGCCAGCGGGATGTTTGCTGCTTCATGCACTTTAGAAACAAATTGGCTGTGTGGCTACTCTTGCCCAGGCTGACCAGCTCTAACACCACATGGCAAAAATTCACTTTACACATATAATAGGAGCGGGAGCAACACCCTGCCTTTCTTTTATTAGAGAAGGGAGGATATCCATAGAAAAAGATGTGGAGGAGGCAGATAAACACCTGGGATGGGAATCACACAGACACAAATGTGGAGGTTTCAATAGGACCTGGTTTTGTTGCTGCAGTGCTACCCCAACATGGCCACGAAAAACATTGACCCAGTGGGCCGTGAAAGACATGTACTGTCCCTGCCGATAACAGCTGCTTCAAGTGGGATGTTTGCCAGCGGGATGTTTGCTGCTTGATGTACTTTAGAAACGAATTGGCTGTGTGGCTACTCTTGCCCAGGCCGACCAGCTCTAACACCACATGACAAAAATTCACTTTACACATATAATGGAAAATCTGCCAAAAAGTGAAATTTAGAAATTTCATCTCCATTTGCCTTTAATTCTTGTGGAACACCTAAAGGGTTAACAAAGTTTGTAAAATCAGTTTTGAGTAACTTGAGGGGTGTAGTTTTTGCAATGGGTCATTTATTGGAGGTTTCCACTATGTAAGCCCTACAAAGTGACTTCAGACCTGAACTGGTCCTTAAAAAGTGGGTTTTGGAAATTTTCTTTAAAAATTTAAGAATTGCTTCTAAAATTCTAAGCCTTATAACGTCCTAAAAAACTAAAATTACATTTACAAAATGATGCCAAAATAAAGTAGACATATGGGGAATGTTAAGTAATAAATATTTTTAGAGGTATCACTTTCTGTTTTAAAAGCAGGGAAATTAAAATTTTGAAAATTGCAATTTTTTTAATTTTTTTTGTAAATTTAGGGGTAAAAAGGGGAAATATATTGACTCAAATTTATCATGAATTACAATGTGTCACGAGAAAACAATCTCAAAATGGTTTGGATAAGTAAAAGCTTTCCAAAGTTATTACAACATAAAGTGACACATGTCAGATTTGCAAAATTAGACGTGGTCACGGGGGCATCAATGACCCTTGGTCATGAAAGGGTTAATTACTATTAATATGTTATTGTTATATATATAATAGTTTATTAAGGTATCAGGAATTTGCTAGAATAACATGCATTGAAATGTGTAAATGCAGCTAACAATGAACAAATCATGATTTGCATTACCTTTTAATATTGCTGTTTCCTTTTGCAGACCCCATTATGTATAATTTATTGTAAATGTCAAATATAACAGTTAAAGTACTGGCCAGAGCAACAGAAAGGGACATCAGATTCTCTGCAAAGTGACAGCAAATGAAATCCTTGTTATTTTTTATTTATTTTTTTATCTTTATAAAACAGAAGTTTCCTGTAGGAATAAGAACTTTGCAATAACAGATGCTGCTTAGAACATCTTCTTTTGGATTGGCAAGCACAGAAGATACATCATTAAAACTGTCTAGAATCTCTGAAGTGCCAAAAAAGCATTTTATACATTTTTTAGACTTTAATTACTTTCATTATTGTTAATATGCAAACAAATATTTTAGATGTTGTATTAAGTAAAAAGAGCTACTCCAGAAAATAGTGCTGTGCCAGTTGATACAAAATGAATGCAAGTATGTCTTAAGTTTACTCAACCCTTTCAGGGCACAGCCTATTATTATTTATTTGTCTTGTTTTTTTTTTGTTTTTTTTTCTCACCACCATCCAAGAGCAATGACTTTTATACTTTTCCATTCACGAAGCCATTTGAGAAGAAGTTGTATTTTTTAAAAGCACCTTTTAAGTTAAAATATTTTGTAGTGTAAAACACGAAAAAAATAATTGTAAGGCAAAATTAAAAAAAGTTCAGTTAAACTTGCTGTTTGAGTTATAGTTTTACAGTGTTCACTGCTGGCATAGCCATCTTCAGTTAGCCGTGAGAACGTACAAGTGATCCCAGGGCTGTCTGATCAGTAAGGGCTCGTTCACACGAACGTTATTTGTGTTCCGTATACGGTCCGTATACGGAACCATTCATTTAAATGGTTACGCAAAAAAAAACTAATGTACTCCGTACGCATTCCGTTTCTGTATTTCTGTATTTCCGCTCCGTCGAAAGATAGAACATGTCCTATTATTGGCTCCAAATAACGTTCCGTGGCTCTATTCAAGTCAATAGGTCCGCAAAAAAAACTGAACACATACGGAATGTACTCCGTATGTCTTCCATATCCCTTTCGTTTTTGCGCAATCATCTATTGAAAATGTTATGCCCAGCCCAATTTTTTCCATGTAATTACTCTATACTGTATATGCCATACGGAAAAACGGAACGGAACCGGAAACACTATTGAAAAAAAAAACAACTGAAAAACAGATACGGGAAAAACGGCCTGCAAAACACTGAAAAAGACATACAGTAGTGTGAACGAGCCCTAAGCCTGTTGTTAGGACATACTAGTGTTGACATAGCAGCCTATGTCATAGTGACAGGAAAAAAAAGTTATAAAATAGTAATCCCATGGAATTTTTAAAATATTATAAGTAATGTAATAAAAAAAGCAAAGATGCAATTTTTTGTAAAAAATACATTTTACTGTGTACAAATGAATAAAAAAAAATCCTACACAGATGTATCCACACAACTGTAATAAGGTGAAGGGTTAATTTGTGAAGCTATTTAATGTGAAACATGGACGACATAAAAAAATTGTTTTCTATGTTTCTGCAGCAAAAAATAATCATATAAATAACACTGTACAACACAAAAATTTATAACATTTTTCCTGCATAAAAGAAGGTGCCAAACAACCACGTCAATGAAAAAGGTTAGGAATGCTGAAATACAGAGAGGGAAAAACGCGTATATGTTTGTCATTAGAGCCTTTTCAGGCCTGATCATTAAGGGATTAAAAAATACTACTTCCTCCCTAAAGTATCTACAGAACTGAAAGCCATTGAGTAAAACTACAGAAACACTCTTTCTATTCATTGCACAGAAAGGGTCTCTCCTATAAAATCCAAAGTTTTGGTCATTCACTTTGGACGAATCACACAAAACGGCACCCACCATTTTGGCATGTATTTTAATGTTAAAAAGCATAATAAGTCTGACAGTGCAGTGTGTTTTTTTGTTTTTTGTTTTGTTAATACTGTCAACCATGCATTTACCCATAGCTGTATATTTCAATCTGACATTGTGTACTATTTCAGTCTTTCCATTAAAAAGCTTAATATGGGGAAGAGAGAGAGAGAAATTTGAAAAAATAAAAAATATATAAAGACAAGGAGACCTCAAAATGTAATTTACCGATTTTCAGGCCAGTTGCATCACTTTCTATTCAGGTAGAATCGACTCGTACCCAAATAGAATTTTGTGATTAATTCATTAGAATCAGACCCAACATTTGCTCATCTGTTCCTCATGTGTCCCAGACATCAGCATTGTCCTGTCTCTCTTCTCCATGTCATGGTCATCTATTCCTCCATGCGAGCAATTGCTACCATCAAAGACCTGTAGTCCATCCTTGGTCTCCAAATTCTGACTAAATTTAGCTATTGAACTGCTACTTCCAATAGAATTTTTTATCATTTCTGACTCCACTACTGTTGCAGATTTGACTCTCATGATGCACCTGCATAACCCCTTAGATTTCTTCCTCGTACCTGTAGTTTCACGGTTCTAACCCTTGGTTATTCTTCTGTCTACCTGCTGCTGACCTCTGCCTGTTTCTGGACTACTGTTCTGCCAGGACTACTCCCCTGCATAACGGAAACGGGAAGGATCCGTTTTGCAGCCCATAGACTTCTATTATGATAGAATAAATAACGGAAAGCCTCTAAATGCATTCCGTTATGCATTCCGTCATAGAATTGCGTTATGGTCCGTGGTAACGGAATCCATAACGCAATTCTGCTTTTACCACCAAACAAAGCGTGAACGAATTTCAAAATATGAAATTTTCTCATCTCTAATGGAGGAAAATGTAATGTACATACAGTGTTAAAAAAATAAAATTTTAAAGAATGTGACAGCAATACCCACATACAGTATAAACATGCCATAACATCAGGAGATTTTTCTTACTGTCGCACTACCAATCGATGTACAGTTAAAATGATTGTTTATTGGGCCAAAATTTTTGTAAAGGGTAAAATGGGTTAAAAAATAGAGAATTAATACTCATCTTTCAGATCCTCCTTTTCTTATGCTTATTCTGTCCTCACTGGTCTCTACTTCCTTATCCCATCTCGACTTTCATGAAATGCCTACTGAGCCAATCAATGGCTGAAACATTTTCAGTTCTTACAAAAAGCCAATTTCACTGAAAACATAAATGTTCTAGTCTTCTGTGGTTTTGTGCTACTTGTGCTACAGTATGATGGCATGGGACATCATGTATCAGATCAATGCTTTTAGGGTAGAATACATCCATAATATGTAAGGCAATAGAAAATACCACTATTTCTTTTTGTTGGGTTTGTAAGATAACCCACGCTGCTACGGAGGCTTGTTCCCATTGCAGCCTGCTATTGCATACAACCCCCTGACCCCCCCATCCCAATCCCGCCCGCCCACCCCCCTATCTCCGGATGTTTTGATCCGCGCGACGGAGAGATGATACGGCGGCCGTGCGGGCATCAGAAGCGACATGGGTGCCGGGGACCAAGGTAGGTACAATCTGTGTGATGGGCTCAGGCATCTGGGGGGTATTTTTGAGGTTGGATAAACTCTTTAATCTAATGTTGAGGTTTTTCACTCATGCAAAATTCAAACATTATTATGTAATATCAATAAAAAGAGAATCAGAGGATCCAAATAATTTATTAGAAAGTTAATAGTATTTGCTTCTTAGTACTGTTATAGAATGTCACGGGCCAGGTAGCTCCCAGTATAAACATATGCAATATCATTATAATGAAAAGCAAGACATTTAAATGCAAGCAGAACTGGAAGGTTACAATGTGTGAAGAAATGCGCCAGATGGCAGTGTCCAAGACTGATTGATTATGTCACATTTTGATGATACTTTGCTGGGGCTCTTTGCTGTGTTAGCAGACTTTGCAAGGCTTTTGCCAGTGTGACCTTGTTTAGCTAAACGTGATAGGAGGTTAGTAAGCCATTGCTCATTTGAAGCAAGAAAGAAGGGTTTAATTATGCAGATTTGGATGCCAGATGATCCTTCACTTCTAACCTACATATAGGGCACAATTATTAAGTGGAAGCTTATGGAGAAATTGCCTAAAATTACTTTTGTATTTGTAGTAAAGATTATATTCATACTAAAGACATTGTGCATTTTCAAAATAAAATATTTGAACAAAATAATTTATTCTGCTTTTGGTAACCATAGGCAGCTATAGTCAGGAACAAAAACCCATTGCAGTACTAATTTATATATACAGTATATGAGCCTTCAGGCCCAGACACAGTTTAGCCTAGTTCATTTAAGCTCCTAAAGTTTCCAACACTGAGTCCATGGTCAACCAAAATACACAAAAGATACTTTAGCATAGTGATGGGTGCTGTTGTCTTCTGACATTCTGGGGACATTGGATTAAATCTTGCTAACTGGACTGGGGGAACAGATGAAACTGGACTGGGGAACAGATCTGACTTCTGAAACTCATGGCAAACAGCTGATATCAATGGAGAAATTGTCATCTGATGGAGAAATGTAGTATTACCGCTCAATGGTTAGCGTCAATACCTTGCGGCACAGGGGTCTTAGGTTCATTATCCAAACAAGCATACCATCTTCATAGAGTTTGTATATTCTCCCCGTGTTTGCGTGGGTTTCCTACCACACTCCAAAGACATACTGATAGGGAATCTAAATGCATTTTGTTCATTGAAATAAATGGTCAATCATGTAGTAAGAGTCTGTCAAGAACAAAAATTTGCAAGTGACTATGGCTAATGAAGGGGTGTCTTGCTTGTTGAGTCCCCTCTATGATGTCTATATGGCCCAATATGGTATATTGGAATGGGTTTTGATACTGCATTTGACTCATTATTGAATTTCTATTATATTGGCTCTGGTATACAGTATGTGTGAGATAGGGAGTTCAGTTATGACCCCTTTGAAGACATGTACTGATGCTAATGGCAGCTTTTTTTGTACTAAGAAAGATGATATATTAATATTGTAGAAATGTGAATGTGCAAGTGAGTATTTAATGTAAACCACAGAACTACATTCATAGACCTATGTATCTATATATGTAGATAGATAGATAGATAGATAGATAGATAGATAGATTATCTCCCAAAAATGAGTTTCAGGGTGTTGGCAATCTTCTTATCGACTAGGCCAACAATTGTGCAACAATTCTTGTTTTTCAGATCCTCAGAGAATTCTTTGCCATGAAGTGCCATGTTGAACTTCTAGTGACCAGTATGAGAAAGTGTGAGAGCGATAGCACCAAATTTAACACACCTGCTCTCCATTCACACCTGAGACCTTGTAACACTGATGAGTCACATGACACGGGGAAGGGAAAATGGCTAATTGGGCACAATTTGACCATTTTAACTTAGGGGTGTACAGTCGTGGCCAAAAGTTTTGAGAATTAGATAAATATTGGAAATTGGAAAAGTTGCTGCTTAAATTTTTATAATAGCAATTTGCATATACTCCAGAATGTTATGAAGAGTGATCAGATGAATTGCATAGTCCTTCTTTGCCATGAAAATTAACTTAATCCCCAAAAAAACTTTCCACTGCATTTCATTGCTGTCATTAAAGGACCTGCTGAGATAATTTCAGTAATCGTCTTATTAACTCAGGTGAGAATGTTGACGAGCACAAGGCTGGAGATCATTATGTCAGGCTGATTGGGTTAAAATGGCAGACTTGACATGTTAAAAGGAGGGTGATGCTTGAAATCCTTGTTCTTCCATTGTTAACCATGGTGACCGGCAAAGAAACGTGTGCAGCCATCATTGCGTTGCATAAAAGGATATTGTGACTACTAAGATTGCACCTCAATCAACAATTTATAGGATCATCAAGAACTTCAAAGAAAAAAGGTTCAATTCTTGTTAAGAAGGTTTCAGAACGTCCAAGAAAGTCCAGCAAGCGCCAGGATCGTCTCCTAAAGAGGATTCAGCTGCTGGATCGGAGTGCCACCAGTGCAGAGCTTGCTCAGGAATGGCAGCAGGCAGGTGTGAGCGCATCTGCACGCACAGTGAGGCGAAGACTTTTGGAAGATGGCCTGGTGTCAAGAAGGCCAGCAAAGAAGCCACTTCTCTCCAAAAAAAACATCAAGGACAGATTGATCTTCTGCAGAAAGTATGGTGAATGGACTGTTGAGGACTGGGGCAAAGTCATATTCTCCGATGAAGCCTCTTTCCGATTGTTTGGGGCATCTGGAAAAAGGCTTGTCCGGAGAAGAAAAGGTGAGCGCTAGCATCAGTCCGGTGTCACGCCAACAGTAAAGCATCCTGAGACCATTCATGTGTGGGGTTGCTTCTCATCCAATGGAGTGGGCTCACTCACAATTTTGCCCAAAAACACAGCCATGAATAAAGAATGGTACCAAAACACCCTCCAAAAGCAACTTCTTCCAATAATCCAACAACAGTTTGGTGAAGAACAATGCATTTTCCAGCACGATGAAGCACCGTGCCATAAGGCAAAAGAGATAACTAAGTGGCTCGGGGACCAAAACGTTGACATTTTGGGTCCATGGCCTGGAAACTCCCCAGATCTTAATCCCATTGAGAACTTGTGGTCAATCCTCAAGAGGCGGGTGGACAAACAAAAACCCACTAATTCTGACAAACTCCAAGAAGTGATTATAAAAGAATGGGTTGCTATCAGTCAGGAATTGGCCCAGAAGTTGATTATGAGCATGCCCAGTCGAATTGCAGAGGTCCTGAAAAAGAAGGGGCAACACTGCAAATACTGACTCTTTGCATAAATGTCATGTAATTGTCGATAAAAGCCTTTGAAACGTATGAAGTGCGTGTAATTATATTTCACTACATCACAGAAACAACTGAAACAAAGATCTAAAAGCAGTTTAGCAGCAAACTTTGTGAAAACTAATATTTGTGTCATTCTCAAAACTTTTGGCCACGACTGTACTCACTTTTGTTGGCAGCATTTTATACATTAATGTCTGTATATTGGATTATTTTGAGGGCACACCAAATTTACACTGTTATACAAGCTGTACGCTGACTACTTTACATTGTATCAGAGTGTCAGATCTTTAGTGTTGTCCCATGAAAAGATATAATAAAATAGTGACATAAATGTGAGGGGTGTACTCACTTTTTTGAGGTACTGTACAGATATTGCTTGTGTCCTAATATTTCAATTTTTTTATTTGAACTAAAATAAATATAAAAAAGTAAAATACACTTTGCTTCTCATTTATCAAACAGGTTCTGTCTTCATTTTGGAGTAATTTGTGACTTTTCTGTCATTTTTCTTGCAAGTCAAATTTATCAATAGTCTGCTACAGGCCAATGTTATTACTTAATTTTTTGTGCCTACTAAGTCAGTTTAAGAAATACAGCTGTTTTGTAAGTGTTTCTATGGAATACATTGGCTTTTGGCCTGATTTATCATTAGGACATTTGGATAGTTGTGTTTTAAAAAATGATGCAGCTTGACACACGCTGTTCTTTCCACTGAGTCCCTCCCACCTTCTCTGAAAATCCTACATGTCATTATAAGAAATTATATTTTGTAATATAACCTTGCTCATAACTGTGAACTTTTACAGTACAGTACTTGACATAACCAGCCATTTCAGCTGAAGGCCTACATACAATCCAATCGTATGTACCACACATAGTTTTATATATATATATATATATATATATATATATATAAAACTATCAGTACTTAAAGCAATAAAACAATGGTAATATTTTGTTATTTCACCCTTGTAAAAGTATGGATGTAAATGCTAGTAATTTATATCTTCAGTGCCATTTGATCATTTTACCCATCAATGATTATATCCATTGGGTACTAGTAAAATGTTAATATATTCATAATAATTATAATTTTATAAAAATTTTATTGCATCCATAAGTAGCAAGTGTGAAATTAACTTGGAATGGCAATGTGCTTTTAACAAAAGGCTGTTCCATATTAGTAGGATATTAATATAATTGAACAGTTTAAACTAATGTAATAAGGGGCACACACACACATTAATACTAAAATATTATGTTCTCTCTCTCTCGTGAGTAGCTGCGGTTGATTTATACGTTTAGATAATTATGTTCTGTAGTATTAGTAATTCACAGTTAAATTGAATTGCAGGACGTGCAAACAAATTGAAAATGTGGTCATATTTCTTGCTTTCCCTGTACGAGAAACAAGAACGTATTGATGTAAGTTATAAATGTAGCACAGGAGTTAAATTCCCCAGGCTGCAATTTGATCAAATCATATTAAACACGTAGCTCAGGCTATGTTACCTCTTTGCCATTGGATGGCAGTAACATTCTGCATCAATCACCTATTGCGGAGCAAAATGAAATAAATAATATCAGGCTGCTAAAGCTGCCCTTGTATGTCAAGAAACAAGCAGTGCGTGTACTGGGATATACATGAAATATGAATGTAAATATCATCTGTAATACATCTTTGTACAATGTTAGACAAGATAAAGGAATCTGTATTAATCCTTTGGCCACAGTAATTAGCACACTTTACTGTCATATAGTGAAGTAAAGCTTTGGTTTAGAGTCCCTTTAATAAGGGATTGCATTACTAGCAATTCATTAATATAATGTTATTTTTAGATTGTCTAATTCTTCAAGGAGAGAAATTCTGCTTGGTTGTTGAATCCTTCAGATCCCCTCTCGTTGCCCAGTTGATACTGTTACTCTTCTACCACAATGCATTTATACTTCTGATCTCTCTAGAGGCATGTTCTGATGCTTGCTTCTCCATAGCTGCCAATGACAAATTCTACTGGTGACTATAGCACACTATCGGTGGCATTGGTTGTGGCAGTTGGAGTATTTCTATAAAAACTCACTTTTGTAAGGTGTTTGTTATAGTGGCATTCCGTGCCCGCTGCCACCCTGCTATCCAAGGTGGGCACTAACAACACATTAATCACTGTCCTACTGCCACTGCTCTAGTGGTCTCGACCCGTTGACCCTTCTATTCCCTCCCGCCAGAATCCCATGCGTTGTGTCCTGCTATAGGATGCTTGATGGCTAGGCCTCTCCGGTCTGCTTGCAGGTTGTGCGCGTGCTTCCTGGCCCTTAAAGGGCCAGCATGCATGCACTCTAATCTTCTCCAGCTAATGGTTAGCACCCCAGGGGACTTAAGGCCCTTAAGGAACAAAAGGTCTAGCTTGCTAGTTCCTGTATAGGCGTGATGTTCCATTTGTCTATTCATGTACTGACTTCTGCCCAATTCCTAAATCTGATTCTCCAATGCCTGACACGAATACATCCTATTGACCCTTTTCTGCTGGCTCTGACATTTTGGATGTTTCACGGATTTGCATGTACTCTGCCTACCCTGACCCAGGCCTGTTACGGAATACAAATTTTGACCCATTGGCAGCTAACCACATAGAGACTGCTCCTAGATGCAGCAGCTTTTTGAATTTCCTGCAGTGAAGTTTAGATCCCTATATATGGATGAAAGGATGAAAACTATGTAGCTGCCGAGATAACACCTTTAGGTGTGGCATTGGCCGGGTCTTTAAAGATGGCATCCGCTTCTGAACAGTGCGGGAGCCATAGTCACGGGGTGCCTGCTGTTCTATACAGCAGACACCTGCGGCTAATATCCATGACCGGTGGTAATGCTGTTCGCAGACTTTTTAAACTTCAGAAGCCGTGGTCAATCCTGGCCATGGCATCTGAGCGCTGTAAATACGGAAGTGCACGCTTTCGGGAATGCCCTGGCTCCCCTATTTGGCAATCAAAGGAGCCAGAGCTTGTCTTAATGAATAAAGGATGCTGCTGCTCAGTATTTCTTATGGAGCCCTTGCCTTTAGCAGGGCTCCATAGGAAACAAATTATTTTCTCATAAACTTCAATTGCTTGTTATAGTTCCCTATGGAAACTATAAAAAAGGGTAAAAAATAAATAAAGTTTTTACAAATAAAAAAATAAAAATAAATCAAATCACCCCCTTTCCCCCAAAAAAAGATAAAAGAACTAAAAAAAATAAAACAAATACACATCATGGGTATCACCATGTGAAAAAACAAACATACTTTAAAAATATAAAAATATATTCCCCATACGGCAAACGTCGAAACGGAAAAAATCGTTAAAATGGCTGATTCGCCATTTTTAGTTGCTTCATTTCCCACAAAAAGGTAAAGATCGACCCACAAAAAATTACCCCCCACACAGCTCCGTACACATAATTACAAAAAAGTTATAGGGGTCAAAATATGGCAATGAAGTTTTTTATTATATTGTCAGTACCAAAAGCGAAAAAAAACCATACAAATAAGGTATGGCCGGATACGAACTGACATGTAGAATTAAATTAACTGTCATATATATTGCATATCGAACGTTGGAAATAAAAAAAAAAACTGTAAGGCCTCCTGCACACGAACGTGTGCGCCCCGTGGCCGTGCTGCGGCCCGCAAATTGTAGTTGTATTATGGTAACGGAAGCGTTTTTTGCAGATCCATGACGGAGCCGCAAAAAATGCTAATATGAAAGTAGCCTTAGCTCTGTGGCAGTAGGTTCATACGTTCATAGATTAGTACAGTATATTCCATCCATATACATAACCACTGAAGAAGGAGCAAGTATAGGTCAGAAACGCGTTTGGTGTTTAAATCTGGCTTTAACACGACTTGGATAAGAATATAAGTTTGGATCCAAATTTACTGCTACCTCCTTTTCAGCGCATACAGAGAAGTCCTATATCTATTGAGTCTGCAGGTATACCGCTAACCTTTCAAGCTGATCAAAGACCAACTCCCCAACCACCTGGGACCCAATGTGGGACACCAGGAGAAGTGAGCATAGTACAGCCAGCGGTTGCAGCACGGAACTCAAGCGCTGAAAGCAGGAGAAATACAAACCTGGGATGATACATTTGAACTGCTGATCAACTCCTCCAAGCAGTAAAGTAACAGCATGTTACATTGTATCACCCTATACTTGGCGATTAAGTGTTGAATGAGAGACTTGCCTTCTTTTCCCTAACACCTAATATATGAGCTTGACATGGTGATATTGACACGAGCATTAGGGGATATTTAAATATTTATATAATTATTATAACAATTGAACAAGACGTCACTGCATACTTATATACATATATTTTTTATGCAATTTTTGTTAAAAAAAATTTAAATTTTTTTTTCAATGCGTACTACAATAATATGGAGTGAATACTTGTATACTAATCTATGAACTTATGGACCTACTGCCACAGAGCTAAATATTTTTTTTAAATAATTACTAAGAAGATAAACATTACTATCTACCAACTATTTATAGTGACATGAATATCAATGTATCAAATATACTGTATATCACATCTATATTTATTATAGTGGTCCGGACCAAGTATGTGCCTTCAAATTATAAAAATCACTGTTATCAATTGTTGTCATATATATGTGAAGATCAGCTAGGGCCTATGGTTATCATTTATAAATATATTAGAGAGATATTTTATGGTATTACTGTATTAATTTCCATTATTTTACTTAATATTAATTACCCCTGTTTTAATCAGTTTTTATGGAGAATAAATTACGTATGTGTATATATATATATATATATATATATATACCTATCTGAGTGATACTGTATATCTATGCAACCCCGGGATATATAGTGCCTTTCACCTACATTATTATTAGCACTGGAGTGATATGCAGCCTCAGTGCAGAGACATAGTAGGAATGCCGATCTCCTCAAGTTGACCAGTGGCTAACAGGATGGTTTTCCCCTCTTCAAAGAGTTGGGAGTTCTTGTTGGACATACAGTACAGACCAAAAGTTTGGACACACCTTCTCATTCAAAGAGTTTTCTTTATTTTCATGACTATGAAAATTGTAGATTCACACTGAAGACATCAAAACTATGAATTAACACATGTGGAATTATATACATAACAAACAACAACTGAAAATATGTCATATTCTAGGTTCTTCAAAGTAGCCACCTTTTGCTTTGATTACTGCTTTGCACACTCTTGGCATTCTCTTGATGAGCTTCAAGAGGTAGTCCCCTGAAATGGTTTTCACTTCACAGGTGTGCCCTGTCAGGTTTAATAAGTGGGATTTCTTGCCTTATAAATGGGGTTGGGACCATCAGTTACGTTGAGGAGGGTGGATACACAGCTGATAGTCCTACTGAATAGACTGTTAGAATTTGTATTATGGCAAGAAAAAAGCAGCTTAGTAAAGAAGCTGGCCATCATTACTTTAAGAAATGAAGGTCAGTCAGTCAGCCGAAAAATTGGGAAAACCTTGAAAGTAAGGGCTATTTGACCATGAAGGAGAGTGATGGGTGCTGTACCAGATGACTTGGCCTCCACAGTCACCGGACCTGAACCCAATCGAGATGGTTTGGGGTGAGCTGGACCGCAGAGTGAAGGCAAAAGGGCCAACAAGTGCTAAGCATCTCTGGGAACTCCTTCAAGACTGTTGGAAGACCATTTCAAGGGACTACCTCTTGAAGCTCATCAAGAGAATACCAAGAGTGTGCAAAGCAGTAATCAAAGCAAAAGGTGGCTACTTTGAAGAACCTAGAATATGACATATTTTCAGTTGTTTCACACTTGTTTGTTATGTATATAATTCCACATGTGTTAATTCATAGTTTTGATGCCTTTATAGTCATGAAAATAAAGAAAACTCTTTGAATGAGAAGGTGTGTCCAAACTTTTGGTCTGTACTGTATGCCTGTGTAATTACTTTACCCCTGTGACAATGTGGGCTCTGTTAAAAACTGTAGCTTTAGAGGAGACTGTGGGAGCACTGGCAGCTGGGGCTATGGGCACACAGTCTGTACCAAGATAGTCCATGTGCCAACACCAGCCACATAGTGATTGATACAATAGGAGAAGATGGGGTGTGAGTCTGGCCTGCAACCAGAATTTAGGGAGATTATTTATCAATATAGCCACCATACAGTCACATACAGTACTCTTGAACCAGGAAAAACTTGCTAGTGACACATTTGCACTTTTGTGTAAGACTGTGCTTGTCTTGTGATTTGAACTATTACCATTGCTACAAATTATAGGAGCAACACTCCTGATTTAGCTGCTAGGTTAAGCTGCATTTCTGCAATAAACTTTACTATGTTGGCACAGCAAACTGTATCAGTGCCGTTTTCCATTGCAACTCCCCTATGCCACTCATAGAAACATAGCGTACCCTATTCCCTGGCCCAGTTCTTTACACACTTGTGACAGCATAACTCAGTTATCATACCCATTATACCCAGACTACAAGTCAAAATTCTGAAAAGAGCTTTAAAAAAAAATTTAAAAAAAAATCATATTTCCCGCCATTGATCCCTGGAACACTGGCCTGCCCCTTGACATTCCAAGAGGAACAGAGAGGGTGGGTACAGTTCGTTCCGAATTTTTAACCCATTGTGTATAATTGTTAAAAATTATTTCTCTAGAAAACCACTTTAACCCTTTATTTGCCACTTCTGAAAAATGTCATGGTGACAACCAGAAAGATGACTTGGAGCTATACTTAGACAGTGGCTGTCCGTTATTGCTTACTGAAGGGGATCTTGTATGGGAGATCACCAGACTGATATCAATATGTCCTAACAGGCCATATTAGTTTATTTTTTTAATTAGTTTTACAACAGGGTAGAAGATTATGATTGACACTAAATGTACTCTGACGAGCAAAAGGGTAACAAATACAATGTTTTGACCATTTGACTTTCAGGCTTCATATCTTACCATCCACTGCAGCTTCGAACATGAGACTACCATAATTTTATAGACAATCATCTCATACATAAATTGGACTTGCGACTATTGCAAGTCCAATTTCTGATACATGAAAATATGATTAGTTATGCAGATTCTTGTTATATAACTGCATTGTTAATTATTGATTTGCTCCTAAAATTCTAAATTTAAATTTATATTATTTTGATAGTATTTTTTAAATCCACCTTTGGCTTTCAACGCTGCATGAATCCTTCTGGGCATGCTCTCGATCAGATTCAAGCATGATTCGACTGAAATCTGTTCCCAGGTCTCTTCTACGCATTCCCAATGTTGGTACATAGTAGTCGACTCACTTGGGTACGAATACATCTTTCTCTTCAACTCTACCCAAGTGTTTGGTTGGGTTGAGGTCTGGGGACTGTGGGGCCAATCCAGCACCTCTACTTCATTGTCATTGAACCATTTATTCGCCAATCTAAATATATGCGTTGGGTTGCTGTCCTGCTTGAACACTGTCATCCTTTTTATACCCTTAGTACTTGAGTGTACAAAGTAACTCATCTTGTAGGATACTCACATACAGCTCAGCATTGAGACCACCATCGATTCTGGTCAAGTATCTAATGCCTTTGGCTGTGAAACAACCCCATATCAGACTTTGTCCACTGAACTTGCACCCATCAAAACCCAGTCTATTGACTTTCCTCTAATTGCTCCAAATCAACATTTTCCAATAGTCTACTGTTCACTGTTCATACTTTTTTGCAAACTCAAGCCAACGCTTCTTATGACAATGTTGAAGTCGAGGCTTCCTCAACTTTTTGCAGGCCACTATTCCAGACTAGTGTAATACACGTCCTAAGGTGATTGCATGGACGCCTGTGATCTCACTATTACGAAGCATAAGAGCCACATCCACTGCTGTGTTTGTCATGCCCGAACTAATAAACCTTTTGATGAGCTGACTTGTTGACTCCAATATTTTGCTTCCACATGCACCTCTTGGCTTTGAAATGGATGGACAGACTTCATTTTGTATTCTTCCAACTGTCATGGCACTCACAGGATGCAGTTTGCTTGGCTGAGATACTGCTATCGATGAACTGAATGATGCTGATTCTCTTTTCATGGGAAATCTTCATCATGGCTGCTCCTGGATTCAAACCAGTGACCTTTCGCTTGGGAATCAACCTAATAACACAATGAGCTATTAGGGAATGTGAGAACAGTTTGTAATTTGTAGTATACAAGAAGAAAAAGATTGTTCCACCACCAGGAGCGAAACAATAACAATGAAGTTACATGACAAGAATCTGCATAACAAATCATATGCTAAATACTGTAGTTGCAAGTCCAAATTATGTATGAGATCGCAAAGATGATATGTGTAGATGATGGTCTATAAAATGATAGTAACCTCATGTTCGAAGCTGTAGTGGATGGTGAGAAATGGGCCTGAAAGTCAAAAGTTCTAAACATTGTGACTAGAGATGAGCGAATTTTTCAAAAATTCCATTCGCCGGTTCACCAAAATTTTCAGGAAAATTTGGTTCGATCAGAATAATTTTGTGGAGAAATACATTCGAAAATGGCTATTTCCTGGCTGCTAAGAGCCTTTGTAGTGGTGTAGAATACTGTGCCTTGTAGTAACACGCATAGTGAGTCTGCTTTGGTAGTGAAATAATACTGTGAGTTCGTATGACATGCAGATGACAGGCGTCGCTCTTAGAATCACAGCACACTTCACTTATTTGGGCAGTCACGGGGCCAAAACTGACCAAATAACTCAAGTATGAAATTAGCCTTACAGGTCGATATTAGCACCAAGAAGCACACTCCTTTTACACCGTTGCCAGCTGATTCCACATTGATGTCAACAGAACCTGTTCTATTTAATGCGTAAACAAGTAGAGCCCCCCGTGACATAGTGGAGACCATCTATCAGTATTGCTAAAGCCAAAAAATAAAAAACAGGAGTGGATGTGAAACAGAGATGACACAGGGAATTAAATATTTGCATGTCTTCTGTGTTTTGTATTCACTCCTGCTTTTGGCTACCAAATCATAAGCCAATTCTGATGGGACCATACAGGCCTTACAGCTGCTACACAGAAAGGATCTGTTGTGCGTCTCATTTTTCCTTCCTTCTGACAGATCAAAAGAAAGGTCAAATAAATGATGATCTCTGCCAGGCGAAAAGCCAAAATAGCCAGTCATGAAGTGGGGAGGGTGGGAGCAGAATGAGAAGTCCACAGAGTAGACCCATGACATAATGGTGAGGTGGAAGCAGCATGAGGAGACCACAGAGTGGCAAGGTGACATAGTGTGAAGAAGGCAGCAGCATGAGGACACCACAGAATGGCAAGGTGACATAGTGTGGAGATGGCAGCAGCAGCATGAGGACACCACAGAGTGGCAAGGTGACATAGTGTGGAGATGGCTGCAGCATGAGGACATCACAGAGTGGCAAGGTGACATAGTGTGGATATGGCAGCAGCAGGAGGAGACCACAGAGTGGCAAGGTGACAAAGTTTAGAGGTGGCGGCAGCATCCGGAGACCACTGAGTGGCAAGGTGACATAGTGTGGAGATGGCAGCAGCATGAGGAAACCACAGAGTGGTAAGGTGACATAGTGTAGAGATGGCAGCAGCAGGATACCACAGAGTGGCAAGGTGACATAGTGTGGATATGGCAGCAGCATGAGGAGACCAAAGTGCAAGGTGACATAATGTGGAGATGGCAGTAGCAGCAGCAGAAGCATCAGGACAATACCACAGAGTGGCAAGGTGACATCGTCTGGAGATGGCAGCAGCAGCTGCATCAGGAGACCACAAAGTGACCCGGTAACAGATTGGGGCAGTGGGTGGCAATACCAGTACCCGCTGACGAAGGTGGGTGAAATAAGGAGCACTTGGCATCAGATGTGTAGCATCAGGCAGGTTGCAGCATCAAAGTTGTAGCTGAGGCAGGTAATAAGAAGATACCGGTCTCTTGTATCAAAGTGTTGGTGTGGCACCATGGATGATCTGGTCTGATGCATCAGGAATTGGTGGTTGGAAATCATGGCTGATCCACGCCTGATTCATGTTGACAATGGTCAGTCTCTCCACATTTTGCGTAGACAGGCAAGTTCTCCTTGGGGTGACTGGCCCCCCGCCGCACTAAACACCCGCTCTGATGCCACACTACTGGCTGGGCAGGACATCTTTTCCAGGGCAAACTCTGCAAGTTGCGGCCACAAATCCAGTTTGGCTACCTAATATTCCAGCGGATCTTCAATGTGGGGTGGCAGGGTGCTGTCCAATTATGCCGCCACCTGCTGGGTGAGGTCCTGCTCCAGGTCTACCTGCTGCTGCTGAGTAGTTTCTTCACTATGCGGGTGAAGAAAGCTACTCCTCAGTGACTGTAGACTCGGGCTGCTGTTGATGGAGCTGGTACTGCTCCTGCCACCCCACCTCTTCTAAGCAGCCATGATAGTGGAACGTGAGCGCAGATGGCCCCCCCCGGTCAGACCTGCGAGAGGATGGACAATGACGCAGATAGGCAGCGGCCAACTAACTACATAGGATGAATCTGTAGAAGTTCAGTTTGTCCTCCCTCTCGGTGATAGTAAAAAATTTGGTACCTTTAGCGAGGGTCCAACAAGGTGGAGAGCCAGAAGTCATCCATCTGCCGATTGGTGCATTGTGCCATTTGTGCAAGTGACTCGGAGGGACTCCCTGCCTCCATCTCCACTGCGTACTGCAACAGTGTGTCCAGGTCATCTGTCTCATCTTCCTCATTGCCCTGTAGCTCCTCTGTCTGCTCCTGCTCCTCCTGTCCTGTCAGCTGAGTAGAAAAAACACTCATTTGGCTACACATTGCCTGTGCTCTAATGTCCTCCTCCTCTTCCAGTTCAGCCCCCACAGGGCTCATGTGGCCGTGAGATCGAGGCGCCACGTCTCCTGTCCCCTGACCAGCCATTGTTACCACCATCTGTTCCAGGACATGAAGCAGTGGAATGACGTCGTTCATCCCGTAGTCCTGGCGACTTACAAATAACGTGGCGTCCTCAAAGGGCCTGAGCAAACGGCAGGTGTCACGCATGAACTGCCACTGGCTGACATCGAAGTTACACAGTGGAGTACTCCTATCCGCTTGCATCATAAATAACTCGTTGGTGGTCTTTCCCTGCTCGTATAGTCGGTCCAACATATGGAGGGTGGAATTCCAACGGGTGGAAACGTTGCATATCAGCCTATGTTGGGGGATGCCGTTCTGCCGCTGCAGCTCAAGGAGGGTGTACTTTGCCGTATACGAGTGGCTGAAGTGCATGAAAAGTTTCCTGCCCATTTTTAGGATGTCTTGCAGATGAGTGGATGACTTCAGGAACCGCTTCACAACCATATTGAACACGTGTGCCATGCAGGGCGCATGGCTCAGCCTTCCTTGATGCAGCACCGACACCATGTTCTTCCCGTTGTTGGTCAGCATGGTTCCGATTTTTAGTTGTCGTGGAGAAAGTCAGGATTCGACTTTTTGGCAAAGAAATGACGACTTGGGACTCTCCACCATGGCTCAACACAAGCCATCAGTTTTTTAAAAGGTGCAGAGTCCACCACTTGCAGCACCAGCAACTTGGACAGGAGCACATTCAGCTTCTGCGCCGTTGGATGCGTGCACGCATACTGTTGTCCCTTGGCAATCGCTTCGGTGATCGATTGCTGAAGGAATGACTGATGAGGAGTAAGAGCAGGAGCATCTGGACCAGCAGATGTTGGGATTGACAGACAGCTCCTTGCGGCCTTGATTGGCTGAAACTGGGTGCGTGCCACGGGGCGGCAGGCTGGACCACCACATCGGAGACACTTTTTGATGATGCTGCATATGTTGACGCAGGGCTGTGGTGCCAACATTGGCACCCTGCCCACGCTTCACCTTCTGCCCACATATTCTACATATGGCCATGTTGACCTCCTCCGGCGGCCTCACAAAAAAATGCCACACTGCCGAGTACCTGATTTCCCCCCCAACACTACTCACTTGCTGACTGCTACCGCCGCTGCTTCCATGAGCCCGTGCACCACTCCTTTCCGGGCAGGTAGGCTTCTGAAAAGAGGACGATCTACCCCGTGCCCGTTTGGCTCCCTACCTCCCACTTCTGCCACCCTGCTGACTCCCGGCCACGCTAGCGACTTTCTGGCTCAGCCGCTGCCTGACGGGCAAGCTGCCACCCTCTTCTCCTGATGATGACGAAGCACATTCTTCACTCGGATCCCAAGTGTGATTTGCTTTATCATCATCGAGTAGTGTCTGCACATCACTGATGTCCTACTAAACGGTCTCTGGGTCAGGAGCCTGACCACTCACAACACAAGCTCACGTGCCACTCTCCTCATCACTTCTTGCCCCCCTAGTGGAGGAAGCGGCGGATGTCTCCTTGAGAAAGCATGCTCGGCCGAATTTTCCATGCAAAAGGCTACCCTAATAAGCTTGTCATAAGAATCAGTCTAATATTTTCTGCTGGTTTCCATAGTCTTATGACAGCTGAAAAACAAGCCAGATTCTGCTCATTTGCATGTTTTTCCCATATGCCCATGTTTATGCAAATTAGTTTTTACATGACAAAACCGTATAGAAAGGTTATTGAATATTATGTTAGGACAATCGGAAAACTTTTTGTCGCCCTAATGATATTGATCTAGGTGTGCAGGTCCACCCAAGCCATCCAAAAAATGCAAAATAACTTTGAGGTTTACTGGTTCTCAGTCAGATGAGAGCTGGTTCAGAATATCTCATAGTACACAAGGCTGCCATTGTAAGGTATGCTGGTTGTTATCTATCTCATGGATGGATAGATGGGTGGCTTGTACATACCTGGTTTTTGGCATATAGCCTTTGTGTGGTTATCTATTGTATACATAATAGGAGTCTAAGATGCATCCAGCTATCCTTTTAATGCTGTTGCCAAACCATTTTGAGGGGGTTTCCATCAATTTCTAACTTTTTTTTATGAACCAGACACCCTCTGCTCTTCCGAGCAGAGGGTGCCTGGTTGTCTCCCATTGACTTCCATTATACTTGGGTGCTCGGCCGAACACACGAATATAGCAATGTGTTCGGGCTGAATACCCAAATACTTTGGTGCTTGCTCATCACTAGTCTCCTCCACATCTTGGCTGGGCAGTAGCTGCTGACTTTCCTCTAGTAGCTCATCCTCGCTGAAAAGTTAAGCAGAGTACACTGCATGAAGTACTTCTTACGGTGATGGAACATCAAAAGGCCAGAGGCAGGTTGAGGACAGGTGAGGTTTTGTCTGACGAACCCACCGACTGTTGGTGTCTGATATCACTTGGGATGACGTTGATGACCGAGCTCAATAACCGCAGTGTTGCTGGTCAAGACACGACCGCTAGATGACATCAGGAGCTCAGGCCTCTCGCTGTGACTACTGCTGCCACGACCCCTTACTCTGCTGCGACCTCTGCTTGTGCCCAGAAATATTTAGGCCTCCGCCACTCCTCTGTGCATGGCCTGGCACTTCTCTGCCTGACATCCTTGTAGATGAACTGAACCAATGAAATGGAAATTAAAATACTCCTAAAAGCGACAAATATATTTTTATTTTTGTACTGAAATAGGCCACTATACGCTTTCACCACAATTAACTGCGGAAATGCACTTTGAATATATTTTTCTTGTTGTACTAAAATACAACCCTATCCGCTTTGACCAGAAAAATAAATAAATATTGAAGTGCATACTGTATATATTTTTCTTGAAGTACTGAAATACGCCCCTATACGCTTTCACCAGAAATCACTGCAGCAGTGCACTGAGAATATATATTTATTGTTGGACTGAATTAGGCCACTATAGACTTTGACCAGAAAAAAATTAAAGAGTGAAGTGCTTTTATATATATATATATATATATATATATATATATAAAGGGGAAAAAAAGTATGGCAGCACCGTCCTTGATGAAAACAGATGAAGGGTGCACCGGCCCAATATGGATATAAGCCAATCCAAATAAACAAAAAATGTAAAAACGGGCAGCACTCCAAAGGATAAAAATAGAAAAATACTTTATTTACCCACAAAGATCATGCAACGTTTCGGCTCTATACAGGAGCCTTCCTTTACATTTTTATATATATATATATATATATATATATATATATATATATATATAGGAGATGAAAAAACGGACAGCACTCCAAGTAAAAGCTAGTGGTGTTTATTCACCCATGTGGATGGCCATCCACATGGGTGAATAAACACCACTAGCTTTTACTTGGAGTGCTGTCCATTTTTTCATCTCCTATTGACGGGGTAAGCTGCTACATCCCTGGACATAGCACCCTTCTTGTGTTTTCTTCCAGTGCCGCCATTATTTTCTTTTATTATATATATATATATATATATATATATATACTCACCTAAAGAATTATTAGGAACACCATACTAATACGGTGTTGGACCTCCTTTTGCCTTCAGAAATGCCTTAATTCTACGTGGCATTGATTCAACAAGGTGCTGATAGCATTCTTTAGAAATGTTGGCCCATATTGATAGGATAGCATCTTGCAGTTGATGGAGATTTGAGGGATGCACATCCAGGGCACGAAGCTCCCGTTCCACCACATCCCAAAGATGCTCTATTGGGTTGAGATCTGGTGACTGTGGGGGCCATTTTAGTACAGTGAACTCATTGTCATGTTCAAGAAACCAATTTGAAATGATTCGAGCTTTGTGACATGGTGCATTATTCTGCTGGAAGTAGCTATCAGAGGATGGATACATGTTCTCATTCTGTTTACGCCAAATTCGGACTCTACCATTTGAATGTCTCAACAGAAATCGAGACTCATCAGACCAGGCAACATTTTTCCAGTCTTCAATAGTCCAATTTCAATTTCATCCAATCAGTCGGCCCATTCTCCTCTGACCTCTAGCATTCACAAGGCATTTTTGCCCACAGGACTGCCGCATACTGGATGTTTTTCCCTTTTCACACCATTCTTTGTAAACCCTAGAAATGGTTGTGCGTGAAAATCCCAGTAACTGAGCAGATTGTGAAATACTCAGACCGGCCCGTCTGGCACCAACAACCATGCCACGCTCAAAATTGCTTAAATCACCTTTCTTTCCCATTCTTACATTCAGTTTGGAGTTCGGAGATTGTCTTGACCAGGACCACCCCCCTAAATGCATTGAAGCAACTGCCATGTGATTGGTTGACTAGATAATTGCATTAATGAGAAATAGAACAGGTGTTCCTAATAATTCTTTAGGTGAGTGTATATATATATATATATTATTATTAATTTTTTTAAATTATATTTTTATTACTATTTTCATTAGAAACAAAGGAGGTAACAGAATACCAAGGTACGGGTGTGCAAGCCCTGGAAATACTCTAAAAAGTACATTGTGAGTACACGCTGAGTACATGACAAATACATAGTGGGCACAAAAAGAATAAATAAATTAGTAAGACATCTAGGGGTAACATTGTTAGGAAAAAGCTAAATATAGGAGGTACATTGTAACATAAGAGTTGAAGAGCAGCCTCATATGTTTATTGCTGGTTACATACAAGTGGAGGGGTGAAGTGAGGATCACTTGCTCTATTTGTTGAAATAGACCAGGGGAGGCCAGAGTATGGTGTTTTAATGATGAAGCCAACCTAGACCACTATTTATCAGATATCTGTCTCGCGCCATATGTAGGCTATGTGGGGTTTTTAGGGAATCTAAAGTTTGACCAAAGAAGCCATTTTTTAAGGAATGCAACATGTGTGCGGGTTTGCCATGAGGACAGTTCCTCAAATCTATGTAGTTGGTCTATTTTCTGAAGCCATTGTTCCATAGTGGGGGTTGGGGTTTGGAGCCAGAATCTAGGAAGCAAGAGACGAGCTGCTATCAACATCTGTGTGAATATGTAGGGTACATGTGCATGGCCATTTTCAGGGGTGAGAGACAATAGGGCTAATTGTGGGGACGGTTGGATGGATGTGTGGCAAACCTTGTTGGTAAGAGAGAATATCTCAGACCATCAAATGTGGAGGAAGGTCCCTTTCTCTCGAAGGCACCTCCAGCATGTGTCCGAAGCGGTCTCTGAGAAGAGTGATGTCTTGTCTGGTGTATTGTACCATCGAGTGAGGATTTTGTATCCGTTCTCTTGGATTCGGACACAGTGGGAGGCCCTGTGGGGGGATTCAAGAAGTTTGTGCTTATATATATTTTTACAGTAATGAAATACGCCACTATATGCTTTCACCAGCAATAACTGCAGAAATGAGCTGAGGAATATATATTTCTTGTTGGACTCAATTAGGCCACTATACGCTTTGACCAGAAAAAAATTAAATAGTGAAGTTCTTATATATATTTTTTGCAGTACTGAAATACGCCACTATACGCTTTCACCAGAAATCACTGCAGCAGTGCACTAAGAATATATATTTCTTGTTGGACTGAAATAGGCCCCTATACGCTTTGACCAGAAAATAATTAAAGAGTGAAGTGCTTATATATATTTCTTGCAGTAATGAAATACGCCACTATACGCTTTCACCAGAAGAAAAAACTGCAGCAGTGAACTAAGAATATATATTTCTTTTTGGACTGAAATAGGCCACTATATGCTTTAACCAGAAAACAATTCAATAGTGAAGTGCGTATATATTTTTCTGGTAGTACTGAAATATGCCCCTATACGCATTCACCAGAAATAACTGCAACAGTGCAGTGTGTATATATTTTAATTTTTTTTATGAAATACCCCCTATATGCTTTCAAATGAAATAACTGCAACAGTGCAGTGCATATATATTTGTCTTTTTTTACAGAAATACGCCCCTATATGCCTTTAACTGAAATAACTGCAACAGTGCAGTGCATATATATTTTTATTTTTTTACTGAAATACACCCCTATACACTTTCACCAGAAATCACTGCAGCAGTGCACTAAGAATATACTGTATATTTCTTGTCGGACTGAATTAGGCCACTATACACTTTGACCACAAAAAAAATTAAAGAGTGAAGTGCTTTCTTGCAGTACTGAAATACGCCACTATACACATTCACCTGAAATAACTGCAACAGTGCAGTGTGTATATTTTTGTCTTTTTTTTTTACTTAAATAAGCCCCTATATGCTTTCAACAGAAATAACTGCAACAGTGCAGTGCGTATATTTTTTTCTTATTTTACTGAAATTTGCCCCTATACGCTTTCACCAGAATTAACTGCAGAAATGCACTTAGAATATATTTTTCTTTTTTTACTGTAATACGCCTCTGTACGCTTTCATCAGAAATAACTGCAACAGTGCAGTGTGTATATATTTTTATTAATTTACTTAAATATGCCCCTATATGCTTTCACCAGAAATAACTGCAACAGTGTAGTGCGTATATATTTTACTTGTTGTACTGCAATACGCTCCTATACGCTTTCAACAGAAATAACTGCAGAAGTGAAATGCGTATATATTTTTCTTGTCGTACTGAATAAGATACTAATATATAAGCCACTAAAAGCTTTCCAACATAACACTTGCAGACCAATAACAAAAGGCTGGAATGATAGAGCTGTCTAATGACTATTTGGATCCCCAAATAATCGTTCCCTGCACTTGTAAATCACTTTCCTATCAATGTCCCTGGCGTCTTCTGACGTCTCTCCCTGCACTAAGATGCTGTGAAATGATTCCTCCCTATCCTTTCCCTGCACTTATAAATCCTTTTTTCAGTTTTGTTTATTAAACATAGAGGTTTTTCCAACAGCTGTCCCTAGCGCCTTCACAAGTCTGTCCCTGCACTCTGAACGCTGGAAAATGTCAGAATCTAAAATTGCTGCTGTATTTATAGGGCTGTGACATCACAGTGCTGGCTTGCTGCTGATTGGCTGCATGCAGGCATGTCAATCTGGGTGAGCCCACCTTCCCAGACTTCCATACCCCATGTCCTCAGTCCTCACACGTGTAGCCGCCTTTTTAGGAAAATTGCGATTCGTTACCAAGAAGCGCGAGAAAAGTCGCATTCGTTGCGAATCAAATTTTTCCTGAAATTCTAAACGAATTCCACTTCATCAGCTTTGATTCGCTCATCTCTAATTGTTACCCTTTTGCTCGTCAGTGTATATCAATAGCTTCTCATGAGTCTGAAGTAATGGAAGGGATGTTCAGGGTTCTGGTCAGCAATAGTGAAAGTCTATCAAAGTACTCAAATAGCAAAGAACAGAAGAACTCACATGTTGAACTATCCTGTTTCAAGAAACGTGGACAATAACATAATGTAACCCAGCTTACTGGTCATGACTATTCATTTTCTGATGTTTTTTCAAGGCCTTTGTATCTACAAATAAGCTGGATGAGTGCCGAAAGTGGCAAAAACTTTAAAGCTGCTTAAAAAAACATGGAGGGACAACCACTTTGAAGCTGCCTAAAAAGCAATGATTAAAGCTCCAATTCAGACAACATAGTACCGAGGTACACATACTTAGGCCTCATGCACACGACCGTTGTGTGCACCCGTGGCCGTTGTGCCGTTTTCTGTTTTTTTTTGCGGACCCATTGACTTTCAATGGGTCCGTGGAAAAATCGGAAAATGCACCGTTTTGCAGCCGCATCCGTGATCCGTGTTTCCTGGCCGTGAAAAAAATATGACCTGTCCTATTTTTTTCACGGCCAACGGTTCACGGACCCATTCAAGTCAATGGGTCCGTGAAAGAACACGGATGCACACAAGATTGGCATCCGTGTCCGTGATCCGTGGCCGTAGTTTAGTTTTTATACAGACGGATCCGAAGATCCGTCTGCATAAAGCTTTTTCAAAGCTGAGTTTTCACTTCGTGAAAACTCAGAACCGACAGTATATTCTAACACAGAAGCGTTCCCATGGTGATGGGGACGCTTCTAGTTAGAATACACTACAAACTGTGTACAAGACTGCCCCCTGCTGCCTGGCAGCACCCGATCTCTTACAGGGGGCCGTGATCAGCACAATTAACCCCTTCAGGTGCGGCACCTGAAAGGGTTAATTGTACTATCATATCCCCCTGTAAGAGATCAGGGCTGCCAGGCAGCAGGGGGCAGACCCTCCCCCCCTCCCCAGTTTGAATATCATTGGTGGCCAGTGCGGCCCCCCCCCCTCCCTCTATTGTAATAATTCGTTGGTGGCACAGTGTGCGCCCCCCCCTCCCTCCCTCCATTGTAATAATTCGTTGGTGGCACAGTGTGCGCCCCCCCCCTTCCTCCCTCTATTGTAATAAATCGTTGGTGGCACAGTGTGCGCCCCCCATTGCCCCCCCCCTCCCTCTATAGCATTAACAACGTTGGTGGCCAGTGTGCGGCCTCCCATCTCCCCCCCCCCATCATTGGTGGCAGCGGAGTTCCGATCGGAGTCCCAGTTTAATCGCTGGGGCTCCGATCGGTAACCATGGCAACCAGGACGCTACTACAGTCCTCGTTGCCATGGTTACTTAGCAATAGTACAATAGTTGAAGAGTCATACTTACCTGCTGCTGCGATGTTCGTGTCCGGCCGGGAGCTCCACCTACTGGTAAGTGACAGTGACAGGTCTGTGCGGCGCATTGCTAAATGAACCGTCACTTACCAGTAGGAGGAGCTCCCGGCCGGACACGAACATCACAGCTCCCAGGTAAGTATGAATCTTGTACTATTGCTAGTAACCCGCTGCCACCAATGATCGGGGGGGGGGGGGGGCGCAAGATGGGAGGCCGCACACTGGCCACCAATGTTGTTAATGCTATAGAGGGAGGGGGGCCAATAATTGCCACCAACGATTTATTACAATAGAGGGAGGAAGGGGGGGGGGCGCACACTGTGCCACCAACGAATTATTACAATAGAGGGAGGAAGGGGGGGCGGGGGGGGGGGGCACACTGTGCCACCAACGAATTATTACAATAGAGGGAGGAAGGGGGGGGGCGCACACTGTGCCACCAACGATTTATTACAATGGAGGGAGGAAGGGGGGGGGGGGCCGCACTGGCCACCAATGATATTCAAACTGGGGAGGGGGGGGGGGGGTCTGCCCCCTGCTGCCTGGCAGCCCTGATCTCTTACAGGGGGATATGATAGTACAATTAACCCCTTCAGGTGCGGCACCTGAGGGGTTAATTGTGCTGATCACGGCCCCCTGTAAGAGATCGGATGCTGCTAGGCAGCAGGGGGCAGTCATGTACACAGTTTGTAGTATATTCTAACTAGAAGCGTCCCCATCACCATGGGAACGCCTCTGTGTTAGAATATACTGTCGGAAATGAGGTTTCACGATCTAACTCATATCCGACAGTATATTCTAACATAGAGGCGTTCCCATGGTGATGGGGACGCTTCAAGTTAAAATATACCATCGGATTGGAGAAAACTCCGATCTGATGGTATAAAAGGGACTCCGGACTTTACATTGAAAGTCAATGGGGACGGATCCGTTTGAAATGGCACCATATTGTGTCAACGTCAAACGGATCCGTCCCCATTGACTTGCATTGTAATTCAGGACGGATCCGTTTGGCTCCGCACGGCCAGGCGGACACCAAAATGACTTTTTTTTTCATGTCCGTGGATCCGCCAAAAATCAAGGAAGACCCACGGACGAAAAAACGGTCACGGATCACGGACCTACGGACCCTGTTTTTGCGGACCGTGAAAAAAAACGTTCGTGTGCATGAGGCCTTAAAGGAAATGTGTCATTAGAAAATGACCTATTGTTTAAATCATGTTTCTATTTTTAATATGTTTTTAAAGAATTTTGAATGATGTTATTTTTCATTTTCCATATCAATATCTATATTTAAACAAAAAATATAAAATCCTGCAGTTTTCCCACTGGCCACTAACCTATTCACTTTAATGGCAGGCGAACCTGAAAAGCCTTCAGGTCAAATTTGCAGCCACCAAATACTTACTAGAAGTGCGCAAATAGTCCTACAACATGGATAGTTACATACCAAAGGGGATCAATGGAAAAAATTCCCACAAAAAAATCAGTATTTTAATCAGGGGCCATTTTTATGCATCTTAAAGGGAAACTCTCAAAAATGTGCCCTGCTGGAGCCTAGGAAAATTTCATTTTAGGCCATGGGAGTACAGGCCCAAAAAATTAGGCATTCACCTGACAGAAAAGAACATGTGATTATGTGGCTGGAGGTACATTAGGTGGTCACTGAATAACAATTTTACTGTAGGCCAGTACAGGCCACAGAAATTAGGCATTTACCTGACAGAAAAGAACAAGTGATTATGTTGCTAGAGGTACATTAGGCGGTCACTGATTAACAATTTTACTGTAGGCCAGTGGAGTACAGGACGCAAAAATTAGGCATTCAAATGACAGAAAAGAACATGTGATTATGTGGCTGGAGGTACATTAGGTGGTCACTGAAAAATAATTTTACTGTAGACCAGTACAGGCCACAGAACTTAGGCATTCACCTGACAGAAAAAAACAAGTGATTATGTGGCTGGAGGTACATCAGGCGGTCACTGAATTACAATTTTACTGTAGGCCAGTGGAGTACAGGCCCCAAAAATCAGACATTAACCTGACAGAAAAGAACAAGTGATTATGTGGCTGGAAGTACATTAGGTGGTCACTTACTAACAATTTTACTGTAGGCCAGTACAGGCCCAAACAATTAGGCATTCACCTGACAGAAAAGAACAACTGATTATGTTGCTGGAGGTACATTAGGCGGTCACTGAATAACAATTTTACTGTAGGTCAGTGGAGTACAGGCCCCAACAATTAGGTATTCACCTGAATTGGAAGCGGTGGAGCACCCTGGCTCCTGCTCATCACCCAGGAGAATGTCGTCCTCGGTCTCCTCCCCCCAGTCACGGACAACACCAGGGATCCCCGAAAAGTTTAAAGCCTGCTCTTCTTGCTCCTCCTCCTCCACCCAGCCACCATCCTCCTCTGACTCCTCTTCAGACTCCTGCTGACTTGTTTCAGATGGAGTAGCCCCCCCCTGGCAATTCATTCAGGATTGTGACTTCCTCATCTTCCAGCTCCTGCTCCTCGACGGCTCGATCAATGAGATGACGCAATGCATGCTCCAGAAAGAAGGCATAAGGTACGATGTCACTGATGGTGCCATGGCTGCGACTGATCAGTTTGGTGATCTCATTAAATGGCCACAGAAGTCTGCATGCGTCGCGCATGAGCAGCCACTGGCACGGGGAAAAGAAACCAAGCTCCCCAAAACCTGTCCTGCTGCAGAGTTCGTACAGAGTCGATAACGGAACGTTGATGAGGGAGCAGCCTATCAAGCATATACAAGGTGGATTTCCAGCGCGTTGGGCTGTCACAAATCAGACATCTGATTGGCAGGTGGTATCCCCGCTGAACGTCAGCAAGGCGAGCCATGGCTGTGTAAGATCTTCTAAAATGGCCAGAGAATTTCCTGGCCTGCCGCAAGACGTCCTGGACCCCGGGTATCTGGAAATGAATTGCTGCACGACTAATTTCAGGAAGTGTGCCATGCATGGCATGTGTGTCATTTTGCCCTGTTTCAGCGCGCTCAGCAGATTGGCACCGTTGTCGCACACCACTTTACCAACTGTCAAATTGAGCGGGTTAGCCACTGTTCGGCCTGTGATTGCAGAGCTAAAGGAGAACAGGACCAGTGTGGCTCTTGGCTTCCAGGCACAACAGCCGCAGCTCAGCATGGCAATGTCTCACTTGGTACGTCGAACAGTTTCTGGGGAGTTTGGGGGGTGCAGCGGAAGAGGCGGTAGCAGTAGAAAAAGAGGATTCAGCTGAGGAGGAGACAGAGGATGGAGTAGCAGGAGGAGGAGAAGAGGCAGGCCTGCATGCAATCCGTGGCGGTAACACCAAATCCACGGGTGCCATGGGTTACATGCTTGATGGCCATCAGAAGGTTCACAGTGGGCAGTAAAAGTTATGTACCTTCCCTGGCCGTGTTAGCTAGACCACGTGTCTGTGGTCAGATGACACTGTGTGCCAGATATATATTCTATTGCCGCTGAACGTGGCAATATAGCTCTGGGATGCCCTTCTGGGAGAAATATTTCCTTCCGGGGACCTTCCATTGCGGTGTGCCAATGGCCACAAATTTTCTAAAGGCCTCCGAGTACACCAGTTTATATTGCAGTAGTTGGCGGGCTAGCAGTTCAAACAAGCTAGCGGTCAGTCATTGGGCAAGAGGGTTATCCGGCGTCATCCATTTTTTACGCTCGAAAATTTGTACCACGGAAGCCTGCCTTTTGCCAGATGAACGCGACGACGGCACGGTGGAAGGTGGAGTGGAGCACAAATGGGAGGAGAGAGGAGATAAATAAGAGGCAGGACATGGAGTGTGACTTTGTGGGATCTGACGGCGTTGCTCCCACTGGGCTCTGTGATGGGAGGCCAGGTGCCTTCTTAAGGCAGTTGTCCCTAGGTGAGTGTTGGGCTTATCGCAACTTATGCGCTGACAGCACAGGCTGCAGATGGCAACACTATTGTCAGCAGCTGACACGTAAAAAAAAAAAAAAAAAACACATTGCGGAGCCACTGCGGAGTGGTAGTGGTGGTGTCTTTGGGGGTGCACACAGCAGAGAGTGAGGAGGGTACAGCTACAGAGGATAAGGAGGCTGCAGAAGCGGAATGCTAAGTGAGCCACTTAACCAACTCTGGTGCGTCCTTTGATGTATTTGCAAGCACCTTCTCCAACTTCTTACTTAAGCTTCGGCCTGGTGCACCTGCCCAACCCATACCACCCCTGTGGAACGGCCTGCCTCTTCCTCTGCCTGTAATTTTCAAAATGACTCTGTGCCAAAGTCCCTAGAGAAGAGCAGTATTTGTGGAAGCAGGTATATCGCAGGCCTCAATCAGTATTTGATGGAAGCAGGTATATAGAACCTCTTAATTGGGGCAGCATAGTGGTTGAGTGGTTAGCACTGGTGCTTTGCAGCACTGAGGTCCTAGGTTTGAATCTGACCAAAGACAACATCTGCATGGAGTTTGTATGTTCTCCCCATGTATGCGTGGGTTTCCTCTGGGTACTCCGTTGTCTTCCCACACTCCAAAGACATACTGATAGGGACCTTAGATTGTGAGCCCCATTAGGAACAGTTGGATGCTATTGTCTGTAAAGCGCTATGAAATACACTCACCTAAAGAATTATTAGGAACACCTGTTCTATTTCTCATTAATGCAATTATCTAGTCAACCAATCACACGGCAGTTGCTTCAATGCATTTAGGGGTGTGGTCCTGGTCAAGACAATCTCCTGAACTCCAAACTGAATGTCAGAATGGGAAAGAAAGGTGATTTAAGCAATTTTGAGCATGGCATGGTTGTTGGTGCCAGACGGGCCGGTCTGAGTATTTCAAAATCTGCTCAGTTACTGGGATTTTCACGCACAACCATTTCTAGGGTTTACAAAGAATGGTGTGAAAAGGGAAAAACATCCAGTATGCGGCAGTCCTGTGGGCAAAAATGCCTTGTGGATGCTAGAGGTCAGAGGAGAATGGGCCAAGGTATGCAGCAAAGCATTTGTGAAGCCACAACACGCACAACCTTGAGGCGGATGGGCTACAACAGCAGAAGACCCCACCGGGTACCACTCATCTCCACTACAAATAGGAAAAAGAGGCTACAATTTGCAAGAGCTCACCAAAATTGGACTGTTAAAGACTGGAAAAATGTTGCCTGGTCTGATGAGTCTCGATTTCTGTTGAGACATTCAAATGGTAGAGTCCGAATTTGGCGTAAACAGAATGAGAACATGTATCCATCCTTTGATGGCTACTTCCAGCAGGATAATGCACCATGTCACAAAGCTCGAATCATTTCAAATTGGTTTCTTGAACATGACAATGAGTTCACTGTACTAAAATGACCCCCACAGTCACCAGATCTCAACCCAATAGAGCATCTTTGGGATGTGGTGGAACGGGAGCTTCGTGCCCTGGATGTGCATCCCTCAAATCTCCATCAACTGCAAGATGCTATCCTATCAATATGGGCCAACATTTCTAAAGAATGCTATCAGCACCTTGTTGAATCAATGCCACGTAGAATTAAGGCAGTTCTGAAGGCAAAAGTGTATAGTAGCGCTATATAAGTGCACAAAATAAATAAATCTGTATTTTGTAGAAGTAGGTATATCGCACCCCTCAATCAGTATTTTGTGGAAGTAGGTATATAGAACACCTGAATCAATATTTGGGGGAAGCAGGTATATTGCACCCCTCAATCAGTATTTTGTGGAAGTAGGTATATCAAACCCCTCAATCAGTATTTTGTGGAAGCAGGCATATCAAACCCGTTAATCAGTATTTTGTGGAAGCAGGTATATTGCACCCCTAAATCAGTATTTTGTGGAAGCAGGTATATAGAACCCCTTAATCATTATTTTGTAGAGGCAGGTATATCGCACCCCTCAATCAGTATTTTGTGGAAGCAGGTATATAGAACTCCTTAACCGCCTCACGTCCGCCCATAGGATATAAACGTCCTATGGGTGGACGTCTATTTCTGACAGCACGTTTTAAAACGTCCTGTCAGAAATAGCAGCTGCACGCTAATCGTGCAGCTGCTGATCGGGTTGCCCGCTGTCAGTGACAGCAGGGCAACCCAGAGATAAGGCAGGGACAGTGCCCAGGTGTCCCTGCCTTCACGATCGCTGCAGACACAGCGCTCACCGAGCGCTGTGTCTGCAGAGCAGGAAGCGCTGTGCGCTTCCTGTTCCGGCCCGGCGGTCATGTGACCGCCGGGACCGGAGAGTGCAGGGGCTGTGTGAGGTCTCTCAGAGACCTCGATCAGCCCTGCTGTGTGGCTGTACAGCGCAGGATTGCTGCTGTACAGCCTCTATAGGGGTGCATTTGTCCTGTAACTGGGGCTACTATCTCAGCCCCAGTTACAGGAGAAATCAACTGTGAAAAAAAAAAAAAAAAAAGTGAAGTAAATGTCCCCCAGAGGTCTTGTATGACCTTATGGGGGACGAAAAGTGTAAAATAAAATAAAAATAAAAATAAAATAAAGTGTTGAAAAAATAAAATAAAAAAAAGGTTCACATGTAAAAAAAAAAAAAATCCCAAGTAAGGAATAAAAAAAAATAAAAAAAATAGAAAAAATAAAATAAAATAGACATATTTAGTATTGCCGCGTCCGTAAAAACCAGCTCTATAAAAATATCACATGACCTAACCCCTCGGGTGAACACCGTAAAAAATAAATAAAAAAAACTGTGTCAAAACAAGCAATTTTTGTCACCTTGCATCACAAAAGGTGCAACACCAAGTGATCAAAAACGCGTATGTCCCACAAAATGGTACAAATAAAACCGTCACCTCATCCCGCAAAAAATGAGCCCCTACATAAGAAAATCTCTCAAAAAATAAAAAAACTATAGCTCTTAGAACATGGAGACACTAAAACATCATTTTTTTGGTTTCAAAAATGCTATTATTGTGTTAAAGTGAAACAAATAAAAAAAAGTATACATATTAGGTATTGCCGCGTCCGTAAAAACCAGCTCTATAAAAATATCACATGACCTAACCCCTCGGGTGAACACCGTAAAAAATAAATTAAAAAAACTGTGTCAAAACAAGCAATTTTTGTCACCTTGCATCACAAAAGGTGCAACACCAAGTGATCAAAAACGCGTATGTCCCACAAAATAGTACCAATAAAACCGTCACCTCATCCCACAAAAAATGAGCCCCTACATAAGAAAATCTATCAAAAAATAAAAAAACTATAGCTCTCAGAACATGGACACATTAAAACATAATTTTTTGGTTTCAAAAATGCTATTATTGTGTAAAACTTTAATAAATGAGAAAAAGTATACATATTAGGTATCGCCACGTCTGTAACAATCTGCTCTATAAAAATGTCACTTGACTGAACCCCTCAGGTGAACGCTGTAAAAATAAATAAATAGAAACTGTGCTAAAACAACCAATTTTTTGGTCACCTTGCCCCATAAAGTGTTATAATGAATGATCAAAAAATCATATGTACCCAAAAATAGTACTAATAAAACTGGCACCTTATCCCCTAGTTTCCAAAATGGGGTCACTTCTTGGGAGTTTCTACTGTAAGGGTGCATCAGGGGGCTTCAAATGGGACATGGCATCTAAAAACCATGTGGAGTTCCTTTCCTTCTGCGCCCTGCCGTGTGCCCATACAACAGTTTACGACCACATGTGGGGTGTTTTTGTAAACCGCAGAATCTGGGTAATAAATATTGAGTTTTGTTTGGCTGTTAACCATCGATGTGTTAAAGAAAAAAATTGATTAAAATGGAAAATCTGCCAAAAAAGTGAAATTTAAAAATTTGATCTCCATTTTCCTTTAATTCTTGTGGAACGCCTAAAGGGTTAACAAAGTTTGTAAAATCGGTTTTGAATACCTTGAGGGGTGTAGTTTCTACAATGGGGTCATTTATGGGGGTATCCACTATGTAGGCCCCACAAAGTGACTTCAGACCTGAACTGGTCCTTATAAAGTGGGTTTTGGCAATTTTCTTACAAATTTGAAGAATTGCTTCTAAACTTCTAAGCCTTCTAACGTGCTAAAAAAATAAAATGACATTTCCAAAATGATGCCAACATAAAGTAGACATATGGGAAATGTTAAATAATAACTATTTTATGAGGTATCACTTTCTGTTTTGAAAGCAGAGAAATTGAAATTTAGAAAATTGCGAATTTTTCAAATTTTTGGGTAAATTTGGGATTTTTTCATAAATAAAGGTGAAATATTTTGACTCAAATTTATGACTATCATGAAGTACAATGTGTCACGAGAAAACAATCTCTGAATGACTTGGATAAATAAAGGTGTTCCAAAGTTATTACCACATAAAGTGAGATATGTCAGTTTTGCAAAATTTGGCCTGGTCAGGAAGGGGGCAAAGGGCCCAGATGGGAAGTGGTTAATCAGTATTTTGTAGAGGCAGGTATATCGCACTCTCAATCAGTATTTTGCGGAAACAGGTATATAGAACCCATGAATCAATATTTGGTGGAATCAGGTATATCGCACCCCTCAATCAGTTATTTGTGGAAGCAGGTATATTGCACCCCTCAATCAGTATTTTGTGGAAGCAGGTATATAGAACCCCTTAATCAGTATTTTGTGGAAGCAGGTATATCGCACCCCTCAATTAGTATTTTGTGAAAACAGATTTATAGAACACCGTGATCTGAATCAATATTTGGTGGAATCAGGTATATCACACCCCTCAATCAGTATTTTGTGGAATCAGGTATATCAAAGCCCTCAATCAGTATTTTGTGGAAGCAGGTATATCGCACCCCTCAATCAATATTTTGTGGAAGCCAGTGTATCGCAGGCCTGAATCAGTATTTTGTGGAAGCAGGTATATAGAACCCCTTAATCAGTATTTTGTGGAAGCAGGTATATCCCACCCCTCAATCAGTATTTTGTGGAAATAGGTATATAGAACATCTGAATCAATACTTGGTGGAAGCAGGTATATCGCACCCCTCAATCTGTATTTTGTGAAGCCAGTATATCGCACCCCTCAATCAGTATTTTGTGGAAGCAGGTATATAGAACTCCTTAATCTCTATTTTGTAGACGCAGGTATATCGCACCCCTCAATCAGTATTTTGTGGAAACAGGTATATAGAAACCCTGAATCAATATTTGGTGGAAGCAGGTATATCGCACCCCTTAATCAGTATTTGTGGACGCAGGTATATAGAACCCCTCAATCTGTATTTTGTGGAAGCAGATATATTGCACCCCTCAATCAGTATTTTGTGGAAGTAGGTATATAGAACCCCTTAATCAGTATTTTGTAGAAGCAGATATATCCCACCCCTCAATCAGTATTTTGTGGAAGCAGGTATTTAGAACACCTGTATCAATATTTGGTGGAAGCAGGTATATCGCACCCCTCAATCAGTATTTTGTGGAAGCAGGTATATCAAACCTCTTAATCAGTATTTTGTGGAAGCAGGTATATTGCACCCCTAAATCAGTATTTTGTAAAAGCAGATATATCACACACCTCAATCAATATTTTGTAGAAGTATATTGCACCCCTCAAACTGTATTTTGTGGCAGCAGGCATATCAAACCCCTTGTATTTTTTGGAAGTAGGTATATCGCACCCCTAAATCAGTATTTTGTGGAAGCAGGTATATAGAACCCCTTAATCAGTATTTTGCAGAAGCAAGTATATCGCACTTCTCAATCAGTATTTTGTGGAAGCAGGTATATAGAACCCCTGAATCAATATTTTGTGGAGGCAGGTATATCAAACCCCTCAATCTGTTTTTTTTGGGGGCAACAGGTATATCACACTTATTGCAAATAGTTGTTCCAATAATGCTTGTCCCTCTATATACCTGCGGTATCGCAGCATAACCGCACACAACTGCTGCACAATACAAATGCACTGTAATATACTTTCTATGTTATAAAGTATATTATAAGTATATCACACCCCTCAATCAGTTTTTTTGTGGGGCAACAGGTATATCACACCAGTCTCAATTAGTTATTCCAATAGCGTTTGTCCCTTTATATAGCTGCAGTTTCGCAGCAGAACCGCACACAACTAGAAAGTATATTATAATTATAAGTATATCACACCCCTCAGTATATCACACCTATCGATAGCACACCTATACCAGTCCTTAAAAGGACTTTTGTGGCCCTATTAGCTAGCGTTTGGTGTTCCTTACAGTCTGTCCCTGCTCCACAAAGCAACCTCTCCCTACACTGGCAAAACTCCCTAAAATGGCTGCCAGATCGGGTTCTGTTGTAGGGTGGGGGTGTGCCGATGTGCTGAAACGTCTCAATTGGCTGTCCTGTCCCACCTAATGGATGTGTCATGGGTCAAAGTTCGGTGCAATGCAAAAGAATATTCCACAGGCGAACATCGCCATATGTTCGCATGTTCAGAGAATCACGAACGAGCAAAGTTTGCCGCGAAACGACAGCCGGGGCGAACCGCAAGGCCATCTCTACCTAATAATAGGCACCCTTCTTGGTCTGTACAGATCACAGATCTATACACAGAGGTAATATCATTACCGGCAGGATTAGAATGATAGATAAGACAGGATTCACCAGCACCTACTGTGTCCTTCTCCCATACCATGTAGATTGTAAGCCCTGACGGGCAGGGCCCTCTCTCCTTCAGTACCAGTCTGTAACTTGTCTTGTTTATGATTAGTGCAATTGTCTGTATTATGTATGTATACCTCTTCTCATATGTACAGCGCTATGGAATGAATGGCGCTTTAATAATAAATAATAATAATAATATACCATTCACAATAGATGATTTTCAAATCTTATCTATTCTTTACTTGTACAATGTCCTCTGCACAGGTCACAGAGCATGCCTAGATAACTCTCCCATAGAAGTCAATAAGGTCTCCTCCTGACCATTGTGTCTATGGACCATGGGGCTGCCATAAAGCAATTTTCTTATTGCTTTCTAAGTGCTGTACACACAACCAGTTTAGCAGTGGTCAATGCTTGGATAGCTGAGGGTAACCCAGAACTCAATTACATTACACAAAAATAAATTGCGGGTACCTTAAGAATAACTTTTATTATTCTACTTTTAAAATTTGGCCTACCTAAAAGTAGAATAATAAAAGTTATGTATTATTCTTAAAGGGCTTCTGTCACCCCACTAAACTCATATTATTATTTTTTTGAGTACTTATAATCCCTATCCTGTAATATATATCTATACATTATGTTATTAATCATTTTCGTTCACTAGATATGTCAAAAAACTTACTTTTATAATATGCTAATTACCTGTCTACCAGCAAGTAGGGTGTCTACTTGCTGGTAGCAGCCGCAAAAAAACGCCCCCTCCTCCTGTTGATTGACAGGGCCAGCCGCGATCTCCTCCTCCGACAGGCCCGGTCAGCATTTCAAAAATTGCGCGCCTGTGTTGATTCGGCGTGGGAGTGCTGAGGAGGCGAGCCTCCTTCTCTCAGAGCGCCTGCTTGCTGGTAGACAGGTAATTAGCATATTATAAAAGTAAGTTTTTTGACATATCTACTGAACGAAAATGATTAATAACATAATGTATAGATATATCGCAGGATTATAAGTACACACAAAAAAAATATGAGTTTAGTGGGGTGACAGAAGCCCTTTAACGTACCCGCAATTTATTTTTGTGTAGTGTAATTGCTTTCTAAGTGCTGTTAAGAACAGCTCAGGCAAGATGTCAGTCCCCATAATCATGTTCAGGAAATCTGAAATCAGAAAATAAAAACAGATTAGAAAAAAAGGATGTTTGTCGCTATTTGGTTTTAACTGGCATATAGAATAAAAAATTACAAGAATAGGTGCACTACTGTGGTGGATGCAAACAGTAACATCTGACTAAACCTTCACACTGATGTTAAAAATGAGACTTTAGCCAGTATATCCTTATATTAAGGACACACCTGAGCCCGCGCACCATGCCAAGGTTTCTCAAGTGGCACAGGACCTAATGCTAAACCTACCTGTACCGTATGGGTAGTACCAGGAGCCAGTGGGCAAATTACAGCAGTTTAAGGTCCGACTCACAGCAAACAGCTTCCAGTTCCCTCCAGTGTAACCGCACATACAATGGGAGGAGGCTTAGAGTCCCATCCATGGCTGGCTGATATGTTGCATGCCTCACAGGTGCACCTAAATGCTGCCTATGGATGGTAATCAAGGCGCATTTAGATTGGAGTTTATACACCTCCACATATAAATATACAATTTAAATGACAAGAATACGTGGTCTCAAAAGGTAGGAAATGCTCAACCCCAAATGCAGTTGCACATTTATACTCAGGGGAGCATATACTGTGCTTGTGGTCTGTTGCACCTGTGAGGCCTGCAACATATCAGCCAGCCATGGGTGGGACTCTAAGCCTCCTCCTTCCTCCCATTGTATGTGTGGTTAGTCACACTGGGGGGAACTGGGAGCTGTTTGTCAAACCTTACGCTGCTGTTATTTACCCACAGGCTCCTTGGGCCACTTGGGAAACCTTGCGCGGGCTCAGGTATGTCCTTAATATAAGGATATACTGGCTAAAGTCTCATTTTTAACATCAGTGTGAGGGTTTAGTCAGATTTGGTTGATTGCATCCACCACAGTAGTGCACCTATTCTTGTAATTATTTATTCTCTATATCATTCCACATCCACACATTTTACCATCTGGTGTAGGATGTCTCTGTGGCACTTGTGGTCTGTTGCGGGCATCCTCCACTGTATGCATTTTTTGCTGGGGATCGCCCTAAGTAACAGACCACAAGTGCAGTATCTGCTTCCCCCTACCTTATAAATAAACCTAATCTGGCCGCCATTTTACATTCAGTCTTTTGCCAGTGTAGGGAGAGGTTGCTGTGTGGAGCAGGGACAGACTGTTAGGGACACAAATCGCTAGCTAATAGGGCCACAAAAGTCCTTTAAAGGACTGGTATAGGTGTGCTATCGATAGGTGGGACTTACTGAGGGGTGTAATATAGTTATAATATACTTTCTAACGTATATAATAGTGCAATTGTATTGTGCAGCAGTTGTGTGCGGTTCTGCTGCGATACTGCAGCCACACAGAGTGCCAAACGCTATTGGAACAAATAATTTCTACTGGTGTGATTATCCAGTTGCCCCCCCCCAAAAAACTGATTGAAGCAGGGGTGTGATATACCAATAATATACGTTCTATATAGTGCATTTAGGTAGTGCAGCATTTGTCTGTGGTTTTGCTGCCTTACCGCATCTACACAGAGTGAAAAACACTATTTGACGAAATAATTTCTACTGGTGTGATTAACCAGTTGCCCCCCAAAAAAACTGATTGAAGCAGGGATTTTATATACCAATAATATACGTTCTATATGGTGCATTTAGGTAGAGCAGCATTTGTCTGCGGTTTTGCTGCATTACGGCATCTACAGAGTGACAAACACTATTTGGAGAAATAATTTCTACTGGTGTGATTAACCAGTTGCCCCCCAAAAAAACTGATTGAAGCAGGGGTGTTATATGCCGATAATATACGTTCTATGTAGTGCATTTAGGTAATGCAGCATTGTCTGCGGTTTTGCTGCGCTACCGCATCTACACAGAGTGAAAAACACTATTGGAACCAATAATTTCTACTAGTGTGATTTACGAGTTGCCCCCCAATAAAACTGATTGAGGCAGGGGTGTGATATACCTTCTTCCCCAAATGCTGCTCTTTTATCTGGACTTTTGTCACAGGGTCATTTTGAAAATGACAGACAGAGGAAGAGGCAGGCCATTCCATAGGGCTGGTAGGGGTCGGGCAGGTGCACCAGGCAGGAGCCTAAGTGGGAAGTTGCAGAAGGTGCGTGCGATTACGTCAAAGGACGCACCAGACTTGGTTGAGTGGCTTACTCAGCCTTCCACTTCTGCACCCTCCTCATCCTCTATCTGCACCCTCTTCACTCTCTGTTGTGTCCACCCCCAAAGACACCACCACCACCACCATATCCCCTTCACCCAGCAGTCTGACGACAGTACCCAGATCAGCCCAAGGAGGGTGGTCCCCGCTGTTGCTGCCTACTCCGAGATCTCTAATGTCAGTGGTGGTGAAGGTGACGAATCCAATGATGACGTGTTGATGCACGTCACGTGGGTGCCCACAAGACAGGAAGAAGAGGGGAGTTCAGAGGGAGAGACGAGCAGCAGATAGGGAGGAGAAGCAGGCAGATCTTACAGTGCACAGGAGGCAAAAAGCAGACTGCTAATGTATCTGGAACGAAACTTTCACCATGCACGATCACATCTGGCGCTCCCACGATGCCGGCACATGGCTCCACAGTGTGGACTTTTTTAATGTGTCCGCTGCTGACAATAGTGTTGGCATCTGCAGCCTGTGGGGGTTGGAGCCACTAACGTAGATGCTGGTGAAAACCCTTATTGACGTAGGGCCGGCAATCCTTGGTGTCGGTAGCACCTGTACCATCCCAGGGTACGACTCGCTCCCGGCCTTCACAACATTCACCCAGTGTGCCGTCAGGGAAATATAGCATCCCTGGCCAAATGCACTTGTCCATGTGTCCGTGGTTAAGTAGACCTTCCCAGTAACTGCGTTGGTCAGGGCACGTGTGATGTTTCGGGACACATGTTGGTGTAAGGCGGGCACGGCACACCTTGAAAAATAGTGGCGGCTGGGGACTGCGTAACGCGGGACGACATCAGGCTGTGGAAGGCCTCAGTGTCCACAGGCCTAAATGGCAACATATACAGGGTCAGTAATTTGGAAAGCTGGGAATTTAGTGCTATGGCCTGTGGGTGGGTGGCTGGGTATTTGCGCTTGCGTTCAAATGCCTGAGGTAAGGACATTTGGACACTGCGCTGGGACACGGAAGTGGATGTGGTCGCTGATGGTGCTTGCGAAGGTCCAGGTGTAGTGAGGGAGGCATCCGGGCCTGCATCTTGGACAGGGGATTGGCGAGAACGTAACACCGGGGAAGAGGAGGCAGTGGTGTGACCCGAAGACACAGATTGCGGACCCAGGCGTTCAGCTCACCTATTAAGGTGCTTTGATGCCATGTGGCGGATCGTGCTGGTGGTGATGAGGTAGCTAGTGTTCACACCCCTGCTCATTTCTGTATATCACAGGTTGCAAATTACAATTGTTTTGTTGTCTGCATTTTCCTCAAAAAAGCGCCATACTGCGGAACACCTACCCCTTGGCAAGGGAGATTTCCGCAAGGGGGGTGCTCCATGGAACAGTTGCGGGCCTGTTTGGTGTGGCCCGCTATCTCCCTTTTGCCACCCCACTGCCTCTTCCAGTTTGTTGCGGTGCTGCAGATCCCTCCCACTGTGTACTGCTGTTCTCGCTCGGCTTTCCACCTTCCCAGGTTGGGTCAGTGAATTCAACGTCCACCACCTCCTCTTCCACTTCCTCACTCTGCTCATCCTCCTGAATTGTTGACCTAACCTCAACCTCAGTGATTGACAACTGTGTCTCATCCTTTTCCTCAACCTCTTGAGACAGTAATTGCTGTTGAGTTATTAACAACTGTGTCTCATCATCATCCACCTCATTACCAGTAATTGCCGTTCCCCACACTCATCTTCTTGTGATTGTGGATGCTCAAGAGTTTGGGAATCAGGGCACAAGATCTGTCCCTCTTCAAGCGTGCTTGGCAAGAGGGCCAAATCAAGGAATGGCGAGGAAAAGAGGTCCTCGAAATATCCGAGTGTGGGTTTAGCCAGACTCCCCATGGTGGGAGGAAGGAGTATCAAGACTGGACTTGGAGGAAGACAGGGTGGTACTTAACTGACTGGAAGCATTATCTGCTTCAATCCAACCAACCACCTGGTTGCACTGGTCTGACTTCAAGAGTGGTGTCCTGCGCAGCCCTGCAAACTTGGACATGAAAGGTATCGTGGATGTTTTTCTTGTGTTCTGGCAGCAGGCATAGTTTCAACGCGCCCAGGGCCACGGCCTCTGCGTGCACCATTAGCATCACAGCCACTTCCCCGTCCCTTACTGCTTGCCTTCTTCATTTTAAATGTGATATATGCTTAAAAGTATGTCACACGTACAGTAGCGTAGGATTTGAAAGTGTATGCGCAAAAAATGTAAAAAGGTATTTGGGATGTAGAAACATCACACAGGAGATAACCCACAGATAATATCAATGCTGTCACCAGCGACTAATAAAAAATTACAGGGAATGTTACAGGTATTTGGGATGAGGAAACGTTATACAGGAGAGGTACCACCGGTAATGTCACTGTCCAAAGGGTCTATGTAAAAAGTACACTGTATGTCACAGATAAAATACATTTTTAGGCGCACACTTTACAGATGTGGCATTGGTAATGTCACTGTCCGCAGCGGACACCATCTACAGAAAAAGTACACTGGATGTGACTGATATTTTAGGGATGCGCACACTTTACACAGGAGATGTGGCGCAGATGATTTAACTGTCCGCAGCGGACACCATCTACAGAAAAAGTACACTGGATGTCACTGATATTTTAGGGATGCGCACACTTTACACACGAGATGTGGCGTAAATAATTTAACTGTTCGCAGCGGCCTGATAGACGCTATTTAGCGTAGGATGCGCTAAAAATATATATTGCTGCTGTCACACACAATAGTCCTTAAAAGGACTTTTGGGTCTCTGAAAAGTTTTTCTAATAAAAATCTTCCAATAACACTCCCTACACTCTTTCCCTTCCTATGCTCAGCTCTCTCTGTCTAAGACTAAGCCAAACACGTGTCATCGGGTGCTTTATAGCATCCGATGACACGTTTTGGCCAGCCAATCACTGTAATGCCAGTAGCCAACATGGCTACAGCATTACAGTGTGTGTCAGCACCTCACTTCACTTCACGTATATTGGCTGCGTAGCAGCCAAGAAACGTACGGGGAGGAGACTCGAGCATTGCGCTCGAGCACATACGGTACTCGGCCGAGTACTGCCATGTGCCAAGCATCGAGAACAAGTGTTCGGCCTAGCATGCTCGATCATCAGCTAGTGTTGAGTGCGAATATTCAAATTGCAAATTTTAATTGCGAATATCGCCACTTTGAGAATTCACAAATATTTTGAATATAGTGCTATATATTTGTATTCACGAACATTATAATCTCGAATTTATCGCAAATGTGTTGCGAATATCGTCATTTAGCAACATCCCTAGCAACCAATAGAAAAGTTGCCTATAGGAGTAGTGTTGATCTCGAATTTTATCGCAATCAAGAAAATAATGACTGGAGTCAAATTCGTGAATATATGACAAATATTCGCACAAATATTTGTGAAATATCACGAATTTGAATATTTCCCCTGCCGCTCATCACTGATCATCACTAGCTGGAGTATATGGTCAATGTAGGTGCCTGCATAATCAGTAAGGCTCCCTATCCCAGATATTATCGGTTTACCCTTGAGGGGACTCGTTCCTTTATGTATTTTTGGAAAACCATAGAATGTGGCCACCCTGGGGTTGGATGGTCCAAGGTACTCAAATTCCTTCCGGTCAATCAATTTCCCCTCAAGGGCCTCCCGCAGGATCTGGTATAGTTTCTGTAAATACACAACAGTGGGGTCAGACTTCAATACCTAATAGTTAGTCCTGTCGGATAAAAGTTATAGACACATGTCCCGATATTGCTGGACAGACATAACAATCACATTACCCCCCTTGTCAGAGGGTTTGATTACTAAGGCTCTATTCATAATTAGATGCCTTAGAACCTCCATCTCTGTCTACGTATAATTTTTATACCCCAGTGTTGGTACAATGTTTTTAAGATCCCTGGTCACAGATCTCACAAACAGGTCAATATTAGCCTTTACAAGCGTTTTTGGAGGCATTTTTGTACTCTTATTTCTAAGACTGGTAAAGGGACCCTGTCCTTTCGGACATTCATTTTCATCCAGTAATCCCACCAGATCATCCAGTCCTTGTAGATCACTGGGTTCAAGTCCCAGTTCAAGACTTCTTTTCTTATCAGAGGAACAGAAGATCTTATGCCATCTTAAATTTCTAGTGAACAAGTGAAGATCTGTCACCCATTCAAAAGAATTGAATCGTGTGGCGGGTACATACGATAGTCCTTTAGTTTATTCTTTGTTCCATATCTGACAAGGTTGTTCCTAATAGGTTCAAAATAACCGGCTGACTAGAGGATGATGTTAATACCTCTTGTTCTGTTGGGACGACGATTGTGTCTGGTCTCTCAAGGTATAGGTATTATGAGGAATCTGGCCTAAAAAAGATGTAATATTCATGGTAGAAGATGTAGAGGAGGATGAGGTATCTAAAGAGGATGTCCCCAATGGGGCTGACACTGGGGTTGGTTCTCCCAGTTTTTGTTGTTGTTCCCCCTTCGTATTGAAACCCTCTCCCCCTTGTGCCAGGGAATTTTGGGGTCCCATTGTCACCCAGGGTAGTAATTAGTTTGTTGGTTCCCCCTCGGGGTGAGGAATCTAGACCTTGCTCTGGTCCTACCTCTACCCCTTCAATTTGATCGCCGATTTTGATATTGTTGTGACTGGCTATAGTATAAATCAGAACTGTCTGCTTCAGATACAGAACTTTCGGTTATTGATCTCTTCTGATTTGGCTATATCACTTCATACACAGTTTTATTTCTAAATTCTGTCAAATTCTTAATGAACTGGCGATGTTTACGTTCAACCAGGCTAGATTTAAACCTCTCTATGTTCTGTTGAAGTTCCAGTTCCTTTTTAGAGAATTCCGGTTGGTCCCTAAACTTCAATGATATCTCTGTTTGGCTATTAGGCTGTTTTTCTATTACTTCTATATTGACCCTTTCTTGGTCTAATAACAATCTCATTAGGCATAAAGAACTTTCCATGACCTCCATTTCCCACTTAGATAGTAGATCTGGGGTACATATACGTTTAGCTGGTTTAATATAAATACGTAAACCCTTCGGTATGATGGAGTTTTTTATGTAATTGTCAAGGGATTGAATTTCACACCATAATTTCTGATATTCTTTGTGAATATTATACAGGTCCCTAAAAGTGGTCTTAATAGATGGAGTGGTTATATTCAGAGAAGACAGCTCCTTCTCAGAGAATATTTCAATTGCTTCCAGTATCCACGCTACGGTCTTCCAAAAATACATAAAGGAACGAGTCCCCTCAAGGGCTGACTGATAGTATCTGGGATAGGGAGCCTTACTGAACATGCAGGCACCTACATTGACCAAATACTCCGCCCATTCGTCATTGCCCTACCATCGTATCTACAGGACACAACAGATTTACTGAAACGCATTGATGGCATTACATTGGAACCCGATACTTGGTTAGCATTAATTGATGTTGAGGCATTATATACCTCAATCCCTCACAACAAAGGCTTGGCAGCGGCCAAGTATTTTCTTGACTCCAGGTCGAACAACCTGAAAGAACATCATCTCGTCATTCAACTCTTGGACTTTGTTCTGACCAACAACTACTTTGTGTTTAATGGTCAATTCTACCACCAACTCAGGGGCACCGCGATGGGAAGTCCATGCGCATCGACTTACGCAAACCTGCTCCTGGGCTGGTGGGAGGATACCATTGTTTTTTCCGAGACCATGACGCACTGGACTAGATATATTACCTTCTGGTCCAGATTTATAGATGACATTCTGCTATTATGGTCTGGAACACAGGATGACTTTAAACTCTTTATGCATGAGCTTAAGACTAATCATATAGGGTTATACTTCACATATGAACTTCAGCGTGATACAATAAACTTCCTGAATATACAAATCCAGAGGGGAGAGAATAATGCCATTAAAACTACACTATTCCATAAAAAAACATCAACCAATAGCCTGTTAAGGTGGGATAGTTTCCACCCAAGACCATTGAGAAAGGGTATCCCTAAGGGACAGTTCCTGAGGGTAGGTAGAAACTGTTTTGACAATAGGGAGTTCACCAGACAAACCTCGCAATTATTTCATCGTTTTAAACAGAGGGGATACCCTGACTAGTGTCTATATGAGGCTTTGAGCAATGCTGAGTGTGTTGATAGGTCCACACTGCTTCAATTTGAGGGAAGAAAATGCTCACAAGAAGTTATCAGAATTATTGGCACATACGATACCGCATCCCAACAGGTTCGGGAAATTCTAGGACGATACTGGTCTCTTTTGAAAACAGACCCCGACCTGACAAACCTTCTTCCCGATTATCCAGCAATAACATTTAGGTGGGGACTCAGCATAGGGGACACATTGGTGCATAGTCACTTTGAAACCCCCACCAGGAGTACATGGTTGCTGGACAGGAGACTAGGCACCCATCGGTGCGGAAGATGTAAGGCATGCCCCTTTATTGCAGTGGGTAACACTTTTTCAAATAGTGCCCAAGAACGGATCTATACAGCGCGTACGTTCACAAACTGTAACATTGTAGGTTTGGTGTACCTGTCCCAATGTAAATGCGAAAGCAAGTATGTGGGTAAGACCTGCAGAGCTTTAAAAAAATAAATAAATCTTGAAACATGTTGGGGATGTTCACAACAAACGCGACAAACCGCTCTCAAGACACGTAATACTCCATCAGGGAGGTAACGTTAAGACACTACAATTCTCAATAATCGAGACTATAAAGCATTAAATCAGGGGAGGAGACTTTGATAAAATCCTAAAGCAAAAGGAGTCCAAGTGGATATATGAGTTAAACACTATCTCGCCCTCTGGCCTTAACGAGAATATTGATTTTTCTTGCTTTTTATAGCCGGCCATATTTAGCATCTTACTGAGTGGGTTACATACTTGTCCCAGGTTAAATTTGCATTAGCAAATGTGGCCATTCCTATAACGGAGTACGTTTACTCACTCTATTGATTGTCCTTACCCTTTAAAACTGACTTGATTTATATATGGGTCTCACCAATAATTGTCAGATTACGTGGGTCAAAAACGTATATATATTTTTTTCTTCTCTCCCCTCCTCACTCTTTCTGGCTGTTTCATCTTTTTCTGCTATAATTTTGTCCTACTTAACCTACAGAGGTGCCTTATCTTTATTAATATAATGGCGCATTGCGCATCTAGTCTGTGGCGCCGATCATGTGACCTCTACAGGTCACATGGTCTGTGGTGCAGGACTGCCGGTGACATGAGCGTGCTCACGTGACTTCTCAACCTGGCATGTGCCATAGGAGCCGGCAGAGTGCTTATCCCGCTACCACGGCGAGCGTCATCTTGCATACCAATAGCATTGCCCCCGCACTTCCGGCGGCACATTTAAAACCGTGCTAATCCATGTCCGCCCGCCACACCGCCACACAGATCCACTAGGTGACGCAAGTAGGCTGCTTGGGCTTTTGAGAGCTGAGCTGTGCTTCCATTCTATGGCACCAATTTATACTGCAATGTCGTTTGATATATCTCTGTTACCTCATTATACACTTTGTGTCACAGCGGCCCGTGTACCTTATCGAACAGCATCTATATTGGCTGATAGCTAAGCTTGGTTTAACATATGGGGCACGCAAGTTCCTGTTATCTGTACAATCTTTGATGAAGCAGTTTTAGATCTTATTCGAGGATGTACATAACCTATCTGTATGTAATGTGAGGGTGTCTTCAGGCCCACTGGTCCAACCTCTTTACTGCTTTCTTTTTGCTGAATCAGTGTCTTATTAACACTTATCCTTTATCTATAACTAACCTGTGTCACAAAAAAGTGGTGGACACCAGGTTGGGTCATGTATGCAATAATTCCTCTGATGCTTATTTAAATACTGCATTGATGTCCCCTGATGAGCCCATTTCATGCACTGGGCGAAAAGCATTGGGATAAAAGGGACCTATACTTTGATTTTAATGACCTTTGGAAGGTGAAGGTGTCTTTTCGTTAATTAGGATAGAACCAGATACTGCAGAAATAGCATTTAGCATCTATCTATCTATGTATCTATCTATCTATCTATCTATCTATCTATCTATCTATCTATCTATCTATCTATCTATCACTATATATTCAGCAATGACGCACCTTGATGTACTGAGCACTCTTTTATTCTGATGTACTCAGCGTTATACCTCTCTATCATTATGTTATTCAGCATGGATTTATTTTGATATACTCAGTATTTGTTTGTTACTTTGATGTACTCAGCACTTATTATTTATAATTTTTTGTGTTTAGAGTAGGTTATCTAATAGACCCGCTTCAGGGCACCCTTCCTAGGTGTCTTTAACATCTGTCTTTGGGGCCATCCAAGGGCTTTTAGGAGGTTCCTGAATACGGGATCGCCCTTATTGGGGCAGCTATTTCATTTTATAGGCAGGGGTTTACAGTATAGGGTGAGGATTAGGGAAAGGCTCTGTATCAGACCATCACAACCCTGCCTACAATATTGCCCTTTCCCATATTGTGGAATAGTTATGACCGTTCTGTCTACACTATTTTTTATTCAAAATATATATATTTTTTGTATACTTTGTTTTTGGGTAATTTTAGCGTTTTATTAGTAAAGGCTACGTTTTAATTAGGGTGGTACTCTGTGAATAATATTATCATTGATGTTAGATGGTGTGTAAAAGGAGGAAAAGCAGATGACATAACAAAGGCTCCCACCTGTAGGACAGGAGAGCGTTGGGGTTGGAGAAGTGAGTATGCCAGAGCTGATTAGTATCCTGTGTTTACTGTCAAATAACCTCCAGGAGATTGCAGGCCAGAACAGCAATAATATGCATATTGTGCCCAGCCAAACCCCATACCAGCAACAACCCCTGTTTAAAGGTGCATTAAAGGTGCTGCATGGCAATTAACAATGAAGACTGACTATACAGTGCAGTCTTCACCGCAGCATGGCCACAACCTGCCCGGAGCACAGCTGCTCCCTGTGGCTGTTCCCAAAAGCAGAGTGGCCTGCTATACTTGATTTATAGCGATTTGTGACAAATTAATTTGGAACAAATCAAATTTCTTGGCGATCTTTGGCAAAGTTTCCGAATAAATGTTTCAAAACTTTGCTCATCTCTACTGGCCAGTGATAGGATGTTTCAGAAAATGGGCTGCAAGTGTCCCTCTTTGATGATCCAAAAACTTTGGTGGTATGACTAAGCCAGTTTTTATTTACACCAGTTTTGATAAATCTCTCCTTTTCTCATAGACCTGGTCAGAGATAGACAGAACCCCTTGGACTCATTTGCATTTTGTACCTAATCAAAATACCCTGAAAAACTGTGTAACAGCAGGCTACAATGGAATTTTATTGAATATTTATGGAAGAACATATCATAAGAGAGCACAAATTAGAATGACCAAAAATCAGGTTTCCTATTAAGAGTTGAAGAAGTTTAAAAAATAACTATTTTTTTGATCAGATCATAATACATGTCCATTGGTAATACATAGAGTTGAGCGAACACCTGGATGTTCGGGTTCGAGAAGTTCGGCCGAACTTCCCGGAAATGTTCGGGTTCGGGATCCGAACCCGATCCGAACTTCGTCCCGAACCCGAACCCCATTGAAGTCAATGGGGACCCGAACTTTTGGGCACTAAAAAGGCTGTAAAACAGCCCAGGAAAGAGCTAGAGGGCTGCAAAAGGCAGCAACATGTAGGTAAATCCCCTGCAAACAAATGTGGATAGGGAAATGAATTAAAATTAAAATAAAAAAAATAAAAATGAACCAATATCAATTGGACAGAGGTCCCATAGCAGAGAATCTGGCTTCACGTTAGCAGAGAATCAGTCTCTTCATGCCATAGCAAAGAATCTGGCTTCATGTCAGCAGAGAATCAGTCTCTTCATGCCATAGCAGAGAATCTGGCTTCATGTCAGCGCAGAATCAGTCTTCATGTCACAGCAGAGAATCAGGCTTCACGTCACCCACCACTGGAACAGGCCACTGTCACACATTTAGGCCCCGGCACCCAGACAGAGGAGAGCGGTCCCGTAACAGAGAATCTGGCCTTATGTCAGCGCGGAATCTGTCTTCATGTCATAGCAGAGAATCAGGCATCACGTCACCCACCACTGGAACAGGCCACTGTCACACATTTAGGCCCAGGCACCCAGGCAGAGGAGAGAGGTCCCGTAACAGAGAATCTGGCCTTATGTAAGCGCAGAATCTGTCTTCATGTCATAGCAGAGAATCAGGCATCACGTCACCCACCACTGGAACAGGCCACTGTCACACATTTAGGCCCAGGCACCCAGGCAGAGGAGAGAGGTCCCGTAACAGAGAATCTAGCCTTATGTCAGCGCAGAATCTGTCTTCATGTCATAGCAGAGAATCAGGCATCACGTCACCCACCACTGGAACAGGCCACTGTCACACATTTAGGCCCAGGCAGAGGAGAGAGGTCCCGTAACAGAGAATCTGGCCTTATGTCAGCGCAGAATCTGTCTTCATGTCATAGCAGAGAATCAGGCTTCACGTCAGCCACCACTGGAACAGGCCACTGTCACACATTTAGGCCCAGGCACCCAGGCAGAGGAGAACGGTCCCGTAACAGAGAATCTGGCCTTATGTCAGCGCAGAATCTGTATTCATGTCATAGCAGAGAATCAGGCTTCACATCACCCACCACTGGAACAGGCCACTGTCACACATTTAGGCCCCGGCACCCAGACAGAGGAGAGGTTCATTCAACTTTGGGTTGCCCCGCAATATAATGGTAAAATGAAATTAAAAATAGTATTGAATGAGGAAGTGCCCTGGAGTAGAATAATATATTGTTAAGGGGAGGTAGTTAATATCTAATCTGCACAAGGTCCTGTGGGATCCATGCCTGGTTCATTTTTATGAACGTCAGCTTGTCCACATTAGCTGTAGACAGGCGGCTGCGTTTGTCTGTAATGACGCCCCCTGCCGTGCTGAATACACGTTCAGACAAAACGCTGGCCGCCGGGCAGGCCAGCACCTCCAAGGCATAAAAGGCTAGCTCTGGCAACGTGGACAATTTGGAGACCCAGAAGTTGAATGGGGCCGAACCATCAGTCAGTACGTGGAGGGGTGTGCACAGGTACTGTTCCACCATGTTAGTGAAATGTTGCCTCCTGCTAACACGTTCCGTATCAGGTGGTGGTGCACTTAGCTGTGGCGTGTTGACAAAACTTTTCCACATGTCTGCCATGCTAACCCTGCCCTCAGAGGAGCTGGGCGTGACACAGCTGCGTTGGCGACCTCTTGCTCCTCCTCTGCCTTCGCCTTGGGCTTCCACTGGTTCCCCTGTGACATTTAGGAATGCTCTCAGTAGCGCGTCTACCAACGTGCGCTTGTACTCGCACATCTTCCTATCACGCTCCAGTGTAGGAAGTAAGGTGGGCACATTGTCTTTGTACCGGGGATCCAGCAGGGTGGCAACCCAGTAGTCCGCACACGTTAAAATGTGGGCAACTCTGCTGTCGTTGCGCAGGCACTGCAGCATGTAGTCGCTCATGTGTGCCAGGCTGCCCAGAGGTAAGGACAAGCTGTCCTCTGTGGGAGGCGTATCGTCATCGTCCTGTGTTTCCCCCCAGCCACGCACCAGTGATGGGCCCGAGCTGCTTTGGGTGCCACCCCGCTGTGAACATGCTTCATCCTCATCCTCCTCCACCTCCTCCTCATCCTCGTCCTCCTCGTCCTCCAGTAGTGGGCCCTGTCTGGCCACATTTGTACCTGGCCTCTGGTGTTGCAAAAAACCTCCCTCTGAGTCACTTCGAAGCGACTGGCCTGAAAGTGCTAAAAATGACCCCTCTTCCTCCTCTTCCTCCTGGGCCACCTCCTCTTCCATCATCGCCCTAAGTGTTTTCTCAAGGAGACATAGAAGTGGTATTGTAACGCTGATAACGGCGTCATCGCCACTGGCCATGTTGGTGGAGTACTCGAAACAGCGCAACAGGGCACACAGGTCTCGCATGGAGGCCCAGTCATTGGTGGTGAAGTGGGTCTGATCCGCAGTGCGACTGACCCGTGCGTGCTGCAGCTGAAACTCCACTATGGCCTGCTGCTGCTCGCACAGTCTGTCCAGCATATGCAAGGTAGAGTTCCACCTGGTGGGCACGTCGCATATGAGGCGGTGAGCGGGAAGGCCGAAGTTACACTGTAGCGCAGACAGGCGTGCAGCGGCAGGGTGTGAACGCCGGAAGCGCGAACAGACGGCCCGCACTTTATGCAGCAGCTCTGACATGTCGGGGTAGTTGCGAATGAACTTCTGCACCACCAAATTCAGCACATGCGCCAGGCAAGGGATGTGCGTCAAACCGGCTAGTCCCAGAGCTGCAACGAGATTTCGCCCATTATCGCACACCACCAGGCCGGGCTTGAGGCTCACCGGCAGCAACCACTCGTCGGTCTGTTGTTCTATACCCCGCCACAACTCCTGTGCGGTGTGGGGCCTGTCCCCCAAACATATGAGTTTTAGAATGGCCTGCTGACGTTTACCCCGTGCTGTGCTGAAGTTGGTGGTGAAGGTGTGTGGCTGACTGGATGAGCAGGTGGAAGAAGAGGAGGAGGAAGCTGAGTAGGAGGAGGAGGAGACAGGAGGCAAAGAATGTGTCCCTGCGATCCTTGGCGGCGGAAGGACGTGCGCCAAATAGCTCTCCGCCTGGGGCCCAGCCGCCACTACATTTACCCAGTGTGCATTTAGGGAGATATAGCGTCCCTGGCCGTGCTTACTGGTCCACGTATCTGTGGTTAGGTGGACCTTGCCACAGATGGCGTTGCGCAGTGCACACTTGATTTTATCGGACACTTGGTTGTGCAGGGAAGGCACGGCTCTCTTGGAGAAGTAGTGGCGGCTGGGAACAACATATTGTGGGACAGCAAGTGACATGAGCTGTTTGAAGCTGTGTGTGTCCACCAGCCTAAATGACAGCATTTCATAGGCCAGTAGTTTAGAAATGCTGGCATTCAGGGCCAGGGATCGAGGGTGGCTAGGTGAGAATTTACGCTTTCTCTCAAATGTTTGTGAGATGGAGAGCTGAACGCTGCCGTGTGACATGGTTGAGATGCTTGGTGACGCAGGTGGTGGTGTTGGTGGTACATCCCATGTTTGCTGGGCGGCAGGTGCCAACGTTCCTCCAGAGGCGGAGGAAGAGGCCGAGGCGGCGGCAACAGCAGCAGAAGAGGCCGAGGCGGCTGCAGCAGCAGAAGAGGCCGAGGCGGCAGCAGCAGAAGAGGTAGCAGGGGGAGCCTGAGTGACTTCCTTGTTTTTATGGTGTTTACTCCACTGCAGTTCATGCTTTGCATGCAGGTGCCTGGTCATGCAGGTTGTGCTAAGGTTCAGAACGTTAATGCCTCGCTTCAGGCTCTGATGGCACAGCGTGCAAACCACCCGGGTCTTGTCGTCAGCACATTGTTTGAAGAAGTGCCATGCCAGGGAACTCCTTGAAGCTGCCTTTGGGGTGCTCGGTCCCAGATGGCGGCGGTCAGTAGCAGGCGGAGTCTCTTGGCGGCGGGTGTTCTGATTTTGCCCACTGCTCCCTCTTTTGCTACGCTGTTGGCTCGGTCTCACCACTGCCTCTTCCTCCGAACTGTGAAAGTCAGTGGCACGACCTTCATTCCATGTGGGGTCTAGGACCTCATCGTCCCCTGCATCGTCTTCCACCCAGTCTTGATCCCTGACCTCCTGTTCAGTCTGCACACTGCAGAAAGACGCAGCAGTTGGCACCTGTGTTTCGTCATCATCAGAGACGTGCTCAGGTGGTATTCCCATGTCCTCATCATCAGGAAAAATAAGTGGTTGTGCGTTAGTGCATTCTATCTCTTCCACCCCTGGGGAAGGGCTAGGTGGATGCCCTTGGGAAACCCTGGCAGCAGAGTCTTCAAACAGCATAAGAGACTGCTGTATAACTTGAGGCTCAGACAGTTTCCCTGATATGCATTGGGGTGATGTGACAGACCGATGGGCTTGGTTTGCATGCGCCATCTGTGCGCTTTCTGCAGAAGACTGGGTGGGAGATAATGTGAACGTGCTGGATCCACTGTCGGCCACCCAATTGACTAATGCCTGTACCTGCTCAGGCCTTACCATCCTTAGAACGGCATTGGGCCCCACCAAATATCGCTGTAAATTCTGCTGGCTACTGGGACCTGAGGTAGTTGGTTCACTAGGACGTGTGGCTGTGGCAGAACGGCCACGTCCTCTCCCAGCACCAGAGGGTCCACTAACACCACCACGACCATGTCCACGTCCGCGTCCGCGTCCCTTATTAGATGTTTTCCTCATTGTTCCCGTTCACCACAATTTTGAGAATGGCAAATTTGGGAATGCTTTTTCAACCCAGAACAAAAAGTCTGCTTTTACGGTCACTACAAATAACTTGACCAGCTAAAACACTGCAGATTTGGTTGAATAGAGATGTGAGACCTGTTTTTTTTTTGCGCTGTGTGACAGGTATAGGTTTAATCACAGAATGACACTTCTATCAGCACGCTAGCGTGTGTCTTAGGTTTTTCTGAATGACACTATCAATAACTTCAATGTAAGATTTTCTTTTTGGGATAGATTTCAAGTAGGCCTGAAATACCACAAACTAGTTATTTTCAGAATGGCAAATTTGGGAATGCTTTTTCAACCCAGAACAAAAAGTCTGCTTTGACGGTCACTACAAATAACTTGACCAGCTAAAACTGTGCAGATTTGGTTAAATAGAGATGTGAGACCTGTTTTTTTTTGCGCTGTGTGACAGTTATAGGTTTAATCACAGAATGACACTTCTATCAGCACGCTAGCATGTGTCTTAGGTTTTTCTGAATGACACTATCAATAACTTCAATGTAAGATTTTCTTTTTGGGATAGATTTCAAGTAGGCCTGAAATACCACAAACTAGTTATTTTCAGAATGACAAATTTGGGAATGCTTTTTCAACCCAGAACAAAAAGTCTGCTTTGACGGTCACTACAAATAACTTGACCAGCTAAAACTGTGCAGATTTGGTTTAATAGAGATGTGAGACCTGTTTTTTTTTGCGCTGTTTGACAGTTATAGGTTTAATCACAGAATGACTCTTCTATCAGCATGCTAGCGTGTGTCTTAGGTTTTTCTGAATGACACTATCAATAACTTCAATGTAAGATTTTCTTTTTGGGATAGATTTCAAGTAGGCCTGAAATACCACAAACTAGTTATTTTCAGAATGGCAAATTTGGGAATGCTTTTTCAACCCAGAACAAAAAGTCTGCTTTGACGGTCACTACAAATAACTTGACCAGCTAAAACTGTGCAGATTTGGCTGAATAGAGATGTGAGACCTGTTTTTTTTTGCGCTGTGTGACAGTTATAGGTTTAATCACAGAATGACACTTCTATCAGCATGCTAGCGTGTGTCTTAGGTTTTTCTGAATGACACTATCAATAACTTCAATGTAAGATTTTCTTTTTGGGATAGATTTCAAGTAGGCCTCAAATACCACAAACTAGTTATTTTCAGAATGGCAAATTTGGGAATGCTTTTTCAACCCAGAACAAAAAGTCTGCTTTGACGGTCACTACAAATAACTTGACCAGCTAAAACTGTGCAGATTTGGTTGAATAGAGATGTGAGACGTGTTTTTTTTTTTGCGCTGTGTGACATTAATAGGTTTAATCACAGAATGACACTTCTATCAGCACGCTAGCGTGTGTCTTAGGTTTTTCTGAATGACACTATCAATAAATTCAATGTAAGATTTTCTTTTTGGGATAGATTTCAAGTAGGCCTGAAATACCACAAACTAGTTATTTTCAGAATGGCAAATTTGGGAATGCTTTTTCAACCCAGAACAAAAAGTCTGCTTTGACGGTCACTACAAATAACTTGACCAGCTAAAACTGTGCAGATTTGGTTGAATAGAGATGTGAGACGTGTTTTTTTTTGCGCTGTGTGACAGTTATAGGTTTAATCACAGAATGACACTTCTATCAGCACGCTAGCGTGTGTCTTAGGTTTTTCTGAATGACACTATCAATAACTTCAATGTAAGATTTTCTTTTTGGGATAGATTTCAAGTAGGCCTCAAATACCACAAACTAGTTATTTTCAGAATGGCAAATTTGGGAATGCTTTTTCAACCCAGAACAAAAAGTCTGCTTTGACGGTCACTACAAATAACTTGACCAGCTAAAACTGTGCAGATTTGGTTGAATAGAAATGTCAGGTCTATTTTTTAGGCGCTGGGTGACAGGCTCAACTTGCCCCTGATGTAATATATGGCCAAAAAATAACCACACTGTTGATGGTTAAATGCACTTGGGTGACACAGGCTCAGCCTGCAGCTGATGTAGTATATGGCCTAAAAATAATCAGACTGTTGATGGTTAAATGCACTTGGGTGAAACAGGCTCAGCCTGCAGCTGATGTAGTATATGGCCAAAAAATAACCAGACTGCTGATGGTTAAATGCACTTCGGTGACACAGGCTCAGCCTGCAGCTGATAAAGGATATAGCACAAAATAACCACACTATCGATGGTTAAATACACTTGGTGATAGCTCGTGCTGGCGCACCACAAGTCACAAAATGGCCGCCGATCACCCCAGAAAAAAAGTGATCTAAAAACGCTCTGGGCAGCCTCAAAAAAGTGAGCAAGTCAATAATAGCACTTCAATGATCCACAGCTGCAGATCGATCACAGAATGAAGTCTTTTGGAGGAGTTAATCTGCCTAATCTCGCCCTAACGTCGCAGCTGCAACCTCTCCCTATGCTTGAATCAGCAGAGTGACTTGCAGCGCTACGTGACCCAAGCTTATATAGAGGCTGGGTCACATGCTGCACTGGCCAATCACAGCCATGCCAATAGTAGGCAAGGCTGTGATGGCCTCTTGGGGCAAGTAGTATGACGCTTGTTGATTGGCTGCTTTGCAGCTTTTCAAAAAGCGCCAAGAAAGCGCCGAACACCGAACCCGGACTTTTACAAAAATGAACGGCATTGGGCCCCACCAAATATCGCTGTAAATTCTGCTGGCTACTGGGACCTGAGGTAGTTGGTTCACTAGGACGTGTGGCTGTGGCAGAACGGCCACGTCCTCTCCCAGCACCAGAGGGTCCACTAACACCACCACGACCATGTCCACGTCCGCGTCCGCGTCCCTTATTAGATGTTTTCCTCATTGTTCCCGTTCACCACAATTTTGAGAATGGCAAATTTGGGAATGCTTTTTCAACCCAGAACAAAAAGTCTGCTTTTACGGTCACTACAAATAACTTGACCAGCTAAAACACTGCAGATTTGGTTGAATAGAGATGTGAGACCTGTTTTTTTTTGCGCTGTGTGACAGGTATAGGTTTAATCACAGAATGACACTTCTATCAGCACGCTAGCGTGTGTCTTAGGTTTTTCTGAATGACACTATCAATAACTTCAATGTAAGATTTTCAAAAAGCGCCAAGAAAGCGCCGAACACCGAACCCGAACCCGGACTTTTACAAAAATGTTCGGGTTCGGGTCCGTGTCACGGACACCCCAAAATTCGGTACGAACCCGAACTATACAGTTCGGGTTCGCTCATCCCTAGTAATACACATTCCTTCGTTTCTTTTACTATAGTCAAAGTAATCTAGAGTCCAAAGGCTTGAAGACCTGAACTATCCAGCATACTCTGACAGCCCTAGATCCACAGGTTTGCTACTAGGCTAAAAGCCATATAGAAATGTTATATTGAAAGCCGCATTTGTACTTTAATAATACATATTATGAAATGTTGAAAGCATGTTCTTCTAAATAGAAACTTTACAGATCATCTTGCATGCTAACAATGTGTAAGTATGTATAAATACAATGATTCATTCCAAACATAAATCAAGCGACACATTTGTATCCATTATGTAAATAACATAAGGAATTCCAATAGTGTATCAATGTTGTAGAGCAGATGGTATTGTAAGATTTACCACCCCATTACATTTGATGGGATTGAATTAATTTGCTTTTCTTGGTGTTCAGTGTCCTTCGTGAAGCAGCCAGCATGCCAATGTGTCTTTTTACAACAATTCCAGAAGCTGGTTAACAAATATAACCCCTCCTTGCATATGCAATATACATATCGGACGAAAGAATCAAAAGGGGACATTTTTGTGTTCTATAAATTGAATTAGTCTTATCTTTATTTGGATTGTAAACTTTATTGAAAAAGAATCAATGTTACTTTGATTATCTTAACCCCATTTCCAATATATTTGATAAGATTCTTTGAAAGTAAAAGTGTATGTTTTAAATATGTTTATTCTAGGGGAGTGATATATATAAGGCTATTTATACTGTACTTCATGTCTTGTAAAATCAAATCTAAAGGGAAGGGATTAGGGCACTTTCACACTTGCGGCAGAGGATTCCGGCAGGCAGTTCTGTCGTCAAAACGTATGCAAACTGATGGCATTTGTCAGACGGATCATGATCCTGATCGGTATGAAAAAAATGCATCGAAATGCCAGATCCGTCTCTCCAGTGTCATCCAGAAAAACGGATCCGGCACTTATTTTTTTTTCACATTTTTTTTGGTCTGAGCATGCGCAGACCGGAATGCCGGATCCGTTTTGCCGGAAAACTCGGGGCTGGATCCGGCATTAATGCATTTCAATGGGCATTCTGGAAAGTGTTCCGGAATTTTGGACGGAGATAAAACCGTCCTGATAAGACAAAAAAAGTGAACTGAAGACATCCTGAGGCATTCAGAACGGATTGCTCTCCATTCAGAATGCATTAGGATAAAACTGATTGGTTCTTTTCCGGTATTGAGCCCCTAGGACGGAACTTAAAGAAAAACGCTAGTGTGAAAGTACTCTTATACAGTAGTTTCTGTTATTTTATTTAAAAGTAACTATTGGGAAGCACAGATTATGTAACACGACTCAACTGCAGTGACATAACATCAATAGAGGCAGACTTTGAGGTTGGACTTGAACAGCCTGTCCCCTTTCTGATGCTGTAAATAGTTCCTGCTCTTCTCTGTTGGGTCACTGTTCAGCGACTCCTCTCTTTCAAAGGCTGTTCCCAGCTGTGCTTTAAGGAGTCCCTGCTCTTTGCTATCAAGTCCCAGAGTTGTCACTCTGACATGAAGGGGGACGGGCATTCAGCTTTTAGATAGTACTTGAGCACACCCTTGTATATTTAACTTTCCTTATTCTTTCTTTTTAGAGTGTCTCTGCTGAGTCATGAATCCAGGACCTGCTATATGGGAAAAAAGAATTGTAGCTCTACATAAAGATGGCCTAGGCTATAAGAAGTTTGCCAACATCATGAAACTGAGCTGCAGCATAGTTGCCAAGACCATACACCGGTTTAACAAGACAGGTTCCACTCAGAACAGGCCTCGCCATGGTTGATCAAAGAAGTTGAGTGCACATGCTGAGCATCATATCCAGAGGTCGTCTTTTCAAAATAGACATATGAGCACTGCCAGCATTACTGCAGAAGTTAAAGGAGTGGGGGGGTCAGCCTGCCAGTGCATAGACCATACGCCACACATTGCTTCAAATTGGTCTGCATGGCTGTCATTCCAGAAGGAAGCCTCTTCTAAAGAAGATGCACAAGAAAACTCGCAAACAGTTTGCTGAAGACAAGCAGACTAAGAAAATGGATTACTGGAACCATATCCTGTGATCTGATGAGACCAAGATAAACTTGTTTGGTTCAGATGTTGTCAAGCATGTGTGGTGGCAACCAGGTGAGGAGTACAAAGACAAGTGTGTCTTGCCTACAGTCAAGCATAGTGGTGGGAATGTCATGGTTTGGGGTTGCATGAGTGCTGCTGGTTGTGGGGAGCTACAGCTCATTGAGGGAACCATGAATCCCAACATGTACTGTGACATACTGAAGCAGAGAATGATCCCCCCCTTTCGAAAACTGGGTCGCAGGGCAGTATTCCAACATGATAACGATCCAAAAACACACCTCCAAGACTACCACTGCCTTGCTAAAGAAACTGAGGGTAAAGGTGCTGGGCTGGCCAAGCATGTCTCCAGACCTAAATCCTATTGAGCATCTGTGGGGAATCCTCAAATGGAAGGTGGAGGAGCGCAAGATCTCTAACATCCTCCAGCTCTGTGATGTCATCATGGAGGAGTAGTAGAGAATTCCAGTGACAACCTGTGAAGCTCTAGTGAATTCCATGCCCAAGAGAGTTAAGGCAGTGCTGGAAAATAATGGTGGTCATACTAGATATTAACACTTTGGGCACCATATGGTAATTTTCACTTAGTGTTGTACACACTTTTGTTGCTAGCTGTTTAGACACAAGCTGTACACTGACTACTTTACATTCTATCAAAGTGTCAGATTTTCAGTGCTGTCCCATGAAATGATATAATAAAATATTTATTAAAATTTGAGGGGTATACTCACTTTTGTTAGATACTGTATATATTGTGAGGATTAGCATCAGGAGAGGTAGTCAAAGTGGGTTTTACAACAGACAGAGACAATGACACAACGGTAAAAGTACAAACAGGGCTAGCCTCTGTTTTATTCTTAGCGTCCACAGGTAACTATCGTACAACTTTTTACATTTTAGGCAATAAACAGGAAAACAAAACTTGCTCATCTGAGCACTACTAAACAGGTATAGCCCCTTACTACACCAGGTGCCACCCTACCAGGCACTGGAGACACAATGCACTGTTGTACTTACAGACAGTATTCAATGTCCAAAGCTTAGAAGTCAGGCCCACACCATGAATGAGTGCTCCAGTGCTGACTTTGTTCTCTCTTGTGTATAAATGCTGCAGGTGCAAAAAAATAAAAAGGAGACTAGTCATAAAGGCCAAAATAGACTAGTGATTGGGAACCCAGCCTACTCTACCCCAATCCAGCTCCATTTTCACATTTTCACATCCTGGAGCCTAAGACACATATGACAGGATTGTAGGGGAAACGCACCTGTCACTGTCTCACAATATACAAAAAAATATATATTATATATATATTTTTATATATATATATATATATATATATATATATATATATATATATAGTAGGAAGGAAAAAGGGGTCATCATTGATGGGCAGTATGTGTCACCGAGGTTCCTGGCCTCTGTGAGTTAAAAGCCATTTTTTTCCCTAAAATGTAATTATTGCTGTCTGACACTTCAGCTGGTTAGTATGGCTGTAAAGCTGATCCAGGACAGCTTTTACTGGGAGTAGCCAAAGTGCTGGGTGGGTGGCTATTCCCCACGTTCCAGGCCGGGTCTTAGGAGGCTTATAAAAAGCAGTCAGCACTGTCAGGTGTGGAGGATTATCCTCTATCTCACAGTGAAGTTGTGGAGTCTCTGTGTTTTGGGATCTGAAGATGTGTGCCGTGCTAAAGGGTTGAGAGATGCATGCTGGAAAACAGGCCCCTAAAGCCTGCTGGGGACTGCTGTCCAAAAAAAAAGTCGCCACCTGGATTTACCTAAGCAAATAGTTATGAGCATCCTATTGGATAATTACTGCATGGGCGATTATCTTTCAGCTGGCACTAAGTTATTTAACCCCAACTGGTGCAATGAGTTGCTTCTCATTTCTTAAACAACCATGTCGAAAGACACATCTCGTGGTCGTGGAAAAGATGTTAGTCTGTTTGAGAAGGGTCAAATCATTGGCATGCATCAAGCAGAGAAAACACCTAAGGAGATTGCAGAAACTACTAAAAATTGGGTTAAGAACTATCCAACGCATTATTAAAAACTGGAAGGATAGTGGGGACCCATCGTATTCGAGGAAGAAATGTGACTGGAAAAAAATCCTGAATGATCGTGATTGGCGATCAAATCGAAGAAAAACAACAGTAGAAATCAGGGCTATGTTTAATAGTGAAAGTAAGAGCATTTCCACACGCACAATGGCTACTGTACAAGCCTGTGGGGGCAGTGCTATGATCTGGCGTTGCTGCAGATGGTCAGGTCTAGGTTCAGCAACAGTATGTACTCCAAGAATGAGGTCAGCTGACTACCTGAACATACTAAATGACCAGGTTATTCCATCAATGGATTTTTTCTTCCCTGATGGCACGGGCATATTCCAAGATGACATTGCCAGGATTCATTGGGCTCAAATTGTGAAAGAGTGGTTCAGGGAGCATGAGACATCATTTTCACACATGGATTGGCCACCACAGAGTCCAGACCTTAACCCCATTGAGAATCTTTGGGATGTGTTGGAGAAGGCTTTGCACAGCAGTCAGACTCTACCATCATCAATGCAAGATCTTGGTGAAAAATTAATGCAACACTGGATGGAAATAAATCTTGTGACATTGCAGAAGCTTATTGAAACAATGCCACAGCAAATGCGTGCGGCAATCAAAGCTAAAGGCGGTCTAATGAAATATTAGAGTGTGTGACCTTTTTTTTTTTGGTGGCGACTTTTTTTTGGGACTTGCAGTGTATATATACCAGCTGAAGGACCTGGCTTCACACGGGGCACAGGTATATTTCATCTATTTCAATTATTGTTTGTGTGTGTCGTTAAAAGATAAAAAAGATATCGACAGTATCCACTATAACAGTGACCTCTACAATACACCGCCCCCTTAACAGTGACCTTTGCAGCCCCCCACCCCTTAACAATGACCCCCCACAGTGCTGCATCTCTTTAAAATGGGACCACCACAGCAGCCCATCCCCTTAACTTTGACCTTCACAGCAGCCTACCCCTTTAACAGTGAGTTTCACAGCACCCCAACCCCTTGACAGTGACTTCCACAGTGGCCCACTCCTTAACAGTGACCTCTAAAGCACCCACCGCTGTGTTTTGCGGATCCGACCCATGTATCAGTGGATCCGTAAAAACCATATGGACGTCTGAATGGACCCTTACAGGGGGGTGATCAATGACAGGGGGGTGATCAATGACAGGGGGGTGATCAGGGAGTCTATATGGGATGATCAGGGGTGAATAAGGGGTTAATAAGTGACGGGGGGGTGTAGTGTAGTGTGGTGCTTGGTGCTACATATTACAGAGCTACCTGTGTCCTCTGGTGGTCGATCCAAACAAAGGGGACCACCAGAGGACCAGGTAGCAGGTATATTAGATGCTGTTATCAAAACAGCGTCTAATATACCTGTTAGGGGTTAAAAAAATCACATCTCCAGCCTGCCAGCGAACGATCGCCGCTGGCAGGCTGGAGATCCACTCGCTTACATTCCATTCCTGTGCCTGTGTGCGCGCGTTCACAGGAAATCTCGCGTCTCGCGATATGACGCGTAGATGCGTGACTCTGCGCAGCGCTGCCACCTCCGTAACGCGAATCTGCGTTAGGCGGTCCGGAGGTGGTTAATAGTGGCCTCCATAGTCCCCTCCTCCCTTAACAGTGACCTCCACAGTGCCCGCCCCTTTAACATTGACCTCCACAGCGGCCTGCCCCTTTAACAGTAACATCCACAGAGCCCTCCCCTTTAACAGTGACCTCCATAGTGGCTGCCCCTTTATCAGCGACCTCTACAGTTCTCTGTCTCCTTAACAGTGATTTACACAATAACCCTCGCCCTTAACACTGACCTCCATAGCGAACCATTCCCTTAACTGTAACCTCCACCGTTCCCTGCCCCCTTAACAGAGACCTCCACAGCGCTCACCCCTTTAACAGTAACCTCCACAGCATCTCGCCCCCTTAATAGTGACCTCCACAGCAGCTCGCCCCTTGAACAGTGACCTCCACAGCGGCCGAACCTTTATTAGTGACCTTCACAGTACCCAGTCTCCTTAACAGTGATTTCCGCAACACCCCGCCCCCTTAACAGTGGCCTCTACAGCAATCTGCCCCTTAACACTGACCTCCATAGCAGACCATCCCCTTAATTGTGACCTCCACAGCATCCTGCTCCTAGGGTGGCCAGAGGTATGGTTTTAGGCCAGACAGTCCGGCTTTCAGACTCCCTGTCATCCATCCGGCCAGGGCCTGGATGGACACAGGGATGTCCTTTTGAACAGCTCACTCTCGGACAGCAGCACTGTGCTGTCTGAGCATGAGCTGCAGGGAGAAAGTCACCCTTACTCCAACCCCTGCAGCTGACAGAAGTTGATTTTTACTTTCATTTTTTTTAAATCCCCGTCAGATTTGGAGGGGGCATGGCCTAATCAGTTCAAGGTCGTGGCTTGTCAGGACCTGGGGGCGGGGTTTTTAAGTCCATCTTTTCAGGGTAGCTTGAATGGCCACCCTACCTGCCCCCTGATTTGTGGCTTCCACAGCACTCCGCTCCCTTAACAGTGTCATCCACAGCTCCCTGCTCCCTTTTAAAGGAAATCTGCCACCAGGATAATCGCTATTGAGGTAAAACCATAGCCTAAAAGCACTTAGTACTTTATTTCTAGATGTGCCTTTGTTCCAGCAATAGATGTTTTCTATCTTCTGAAAATCCAGTTTATTTGGTATGCAAATGAGTCAGTAAGGTGCCCAGAGGGGTGTCACTCTTGCCGGAAGAAGCCCAGGCATGCCCTCATGCTGGGAGTAGGGAAAAGGGGGGCAGAGTTATGGCTTGAATGTGATGTAGGAGGGGTGTTTGGACACATTGTGGCAAAAGGCATGCCTGAGCTTCTTCCTGCAAGAATGCCGCACCCTCTGGGCACCTTAACTGCTATTAGGCTATGGCTATTAGGCTATGGCTTTACTTGAATAGCGATTTTCCTGGTGACAGATTTCCCTTTAAAGCCGACCTACAGCAGTGAAAAAAAATGGCTGGGTTGTTATGGAAACCTGGTGTAAAACTGTGTGTATGTTGAGACTAAGGGCCTGCGAGCTTCTATTGGCTGATAAGGGTCATGTGACCAGGCTTCTGTTGGCTAATGCATTTTTTCTAAATATCTCAGGAATGGTACGTGCTAGAGAGCTGAGACCAGGTCTAAAACCTTCCCGGACACCTGATGTACCTGTGTGGCAAATTTAGCGATTGTAAACGCGATGGTGCGGATTTCCTTTAGCGGACATACATACACACACACATATATACACTCAGCTTTATATATATATATATATATATATATATATATATACACACACAGTGGATATAAAAAGTGTACACACCCCTGTTAAAATGTCAGGTTTCTGTGATGTAAAAAAATGAGACAAAGATAAATCATTTCAGAACTTTTTCTACCTTTAATGTGACCTATAAACTGTACAAGTAGCTTAAGGCTGACATGTCAGCCTGCATTTGTGGGAGGGGCGTAGGCGCTCTTAAAAGGAGGCACGCCCTCTCCTCATGTGCGGGCGTTTTCGGTGCGGTGCCTTTTCCCGCCTGACGTCACACCCCGTCCTGCTGTGCTGCGGTGCAGGTAAGTTTACCGAGGGTTCCCCTCCAACGCTTCCCGCTCAGCTGCCTGGGTAAGTTCACGCTCCTCCCGCACCCCTCTCCGGCATGTCCACCCATCCCCCCCCCCCGGTCCGGTCCGCTCGCTACCCACCTCGCATCCCGGGTGGTATGGCCGGCACGTCCTCGCTCAGGCGCCGCCCTGAGCAGATCTCGCGGGACGCCGGGCAGCGCTTCCGTTGCCTTGACGACGGAGCTTGCGTCCCGGCCGGCCTCTGCTGTCGGGCTCTCTTCCTGGCGCCGGCCGCCGCAGCAGCTCACACCCCCCTTGTCTGGCTGGTCCTGGCGCTCTCCCCACGGGCGGGTCCGTCCAGACCCAGGGGTGCCGTTTCTTCCCACGCAGCTACTGGCCGGCGGCCGGCTGCTGTTTACCATCAATAAAGTTTTTAAAAAAAAAAAATACACTTGAAAGCATTGGTCTACACACTGGTTCGTCATAATAAGCCCCACCACAGGCCCTCGCCAGCACATACATAGCATAGCTGCTTGCCAGGGTCATGGCACACCACTAGCTCCCACGTGCCCTCCCCTGTCTTGTTAAAGCAGCAGACCAGTTAACCCTCCACACCCCACGGCAGCGGTTCCGCCACCTCACACGTCAGCTCCCACACACACAGTCTCATTAGATCACAGGGACTCGCAGTTCTCTGGGTCAAGGGTCGAGTAATGGCGTAGCAGGGGCCACCAACCACCCCCCCCCCTCACGCCACTGGTTATTGTTGCAGACTCTGGTTACTCTGCCGTGCTTGCCATCCATCGTCTGCCAAGGTTTTTCAAACAAATTCCGCCCGTGTCGACCACCGCCTGTTCCACTCTGCCACATCTGCGGACGTTGTTCGGTAAATACTTATTTTCAGTCACCGTTCTGTCACCAGTCACACGGCGGGTTTGCTTCCATGTCATCCCACCATGTTCATTGCCGGGTTTTCTTCATGTTTCACGCATGTCTTTTCATGCTCCAACATGTCTGTGGCCTGTTCCGTGTCAGGCTTACGCATCATTCTTACCATTTGTTGCCCATGTCGCCACGGGCTTACGGTTTTCCCAGACTATACCTGTTGCCAGTCACGCTTCAGGCTTACGTATTATTTGCCGTCAGTGCCTGTTTCAGGGTCACATTTCTAATATATCATGTCTGTTGCCTGTTACTTTTCTGGCTTACGTTTCTCATCTATCATGTCTGCTGCCTGTTACGTTTCAGGCTTACGTTTTTCTTTTCTGTTGCCAGTTACGTTTCTGGCTTACGTTTCTAATCTATCATGTCTGCTGCCTGTTACGTTTCAGGCTTACGTTTTTCTTTTCTGTTGCCAGTTACGTTTCTGGCTTACGTTCCCAATGTATTATGTTGCCTGTTACGCTTCAGGCTTACGTTTTTCTTTTATTTTTGTCGCCTGTTACGTTTCAGGCTTACGTATCCACCGTACCACGTCCGTGGCCTGTCACGTGTGTCAGGCTTACGTTTCTCTTATGTATTTATTCCCCGTTACGCCTCAGGTTTACGTTTTTTCATCCATTTCCGGTTACAGGCCAGGTTCATGCTGTTAATCACTATTCTTTGTCGCTATCATTTTTATTCCAGATTCGATCAATATTATTGTCTACAGTACGACCCCAGTTTTGTGTTCTTTTTCCAAAAAAAAAAAAAAAATTATTGTTGCAGACCCTGGGTACTCTGCCGTTAATCTTCAACCAGGGATCCATGCATCCTTACAGAGTTCATAAAATTCCCCACTCAGGGTTCAAACAGGTAGGTGCTGGTTTTTTAGTCCTTCTCACTCCAGTCACACCCAAAGTTTTTATTCTCTCCACACAGTCAAGCAGCAGCATCGAAGTCTTTAAAAAAAAAAAAATGATGGTTCCCCATGTCACGGTTGGGACGCATTGGCGCGTTCCGGTCTGCGTAGTCTCCCCCTCACGTTACCAATTATTTTGCAGTCCCCGGGTGCTGCGCCACTCTGGCTGCGCTCGTCAGCCAGGTTGCGCTCATTTGTCCCGTTTGCCGACCATCGCTTTCCACTCTCCACATCCACGGACATTTCCGGCGACTGCTTCATTTTCTACCACACATTCGCGGTCTTCCGGGCTTCGCTGCTATGCAACTTCCTATTCCTTTGTCACCTGCGTCAGGGTCACGTCGTAGTCACCAGGTTGTCTCCAGTCACGTCCCAAGTCACTTCTTGTTCATGTCACCATGTTTTGTTTCTCTGTCATACCTGTCCACGACAGGCTGTTGCTGTCACGTGTCAGGCCTATGTATCATTTGGCGGTCACGCCTCTTGACTCCCACGGCCTGTTCTGTTCAGGCGTCCGTTCCTTTCTCAATCATTGGCCTGTCACGTTTCAGACTCACGCTTTATTACCATTGCCACTTTTTGCGCTTCAGGCTCACGTGCACATCTCACCATGTCGGGTGCCTGCCACGGTTCAAGCTCACGTTTTTTGTTCAGTGTATCATCTGTTGCCTGTCACGTTTCAAACGCACGTTTCAATCTCATCTTTTTGCCATGTTTTATCTGTTGCCTGTCACGTTTCAGGCTCACGTTTTCAATTCATCATCTGTTTCTGTTACGCTTCAGGCTTACGTGTTAGTTTCGTTATCTGTTGCCTGTTACGTTTCAGGCTTACGTTTTTAATTTATCTTAGGTTGCCTATTACGCTTCAGGCTTACGTGTTATTTTCATTATCTGTTGCCTGTTACGTTTCAGGCTTACGTTTTCAATTTGTCACGTTTCAATCAATCATCTGCTGCCTGTTGCGCTTCAGGCTCACGTGTTTTTTATTTTTCAGGTGTTGCCTGTCACGCTTCAGGCTTACGTTCATGTCACGCCGTGTCTGCCACCGGCTGCGCATCGATGTACGTTTCCAGTTTTCGTTGCCTCTTTCGTTCAGGGTCCACGTTCGTCACTTCTCATGCCATGGTTATCGCGCTCAGGCGTACATAAGGGTCCGGATCACTCAAAGTCTTACGTGGTATCATTTATTTTCTGTTACCTGTCACTTCAGGTTCACACTGTTAATTTACTGTTTCTGTCGCCTGTCATGTTTTAGACTCGATTCGGTAGTCCTTTCTCCGGTACGATTTCAGGTTTGATGTTTGTTTTCTCTTCAGTTTTCTTTTTCCTGTCTGGGGCAAAGTACGGTTAGCCTTCTCACGTCATTTCACGCTTAGTCCATGGTCCCGCCGTTCAGAGCACTAGACACTCGCTAGTCCTCCTTTAGCCACCATTCACGTCTCGGGTGTCGCTTGCAAGGTACGGGGCTTCCTGGTCAAATGTTATTTTCTATTTGTCACTTCGCAGCTGCAGTATGTCGCATTTCCAACATCGAAGAAGGCCTATCTGTACCGGAAACACCCGCATCCAAGCGGCCCTAAGGAGTTGGTCAATTCCGAAGTTGGTTACTGAGCTTAACCGGAGAGGGTTCCAATACCCTGCTTCCGCCGTAAAGCAGAGCTGTATCGGCTACTGATGGTTGAACCAGCTGCCCCGGACTTGGAGCAAGTCTCCATGTCCACCCTTCAGGTGTCCCTGGCGCAGCTACATGCCGGGATGAACTCCGTCGCCTCCTTGGTTTCGGACGTCCAGTCCAGCCTCTTGGCCGTCAAGTCCTACGGGGGGCTGCCACCTGCCCAGTCCACTCTAGCCTTGCCAATAACCTCCACCCTAGGGCCCGTTCCCCCAGGTAGGGTTCCGTACGCTACCGAGACTGCTCCCTCGCTTTTCATTCCCTGCCGCAGCCAAACTGCTTGTCATTACAACGAATGTAGGGCCCCTTCATGCATGTTTCAGGGCTCACCCCCAGCTGATGTGTCCTCAAGATCCAGGCCATCCTGTTCCACAACTATCCTTTAACACCATCAACGATATTTGGCCGAAGTCCAACATTTCTCCATGTTGGAAGACCCCGAAAGTAGGTCGGTTTTTCTGTCTCAAACGGTTAGGGGGTGTTCAGGAGAGTAGTCACGCGGTCGTCCCGAGCAGGCAGGCTGTGTCAGGGGATTATTTAGAAGCTTTCCACCTCCCTAGATGGTCTTCCTTTTGGGCTCCTTCCAGCACTGTCATAAAGGCTGCCATGTACTTTAGTTCCCCGGGTTCTTAGGACACAGCGAATTCACCCACATTTCAGTCAGGTCCAAGGGTTTAACTGGGGGTCAGCTGGTATGGCCCGACGACCATTTCTCCTCACAGCTCCTCACTTCCAACCTCACAGGTGGGATCACCCGTGGAGGTGAAGTTCTTCCAGTCCACCAACGCATGGTGCCCGGTCCAGGTGCTCAGGAGCTGGCTGGCAGCTCTGGGGGACTCCGCCCCTGACCGCCCATTGCTCCCGTTCCAGGTCTTGGCCCGCACGGCCTCGCAGTTTCATCTCCCACGTTCGCACTCTGGCGGCGGGCTTGGGTTTCAACCCCAAGACCATTTCAGGACACTCCTTCTGTATTGGAGCTGCATCCGCGGCTTCAAGCACAACGTCCCCGGCCACGTCATCCGCAAATGGGTCGCTGGCGCTCCTCAGGCTTCCCACGTTACATACCTACCCTCAGGCCAAGATATCCCAGGCATTCCACAGTTTGGTTTTGTAACTTGGTCAGTGGCAGAGGTTCTCTCTCCCTACTCATATGTATTTTTGCCCCCTTTTAGGCTTACCCGCGGCATGGCTAAGGGCACCTCTCCAGCCATATCAGTTTAGGCAGGTTGGTTTCCTCTCTCAGGTCTCGGCACGTTCGGGGCACTAGCTCTCTGCCGTAGCCATGACCACAAGTAGCTTAAGGCTGACATGTCAGCCTGCATTTGTGGGAGGGGCGTAGGCGCTCTTAAAAGGAGGCACGCCCTCTCCTCATGTGCGGGCGTTTTCGGTGCCCCACCCTCCCTCCCCTTTTCTTTCCATACTCCTCAGGGTATGCCCCCTTTTAGGCTTACCCGCGGCATGGCTAAGGGCACCTCTCCAGCCATATCAGTTTAGGCAGGTTGGTTTTCTCTCTCAGGTCTCGGCACGTTCGGGGCACTAGCTCTCTGCCGTAGCCATGACCACAACTCAATTAAAAAACAAACTGAAATCCTTTAGGTAGAGGGAAGAAAAAATATAAAAATAAAATAATATGGTTGCATAAGTATGCACACCCTTAAACTAATACTTTGTTGAAGCACCTTTTGATTTTATTACAGCACTCAGTCTTTTTTGGTATGAGTCTATCAGCATGGCACATTTTGACTTGGCAAGATTTGCCCACTCTTCTTTGCAAAAACACTCCAAATCTTTCAGATTGCGAGGGCATCTCCTGTGCACAGCCCTCTTCAGATCATCCCACAGATTTTCAATCAGATTCAGGTCTGGGCTCTGGCTGGGCTATTGCAAAACTTTAATCTTCTCTGGTGAAGCCATTTCTTTGTTGATTTGGATGTATTCTTTGGGTCGTTGTTATGCTGAAAGATGAAGTTCCTCTTCATGTTCAGCTTTCTAGCAGAAGCCTGAAGGTTTTGTGCCAATATTGACTGGTACTTGGAACTGTTCATAATTCCCTCTAGCTTAACTAAGGCTCCAGTTCCAGCTGAAGAAAAACAGCGTCAAAGCATGATGCTGCCACCACCATGCTTCACTGTGGGTATGGTGTTCTTTTGGTGATGTGCAGTATTGTTTTTGAGCCAAACCTATCTTTTGGAATTATGGCCAAAAAGTTCAACCTTGGTTTCATCAGACCATAACACCTTTTCCCACATGCATGTTTTTTTTTCCATAAGAAAAGGCTTTCGTCTTGCCACTCTACCCCATAGCCCAGACATATGAAGAATACGGGAGATTGTTGTCACATGTACCACACAGCCAGTACTTGCCAGATATTCCTACAGCTCCTTTAATGTTGCTGTAGGCCTCTTGGTAGCCACCAGTTTTCTTGTCGACTTTTCATCAATTTTGGAGGGACGTCCAGTTCTTGGTAATGTCACTGTTGTGCCATATTTTCTCCACTTGATGATGATGGTATATCTAATGCCTTTGAAATTGTTTTGTACCCTTCTCCTGACTGATACCTTTTAACAATGAGAATCCCTCTGATGCTTTGGAAGCTCTCTGTGGACCATGGCTTTTGCTGTGGGATGCGACTAAGAAAATTTCAGGAAAGACCAAGAAGAGCAGCTGAACTTTATTTGGGGTTAATCAGAGGCACTTTAAATGATGGCAGGTGTATGCTGATTCCTATTTAACATGATTTTAAATGTGATTGCTTAATTCTGAACACAGCTACATCCCCAGTTATAAGAGGGTGTGCACACTTATGCAACCACATTATTATTTTTTTTGTTTGTTTTCTTCCCTCCACCTAATAGATTTCAGTTTGTTTTTCAATTGAGTGGTACAGTTTATAGGTCACATTAAGGCCTCATGACAGTTTTTGCGGCTCGGATGCGGACCCATTCACTTCAATGGGGCAGCAAAAGATGCAGACAGCACACGGAGTTGCTCTGTTCTGAGGCCCCGCAAAAAAAATATAGCATGTCCTATTCTTGTCCGTTTTGCGGACAAGAATAGGCATGTCTACAATGGGCTGTCTACAATGGACAATGGGCATGTCTACAATGGACCGCAAAAAACGGCACGGTCGTGTGCATGAGGCCTTAAGGTGGAAAAAGTTCTGAAATGATTTATCTTTGGCCTCATGCACAAGACCGTTTTTCGGGTCCGCATCCGAGCTGCAGTTTTTTCAGCTCGGGTGCGGACCCATTCACTTCAATAGGGCAACAAAAGATGCGGACAGCACTCCATGTGCTGTCCGCATCCGTTGCACCGCTCCTTGGCCCCGCAAAAGAAATATAGCATGTCCTATTCCTGTCCGTTTTGCAGACAAGAATAGGCATGTCTATAATGGGCCGCCCGTTCCACAAATTGCGGAAGGCAAACGGACGGCTTCCGTTTTTTCACTTCAATGGGGCCGCAAAAGATGCGGACAGCACACGGAGTTGCAGGGGACGATGAGGTCCTAGACCCCACATGGAATGAAGGTCGTGCAACTGACTTTCAGAGTTCGGAGGAAGAGGCAGTGGTGAGACCGAGCCAACAGCGTAGCAAAAGAGGGAGCAGTGGGCAAAATCAGAACTCCCGCCGCCAAGAGACTCCGCCTGCTACTGACCGCCGCCATCTGGGACCGAGCACCCCAAAGGCAGCTTCAAGGAGTTCCCTGGCATTGCACTTCTTTAAACAATGTGCTGACGACAAGACCCGAGTGGTTTGCACGCTGTGCCATCAGAGCCTGAAGCGAGGCATTAATGTTCTGAACCTTAGCACAACCTGCATGACCAGGCACCTGCATGCAAAGCATGAACTGCAGTGGAGTAAACACCTTAAAAACAAAGAAGTCACTCAGGCTCCCCCTGCTACCTCTTCTGCTGCTGCCGCCTCGGCCTCTTCTGCTGCTGCCGCCGCCTCGGCCTCTTCCTCCGCCTCTGGAGGAACGTTGGCACCTGCCGCCCAGCAAACATGGGATGTACCACCAACACCACCACCTGCGTCACCAAGCATCTCAACCATGTCACACGGCAGCGTTCAGCTCTCCATCTCACAAACATTTGAGAGAAAGGGTAAATTCCCACCTAGCCACACTCGATCCCTGGCCCTGAATGCCAGCATTTCTAAACTACTGGCCTATGAAATGCTGTCATTTAGGCTGGTGGACACAGACAGCTTCAAACAGCTTATGTCGCTTGCTGTCCCACAGTATGTTGTTCCCAGCCGCCACTACTTCTCCAAGAGAGCCGTGCCTTCCCTGCACAACCAAGTGTCCGATAAAATCAAGTGTGCACTGCGCAACGCCATCTGTGGCAAGGTCCACCTAACCACAGATACGTGGACCAGTAAGCACGGCCAGGGACGCTATATCTCCCTAACTGCACACTGGGTAAATGTAGTGGCGGCTGGGCCCCAGGCGGAGAGCTGTTTGGCGCACGTCCTTCCGCCGCCAAGGATCGCAGGGCAACATTCTTTGCCTCCTGTCTCCTCCTCCTCCTACTCAGCTTCCTCCTCCTCTTCTTCCACCTGCTCATCCAGTCAGCCACACACCTTCACCACCAACTTCAGCACAGCCCGGGGTAAACGTCAGCAGGCCGTTCTGAAACTCATATGTTTGGGGGACAGGCCCCACACCGCACAGGAGTTGTGGCGGGGTATAGAACAACAGACCGACGAGTGGTTGCTGCCGGTGAGCCTCAAGCCCGGCCTGGTGGTGTGCGATAATGGGCGAAATCTCGTTGCAGCTCTGGGACTAGCCGGTTTGACGCACATCCCTTGCCTGGCGCATGTGCTGAATTTGTTGGTGCAGAAGTTCATTCGCAACTACCCCGAAATGTCAGAGCTGCTGCATAAAGTGTGGGCCGTCTGTTCGTGCTTCCGGCGTTCACACCCTGCTGCTGCACGCCTGTCTGCGCTACAGCGTAACTTCGGCCTTCCCGCTCACCGCCTCATATGCGATGTGCCCACCAGGTGGAACTCCACCTTGCACATGCTGGACAGACTGTGCGAGCAGCAGCAGGCCATAGTGGAGTTTCAGCTGCTGCACGCACGGGTCAGTCGCACTGCGGAACAGCACCACTTCACCACAAATGACTGGGCCTCCATGCGAGACCTGTGTGCCCTGTTGCGCTGTTTCGAGTACTCCACCAACATGGCCAGTGGCGATGACGCCGTTATCAGCGTTACAATACCACTTCTATGTCTCCTTGAGAAAACACTTAGGGCGATGATGGAAGAGGAGGTGGCCCAGGAGGAAGAGGAGGAAGAGGGGTCATTTTTAGCACTTTCAGGCCAGTCTCTTCGAAGTGACTCAGAGGGAGGTTTTTTGCAACACCAGAGGCCAGGTACAAATGTGGCCAGACAGGGCCCACTACTGGAGTACGAGGATGAGGAGGAGTTGGAGGAGGATGAGGATGAAGCATGTTCACAGCGGGGTGGCACCCAAAGCAGCTCGGGCCCATCACTGGTGCATGGCTGGGGGGAAACACAGGACGATGACAATACACCTCCTACAGAGGACAGCTTGTCCTTATCTCTGGGCAGCCTGGCACACATGAGCGACTACATGCTGCAGTGCCTGTGCAACGACAGCAGAGTTGCCCACATTTTAACGTGTGCGGACTACTGGGTTGCCACCCTGCTGGATCCCCGGTACAAAGACAATGTGCCCACCTTACTTCCTACACTGGAGCGTGATAGGAAGATGCGCGAGTACAAGCGTACGTTGGTAGACGCGCTACTGAGAGCATTCCCAAATGTCACAGGGAACCAGTGGAAGCCCAAGGCGAAGGCAGAGGAGGAGCAAGAGGTCGCCAACGCAGCTGTGTCACGGCCAGCTCCTCTGAGGGCAGGGTTAGCATGGCAGAGATGTGGAAAAGTTTTGTCACCACGCCACAGCTAACTGCACCACCACCTGATACGGAACGTGTTAGCAGGAGGCAACATTTCACTAACATGGTGGAACAGTACCTGTGCACACCCCTCCACGTACTGACTGATGGTTCGGCCCCATTCAACTTCTGGGTCTCCAAATTGTCCACGTGGCCAGAGCTAGCCTTTTATGCCTAGGAGGTGCTGGCCTGCCCGGCGGCCAGCGTTTTGTCTGAACGTGTATTCAGCACGGCAGGGTTCGTCATTACAGACAAACGCAGCCGCCTGTCTACAGCCAATGTGGACAAGCTGACGTTCATAAAAATGAACCAGGCATGGATCCCACAGGACCTGTCCATCCCTTGTGCAGATTAGATATTAACTACCTCCCCTTAACAATATATTATTCTACTCCAGGGCACTTCCTCATTCAATCCTATTTTTATTTTCATTTTACCATTATATTGCGGGGCAACCCAAAGTTGAATGAACCTCTCCTCTGTCTGGGTGCCGGGGCCTAAATGTGTGACAGTGGCCTGTTCCAGTGGTGGGTGACGTGAAGCCTGATTCTCTGCTATGACATGAAGACTGATTCTGCGCTGACATAAGGCCAGATTCTCTGTTACGGGACCTCTCTCCTCTGTCTGGGTGCCGGGGCCTAAATGTGTGACAGTGGCCTGTTCCAGTGGTGGGTGACGTGAAGCCTGATTCTCTGCTATGACATGAAGACAGATTCTGTGCTGACATAAGGCCAGATTCTCTGTTACGGGACCTCTCTCCTCTGCCTGGGTGCCTGGGCCTAAATATGTGACAGTGGCCTGTTCCAGTGGTGGGTGACGTGAAGCCTGATTCTCTGCTATGACATGAAGACTGATTCTCTGCTGACATAAGGCCAGATTCTCTGTTACGGGACCTCTCTCCTCTGCCTGGGTGCCTGGGCCTAAATATGTGACAGTGGCCTGTTCCAGTGGTGGGTGACTTGAAGCCTGATTCTCTGCTATGACATGAAGACTGATTCTGTGCTGACATAAGGCCAGATTCTCTGTTACGGGACCTCTCTCCTCTGTCTGGGTGCCGGGGCCTAAATATGTGACAGTGGCCTGTTCCAGTGGTGGGTGACGTGAAGCCTGATTCTCTGCTATGACATGAAGACTGATTCTGTGCTGACATAAGGCCAGATTCTCTGTTACGGGACCTCTCTCCTCTGTCTGGGTGCCGGGGCCTAAATGTGTGACAGTGGCCTGTTCCAGTGGTGGGTGACGTGAAGCCTGATTCTGCAGCGTACTCAAGTTAGGTTTAGAAATGTTCCAGGGTGTTGTAGACAATAGACACTAACCTGAGACGGCTGACTCTCTGCAAGGGCAGGTGATGATGAGAAATGTTCGTGACGCCAGTGCCAATTAAACGGTGGCACGCCGTTTGCTGATAGCAGGAATAACTGAGGAACCACGTGATGTTAAAACAGTACTCAAACTTTAGTAGTCATCATGCATGGACATAGATGGAAGCGCAGTTCCTTTGCAGACAGTTGGTTGCAGTACATTTGATGCAGGCAATATATATATAGCAAGGTGACTTCAGAGTGTTAAACACAGGATTTGTAGTACAGGCGGCTTGCACTCGATTCCTGACTGATCCTGGAACATAGAAACTCTTCTCCAAGGCCCAATGCCCTAGCTCTGGCTTATATCCTTGGTTTTATAATGATCAAGTATCTCCTCTGTTATCTTTAGTACCTCTTGCTTTTCTGGACTTGCCTCTGTCTCTCCCAGCACTGACTCTGGAAACTTCTGAACTCTCTCAGTGTCCTCAGGCTGATCAGCTGTGGTGTTCCTGCTTCTGCATATATATATTCAGGAGGGGAACCTTCTCCTTGGATCTGGAACCCGGTTACAGGGACTGCAATACCCTCTCCAGGTCTGCAGGCTTCAGGCCTGGACTTGACTCAGACATAGTCTGATCTCTAACACAGACTAAATCCTCCTTTTCTCTCCCTGACTGGGCCTTATATAACCTAGGGCTCCCTAGCTCCCTCTAGTGACTCAGAGCTGGAATGACACCCCTAGCAGGCCTGTACATGCACATTTTACAGTAACAGGGAAGTACATAGCATTACATTACATTACATTTTATAAAGATGACTTATACCAACTTTCCCTTAAATAAGGGGAAACGACAGCACACAAGTGACCCTTCTGTAGTGAAGGGCATTACAGCTCCCGTACACTACAATTCTCTGCTATGACATGAAGACTGATTCTGTGCTGACATAAGGCCAGATTCTCTGTTACGGAACCTCTCTCCTCTGTCTGGGTGCCGGGGCCTAAATATGTGACAGTGGCCTGTTCCAGTGGTGGGTGACGTGAAGCCTGATTCTCTGCTATGACATGAAGACTGATTCTGCGCTGACATAAGGCCAGATTCTCTGTTACGGGACCTCTCTCCTCTGTCTGGGTGCCGGGGCCTAAATGTGTGACAGTGGCCTGTTCCAGTGGTGGGTGACGTGAAGCCTGATTCTCTGCTATGACATGAAGACTGATTCTGTGCTGACATGAAGCCTGATTCTCTGCTATGGCATTAAGAGACTGATTCTCTGCTGACATGAAGCCAGATTCTTTGCTATGGCATGAAGAGACTGATTCTCTGCTGACGTGAAGCCAGATTCTCTGCTATGGGACCTCTGTCCAATTGATATTGGTTAATTTTTATCTTTTTAATTTTAATTTTAATTCATTTCCCTATCCACATTTGTTTGCAGGGGATTTACCTACATGTTGCTGCCTTTTGCAGCCCTCTAGCTCTTTCCTGGGCTGTTTTACAGCATTTTTAGTGCCCAAAAATTCGGGTCCCCATTGACTTCAATGGGGTTCGGGTTCGGGACGAAGTTCGGGTCGGGTTTGGATCCCGAACCCGAACATTTCCGGGAAGTTCGGCCGAACTTCTCGAACCCGAACATCCAGGTGTTCGCTCAACTCTATTCGTATTCACTCAGATTGGTCTCACATTCAAGCTGTGGTCACCTGTTGGCTGTTACATCTCATTCCGTACCCAGCCGACAGCCGGATCCGTATTACACGCCTGTTATTACATGTTGTGTACTTGGCTTACAGCCATAGCTGCTACTGTTACTCCATTTTTATTCTCGGGACGCACCACCCTGGTGTTCACACCTTGCTCCACTCACAACCAGAGCTGCGTTCATGCGTCGACTGATATACCATGTTTGCTCTGCTCACTGTGAGAGCTGTGTTTACACGTCCGCTGTCACAACATGTTCATACTAGGCTTGTTTCAGAGCTGCATTCACTTTCACTGTTACATCATGTTTATGCTCCACTCACATTTAGAGCTTCTGTTCTACCAATTTCATTCTCTGCCACACCCAGAGGTGCATTCACACTACGCTGTCAAATCATTTTTTCACTCCACCCTCGACCAGAGTTGCATTCATCCGTCTATCGATATATCAGGTTTACTCTACTCGCACCCAGAGCTGCGTTCACACGTCCTATGCTACTACAGGTTCTTTCCATGGCTGCTGTCACATCAAGTTAATATTCCGTTCACATCCAAAGCTGCATCCGCATGTCTGCTTTTACATCTTGTCCTATACTCCATTCCCATACTCAGAGCTGCGCCCATACCATGCTTTTTAGGTACCACTCACATCCAAAGCCCCATTTGTTGTTATCATGTGTTGTACTCTGCTTCCACTCAAAGCTGCATTCTCCTGTTCATTGCTACCTCATGGTTTTACTCAATAATCTCACCGGGGCAGTCTGCACCCACCGCTCTGGTACCTCTCTCCCGAAAAACATAACTGCGTTATTAACATCAAGTTAATATTCCGTTCACATCCAAAGCTGCATCCGCATGTCTGCTTTTACATCTTGTCCTATACTCCATTCCCATACTCAGAGCTGCGCCCATACCATGCTTTTTAGGTACCACTCACATCCAAAGCCCCATTTGTTGTTATCATGTGTTGTACTCTGCTTCCACTCAAAGCTGCATTCTCCTGTTCATTGCTACCTCATGGTTTTACTCAATAATCTCACCGGGGCAGTCTGCACCCACCGCTCTGGTACCTCTCTCCCGAAAAACATAACTGCGTTATTTTCAGGCTTACGTTCCTTTCCTCGGTGGTCTGTTACATTCCATAGGCCTATTTTTCTGTTCACCTCAGGGAGATATTTTTTATTTGTTTGTCTTCTTTAATCCTGGTTCATATTCACTCAGACTCGCCTCACTCACCTCACTTTCACTACTGCAGTCCGAGTCGTCCACCGCCTGTACGCGTCTCCAGGACGGGTAAGCTCCTTCCCTCAGTCCATCCCCTCCACAGGGCTCCTCCGATCAGCGCTCATGTGTTTCCCTGCTTCCGGTCACGGGGTCGGCGTGCGTTCCAGCGTAGGAACGCATGTTGAGAACCACTGCCGGACTTGTGTGTTTTGAATTACAGGTGGTGTCCTGGTTAGTACTGTGTCATTGCTGCCCAAACTTACCGGTGCTCGCTCCTCCCGGTTCCTCTATGCTTCCTACAGCGGCATTTTGCAGATCAGGTTCACACACACTGACATCGCTCTTGATAGTGGCTTGCAGCTAAACCAGCTCCTCTATTCCTTGTTGTGGTTGCTAAGAGTTGGTCATACAGTGCAAAATCCTCACGTTGGAGCGCATGCTGGGCTGTGTTTTACATGAATACGACTCACCTAGGTTGGAAATACACAGCTTCAGCCTAGACACTATGCACAGTCACTGCACGCTGACCATTTGCCTGCCGTCATCTGTACTGCTATGTTCTTTCCTGTTTCCCACTGGATCGCCCAGGCTCATACCTACCTTTGTCTCCTGGATCGCCCAGGCTCATACCTACCTCTGTCTCCTGGATCGCCCAGGCTCATGCCTACCTCTGTCTCCTGGATCGCCCAGGCTCATCCTCAGTTATTCCTCCTTCTGACTCTACTAGATTTTGTTCTCCTGGGAACGGGTACGTTCGGTTTATTTTTTATGTATCATTATTTCGGGTCCGTCCAGGCCCTGTTCTTCCTTCTCTGCCTGGTCTCCCTGCATGTCTACTATTCCGGGTTTTTTCCAGGGTCTCCCGCTGTCGGCGGATCTGTCCAGGCTTAGCCTCCTATCCATTACGATACTTCCCCATGATCCGCACATGCCCACCTACTTTCACACTCCTCTCACCCATGCCTGTCACTTCCTGGTTAACTTTTTCTTGGCAGTGCCAGGTCGGTCCTTCACCGGGCTACGTGGTGTGGTATTTCTGGGTCACCCCCTTTTTTTTTCCAGGTGATGCCAGAAGCAGATCTTGCGGGGTCCCCTCTCCCAGCCTTCAATTCCCGGGTGATGGATTAGAGTCCCTCCTTTCTCACGCCAGGAACCTGGTACAACATTCCCTCTCCTCCAACATGGCCAGGAATTATCAAGCTGGCTATAAAATATATAAAGAATTCTCGGCCCCATGGCTTTGGGGGCCTGATGACGGCTTCGGGGGCCCGATGACTGTTTTCAGTCCTGCTGGGCGGATTGCCTGGTTGGTTGTCCATCTGTGCATCTGGGCTGATTTGGCCCGTATGTATCACATACATACCTGCTTCCCTAATTTCCTAATAATCCATGTTGATCGCTCACTTTATGTTTTGACCGCAAACTGGTCTGGTTCGCCCTACAGCATCATTGTCATGTCTTACGCAGATATTTCGTCTTGCTTTAATTGTTCATGCTTTCGTTCAGGTCCTGCCAGAGGAGGAACAAGTAGGGTAATTCCCTCTAGCATTTCAGTCTCTGATCGTAGTCGATCATATCTTGCCAACCAGGTCCCCGCGCAAAGTCTTGCCTTTTTACCACGACCAGGAATTCATTTTCGCCGGTAGCTTCATTGCAATTGCATTCCCTCACTCATGGGAGGGCATAGACAGAATCTTGTATATTATGGCTTCGTAGCTTCTTTCCGCACTAACCTCAGACTCCCTACAACCACGTTGAATCGGGTTTTGGACAAAGTTCAGCATTTCCTCATGGTAGAAGATTCAGATAGTAGGTCGGTCTTCTCGTCTCAAGCGTTAAAACAACTCTCAGGGGCTCACAGTAGAACAACGAGCAAACCACGTCTAGCAGATAGCTGTTGTCTGGGGAACTATTCAAGGATTCTCTTCCTATCTACATAGTTCTTTTTGGCCCTCATTCCTGCATAGTCTAGGCAGTTAGGTTTCGGTCCCACGATCTCCTGAGGCTAGGGCATTGCCAGTACTCCGTAGAACCAAAACTTTACAAGGTTCATTTGGTTTTCAAGATCCATTTCACAACGTATTCCCGGTCCTCTATTCCGCTTTGGGGCAGTATCCGCAATATTGAGCATCATGCCTCTGGCCTTGTCATCCACAAGATGGGTGGTAGGTCTCCTTCTGGCCTTGCCTCATACACCCCAAATTTTTCGCTCTAGATCCCTGACGCCTTGCAGTTGGCTTGGGGATTAGTTTGCACATGCCATTCGAGTTCCTTTTCTACCCTACTTGGCTTGGTTTTTGCCCACTTATAGGCCTACCCACGATCATGGCTTAGGGCACACAACAAGCCATTTAGTCAGGTTAGCTAAGTCACGCCTAGCTGGGTTAGGTTGTTCCCCTCACTAGGGTTCTTCGGATATCTCTTGGCCGTAGCCATGACCACAAGTTGGTAAGGCTGATTAGTCAGCCTGCATTTGTGGGAGGGGCGGAGGCTCTTCATATACGAACCACACACTCACTCACAGGCGTGGGTTCTCAGGTGCCCCACCCTCCCTCCCTTATCTTCTCGTTTACACAGGGTATGCTCACTTATAGGCCTACCCACGATCATGGCTTAGGGCATTTAGTCAGGTTAGCTAAGACACGCCTAGCTGGGTTAGGTTGTTCCTGTTGTTTCTCTCCCTAGGGTTCTTCGGATATCTCTTGGCTGTAGCCATGACCACAAATACAATATATTGAGGACAGGTTGGATGGTGTCTATGATTGGTCTGTTACTGATGATGATATGGGTATTACATAACCCTAATATACTAAAGCCTGTATGAAGTGTTGGCAACAATATAGGTTTGTATTGACAGTGGAGGTCATGCAGACAGCTCAATGGGCTATCTGTACATAATCAATTGACAAACAGCACACACATGTCGACTGTTCTAGAGTCGGGCACACACTGTTGATTGTTTAGTGGTGATGCAGGAGTTGTACTGCACAACTCATTTGTAGAGTTGAGCGAACACCTGGATGTTCGGGTTCGAGAAGTTCGGCCGAACTTCCCGGAAATGTTCGGGTTCGGGATCCGAACCCGACCCGAACTTCGTCCCGAACCCCATTGAAGTCAATTGGGACCCGAACTTTTCGGCACTAAAAAGGCTGTAAAACAGCCCAGGAAAGGGCTAGAGGGCTGCAAAAGGCAGCAAAATGTAGCTAAATCCCCTGCAAACAAATGTGGATAGGGAAATGAATTAAGATAAAAATAAAATAAATAAAAATTAACCAATATCAATTGGAGAGAGGTCCCATAGCAGAGAATCAGGCTTCATGTCAGCAGAGAATCAGTCTTCATGTCATAGCAGAGAATCAGGCTTCACGTCACCTACCACTGGAACAGTCCATTGTCAGATATTTAGGCCCCGGCACCCAGGCAGAGGAGAGAGGTCCCATAACATAGAATCTGGCTTCATGTCAGCAGAGAATCAGTCTTCATGTCATAGCAGAGAATCATGCTTCACGTCACCCACCACTGGAACAGTCCATTGTCAGATATTTAGGCCCCGGCACCCAGACAGAGGAGAGAGGTCCCATAACAGAGATTCAGGCTTCATGTCAGCGACTCAGCAGAGAATCAGTCTTCATGTCATAGCAGAGAATCAGGCTTCATGTCACCCACCACTGGAACAGGCCACTGTCAGATATTTTTAGGCCCCGGCACCCAGACAGAGGAGAGGTGCTGAGGTTGTATTCCCATGTCCTCATCATCAGGAAACATAAGTGGTCGTGCGTTAGTGTATTCTATGTCTTCCACCGCTGGGGAAGGGCTAGGTGGATGCCCTTGGGAAACCCTGCCAGCAGAGTCTTCAAACAGCATAAGAGACTGCTGCATAACTTGAGGCTCAGACAGTTTCCCTGGTATGCATGGGGGTGATGTGACAGACTGATGGGCTTGGTTTTCATGCGCCATCTGTGCGCTTTCTGCAGAAGACTGGGTGGGAGATAATGTGAACGTGCTGGATCCACTGTCGGCCACCCAATTGACTAATGCCTGTACCTGCTCAGGCCTTACCATCCTTAGAACGGCATTGGGCCCCACCAAATATCCCTGTAAATTCTGGCGGATACTGGGAACTGAGGTAGTTGGTACACTAGGACGTGTGTCTGTGGCAGAACGGCCACGTCCTCTCCCAGCACCAGAGGGTCCACTAACACCACCACGACCATGTCCGCATCCGCGTCCCTTACTAGATGTTTTCCTCATTGTTACCGTTCACCACAATAAGAAAAATATTATTTGGCCCAATGTATTGAATTCAAATTCAGGCCTTTTTTTTACAGACACCTAACACTATCTGGCTATCTATTTAGGTACCGTATTACACTAATACAGGCACAGCAGAAATGACAGATTTAGCTGAATATAAATTTGAGGTCTATTATTTAGGCGCTGGGTGACAGGTATACGTTTACGGACAGAATTAGACTTGGATATGCACAGTAGCGTGTGTGTGAAGTTAGCTGGCCCTCAGCTGCTCCTGTCGCTACAGTTCTGCTCCTAACTGTGAACTGTCTAAAAACTGGAGTGCACCAAAGGATTCTTTAATGTAAGAGCAGTGAGACTATGGAACTCTCTGCCTGAGGAGGTGGTGATGGTGAGTTCAATAAAGGAATTCAAGAGGGGCCTGGATGTATTTCTGGAGTGTAATATATTACAGGCTATAGCTACTAGAGAGGGGTCGTTGATCCAGGGAGTTATTCTGATCGCCTGATTGGAGTCGGGAAGGAATTTTTTATTCCCCTAAAGTGGGGAAAATTGGCTTCTCACAGTTTTTTTTTTTTTGCCTTCCTCTGGATCAACTTGCAGGATAACAGGCCGAACTGGATGGACAGATGTCTTTTTTCGGCCTTATGTACTATGTTACTATTACACCCCTACCGACATGTTTCGCCACAGAAGTGGTTTCGTCAGGGGATGTGGGGTACTAGCGTGCGCGCGCTTGAGTGCCCATTGATATGCACTACAAGAGCCCGCCCTCTGATTCAATAGCCAATAGCACTGTCGGTATACTTAACTGACCGGCGCTCTTTGCTGACAAGCGTGGGCGCATCAGTGTGAGCTCACGCCCCTTTAACCATCGCTAGCCTACTTACATCGTGTTGTCTCCTCCCCACTCGTATCGCAGCTCTACCGTTGCCTTCATCTGTCATTTATCCACTCAGGTAGAGTAGCTCCTCCACTCAAAAAGGAGGCAGATGAACTATTCAAACATCTCAGAGCAAGAGGCTATCCGCGGACCAATCATACACACCATCCAACCTGTCCCCAATATATTGTATAGAGCACTTCACGGTGCCTATATTAGTTGTCAAAGGTGACATCAATCCCCCAGTTGCTGCTAGCAACCACTAGTAGCTACTAGGTAATCAGATATTAGATCTCACTGTGGACTGATATTTTTAACAAAATTTGTTTTCGTCTTCACACTTAGGCTGGTTTCACACTTGCGTTGTCTGGATCCGGCGTGTACTCCATTTGCCGGAATTACATGCCGTATCCGGAAAAACGCAAGTGAACTGAAGGCATTTGAAGACGGATCCAGGTTCTGTGCAAGCAGGCTGCTCCTTTCTCCCGACTTCACCATCTCAGGGAGTTCAGGGTTCTGTTAGTATAGGCTGGAGGACACAGCAAATCTACCTTCAAGGTTTGTCTGTGGGCTGAGCATTGCAGGGAAAGAGGTCAGGGATTAGCTAGGAGGTGACCCTTCCCCTGTCTCTCGTCCAGAGCCTGGTTGGTGTGTTATCTGTTAAACTGTGCACGTCCGCCGTGACATTATAATCCGCCATACTGTGACCGCCATTTCTCAGTGTTTATGTGATGGCGTCAATTGATGCACTGGTTGACCGCATGCAGGGTTTGTCCCTGGAGGTTGCGGATCTACGTAGTACGGTCACACAGTGTCAGAGGGTGTTGGCTTCAGGTACAGGTCAAATTGTTGGGGAGCCTAAAGTCGCTCTTCCGGAGAAATTTTCAGGGGGTACTGATGATTTTTTCCGTTTCAAGGAATCATGTAAGTTGTACTTTTGATTGTGCCCATTTTCATCAGGTAATGAGGATCAGAGGGTGGGTATCGTCATGTGTTTGCTGAAAGGGGACGCGCAATCCTGGGCTTTTTCCCTGCTGCCCGGTTCTCTGGCTCTCCGGTTGGTGGAGGAATTTTTTAAAGCCCTGGGATTGATTTACGATGACCCAGATCGAGTTTCGATGGCAGAGTCTAAATTACGTAACTTACTACAGGGTAAACATACTGCTGAGGTTTACTGCACAGAGTTTAGGAGGTGGGCTACTGAGTCGGGGTGGAACGACCCCGCGTTACGTAGCCAGTTTTGTCAGGGGTTATCTGAAAGGTTGAAGGATGCTCTGGCTTTTCATGAATACCCAGATACTTTGGAAAACGCAATGTCTTTGGCGATACGTTTGGATAGACGTATCAGAGAGAGGTGTGTGGGTTCCTCTGTGCAGGGGATTCCTCCCGCGTGTGGTTTTGTTTCACCAGCTGCCCAGGGTGATATTGCTTGTTATTCTGGGGTAGGGGAGGAACCCATGCAGTTAGGTCAGATATCTTTCCATTCGGATAGTAGAGACTTTCGTAAAGCGCACAATTTATGTTTCTATTGTGGAAAGAGGGGTCATTTTGTTTTTTCTTGTCCGTATGTTGAACCACAGGGGAAAGTGATAAAGAAAAAATAAAAATAAAAAAAAACCTCCCTCACACTTGGTAGTATGAATGTTCCCTGCAGTTCCCGTTTTCTCCTTTCAGCTATGGTGGCGCTAGAGTCTAGAAATGTGTTTGTTGATGTTTTTCTTGATTGTGGTGCTGGGGTAAATTTAATTGACTTTCTGTTACTTGAGGGTTTGGGACTAAGTATTTGCACGTTAGAGAACGAGATTCGTGTTTTTGCCATTGATTCTTCCCCTCTTTCTCAAGGGAGCCTTACTCACGTTGTTCATGATATTCATTTAAGGGTAGGTGATTCACATGCTGAGATTATTTCCTGTTTCGTCATGAAGGATTTGCCAGCTCCAATAGTTTTGGGGTTGCCATGGTTGTCTAAACATAACCCAATTATAGACTGGCAGGCGAGACAAATCATTGGTTGGAGCAAGTTTTGTTCGGATAATTGTCTTGTCACATCTATTTTTAAAGTGTCCGTTACGGCCTTGCCTCAGTATCTCTCCGATTTTTCGGACGTCTTTTCGGAGGGTGGGGCTCAGGAATTGCCCCCTCATCGTGACTATGATTGTCCTGTGAATCTCATTCCGGGGGCTAAGTTGCCTAAGTCTCGGCTCTACAACCTCTCTCAACCCGAGAGAGAGGTCATGCGAAAGTATGTCGCCGAGAGTTTGGCAAAGGGTCATATTAGACCATCTAAGTCTCCAGTGGCTGTAGGTTTGTTCTTCGTGAAGAAGAAAGATGGATCACTAAGACCGTGTTTGGATTTCCGGGAGCTGAATCGTATTACAGTCCGGGATCCATATCCCCTGCCTTTGATCTCTGATCTTTTTGATCAGATTGTTGGAGCCAAGGTGTTCTCCAAGTTGGATTTGAGAGGAGCATACAATCTGATCAGGATCAAGGAGGGGGATGAGTGGAAAACGGCCTTCAATACGCACGAGGGTCATTTTGAGAACCTGGTAATGCCTTTTGGGTTGACGAATGCGCCAGCAGTATTTCAGCGATTCGTCAATGATATTTTTCATCATTTGGTGGGGAGGTTCGTAGTAGTCTACCTAGATGACATTTTAATTTATTCTCCTGATCTGAAGACCTATCAGGATCATGTGAGACAGGTTTTGACGGTCCTTCGGGAGAATAAGTTATACACCAAATTGGAGAAATGTTTGTTTGCGGTGCAAGAGCTTCCATTTTTGGGATACATGCTTTCTGATTCTGGTTTTCGTATGGACCCCGAAAAGGTCCGGGCGGTTCTGGAGTGGGACCGACCGGAGAATCAGAAAGCTTTGATGCGATTTTTGGGGTTTACAAATTATTATAGAAAATTTATTTTGAATTATTCCACGCTAGTCAAACCTCTTACTGATATGACCAAGAAGGGCGCTGATGTCTCTGTCTGTTCGGATGAGGCATTGCAGGCCTTTTCGGATATAAAGGAGTGTTTTGCGTCTGCTCCCATTCTGGTGCAGCCGGATGTATCTCAGCCATTCGTGGTCGAGGTTGATGCATCAGAGGTGGGGGTTGGGGCGGTGCTTTCGCAGGGTCCTTCTCCTGGCAAGTGGGTCCCGTGTGCCTTCATCTCCAGGAAGCTCTCGGTCGCCGAGAGGAACTATGATGTTGGAGATAGGGAGTTGTTGGCGATCAAGTTGGCCTTTGAAGAATGGCGTCACTGGTTAGAGGGGGCTTCTCACCCCGTTACTGTGTATACAGACCATAAGAATTTGGCTTACCTGCAATCTGCCAAGCGTCTGAACCCTAGACAGGCCAGATGGTCATTGTTTTTTACCAGGTTCAATTTCGTGGTTACCTTTCGCCCAGGGGTCAAGAACGTCAAGGCAGATGCCTTGTCTCGCAGCTTCCCTGGGGGAGATGATTCAGATGATCCAGCGCCGATTTTGGCAGATGGAGTGGTGGTCTCCGCTCTGTACCCTGAATTGGAGAGGGAGGTGTTGGGAGCTCAGGAGGGGGCTCCTGGTTCGTGTCCCCCAGGGAGGTTGTTTGTTCCTGAGGGCCTACGATACAAGGTGTTCCAGGAACATCACAATACTGTTCTCGCTGGACATCCTGGTGGTAAGTCCACCTATGATCTGGTGTCCCGGAGGTTCTGGTGGCCAGGTTTGCGTAAGAGTATTGAGAATTACGTGACAGCTTGTGAAACCTGCGCTCGGTCTAAGGTTGCTCATACTCGACCGCCTGGTTCACTTCTTCCATTGTCTATTCCATCTCGTCCTTGGACACATTTGTCCATGGACTTTATTACGGACCTACCGAGTTCCTCCGGGAGAACAGTGATTTTGGTGGTAGTCGATCGTTTCAATAAAATGGCTCACTTTATACCACTAACAAGTCTGCCTAATGCTAAGACTCTTGCGCAGATTTTTGTGGATAATATTGTTAAATTGCACGGTATTCCTTCGGATGTTGTCTCTGATAGGGGCACGCAGTTTGTCTCCAGGTTTTGGAGGGCGTTCTGCTCTCGACTTGGCATTCAACTTTCTTTCTCGTCGGCTTTTCATCCACAGTCGAATGGTCAGACGGAGCGTACCAATCAAAACCTGGAGACCTACTTGAGGTGCTTTGTGGCTGAGAATCAGGAGGACTGGTCCTCATTCTTGCCCTTAGCAGAATTTGCATTGAATAACCGTAGGCAGGAGTCCACGGGTAAGTCGCCATTTTTTGGCGCATACGGTTTCCATCCTCAGTTTGGTACCTTTTCTGGGTCTGGTTCCTCCGGGATGCCAGAGGAGGAGAGATTCTCTTCTGCCTTATCCTCTATCTGGCGGGGGATTCAAGGGAATTTGGAGAGGATGGGTGAGAGGTATAAACGAATGGCTGACAGGAGACGTGTGACTGGTCCGGACCTGTGTGTGGGTAATTTGGTGTGGTTGTCCACTAGGAATATCAAGTTGAGAGTGCCATCTTCGAAACTGGGTCAAAGATTTGTTGGTCCGTATATGATTTCTGATGTGATCAATCCTGTGGCATTTCGACTTGATCTGCCGCAGACTTGGAGGATCCACAATGTCTTCCACAAGTCTTTACTAAAAAAAATATGTTAAACTGGTGGTACCATCGCCATTGCCTCCTCCTCCTGTTCTAGTCGAGGGAAACTTGGAGTTCGAGATCTCCAGGATTCTCGACTCAAGAGTTCTGCGGGGTTCCCTCCAGTACCTGGTTCACTGGAGGGTATACGGTCCTGAGGAGAGGATGTGGGTTCCGGCGTCAGATGTCAACGCCAGCCATCTGGTGAGGGTCTTTCATAGGTCCCATCCGGATAAGGTTGGTCCAGGGTGTCCGGAGGTCACCCGTAGAAGGGGGAAGTACTGTCATGCCCCACTCGGACGATGTGCGGAGGTCAACCAGGATTGCAGCACGAGTCTAGTATTTGTTTTGATGCTGTGCTGGATCTGCCTCGCATCAGGTGCACTGGGTGGAGTCATTAGTTTAAATGGTCTCCAGCTAAGTGCTCTGAGCGGATTATACTGTTCTATATGGTCTGGGAAGTTTTGAGGGAAGGTTGGCAGTTTGTTCCTGCTCTCTGCAGATAAGTGTCTTTTCTTGTTTGGTTGTTTATGTCATCTATCCCATCCAGGTTCTGTGCGAGCAGGCTGCTCCTTTCTCCCCACTTCACCATCTCAGGGAGTTCAGGGTTCTGTTAGTATAGGCTGGAGGACACAGCAAATCTACCTTCAAGGTTTGTCTGTGGGCTGAGCATTGCAGGGAAAGAGGTCAGGGATTAGCTAGGAGGTGACCCTTCCCCTGTCTCTCGTCTAGAGCCTGGTTGGTGTGTTATCTGCTAAACTGTGCACGTTCGCCGTAACAGGGTCAGACACCCAACACCCCTGCCGATCAGCTGTATGAGGAGACGATGCAGCAGACAGGAAGAGAGAAGGGAGAGAGAAGGGAGACAGCACGTGCGCACTGTCTCCTCACACAGCTGGGTGCCGTTTGTCTGACCCCCGCCAATCTGATATTGATGAACTATCACTAGGATAGGTCATCAATAGTAAAAGCCCGGAAAACCCCTTTAAATGGTGCCATTAAAATGTATAATTTGTCCCACAAAAAATAAGCCCTCATAAGGCTGTTTGAATAGATAAGTTAAAAAGTTTTGTGTCTTTAAGCGATCAATTTTGGTAAAATGTAACATTTAACATGGATTTTGGTAGAACAATATGCAAGACTGCACTCTGCATATTTTTACATCAACTAAACTGTCTTATAATACCGTATATTCTGTGAGTCCTGAAGGTGATTTTACCGCATGCCAAACTAAATGCTACTGTATATTACAAGTGCTGGTACATAATAAATACGTGTGCTATCTGTGATCTCAATGGTAGTAATTGTCACAACAGGCTGCTGTGTTACTTAGGTCCTCACAACAAGATTCCCTTCAAGTGCTGCACTCTGTACACAGATAAAATAATAATTAGGTTTTTATTCGAAAAAATGCAAAGTGAAGCTGTGAAATAAGGTTGATATGCTATGTGACATTAAATCTAGTATTGTGTATAATTAGAATGGAAGTAATTATTTGCATTCTGAGGTAAGGTAAAATGTGTTTTTTTTTTATTTTTTAAAATGGTCCAGACATCTTAATGCAATACGGAAGTAGATATGAAGCTGCATGAGCCAATCACCAGCCAATACCTCTAGTGCTTCTGAGTTCATGGGCTGTGGTGGAAAGTGATGAGGAATCAGGTTCAGAACAACAGTGTTGAAGGCGTTTAAGTGGGGATGTGATAGGTCACCCTGAAATGATGTGTTTTTAGGGAGCTCCTAAAACTGTGGATGTTGGGAATATATTGCTTGGGGAAGGACATTCCACAGAACTGGTGTACTCTGGAGAAGTCTTGAAGATGGGAATGAGAGGTTTAGATTAAGGTGGATTTTAGTTGTACGCTATTGGTTGAACAGATAACAAGATAAGTGTGGTAGACAGAAATGTGCTGTAGAGTCGCACCACTGTGGATAGCGTTGTGGGTAAAAATTAACAGTTTAAATTGAATCCTGTACTGAAGAGCTGATCAGAAGGAGTGCTGGATATCAGACTCCCGCTGATCAGCTAGTGATGTCCTATCCTTAAAAAAAAGCTGGACAACCTCTTTAAGTCTACATTAGTACTATAATAATTATTTATTCAATAAAATAGATTCAATAAAATGTTGTGCATATATCATCAATATTCCATGATCTCAAATAAAAATCCATAATACATTACATATTCATGGGGCCCCAATTATTATTATTGCAATGTATTGATGTATTGCTATAAAAAACAATGTATTGCTGCAAAAAGTCGATATATCTTCAGTGCGATGCAGAGAGGACAGAAAAGGTCTTGTGTACAAGTACTGCAAGTAGACTCATTAATCTACACTTCCTTATGCAGCAACATTGGTGGCAGTAGGAGACAGGTAGATGATATTGTGGTTACATCCTTACCTGGTTTCAAGGGAGCCTTTCACATAGAACATGATGTTTCATCACCAGCAGCATGGTATAGCGCAGGAGGAGCTGAGCAGAATGATATACCGTACAGTTTTATGGATTCAGTAGAAGTTGGACTCAAACGTAGAGTAAGCAGCAAATTAAATGACTAAAATATGTTATACTGAATCTTTTCTCTCAAATCAGTATATCAATATCTTAAGCATCTCCTGCTCTATAATCTGCTACCCATTGGATGCACATTGTTTCTGAGGTGATAGGTACCCTTTTAAAGGGAATCCGTCCCCCTGATTTTGGACCATTATCTGTAGTAATACATGTGTAGTATTGCAGATAAGGAGTCCAGATTACAATTTTTTATTTTTCGACTGTCCTCCATTACCCACTGTCAGCACTCAGAGCTGCATTGAAATTCATTGTCAGTACTGCCGTGCATGCGCATGTGACTCCTCTTCATTATGTTAAAGCAGCACTGTGTATTTCAGAGCAGCTTTGACTGCCGACAACGGGAGAACCGTGGGCAGTACGAAAATAATAATAGTGATATGGACTCCTTATTTACAGTACTTTGCATATGCTACTGTAGATAATAGTCCAGAATTGAGGTGGCAGATTTCCTTTAATCTTTAAGCAGAATATCAACATGACGTACTATGTGCTATGGCTTCAGTATAGGCTTCTCCAACATGTCCATACACAGTGGGCAGCTTTCCTACAGAAAGGTCCTTTTTAGGGATGAGCGAACTCGAACTGTATAGTTCGGGTTCGTACCGAATTTTGGGGTGTCCGTGACACAGACCCGAACCCGAACATTTTCGTAAAAGTCCGGGTTCGGGTTCGGTGTTCGGCGCTTTCTTGGCGCTTTTTGAAAGGCTGCAAAGCAGCCAATCAACAAGCGTCATACTACTTGCCCCAAGAGGCCATCACAGCCTTGCCTACTATTGGCATGGCTGTGATTGGCCAGTGCAGCATGTGACCCAGCCTCTATATAAGCTCGGGTCACGTAGCGCTGCACGTCACTCTGCTGATTCAAGCATAGGGAGAGGTTGCTGCTGCGACGTTAGGGCGAGATTAGGCAGATTAACTCCTCCAAAAGACTTCATTCTGTGATCGATCTCCAGCTGTGGATCATTGAAGTGCTAATATCGACTTGCTCACTTTTTTTAGGCTGCCCAGAGCGTTTTTAGATCACTTTTTTTCTGGGGTGATCGGCGGCGATTTTGTGGCTTGTGGTGCGCCAGCACAAGCTACCACTAAGTGCTTTTAACCATCAATAGTGTGGTTATTTTTTGCTATATCCTACATCAGCTGCAGGCTGAGCCTGTGTCACCGAAGTGCATTTAACCATCAACAGTCTGGTTATTTTTTGGCCATATACTACATCAGCTGCAGGCTGAGCCTGTGTCACCAAAGTGCATTTAACCATCAACAGTGTGGTTATTTTTTGGCCATATACTACATCAGGTGCAGGCTGAGCCTGTGTCACCCAAGTGCATTTAACCATCAATAGTGTGGTTATTTTTTGGCCATATACTACATCAGGGGCAAGTTCAGCCTGTCACCCAGCGCCTAAAAAATAGACCTGACATTTCTATTCAACCAAATCTGTACTGTTTTAGCTGGTCAAGTTATTTGTAGTGACCGCAAAAGCACAGTTTTTGTTCTGGGGTGAAAAACTATTCCCAAATTTGACATTCTCAAAATAAGTAGTTTATGCTATATGAGGCCTACTTGAAATCTATCCCAAAAAGGATATCTTAGATTCAAGATGCTGACAGTGTCATTCAGAAAAACTTAACACACACGCTACCGTGCAGATACAAGTCTAATTCTGTGATTAAACCTATACCTGTCACACAGCGCAAAAAAAAAAAAATTGGCCTCACATTTCTATTCAACCAAATCTGTACTGTTTGAGCTGGTCAAGTTATTTGTAGTGACCGTAAAAGCACAGTTTTTGTTCTGGGTTGAAAAACTATTCCCAAATTTGATATTCTCAAAATAAGTAGTTTATGCTATATGAGGCCTACTTGAAATCTATCCCAAAAAGGATATCTTAGATTCAAAATGCTGATAGTGTCATTCAGAAAAAACTTAACACACACGCTACCGTGCAGATACAAGTCTAATTCTGTGATTAAACCTATACCTGTCACACAGCGCAAAAAAAAATAGGTCTCACATTTCTATTCAACCAAATCTGTACTGTTTGAGCTGGTCAAGTTATTTGTAGTGACCGTAAAAGCACAGTTTTTGTTCTGGGTTGAAAAACTATTCCCAAATTTGCCATTCTCAAAATTGTGGTGAACGGGAACAATGAGGAAAACATCTAATAAGGGACGCGTACGCGGACGTGGACATGGTTGTGGTGGTGTTAGTGGACCCTCTGGTGCTGGGAGAGGACATGGCCGTTCTGCCACAGCCACACGTCCTAGTGAACCAACTACCTCAGGTCCCAGTAGCCAGCAGAATTTACAGCGATATTTGGTGGGGCCCAATGCCGTTCTAAGGATGGTAAGGCCTGAGCAGGTACAGGCATTAGTCAATTGGGTGGCCGACAGTGGATCCAGCACGTTCACATTATCTCCCACCCAGTCTTCTGCAGAAAGCGCACAGATGGCGCATGAAAACCAAGCCCTTCGGACTGTCACATCACCCCCATGCATATCAGGGAAACTGTCTGAGCCTCAAGTTATGCAGCAGTCTCTTATGCTGTTTGAAGACTCTGCTGCCAGGGTTTCCCAAGGGCATCCACCTAGCCCTTCCCCAGGGGTGGAATAGATAGAATGCACTAACGCACAACCACTTATTTTGATGATGATGAGGACATGGGAATACCACCTCAGCACGTCTTTGATGATGACGAAACACAGGTGCCAACTGCTGCGTCTTTCTGCAGTGTGCAGACTGAACAGGAGGTCAGGGATCAAGACTGGGTGGAAGACGATGCAGGGGACGATGAGGTCCTAGACCCCACATGGAATGAAGGTCGTGCCACTGACTTTCATAGTTCGGAGAAAGAGGCAGTGGTGAGACCGAGCCAACAGCGTAGCAAAAGAGGGAGCAGTGGGCAAAATCAGAACACCCGCCGCCAAGAGACTCCGCCTGCTACTGACCGCCGCCATCTGGGACCGAGCACCCCAAAGGCAGCTTCAAGGAGTTCCCTGGCATGGCACTTCTTTAAACAATGTGCTGACGACAAGACCCGAGTGGTTTGCACGCTGTGCCATCAGAGCCTGAAGCAAGGAATTAACATTCTGAACCTTAGCACAACCTGCAGGACCAGGCACCTGCATGCAAAGCATGAACTGCAGTGGAGTAAACACCTTAAAAACAAGGAAGTCACTCAGGCTCCCCCTGCTACCTCTTCTGCTGCTGCCTCGGCCTCTTCTGCTGCTGCCGCCGCGGCCTCTTCCTCCGCCTCTGGAGGAACGTTGGCACCTGCCGCCCAGCAAACATGGGATGTACCACCAACACCACCACCTGCGTCACCAAGCATCTCAACCATGTCACACGGCAGCGTTCAGCTCTCCATCTCACAAACATTTGAGAGAAAGCGTAAATTCCCACCTAGCCACCCTCGATCCCTGGCCCTGAATGCCAGCATTTCTAAACTACTGGCCTATGAAATGCTGTCATTTAGGCTGGTGGACACAGACAGCTTCAAACAGCTCATGTCGCTTGCTGTCCCACAGTATGTTGTTCCCAGCCACCACTACTTCTCCAAGAGAGCCGTGCCTTCCCTGCACAACCAAGTGTCCGATAAAATCAAGTGTGCACTGCGCAACGCCATCTGTGGCAAGGTCCACCTAACCACAGATACGTGGACCAGTAAGCACGGACAGGGACGCTATATCTCCCTAACTGCACACTGGGTAAATGTAGTGGCGGCTGGGCCCCAGGCGGAGAGCTGTTTGGCGCACGTCCTTCTGCCGCCAAGGATCGCAGGGCAACATTCTTTGCCTCCTGTCTCCTCCTCCTCCTACTCAGCTTCCTCCTCCTCTTCTTCCACCTGCTCATCCAGTCAGCCACACACCTTCACCACCAACTTCAACACAGCCCGGGGTAAACGTCAGCAGGCCGTTCTGAAACTCATATGTTTGGGGGACAGGCCCCACACCGCACAGGAGTTGTGGTGGGGTATAGAACAACAGACCGACGAGTGGTTGCTGCCGGTGAGCCTCAAGCCCGGCCTGGTGGTGTGCGATAATGGGCGAAATCTCGTTGCAGCTCTGGGACTAGCCGGTTTGACGCTCATCCCTTGCCTGGCGCATGTGCTGAATTTGGTGGTGCAGAAGTTCATTCGCAACTACCCCGACATGTCAGAGCTGCTGCATAAAGTGCGGGCCGTCTGTTCGCGCTTCCGGCGTTCACACCCTGCTGCTGCACGCCTGTCTGCGCTACAGCGTAACTTCGGCCTTCCTGCTCACCGCCTCATATGCGACGTGCCCACCAGGTGGAACTCCACCTTGCACATGCTGGACAGACTGTGCGAGCAGCAGCAGGCCATAGTGGAGTTTCAGCTGCTGCACGCACGGGTCAGTCGCACTGCGGAACAGCACCATTTCACCACCAATGACTGGGCCTCCATGCGAGACCTGTGTGCCCTGTTGCGCTGTTTTGAGTACTCCACCAACATGGCCAGTGGCGATGACGCCGTTATCAGCGTTACAATACCACTTCTATGTCTCCTTGAGAAAACACTTAGGGTGATGATGGAAGAGGAGGTGGCCCAGGAGGAAGAGGAGGAGGGGTCATTTTTAGCACTTTCAGGCCAGTCTCTTCGAAGTGACTCAGAGGGAGGTTCTTTGCAACACCAAAGGCCAGGTACAAATGTGGCCAGACAGGGCCCACTACAGGAGGATGAGGAGGACGAGGATGAGGAGGAGGTGGAGGAGGTGGAGGAGGATGAGGATGAAGCATGTTCACAGCGGGGTGGCACCCAAAGCAGCTCGGGCCCATCACTGGTGCGTGGCTGGGGGGAAACACAGGACGATGACGATACACCTCCCACAGAGGACAGCTTGTCCTTATCTCTGGGCAGCCTGGCACACATGAGCGACTACATGCAGTGCCTGCGCAACGACAGCAGAGTTGTCCACATTTTAACGTGTGCGGACTACTGGGTTGCCAGCCTGCTGGATCTCTGGTACAAAGACAATGTGCCCACCTTACTTCCTACACTGGAGCGTGATAGGAAGATGCGCGAGTACAAGCGCACGTTGGTAGACGCGCTACTGAGAGCATTCCCAAATGTCACAGGGGAACCAGTGGAAGCCCAAGGCGAAGGCAGAGGAGGAGCAAGAGGTCGCCAATGCAGCTGTGTCACGGCCAGCTCCTCTGAGGGCAGGGTTAGCATGGCAGAGATGTGGAAAAGTTTTGTCACCACGCCACAGCTAACTGCACCACCACCTGATACGGAACGTGTTAGCAGGAGGCAACATTTCACTAACATGGTGGAACAGTACCTGTGCACACCTCTCCATGTACTGACTGATGGTTCGGCCCCATTCAACTTCTGGGTCTCCAAATTGTCCACGTGGCCAGAGCTAGCCTTTTATGCCTTGGAGGTGCTGGCCTCTTCGGCGGCCAGCGTTTTGTCTGAACGTGTATTCAGCACGGCAGGGGGCGTCATTACAGACAAACGCAGCCGCCTGTCTACAGCCAATGTGGACAAGCTGACGTTCATAAAAATGAACCAGGCATGGATCCCACAGGACCGGTCCATCCCTTGTGCAGATTAGATATTAACTACCTCCCCTTAACAATATATTATTCTACTCCAGGGCACTTCCTCATTCAATACTATTTTTATTTTCATTTTACCATTATATTGCGGGGCAACCCAAAGTTGAATGAACCTCTCCTCTGTCTGGGTGCCGGGGCCTAAATGTGTGACAGTGGCCTGTTCCAGTGGTGGGTGACGTGAAGCCTGATTCTCTGCTATGACATGAAGACTGATTCTGTGCTGACATAAGGCCAGATTCTCTGTTACGGGACCTCTCTCCTCTGCTTGGGTGCCGGGGCCTAAATGTGTGACAGTGGCCTGTTCCAGTGGTGGGTGACGTGAAGCCTGATTCTCTGCTATGACATGAAGACAGATTCTGTGCTGACATAAGGCCAGATTCTCTGTTACGGGACCTCTCTCCTCTGTCTGGGTGCCGGGGCCTAAATATGTTACAGTGGCCTGTTCCAGTGGTGGGTGACGTGAAGCCTGATTCTCTGCTATGACATGAAGACTGATTCTGCGCTGACATGAAGCCAGATTCTCTGCTATGGCATGAAGAGACTGATTCTCTGCTGACGTGAAGCCAGATTCTCTGCTATGGGACCTCTGTCCAATTGATATTGGTTAATTTTTATTTTTTTAATTTTTATTTTAATTCATTTCCCTATCCACATTTGTTTGCAGGGGATTTATGTTGCTGCCTTTTGCAGCCCTCTAGCTCTTTCCTGGGCTGTTTTACAGCCTTTTTAGTGCCCAAAAGTTCGGGTCCCCATTGACTTCAATGGGGTTCGGGTTCGGGACGAAGTTCGGGTCGGGTTCGGATCCCGAACCCGAACATTTCCGGGAAGTTCGGCCGAACTTCTCGAACCCGAACATCCAGGTGTTCGCTCAACTCTAGTCCTTTTATAACCTCAGGGCTTTTGTGAAGCTGGATACACTGCACAGGCAATTTACAGAGTGGCTATGGAAACAGAACCATATTTCCCTTGTGTGGTCTGTACAGTGTAAAGGATAGTGTTGGGCGAGCATGCTCGTGTTCTCGAGCGCGATGCTCGAGTCTCCTCCCTGCAGGTTTGTTGGCTGCTACGCAGCTAATAAACGTGCGCGGAGGTACTGGCACTCACTGTAATGCCGTAGCCATGTTGGCTACTGGCATTACAGTGATTGGCTGGCCGGAACGCATCATCGGGTTCTATATAGCAGCCGATGACATGTGGTTCGGCTCAGTCTTAGTCAGGGGGAGCTGCAGCAGAAGGGACAGATAGTGTAGGGACAGGTTTTCTGGTGAAAGGTGTTTGAGACCCAAAAGTCCTTTTAAGTACTATTGTTTTATCTGGCTGCCATATATATTATTAGCGCAACCTGCGCTAAATTGCATGCAATTGTCTGGCCGCTGCTGACAGTGACACAACCTCTGCTACATCTGTTGTGTTACATTTGTGCTGTGAAATTCAGCGCAATTGTTTGGCTGCTGGTGACAGCGACATTACCTGCGCTACATCTCCTGTATAACGTTAGCGCATCCTAAATATCAGTAACATTCAATTTAATTATTTTGCTGTTGGTGGCAGCGACATTACCTGCGCTACATCTCCTGTATAATGTTTGCCCATCCTAAATATCAGTAACATTCACTCAAATTTTTTCGCTGCTGGTGTCAGTGACATTACCTGCGCTACATCTCCTGTATAACGTTAGCGGATCCTAAATATCAGAGACATTAAATTTAATTATTTTGCTGCTGGTGGCAGCGACATTACCTGTGCTACATCTCCTGTATAACGTTTGCCCATCCTAAATATCAGTGACATTCACTATAATTTTTTCGCTGCTGGTGGCAGCGACATTACCCGTGCTACATCTCCTGTATAACGTTTGCCCATCCTAACTATCAGTGACATTCAGTCTAATTTTGTTCGCTGCTGGTGGCAGCGACATTACCTGTGCTACATCTCCTGTATAATGTTTGCCCATCCTAAATATCAGTGACATTCACTATAATTTATTTGCGCATACACTTACAAAACCTACGCTAAGCCTACAACCAGTGACCCTGCTGCCTCTATACCGCCATGACCAACTTCACCCTCACCTACTGTGTCCTTCTCCCATACCATGTAGATTGTAAGCCCTCACGGCCAGGGCCCTCTCTCCTTCTGTACCAGTTTGTAACTCGTCTTGTTTATGCTTAGTGCAATTGTCTGTATTATGTATGTATACCTCTTTTCATATGTACAGTGCTATGGAATAAATGGCGCTTTAATAATAAACAATAATAATAATACTGTACGTGTGACATACTTGCAAGCATATATACCATTTAATAAGCGCAAGGGGAGCAGTAAGGGACGGGGAAGTGGCCATGCTGCTGATGGTGCACGCAGAGGCCGTGGCCCTGTGCGCGGTGAAACTGTGCCTGCTGCCAGAGCACAAGATACCTAGTTTCATGTCCCAGTTTGCAGGGCGGCGCAGGACACCACTCTCGACGTCAAACCAGTGCGACCAGGTGGTCGGTTGGATTGCAGCAGGTAATGCTTCCAGTCAGTTTGGCAGCACCCTGTCTTCCACAAAGCCTAGTCTCATTAGCCAAAAGTCTGGTCAACAGAATCCTCACCATGATCCTCCTTCCTCCCACCATGGATAGTCTGGCCAAACAAGTGATCCCACACTCGGATATTCTGAGGTGCTGTTTTCATCGCCATTTCTTGATTTTGCCCTCTCGCCAAGCACGATTGAAAAGGGACATGAGGAGATCTTGTGCACTGATTCCCAAACTCTTGAGCATCCACAGTCAGAAAAAGATGACTGTGGGGAACGGAAATTAGTGTTTCACGAGGTGGATAATGATGATGAGACACAGTTGCCAATAAGTCAACCGCAATTAGTGTCTCAAGAGGTTCATGATGAAGCTGAGACACAGTTGTCAATAAGTGAGGTTCTTGTTAGGTCAACAAGTCAGGAGGATGACCAGAGTGAGGAAGTGGAAGAGGAGGTGGTGGATGATGAAATCGCTGACCCAACCTTGGAAGGTGGCAAGCCGAGCGAGGACAGAAGTACTGAGGGGAGGGATCCACAGCACCCCAACAGGCAAAAAATTGCGGACGATAAAAGAATTGTAATTTGCAACCTGTGCCGTATCAAAATGAGCAGGGGCGTGAACACTAGCAACCTCATCACCACAAGCATGATTCGCCACATGGCATCAAAGCACCCTAATAGGTGGGCGAACGCCTGGGTCCACAATCAGTGTCTGCGGGTCACACCACTGCCTTCTCTTCCCCTGTGTTACGTGCTGGCCAATCCCCTGTCCAAGACGCAGGCACTAATGCCTTCTGCCCTGCACCTGGACCTTCGCAAGCACCATCATCTACTACATCCACTTCTGTGTCCCAGTGCAGCATACAGATGTCCATACCCCAGGCCTTTGAACGAAAGCGCAAATACCCAGCCACCCACCCACAGGCCATAGCACTAAATGCACACCTTTCCAAATTGCTGGCCCTGGAAATGTTGCCATTTAGGTTTCTGGACACCGAGGCTTTCCGCAGCCTGATGGCAGTGGCCGTCCCTCATTACTCAGCTGCCACTATTTTTCCTGGTGTGCCGTCACCGCCTTACACCAGCATGTGTCCCATAACATCACCCGTGATCAATGTAGTTATTGGGAAGGTCCACTTAACAACTGACACATGGACAAGTGCTTGTGACCAGGGACACTACATTTCCCTGACGCCACACTGGGTGAACGTTGCGAAGCCAGGAGTGAGTCGTACCCTGGGATGGCACAGGTGCTACCGACGCCAAGGATTGCGGGCCCTACTTCCATCAGGATGTCCGCCACCACCTACATTAGTGGCTACAACCCCCCTTCTGCTCCTCCACCTCCACCTCCTCCTCCACTTCTACCTCTAAATTCTCATTTTGCAGCACCAGTCAGCCATCAGTCAGTAGCTGAAAGCAGTGTAGCACTGCAGTGGGGAAGCGTCAACAGGCCGAGCTGAAAGTTATTTGCTTAGGTGACAAACAGCACACCTCCGCAGAGCTATGGCAGGGTATAAGGGACCATACTGAGCTGTGGCTCTCGCCACTCAACGTACAACTAGTGTTGGGTGCAAATGTTCGAATCGCGAATATTAATCGCGAATATCGGCACTTCGATAATTTGCAAATATTTAGATCATAGTGATATATATTGGAAATTTCGAATATTCTTGCTTGTGGGCCAATAAGAAGGCTGAAATTTCTTTGTCTGTGCTTAGCAATATCCCTAGCAACCAATCGGAAAGTTGCCTACCCCTTACTATATAAGAATCTCCCTAGCAGCCATTTTCTACAGTTTTTTAAAGTTCTGAGAGAGACAGCAGTGTCATTGCTGTGCTCTGTGCTTTCCACACTACATTAGATAGATAGTTAGATAGCTTATATATAATACAGATAGTTAGTAGGAGATAGTCAGTGTAGGTTATATCCTGATATAGTGTAGTTGTTGCAGTGCAGGGTGTTAGGTAGTGTGATAGGTTCTGCATCATTAGTGCCGATTAGCGCAATCGCATATATATTTGAGCACTCTAAATGCATATAAAGCCATTTTTAATGTTCTGGCGTGCCAACCATTTTCTCCAGTCTCCAGGAAACTTCTAGCAGCTTGGAAAATGCAGCAAAAGTGACCCACGCCTGTATTTTGCGTGCATTAAGCAAATATTACATTGCCTATTTTTCGCAATTAAGAAAAGAATCTCGAATTTGCGAATATATGATGAATATTCGCCCAAATATTCGTGAAATATCGCAAATTCGAGTAGCCCTGCCACTTATCAATACCTACAACCAGGCATGGTTGTGTCTGATAATGGCCGTAACTTGGTGGCGACTTTGGAGCTGGGCAAGCTCACACACATACCATGCCTAGCCCACGTGTTCAACTTAGTGGTTCAGTGGTTTCTCAAAACCTACTTCAATTTGCCTGAGCTACTGGTGAAGGTGTGCCGCGTGTGTGCCCATTTACGAAAGTCATCTACAGCTGCCGCTGGTCTGGCAATGCTGCAGCAGCGCTTGCAATTGCCAGCTCACCGACTGTTGTGCGACGTGAGCACACGCTGGAACTCCACAGTCCACATGTTGGCCAGGCTTTGTGAGCAGCAGAGGGCAGTAGTGGAATACCAGCTGTAACATGGTCATCGCCTTTCCAGTCAGCTTCTGCTCTTCACAAGCGAGGAGTGGGCATGGATGTCTGACCTCTGTGAGGTTTTGCGCAACTTTGAGGAATCAACACAGATGGTGAGCGGCAATATCGCTATTATCAGCGTAACCATCCAACTTCTGTGTCTACTGAAACGCTTGCTACTCACAATGAAGGCGGACGGTTTGCATGTGGAAGAGGTGGAAATAGGGGAAGACATTGCACAAGGTGATAGCCAGACCACCCTTCGTTGGTCTTCTCAGCGCGAATTGGATGATGATGAGGAGGAGGAGCAGGAGACGGTTGCCTCTGCTACAGGCGGTAGTACCCATAGCAGGTTTATTCCATCTGTTCAGCGTGGATTGGCCAAAGAGGATGATGAGGAGATTGAGAGTCATCCTCTTGATGAGGACAGCGAAGTCTTGTCTGTTGGGACTCTGGCACTCTCGACCCCTGCTACAAAGAGAACTTCTCATCTCTCATTCGTGTGGTGGAGAGGACTAGCAAAATGGTGCAATACCAGAAGGTATTTAGTGCTGCTGGGGGCATAAAAACTGATAAGTGCATCCGCCTGTCAACTGAAAATGCTGACAGGTTGACTCTTGAAAATGAACAAGGCCTGGATTGCCCCTGACTCCTCTACTCCAACAGAGGAAAGCGGCTGAACATAAAGGCACTTTAAATGTGGCTTTCATGGTGTATTGAATACACTGTATTCCTATGCACCCCTTCCACCACAAAAAAGGGTATATGGTTCAATCTTCCTTTTCTCGTCCTCCTCCTCCATCATATCAACATGCTTATTAGGCTGCCCTCGCTCCTAATGTTTTAGATGGTCAGCTCAGCAGCAGACCCTCATCCCTAATTTTTTAGATGGTCTGATCAGCAGCCGGCCCTTGCCCCTAATGTTTTAGATGGTCAGCTCAGCAGCAGACCCTCACCCCTAATGTTTTAGAAGGTCAGATCAGCAGCAGACCCTCACCCCTAATGTTTTAGACGGTCAGATCAGCAGCAGACCCTCACCCCTAATTTTTTAGATGGTCAGATCAGCAGCAGGCCCTCGAGCCTAATGTTTTTGATGGTCAGATCAGCAGCAGACCCTCACCCCTAATGTTTTAGAAGTTCAGATCAGCAGCAGACCCTCACCCCTAATGTTTTAGAAGATCAAATCAGCAGCAGACCCTCACCTCTAATATTTTAGATGGTCAGCTCAGCAGCAGACCCTCACCCCTAATTTTTTAGATGGTCAGATCAGCAGCAGGCCCTCGGCCCTAATGTTTTTGATGGTCAGCTCAGCAGCAGGCCCTCGGCCCTAATGTTTTTGATGGTCAGCTCAGCAGCAGACCCTCACCCCTAATGTTTTAGATGGTCAGATCAGCAGTAGATCCTCACCCCTAATTTTTTAGATGGTCAGATCAGCAGCAGACCCTCACCCCCAATGTTTTAGATGGTCAGATCAGCAGCAGGCCCTCGCCCCTAATGTTTTAAAGGGTCACCAGCAGGCCCTTGTTCCTAATGTTTTTGAGGGTCACCAGCAGGCCATCAATTATAATTTTTTAAGAGTGTGTATGATGCCCTCCTTTATGTGTAATAAAGGATGTATTGAAGTGCCAGTTCCTTGTTATTTTTGGCAGCCCTTTCACTTAGTGCATAGGCTTTATAAGTGTAGGAATCCCACTACCTGAACAATTGTACCACAATGTGAATGAGGCCCTCCTTTATGTGATATACAGGTTGTATCGGAGTGCCTTTTCCTTGTAATTTTTTTGCAGCACTTGCACTTTATATACAAGTAAATATACAGGAAAGAATGTTTCCTAACAATTTTTCCTCTAAAATCGATTTTTATCTTTGGTTTGGTGCGTATTATTAACAGTCTGTAAAAGTGGCTTACTACTCGGACAACATCGTTCCCAGCAGCGACCTGGGAGTCCAAGATGCATCCAGACATCCTCCCCATGCTGTTCCCGAACCATTTCAGTGGTGTTTCCATCAATTTCTGACCTTTTCTTAGGAACCAGGCACCCTCCCCTCTTCAGAGCAGGGGGTGCCTGGTTTAATGCTTGGGGGTTTAATGCTTGGGTTCTCCCATTGATTTCCACTGTGCTCGGGTGTTCTGCCGAGAACCCGAGCATCCCAAAGTGTTCTACTCGAGCACCCGAGCACTTTGGTGCTCGATTAACACTAGTAACGGATATCGGATAAATGGCGTACTTACCAGGAATTGGAGAAGATGTATGCTGAAACCTGAGCTCTGATTGGTTGCTATAGGCAATAGAGAAAGTTTTATTGTAAAGGAAACACAAGGGAAACTGGGTTCTGTTTTTTTATGGACCAAAGTGTAGTATGTATGCCAATGTTTCAGTGATGCAGATAGGAAAATGTATACTAGAGATAAGTGAAGTTTTAAAAAATTTAATTTAGTTGCTTTGCCAAATTTCATCAAGAAATTTGATTTGTTACGAATTACTTCAATGTGTATAATTAGTCCCATACAGGAATAAAATTTAATTTTTTACTCTTTTTTATATTTTTTTGATTTAGATGTGGACATACTTCTGTTTCCATCTAACCCAGGACACAATAATTTTGCTACCCAGCATATTACACGATGTATGCAAAGTAGCTGAAATAACTAATGTCAAGGTTATGAGTATTAAAAATACTGTGTCAAATTATATTAACATACAATTTATGATTAGTAGCCCTTTAAAGCAGGAAATGTGTAGTTTATTGTTTGTCTTTCTTTTATTGCAAAAGTAGAATAGGCTACCCATATGCCATTATTTTCTTTATATGTTCTCATACTGTGGTATTGAATTTGTTAAATCTATCAATTTACCAGTAAAGATCTATCCACAAGTAGTAACATTGCTTTTATTATGGTATTTGAACATTTATAACAAGTCTTTAAAAACCAATAGTACTTACATTAATCTCAATAGGAATCTTCAGTGGTTGCTAAGAAACTGCACAGCCTTCACAATGTACTTATAGATATTTCAGCAAGCAAGCTCTGAGTCAACGTTTTGTCTCATACTGGGTGATCCTGTTGTTTGGTTTTTTTAAGCAATTTATTTGCATGCAGGTAAAATGTGCTGAATGTCATTAAATTTAACATTAGCACATCCTATGAAATCACAAGTTGTGAGCTTTTCTGGAAAGGCTTCCTTGACACCAAGGACCTTTCTCATAAACCAAGCAAACATATGGTTAGTTTTTAAAAGCTCTATAAAATAAAGCAGAAGCTTTGAACACATGCTTGGTGAATTAATCAACCTCTATAAACACATTTTCTACTTTGTAGATAACATTTGCTTGTGACTAAACCATCATAACTGATGTATGCTTGACTGTAGCACCACTATCAAATACATCTTTGACCAGTTCAGTCTTAATCTTGATATGCTTCAAAAACAACTGACATGGAAGTGCTTGAGACATATATTTGTATACCCTTTTAACTACTATTGCCATCCTGGCAGTAACAGCTTAATTTACCTATCTTTTAAGAAGAAACAAAAGCAAAGACCTATCCATGATTGGAATTGGACATCTATTGGGGATCCAGCACAAGTGGTGTTTTTCACTTAAGAATTTATTTCCCATAATCAGATGCTCCTGCAGTCAAGAGTACCTACTGAAGAGCTAATAGACCATAGATCTTTCATCGACACTGTGTTCATGTGGACTTCCTCAATCATCTATAGGAATACAATTTTTCATTCAAGAGAAACTTCAGTCACATGTAAACATTTTCAGATATTTCGCAAATTTTTGGCCTAATATTCGCAATAAATTATCAAATTCTAGAATTTGTGATCTCCAGTCATTATCTTCTTTATTGCAAAAATTGGCAATGTAATATGTGCGTATTGCGCCAGCAATACAGGCGTGGATCACTTTTGCTACATTTTTCAAGCTGCTAGAAGTTTCTTGAGACTGGAGAAAAAGCACAGTACAGTAATTCCTATCACACTACTGTACCTGACACCCTGCACTGGAACCTATAAGCTACACTATATCACTATCTAAACTACACTGACTATCTCCCACTATCTGTATTATATATATGTGATAACTAACTATCTAATGTAATTGGATAAGGAATAGGATCCAGATGAAAGCACAGAGCACTGCTCTCTCACTCAGAACTGCAAAAAAAAAATGCAGAAAATGGATGCTGGGGAGTTTCTTATATAGTAAAGGGGTAGGAAACTTCCCTATTGGTTGCTAGGGATGTTGCTAAGCTCTGACAAAGATATTGCAACCTTCTCATTGGCCCACAAGCAAGAAGGGAGGTTACTGATGGAAAAAAAATCTAGAATATTCACGATTGCGAATATATTTCACTATATTCTACATCTTCGCTAATTATCAAAGTGCCGATATTCGCGATAAAAATTCACAATTAGAATATCGCGATCAACACTAGTAGTATAGTATTCCTGTGACATCAATAGTCATCAGATGAGGCTAAGTGTATATAAAAAGTAACTTCAACAGTAAAGAGAATTTGAATCCTGTAGCTCTTCTTGAGTTATGAACTTTCTGATGGAAATGAAAGTTAGAAAGCAGATATTGTGCTTAGATATTTTAATATTTTGTATTGCTGGACAATAGTACCCAATAAGAGATAGAGATTTGCTGTGAAAAAATAAAAATGTGAATCTCTACGAATATTTTTCCAAGTAATCTGTACTTTCTAATGATTCTGCCCTTGTTGAAATACACATAAACTCTCCATGTACTAATTTCCTGGTGAGCCTGTGATAGACATATATACAGTGGCCAATCTGAAGAGGCAGAGCTGCTGGCAGCAGGAAGATAGTGTCCTGGATCAGTGATTAGATAATTGCTAGATTTAAAGGGAATGTGTCATCAGAAAATGACCTGCTGTTAAAATCTTTTTTTTATGTTTAACATATTTTTAAAGAATTTTTGCAGATGTTTTCAAGTTTCCATGTATTCCATATTTTTAAACAAAAAAGATAAAATCCTGCAGTTTTCGCACTGGCCACAATGTCTAATAATTGGTGCCACTTGTTGGTTTGTACAGATCACTTTACTGCAGTTAATTCATTCTAATCCGGCTTATAATTATATTATCTCTGTATAGATAAGACAGGATGCTCCATTCACAATGGGTGATTGTAAGAACTTATAATTTCTTTCCTTGTACAATGACATGTGCATAGGTCACAAAGCATGCCTAGAAAACTCTCCCATAAAAGTCAATGAGGTCCCCTCCTGACCATTGCATCTATGGACCATGGTGCTGCTGTAAAGCACTTTTCTCAATGCTTTTAAAAACAGCTCAGGCAAGATGACGGCCCCCATAACCATATTCAGGAAATAGAATTAAAACATTTCTACAACAAAAAGATATGTGCTACTATCTGATTTTAACTGGCAGACCAAATTTATGGTGACACGTTTCATGGGACCTGTAATCATGTTCAGAATCACAGCGGTTTACCTGTCATAACTCCCACTGATTCCCTGATAACTTGATCATTGCACTTTTTTTCAAATCTCCCCCCCCCACTTCACTTTGCATAAGGACAAAGACCAAGTCCAGTGCACAGTATCAATATAATATTGTCCAATCATAGAGGGCAGCCTCAGAGCAATACAGAAGCACAAGCGGTGTGGTTGTAATACCATGAGACCATGCTCAGCGAAGACTAGGTTCAGAATCTTACCATCAGCTACCTTTCCTTGGTCTGCATTCCAATGCCTCTGCTTTCTTCATTTTCTACTCCTCCACCTCTGATGATTGACTGGAACCTAGACTTTACATAGTATAGCCTTGTGAGATTAGTTACATCTTGCAAGATCACATTGTGCTTGTGCTTCTATATCACTCTGAGGTTTCTATGATTGGACAGAGAGATGCTGTGGACATCACCCATGGAAGTAGGATCTGGTCTCTACCTTGATAGACTTAGGCTCTGTATTACCATATAGACCAGCAAAAGAAATTAGAGCCATAAATAAAGTACTGCTGTACAGATTTGAATGAAAAAAGAACAATGATCAAGAGAACAGTAGGAAAAAGTTTAAAGGAGCGCTACTTCCTCGTCAAACAGCTGATCAGCGAGGTTCCCGGACCCCCTCCGATCAGATATTGATGACCTATCGTGACCATAGGTCATCAATATATATGGCTACTTGAATTGAGGCAAATAAATAGGTATTAACAGGTACCTGTCAGTTTTAACTTGCATAATATTTTGAATCTCATGACTTGGTCATATGCTTTAAGTATTTGAAATCAAATTTCAAGAAAATTTAATGCGGCAAAACAATAGAATATATTTAAGAAATAAGATGAAAGCATCTAAAGAACATAGCCTACTTGTACAGTCATATTATGGAACATAATCCAAAAATTAACATATCCAAGGTACTAAACAAATACCATTATGAACTATTATAAGTGCATTTGTCTGCATTTTCCCCTTGGGTTTGCAATTAAAATAAATAAATTAACAGATATTTCTGCACCTTTCTAAACCAGTTCACATGTACTGCTTCAATTTGTACCATTCCCACTAATGCAGCTTATCCTTTTAATGAAAAAAAAAATTAAACACTTTCTTAGAAAATCAATGTTGCCATGTCACAGCACATCTATTTGTAGATGAACATTAATGCTGTCTTTTTTCTTACACAGTAGGAGCACCAGGTTAAATGTAACCAGTCCATTCCAATAATTTTAGAGCCCAATGGATAAATTGAGGCCAATATCATAAGTAAAATGTGAATACATTGAAAAGGTAAACTACTACATTGATCTGTGAACCTGAGTAACCTTATAATTACGGTATACGCCATCTTTTGTGTATTTGAGTATTGATAAGTGTTTTATTGTGCAGGCTATTGTGCAGGCTACACAATTAATGGGTTGATATCCTGTAAACCTTTGTGCCTTCTAAACTAAAAGCTGTGGCATTAGAATCATGCTGTGAATAGAAGAAAAAAATCTATAATTGTTAGTGTTGATCAAGCACCAAAGTGCTCAGGTGTTCTGGCCGAACACATCGTGATGCTTGGGTGCTCTACCAAGCACCCGAGTATAATTAAAGTCAATGGGAGAACCCGAGCATTAAACCAGGCACCCCCTGCTCTGAAGAGGGGAGGGTGCCTGGTTCATAGGAAAATGTCAGAAATCTATGGAAACACCACCGAAATGGTTCGGGAACAGCATGGGGAGGATGTCTGGATGCATCTTGGACTCCCAGGTCGCTGCTGGGAATGATGTTGTCCGAGTAGTATGCCACTTTTACAGACTGTTAATAATACGCACCAAACCGAAGATAACATCGATTTTAGAGGAAAAATTGTTAGGTAACATTCTTTCCTGTATATTTACTTGTATATAAAGTGCAAGTGCTGCCAAAAATTACAAGGAAGAGGCACTCCGATACAACCTGTATATCACATGAAGGAGGGCCTCATTCACATTGTGGTACACTCATAAAGCCTATGCACTAAGTGAAAGGGCTGCCAAAAATTACAAGGAATCGGCACTTCAATACACCCTTTGTTACACATAAAGGAGGGCATCATACACAGCCTTTAAAAAAAATATGATTGATGGCCTGCTGGTGACCCTCAAAAACACCAGCCTCTCCCTGCTCTGCTATCCCTCTGCCCCTTCTCCAAATCCTTATTATGAAATCTTTCTCATTAGGATAAAGCACAACATCAGCTCCGCCGAGCCCCCCGGCCAAGTGTTGAAGTGGCGTCCGAGATCCCCAAGGGCCAAGTCAAGTAACTGTAAGTTTTCATATGAAATATGTTTATGTTATACACATATAGCATCCACTGTGCCACACAATATACAGTATACCGCTACACTGTGCCACACAATATACAGTATACCGCTACACTGTGCCCCACAATATACAGTATACCTCTACACTGTGCCACACAATATACCGTATACCTATACACTGTGCCAAAGGAGTGGGGTTTACACAGGAGGAGGGAGGTGCGAAGCGCGCTGGGGGGGGCCCTTACAAATATTTGCTGTGGGGCCCAGTCACTTCTAGTTACGCCCCTGCCTATTAGGCATAATTAGGTGAAGGCCTGCAGGTGAGCTGACCCTGTAAAAGATTGTAGGTGAAGGCCTGCTGATGACCCTCAAAAATATTTGGAGCAAAGATGCCGCTTTGGTGACTCTAGATAACCTGGGGCTGATCGCACATACCCGTGATGGCGATGATCCATTCGGATGTCTTCCCTATCAATTTTCGATGTTATTTTCAGCGCAAACCATGGTGATCATGGGTAATGGGGGAATCATGGTTCGATTCCGGAGAGGGAGCCTGAGAAACAGCTACGGCTACCACATTCAAGCAAGGCACCATGTGCGCAAATGACCTATTAGGTATAATTAGGTGAGGGCCGGAAGGTGAGCGGATCTTGTAAAATATTTTAGGTGCAGGCCTGCTGGTGAGCTGACCCTGTAAAAAATTATATGTGAGGGCCTGCTGGTGAGCTGACCCTGTAAAAGATTTTAGGTGCGGATCTGCTGGTGAGCTGACCCTGTAAAAGATTTTAGGTTAGACCTGCTGATGAGCTGACCCTCTAAAAGGTTGTAGGTGAGGGCCTGCAGGTGAGCTGACCCTCTAAAACATTATATGCGAGGGCCTTCAGGTGAGCTGACCCTGTAAAAAATTATATGCGAGGGCCTGCTGGTAAGCTGACCCTTTAAAGATTTTAGGTGCCGGCCTGCTGGTGAGCTGACCCTGTAAAAGATTTTAAGTGCTGGATTCTACGTGGGGGAGGATCCAAAGAACTAGCACAAAAATAGAGGTGGTCCAACAGACGCTCATGTCACATTGTCTTGCTGGGAGATCCCATCTGCCCTAGGGAAGACAATAAGCATGTATGGGTGCATGCAATCTGCAAAGATGGATTCATACCCAAATCAGTTGAGAGTGCCTTTCACATGGATGAGTGGGCCCAGAGGATGCCACAAAAACATTCCCCAGACCTGTCACCCTCGTGTGTGGGACGAAAACAGCACACCGAGCATAGGAGGGAAAGGGGATACCAGAATAAGGCCTGGAAACTAGGGAAGGAAGATGGACACCTCTTAGAGAAAACCCTAACTCCAGTTCAGACAGACTACCAGTATGAACAGGCCCCAAATGTAGGCAAGTTCATACACCGGATACCTAGAATCCTATCTCACCCTATAGGACCCTGGAACTGTCAGGACTGAGTATGCCTGTTCCTCCAAAGGTAAGGACGAACAGAAGTCTCCCTCAGGCCTAATGACAAACAACAGGGAAAGGCAACACACACACACACACACACAAGTGATTCCTCAAGATACAATGGCCTCAGCATACAATATTTACAACATACAATGGTGTTTTTTGACCCATCGTAAGTTGAAACCAGACTCAACATACAATGCCTCAGACTCAGATCCAACCAATCAAAGCTACTTCTCTGGTGAAATAGCTGGATTAGTTGCTAGTTAGCAGCTGTTCCTGACTGTTATATGTAAGGACTTGTTCTATCAGTCTTAGGCCTCCTGCACACGACCGTTTTTTTTTTAAGGTCCGTAGGTCCGTGATCCGTGACCGTTTTTTCGTCCGTGGGTCTTCCTTGATTTTTGGAGGATCCACGGACATGAAAAAAAAGTCGTTTTGGTGTCGGCCTGGCAGTGCGGAGCCAAACGGACCTGTCCTGAATTACAATGCAAGTCAATGGGGACGGATCCGTTTGACGTTCACACAATACAGTATGGTGCAATTGCAAACGGATCCGTCCCCCATTGACTTTCAATCTAAAGTCAGGAGTCCCTTTTTTCACCATCAGATCGGAGTTTTCTCCAATCCGATGGTATATTTTAACTTGAAGCGTCCCCATCACCATAGAAACGCCTCTATGTTAGAATGTACCATCGGATTTGAGTTAGATCGTGAAACTCAGATCCGACAGTATATTCTAACACAGAGGCGTTCCCATTGTGATGGGGACGCTTCAGGTTAGAATATACTAAAAGAACTGTGTACATGACTGCCCCCCCCTCCCCCCCCCTGTATTTAACTCATTGGTGGCCAGTGCGGCTGGCCCCCCCCTCCCTCCCCTGTAGTTAACACATTGGTGGCCAGTGCGGCCGGCCCCCCCTCCCTCCCCTGTAGTACTGTAGATTCATTGGTGGCCAGTGGGCCCCCCCTCTCTCCCCCTCCTAATTAAAATCTCCCCCCCTATCATTGGTGGCAGCGGAGAGTACCGATCGGAGTCCCAGTTTAATCGCTGGGGCTCTGATCGGTAACCATGGCAACCAGGACGCTACTGCATTATACTTACCTGCGAGCTGCGATGTCTGTGACCGGCCGGGCGCTCCTCCTACTGGTAAGTGAAAGGTCTGTGCGGCGCATTGCTTATAGCGCGTCTGGCGATGACGTGATAAACTAACATGACATGTTTTTGCTATAATATCAATTCTACAGTTATCTATAATCAGTATTGGTTTACGGTAGTGATATACAAACTTTGACTCTTATTTATTTCATCAATTTATTATTTTCTGTGTATAAATATATTTTTTTTGTTTTGAGAGTATATTGAGCTACTAATCGTGGTAGTGAAATTTTTTCAGTTAGCATATACTAGCTGTTAGCTTTTCCCCTATTCAGGGCCATCCTAGGGCGCTCAGGAGGTTTCTGATACGGGATCGCCCCTATCGCGACGGACATTCCGTTCTTAGGCAGGGCATTATAGAGTTAGGGCCAGTTTGAGGGTCAGAGCCCATAGGATATTATATTTGGCCCGCACCTGCCTATCCGTGTCCCTAAGTGCAGAGGATTGACTCAGTTAAATCAATATTTTTTTCTTTCATTGTTTTCTTTATGTTATCACTAGGGTTATGTTTTTTATTTTTATTTTAATGATATATAATAAAGACTATGTTTTAGGGGTGGTAGTCTGTGACTGCCAAAAGGAAACATGTTATATCCAACCACTTGTTACCAGTTTCACAGATATCCTGCCAGCTGTCGCGGGAATGTCCGTATGTCTCGGTACGTCCGTGATAGTAACCTCCTTCTACGGGTGACCTCCGGGCACCCAGAACCAACCTTATCCGGATGAGACCTGTGAAAGTCTTTCACCAAATGACTGGCATTCAAGTCAGATGCCGGAACCCACATCCTCTCCTCTGGTCCATAATCCTTCCAGTGAACAAGATACTAAAGAGATCTATGAAGAACTCGAGAGTCAATAATCTTGGCGATCTGGAATTCCAAACTACCGTCCACCATGACAGGAGCGGGTGGCAAGGGGGCCGACTCCAAAGGTTCAACATATCTCTTCAACAAAGATTTGTGAAACACATTATGAATTTTCAGAGCCCGAGGAAGTTCAAGACAAAAAGCTACAGGATTAATAATGGCAGTGATCTTATATGGTCTAATAAATCTTGGACCCAACTTCCAAGAAGGAACCTTCAACTTAATATTTCTTGTGGACAGCCACACAAAATCACCCACACTTAGGTCAGGCACACGTTTATACTTGTTGCGCATATTCATCAAGTTATTTTGAATTTTCCGCTATATAGAAGACAATGATGACGTATCCGAACCAAAGAATGTGCCAAATTGCAGGTGAAACCCATATGCCCTAAAAAAACGGCGACTTACCAATAGACTCCTGTCTACGATTGTTTATGGCAAACTCTGCCAAAGACAAAAACAAGGACCTTTTCTCCTGGTTCTCAGAGACAAAACTTCTTAAGTAAGTATCCAGACTCTGATTAGTCTGTCCATGTGTCTGAAGATGAAAAGCAGAAGAAAAAGACAGTTGTACCCCCAGCCGAGTACAGAATGCCTTCCAGAATCTGAACACAAATTGAGTGCCACGATCCGAGACCACGTCAGAGGGAATGCCATGAAGTTTCACAATGTGGTCAACAAACACTTGCGCAGGTGTTTTAGCATTAGGTAGGCCAGGCAATGCTATAAAGAACACAATTTTACTAAAATGATCAACAACCACCAGAATAACTGTCTTTCCAGACGACAAGTGAGTCCATGGTCTGGACGGGATGGGCAACGGAAGTAGAGATCCAGAAGGTCGAGTATGTGTCACCTTAGCGTGTGCACAGATACTACAGGCCGACACATAGTCTTAAAAACAATTACGCAACACAGGCCACTAGAATCTACGAGAGATGTGGTTGGCAGTGGATCTACTCCCAGGGTGTCCCTTAAGAACCGCACAGTGATGTTCCTCAAACACCTTATGATGCAATTCTGATAGAGCAAACAATTTCCCAAAGGGACAAGACTCAGGTGCATCTCCCTGAGCCTCTAACACCTTCACTTCTAGGTCAGGGAATAGAGCGGATATCACCACCCCTTCCGACTGTATCGGACTTGGATTTTCAAAATCACCACCTCCAGGAAAACTACGTGACAAGGCATCTGCCTTGATGCTCTTAACCCCAGGATGATAAGTGACAATGAAATCAAATCTGGTGAAAAACAAAGACCATCTGGCCTGCCTCAGGTTCAGTCCTTTAGCCGACTCCAGGTAAGCCAGATTTTTGTGATCTGTGTACACTATGATCAGATGAATCGCCCCTTCCAACCAATGACGCCACTCCTTAAAAGACAACTTAATGGCCAGCAACTCTCTGTTACCCACATGGTAATTTACCTCTGTGGCAGAGAGTTTTTTTTTAGAGAAAAATGCACATGGGCGCCGTTTACCAGGTGACGGGCCGTGCTATAAAACTGCTCCTACCCCCACCTCGGACGCGTCAACTTCCACAATAAAAGGTTGCGATACATCCAGCTGCACCAATATAGGGGCAGAAGAGAAGCAGTCCTTTACCACAGAAAAGGCTCGCAGCCTAAATCAGGCCACACTGAAACATCTGTCCTTTTCTTAGTCATGTCAGTTAAGGTTTTCACCACTGTCAAATATTTCTGAATACATTTTCGGTAATAGTTGGTGAACCCCAAAAACCGCATCAGATCCTTCAGATTTTTGGGTCAATCCCAGTCCAATACAGCACAGACTTTCTCTAGATCTATTCGAAAACCTGAAGATGACAGCAGCTAGCCCAAGAATTGCATCTCATGTACAGCAAAAAACAAACTTCTCCAATTTTGTGCACAATGTATTATCTCTTAGGATCTGTAACACCTGTCTAATGTGATCCTGATGAGTCTCCACGTCTGGAGAATAAATTAGTATGTCATCCAAATACATGACAACAAACCTCCCCACCAGGTGATGAAAAATGTCATTCACAAAATGCTGGAAAACCAAAGGAGGATTGGTTAACCCAAAAAGCATGACCAGGTTCTCAAAGTGACCCTCTGGGGTATTAAAAGCCATTTTCCATTCATCCCCTTCCTTGATCCTGACCAGATTATATGCCTCCCTTAAGTCCAACTTGGAGAATACCTTGGCATAAACAATCTGGTTAAACAAATCAGGAATCAAAGGAAGGGGGTAAGGATCACAGACAGTAATCCAATTGAGCTCATGGAAATCCATACATGGCCTAAGAGTTTCGTCCTTTTTTTCAACAAAGAAAAACCCTGATGCCACTGGAGATTTGGAAGGTCTTATCTGTCCTTTAACTAAACTCTCGGTAATATACTCTCTCATGGCTGTTCTTTTCGGACCAGAAAGGTTATGCAACCTAGATTTGTGTTTACTGCCTAACTAAACAGGCAGCCAATCAACGCGCAGCCATTCTCGTCGGCAACTCCCCCTCCAGTTCTAATTCTTCGCTATGGCAGTGGGGAGTGTGTATGTTCGTGACGAATGCTAGGGTCACAATCTGGACGGGGACATGAAGCCTATAGGATATCTCCAAATTCGGGTAAACCTAGTGTCTATAAATCGGAACAATTGAAACTTAACCTGCTATAAATAGTGGCCGAAAGTTAAGCAGAAATGTCAATCACTGACATTTCTGCTAGAGACATGATGGATCCAATTGGATCCTGTCTCATAGATGGTCTCTATGTCTGGCAGGTGGAGGGAGATCACAGGTAGGGGAGAAAAGCCAGGGGGAACACCATAACTATTCAATAGGAAGACAGAGGATATATAAGGTACAATGACCATGGAAGGGCCACGCTATTCATGCAATAAAACATGCGAATGAAATAGCATCATTAAGGCCCTTTGGTTTCACAGTGTTCAGTGTAAAAATCCACTGCGCTTCTTTTCTAAGGAGGAGTGTATCAATATCTCCTCCCCTGAGAGGTGGTCGCACATGTTCAATCCCCTGAAATTTGAAACAGTCTGTTGTCATGGGGTGATTAATTGCCACATGTTGCGCAATAGGGGTATCACCAAAGCTTCTGATCTTCAATAAGTGCTCCCCTATGCATCTCCTGAATTCGTGCTTTGTTTCCCCTACATATTGTAGTCCACAAATGCAGGTCGGGAGGTACACCACACCTACTGCCTTACAATTAATAAAGGATTTGATGTTGTATCTGTGTCCTGTGGTTGGTCAACTTAGCTCCGGGAATAAGGTTGATAGGAAAATCATATTTCCAATGCGGAGGTAAATCCTGGTATCCACTTTCAGAAAATACATCAGCAAAATCAGATATAGAAGAGTGTAATGTTTTAGTGGTTAAAGCAGAAATAGATGTATTCAGATAATTGTCAATGCAATAATCACCCCAATCCAGAATCTGTTTAGCTTGCCAATCGATGGTTGGATTGTGCCTGCTTAACCAATGTAAACCCAGAACCAACTGAGCAGGGAGACCCTCCAACACAAAACACAAGATGAATTCCTGATGAAAGTAACCCACTCTTAATCGGATGTCATGCACCATCTGAGATAAACACTTCTGAGTTAGAGGTGCAGAATCAATAGCAAAAATGGAAAGTTCCTTTTTTCTTTTCTTTTTGAGGCTGAATGGTATAGACATACATTGATAAAATGTCCTTTCTGTCCGCAGAAAAAACACACTCCCTTCCTTTGACCAGAATGCTTAAAAGTGGATCCAGGAGTAGCTCCCCCTAACTGCTTGGGTTCGTCCCCAGACATAAACCCAGGAGTATCTTCACCCAATGTGTCAGAGGAAGACGATACGTTATTTGATAGTACGTCCTGAGAGTGGGGGCCCCTAGATCTCTCTCTCAGGCATCTATCAATGCATACTGCAAGAGACATAGCAGCTTCCAGAGACTCAGGATTCTCATGAAAGTCCTTCAGCCTCTCTGATAATCCTTGACAAAAATTACTACGGAAACCCGGATCGTTCAACTCAGTATCCGTAGCCCACCTCCTAAACTCAGAGCAGTAAACCTCAGCAGAACTCTCTCCCTGATGAAGGCCACTTAGCTTGGTCTCAGCCAGGGAGGTCCGATCAGGGTCATCATAGATGAGACCTAGAGCTTTGAAAAATTCATCCACCTATCGGAGAAACTGCGATCCGGTTGGCAGAGAAAAAGCCCATAACTGAGTGTCCCCATTAAGCAAAGAAATAACCACACCAACTCTCTAAATCTGATCACCAGATGAGTGTGGATGTAGCCTAAAATACAATTTGCACGCCTCCCTAAACTTTAGGCAACTTTAGGCTTGAGACAGGCCTGGTAACCACCACCACCACTAGGACCAACAGCCTGTGGTTTCTGTATCTGCGAGACGGTTGTGAGGAGGTCAACTACCTCCAAAGACAGCCCCTGCAGCTGTCTGGCCAGTGCAGCAATAAGATCCATTGCTGTACTGAAACAAGCAATAATGATGGTTTTGACGGTTTATAATGTCACTCTTATGTGTGGGAGGAAAACACCACACCGAGAATAGGAGGGAAAGGGGATACCGGAATAAGGTCTGGAAACAAGGGAAGGAAGATGGACACCTCCTAGAGAAAACCCTAACTCCAGTTCTGACAGACTACCAGTATGAACACTCTCCAAAGGTAGGCAAGTTCATACGCCGGATACCTAGAATCCTATCTCACCCTATAGGACCTTGGAACTAATGTCAGGACTGAGTCTAACTGTTCGTCCAAAGGGAAGGATGAACAGAAGTCTCCCTCAGGCCTAATGACAAACAACAGGGAAAGGCAACACATACAGTTCGGTCCATTTATATTTGGACACAGAACATTTTTCAAATTTTTGTTCTGTACATTACAACAATGGATTTTGAACAAAACAATTCAGATGCAGGTGAAGTTCACACTTTCAGCTTTATTTTAGTGGGTTGAACAAAATGATTGCATAAAAATGTGAGGAACTAAAGTATTTTTTTAAAACTCAATCCCTCCATTTCAGGGGCTCAAAAGTAACTGCACAAATTAAATAACGGTAAATAAAATCTTAATTTCTAATACTTAGTTGTAAACCCTTTGTTGGCAATGACTGCCTGAAGTCTTGAACTCATGGACATCACACTGTGTTTCCTCCTTTTTAATGCTCTGCCAGGCCTTTACTGCAGTTTAGTCTTTAACAAGTGAAATGCATGCTCTATTGCAAGTCCTGTGGGATCCCTGTCTGGTTCATTTTAATGAACGTGAGCTTGTCCACATTGGCTGTGGACAGGCGGCTGCGCTTGTCTGTTAGAACCCCCTCCTGCCGTCCTAAACAAACGTTCAGACAATATACTGGCTGTAGGGCAGACCAGCACATCCAAGGTGTAAAGGGCAAGCTCAGGCCATGTGCCTAATTTGGAGACCCAGAAGTTGAAGGGGGCAGACACATACTGCTTCACCATGTTGCACGTCCCCATGACGTCCCCGATCCAATTGGATATCTTCCCTATCAACTTTCGATGATCTTTTATGCACCTACCATGGTGATCATGGGTAACGGGGAATGAGGGTTCCATGACGGAGAGGGAGCCTGAGAAAAGGATACCACATCCAAGGGAGGTCAATGGCTGAAATCTGATTGGGTGGAGTGGGTGGGTCAACTCATTAAAGCAGAAGAATCGAAGGAAGGCAGGAGGCGCGCGGCAATTACCCACTCCCGACTCGGGGAGGTAGTGATGATAAATAACAATAGAGGACTCTTAAGATGCCCTGTAAAAAATTACAGGGAATGTCACTGCGGTATTTTGGATGAGGAAACATTATACAGGAGAGGCCCTGCTGCCGCTTTGTTGACTCTAGATAACTTCTGCCAGATTGCACGTCCCCGTGACGTCCACAATCCAATTGGATATCTTCCCTATCAACTTTCGATGTTCTTTTATGCGCTTACCATGGTGATCACGGGTAACGGGGAATCAGGGTTCCATGCCGGGGAGGGAGCCTAAGGAAGGGATGCCACATCCAAGAGAGGACAATGGCTGAAATCTGATTGAATGGACAGGGTGGGTCAAGTTATTTAATTAAACTCAGCATATGACCTAGGCAAGGGATGTGCGACAAACTGGCTAGGCCCAGAGCTGCTACAAGATTTCGCCCATTATCGCACACCACCAGGCCGAGCTTGAGGCTCACTGGCACCAACCACTCATTGGTCTGTTGTTACATGCCCGTCCACAGCTCCTGCGCGGTGTGGGGTTTGTCCCCCAAACAGATAAGTTTAAAAAACTGCCTGCTGTCATTTCCCCCTTGCTATGCTGAAGTTGGTGGTGAAAGTGTTATGCTGACCAGCTGAGGAGGAGGAAGCAGAGTAGGAGGAGGAAGCAACAGGAGGCAAAGAGAAACGCCCTGCAATCCTCGGTGGTGGAAGGACATACGCCAAACTGCTATCCACCTCAGGCCCAGCTGCCACTGCATTTACCCAGTGTGCTTTTAGGGAGATATAACGTATCCGTAGTTATGTGGACCTTGCCACAGATGGCGTTGTGCAGTGCACACCTGATTTTGTCCCCCACTTGGCTGTGCAGGGAAGGGATGGCTCGCCTGGAAAAGTAGTGGCGGCTGGGCACAACGTACTGTGGGACAGCCACCTCCATCAGATTCTTAAAACGGTCTGTATCCACTAGACGGAATAACAGCATTTCAAAGGCCAAGAATTTTAAAATGCTGGCATTCAGGGCCAGGGATCATGGGTGGGTAGGGGAGTACTTCCTCTTTCGCTCCAGTCTTTGGGAGATAGACAGCTGAACGCTTCCATGGGACATTGTGGAGATGCTTGGTGACCGAGGTGGTGGCGTTTCTGGCACATCCTCTGTTTGCGGGGTGGCAGGTGCCACTGTCACTCCAGAGGGATATGAAGAGGCCGAGACTGCAGCAGAAGAGGAAGCAGGAGGAGCCAGAGACCTTTCTGGGTTTTTGAGGTGTCTACTCCACCGCAGCTCGTGCTTTGCACTTAGATGCCTGGTCATGCAGGTTGTGCTCAGGTTTGAAAGTTTATGCCTCGCTTCAGGTTCTGATTGCACAGCGTGCAAACCACTCATGTCTTGTCGTCAGCACATTGTCTGAAGAACTGCCACGCCAGGTGACTCCTTGGAGCTGGCTTTGGTGTGCTCGGTCCCTTGGTGCGGTGGGCAGTAGCAGGCGTAGTGTCTAGGGGACGGCCACTCCGCTTTTGCACATTGCTCCCTCTTTTGCTGTGCTGGTGGCTCTGTGCGACCACCGCCTCTTTCTCAGAACTACACATGTCACTCGCATGACCTTGATTCCATGTGGGGTTGAGAACCTCATCGTCCTCCACATCATCTTCCACCCAGTCTTCACCCCTGCCCTCCTTGTAGGTCTGCACACTTTCGAAAGCCCCAGCAGTTGGCACCTGTGTTTCGTCATCATCCGATATGTGCTGCGTTGGTCCTCCCATGTACTCATCCTGAAACATAAGTGGTTGGGCATTGGTGCACTCAATATTTTCCGCTTCTGGGGCAGGGCTATGTGGATGGCCCTGGGAAACCCTGCTAGAAGAGTCATCAAAAAGCAGAAGAGACTGCTGCATGACTTGGGGCTCAGATTACTTGGCTGATTTGCAAGGAGGTGAGGTGAAAGACTAATGGCCATGGGCTGCAGGTGCCAACTCTGATCTTTCAGCAGGTGACTGGGTGGGAGACAATGTGAAGGAACTGGAGGCACTGTCAGCCACCCAATCTACTATCGCCTGTATTTGTTCTGGCCTCACAATTCGTAGAGCCGCATTCAGCCCTACCAAATAACGCTGAAGGTTCTGTTGCCTACTCATTCCTGAAGAAGGTGTTTCACTTGTGCGTGTAGCTGGCACAGATCGACCACGTCTTCTCCCTGCAACAGGAGCTCCACCAACACCAGCAGCACCACGTCTCTTGTTTGACGCTCTCCTCATTTTTTGTGGTTACCCACTGAAGTAACAGATGTTTTTACTAAATTTAGTTCCGTGTGAACAATGCAGAGCAGGAATTTTTTGACGGCCAAAGGGGTAATGTCACCCAACAATGGAACAGACAAATTTTAGAAATTTAGGTCCCTGTCACCTAGGCAGAGCAGGGTTTTTTTGACAGGAAAAATGGGTTAATGTCACCCAACAATGGAACAGACAAATGTTTTTAACTTATTGCCCGGTCTGCTATGCAGTGCAGACAGAAAAGGTACTTTATTGCCTAAAATAAAAATAAAAAAATTCTCACACACAATGAAACAGATGGATTTAAATGCATTTCATCAACTACCAGAAATGCAGCGCAGGGCAAAAAGGTACTTTTTTTTAACCCTAAATGAAACAGATGGATTTAACTGAGATTATATTTCACTCTCACAAATTAAGCACAAGGTTTTTTTTACATAAAAAATGGTGGATATGTCACCCCTACAATGGAACAGATGGATTTGCTGAATATTACCCCCTGTATAATGTACCCTGATACCCCTTGGTTATATTGCCCCCTGTATAATGTACCCTGATTACCCTCAGTTATATAACTGAGGGGTATCAGGAGACATTATGGGTAATATTATAACTAAGGGGTATCATGGTACATTATACAAGGGTAATATAACTGAGGAGGACTCAGTGCTATCAGGGGACATTATACAGGGGTCCTTAGTTATATTACCCCTGTATAATGTACCAATTATACCCTAAGTTATAGGGGTAACCGTATCATCAGGGACAGGTTGAGGAGGGGCTGGGCGCAAACCAAGCAGGAGGGAGGGCAGGCCATGAGGCGAGGTACTAGGTAGTGGGGGTATAGGGGTACATACTTTTTTTAAAACTTTTTAGCAATAGCAGGAGTAGAGAGAACTCATAACATGAAGGCAAGGCACTCACTGGCAGCAATTTGCAAAGTCCGTTTGCGTGGTCGGGCAGGCACGCAGCTTTACGTGTTGACGACCGTGACGTCAAGTCGTCAACTCGTCTCTGTGGCTGCCACACTCCCAGCCTGCGCCCACCCTGCACGAGTCCGCTGGGTCCGAACGCCGCCCCCACCACGGCACCACACCATCTGTCATGTGACTCTCAGACGACAGACTGACTGTATGTATCTATCTGTGTGTTCTCTGTCAGTCAGTCAGTGGTGCGGGCGGCCGACGCAGCAGCAGCGCAGCAGGCAGCAGTTATTAGCGAATCAGCGGGGGGGCACCCGGGGGGCAAGGAATGACCTGGGGGGGGGGGCAATTGCCCCCCTTGCCCCCCTGTAGCGACGCCACTGGGTACTTTACACACAAAAATGGGAATTTAAAGCCCAAAAATTCTACAGCGGTATTTAATGGTTTTATTTGACTGACAGGAACGCAGCGTAAGCAGCAAATGTACTTTATAGCAACAAAAAGTGGAATTTTTCACCCGAAAATTTTACTGCAGTATTTGGCAGTTTTATTAGACTGTCAGAAATGCAGTACAGGGCATATGCAGTGCAGGCCTCAGAGGTACTTTACAACAAAATATGTAAATATGTCACCCCCCAACGGAATAGATGGATTTAACTGATTATAATTTCACTCTCAGAAATGCAGCACAGGGGTACTTTACAGAAAAAATGTGTATATATGTCACCCCCTGAGTCCCTGAACTTACAGACGGTATTATTTCCCTTCCCCTGGCACATATGCAGTGCAGGTGCACTTTAAAAATGAGTATATGACGGCCACTGAACTACAAGAACAGTATTAAATGATTGTCCCTGGCACATATGCAGTGCTGGTGCACTGCTGTTGCACAAAATGGCCGCCGACGCCCACCTAACTAACAGACGGATTAAAACTTTTTATTTCAGTCTCACTGGGCTCAGGGAAGGGTACAAAAATGTTGCATTGCACCCCTAAAACAAAAAAAGTTGTAGATCGCTGTAGTCTTTCCTAATCTCTCCCTCACATCAGCAGCATCCTATCCCTACAACTAGTAAGAGCAGAGTGACGTGCGTTACGTGATTCCAGCTTATATAGAGTCTGGGTCACATGTTGCACTTGGCCAATCACAGCCATGCCATTAGTAGGCAAGGCTGTGATCGCTTCTAAGGGCACACTAGTTAAACGCTTGTTGATTGACTGCCCTGTAACCTTTCAAAAAGCGCTATTAAATCGCCGAACACCGAACTCGAACCCAAACTTTTACAAAAATGCTCGGGTTCAGGTCCGGGTTCAAAAAAAAACTAAAGTTCGGTACGAACCCGAACTTTACAGTTCGGGTTCGCTCAACCCTACTTGGTTGCTTTGGCTTTATGTTTTGGGTCATTGTCCATCTGTATTATGAAACGCCGACCAATAAGTTTGGCTGCATTTGGCTGGATTTGAGCACACAGCATGTCTCTGAAAACTCATCTGGCTGCTTCTGTCCTGTGTCACATCATCAATAAACACTAGGGTCTCAGTGCCACTGGCAGCCATGCATGCCCAAGCCATCACACTGCCTCCGCCGTGTTTTACAGATGATGTGGTATGCTTTGGATCATGAGCTATACCATGCATTCACCATACCTTTTTCTTTCCATCATTCTGGTAGAGGTTGATCTTGGTTTCAGCTGTCCAAAGAATGTTCTTCCAGAAGTGTGCTGGTTTTTAAGATGTTTTTTTAGCAAAGTCCAATCTAGCCTTCTTATTCTTGAGGCTTATGAGTGACTTGCACCGTGCAGTGTACCCTCTGTATTTACTTTCATGCAGTCTTCTCTTTATGGTAGATTTGGATATTGATCCGCCTATATCCTGGAGAGTGTTGTTCACTTGGTTGGCTGTTAAGAAGGGGTTTCTCTTCCACATGGTAATTATTCTGCGATCATCCACCACTGTTGTCTTATGTGGGCGTCCAAGTCTTTTTGCATTGTTGAGGTCACCAGTGCTTTCTTTCTCAGGATAGAGCAAACTGTAGATTTTGCCAATCCTGGTGTAGCAATTTCTTAGATGTTTTTTTTTTTCTGTTTTCGCAGATGAAGGGTGGCTTGTTTCACCTGCACGGAGAGCTCCTTTGACCGCATGTTTACTCCTCAGCAAAATCTTCAAAATGCAAGCACCACACCTCAAATCAACTCCAGGCTTTCTTTGTGCTTAATTGAGAAGGAAATAATGAAGTAATTGCCCACACCTGCCCATGAAACAGCCTTTGAGTAGGGTTGAGTGAACCCGAACTGTAAAGTTTTTTTTTTACGGTGTTTACCTGAGGGGTTAGGTCATGTGATATTGTTATACAGCAGGTGATTACGGATGCGGCGATACTTAATATGTATACTTTTATTTATTTATTTATTAAAGTTTTACACAATAACAGTATTTTTGAAACAAATAAAATCATGTTTTAGTGTCTCCATATTCTGAGAGCATTGTTTTTTTTAGTTTTTTTGGGCGTTTGTCTTATGAAGGGTCTCATTTTTTGCAGTATGAGATGACGGATAGATTGGTATGATTTTTGGTTGCATATGACTTTTTGATTACACTTATTGTGTTGTAAGATGACAAAAAAATGGCTTTTTGTACAGTTTTTATTTTTTTTACGGTGTTCATCTGAGGGGTTAACTCATGTAATATTTTTTATAGAGCAGGTCGTTACGGAGGTGGCAATACCTAATATGTCTACTTTATTTATTTATTAAAGTTTTCTACACTAATATTTTTGAAACAAAAAAAAAAAATCATGTTTTAGTGCCTTCATAGTCTGAGAGCCATAGTTTTTTTTATTTTTTGGGCAATTACTTCAGGTAGGGGCTCATTTTTTGCAGGATGAGGTGACGGTTAGATTGATACTATTTTGGTGGGGAAATGCCTTTTTGATCGCTTGGTGTTGCACTTTTAGTGATGTAAGGTGACAAAAAAATGTTTTTTAGCACAGTTTTTATTTTACTTTTTTGACAGTGTTCACCTAAGGGGTTAGGTCATGTGGTATTTTTATAGAGCCCGTCTATACGGACGCAGCGATATGTAATATGTCTACTTTTCTTTTTTACCTATTTTTTACAATTTTTTTTTTACTTTATTTTGGAAAAAGGACAATTTTTTTTTTACTTGAAACCTACATTTTATTATTATAAAAAAAACTACATTTTATTTCACTTTATTTAACTTTTTATATTTTTCCCACTTTGGGACTTCACCTTTTCAGGGTTTGATCCCTGTTTAAATTCAGTTCAATACATTCTGTATTGTAATGTACTGAATTGAACTGTAAGCCTCTAAAACAGTGAGACACTGACAGTTGCCTAGGAGACCCAACGCTCAGGCTGGATCTCCTGGGCTTCCGTAGGCTGGCAGCTCCGATGCCTGTATAAGGCATCAGGGCTGCCATGGCAACCATCGAAAACCTGCCAGCGCAGCGCGGAGGGGGCAATGGAGTCAGAGGGAGCCCCCACCCTCTGTATACCCTGCACGTGCCGCGGTCAGCGCTGACCGCCGCACGTGAAAGGGTTAATCCATCACCGCACACAGCAATGCCGGCGGATGCAGCAGGGACCCGGCTATCAGTAACAGCTGGGCCCGTGCTGTGGGTCGGGCGGGTGCAGCTCCTGCACCCGCCCAATCCCTTAACGTACATGCACGTGAGGATGCGGCAAGGAGCCACATTCGCTCACGTACATCTACGTGTAGGATGCAGGAAGGGGTAAATACTGCTTTTATGTTTTTGTTTGAAAACACCATTTTGTGCTAGATAGTACATTGGCGGCCTTTGTTGCATTTCTGACAGTCCAATACAACCGTTAAATACTGCTGTTATATTATTGTTTGAAAAAAAAAACACCCATTTTGTGCTAGATACTACATTTGCGGCCTTTGCTGCATTTCTGACAGTTCAATACAACTGCTAAATACTGCTGTTATATTTTTGTTTGAAAAAAACACCTATTTTGTGCTAGATAGTACCTTTGCAGCCTTTGCTGCATTTCTGACAGTCCAATACAACCGTTAAAGGGCTTCTGTCACCCCCAAAACCCTTTTATTTTTTTGGGGCTTGTTAAAATCCTTATTTAACTACTATTCCCTATATAGATTTCTTTTAAAATATGCAAATCGCTTCTCTACCAGCAAGTAGGGCGTCTACTTGCTGGTAGCCGCCACAAAAAACCGCCCCCTCCCCCTGTTGATTGACAGGACCAGCAGGGCTCTCCTCCTCTGGCTGGCCCTGTCATCATTTCAAATCCCGCGCCTGTCTTCATTCGGCGCAGGCGCTCTTAGAGAAGGAGGCTCGCCTCCTCAGCACTCCCTCAGTGCGCCTGCGCCAATGACGTCCCCGAAAGAGAAGACGTCATCGGCGCAGGGAGTGCTGAGAAGGCGAGCCTCCTTCTCTCAGAGCGCCTGCGCCCAATGAAGACAGGCGTGGGATTTGAAATGATGACAGGGCCAGCCGGAGGAGGAGCCTCCAGTTCCTACTTGCTGGTAGTGAAGCAATTTGCATATTTTAAAAGATCGTTTTTTAAGGAAAAGAAGCCACAGACAAAGGTAAGATCCCTATATAGGGAATTGTAGTTAAATAAGGATTTTAACAAGCCCAAAAAAAAAAAAAAAGGGTTTTGGGGGTGACAGAAGCCCTTTAAATACTGCTGTTATATTTTTGTTTGAAAAAAACACCCATTTTGTGCTAGATACTAAATTTGCGGCCTTTGCTGCATTTCTGACAGTCCAATACAACCATTAATTCGTTAAATACTGCTGTTATATTAAGGTTTAAAAAAAACACCCCTTTTGTGCTAGATACTACATTTGCGGCGTTTGCTGCATTTCTGACAGTCCAATACAACCGTTAAATACTGCTGTTGTATTGTGGGTTGAAAAAAAACACCCTTTATGTGCTAGATACTATATTTGCATCCTTTGCTGCATTTCTGACAGTCCAATACAACCAGTCAATACTGCTGTTACATTGCTGGTTGACAAAGTAATTTTTTGTGACGGTGAAGTAATTGTATACAATTTGCCTGTCACACTGTTGTGTGACCTCAATAAATTTTTTCTCTTTATGACACCGGCACAGCCTTACTGTTAGTGAAGTAAATTGTTGACTATTGGCGGTTACATTGTCGCCTGACATAAACCATCTGTTAGTTTGGTGGGTGAACGCAAAGAATGAGGAAAGTGTCAAATAAGGGACGTGGCCCTGGTCATGGTGCTGCTGGTGGAGCTCCTGTTGCAGGGAGAGGATGTGGTCGATCTGTGCCAGCTACACGCACAAGTGAAACACCTTCTTCAGGTGTGAGTAGGCAACAGAACCTTCAGTGTTATTTGGTAGGGCTGAATGCGGCTCTATGAATGGTGAGGCCAGAACAAGTACAGGCGATAGTAGATTGGGTGGCTGACGGTGCCTCCAGTTCCTTCACATTGCCTCCCACCCAGTCCCCTGCTGAAAGATCAGAGTTGGCACCTCCAGCTCATGGCCATCATTCTTTCACCTCACCCCCTTGAAAATCAGCCAAGCAGTCTGAGCCCCAAGTCATGCAGCAGTCTCTTCTGCTTTTTGATGACTCTGCTAGCAGGGTTTACCAGGGCCATCCACATAGCCCTGCCCCAGAAGTGGAAGAGATTGAGTGTACCGATGCCCAACCACTTGTTTCAGGATGAGTACATAGGAGGAACAACGCAGCACATATCGGATGATGACGAAACACAGGTTCCAACTGCTGTGGCTTTCTGCAGTGAGCAGACCGACAAGGAGGGCAGGGGTGAAGACTGGGTGGAAGATGATGTGGAGGACGATGAGGTCCTCAACTCCACATGGAATCAAAGTCATGCGAGTGACCTGTGTAGTTCGGAGGAAGAGGCGGTGGTCGCACAGAGCCACCAGCACAGCAGAAGAGGGAGCAGGGTGCAAAAGCAGAGAGGCTGTCCCCTAGACAGTACTCTTGCTACTGCCCACAGCAGCAAGGGACCGAGCACACCAAAGCCAGCTCCAAGGAGTTTCCTGGCATGGCAGTTCTTCAGACAATGTGCTGACAACAAGACACGAGTGGTTTGCACGCTGTGCAATCAAATCCTGAAGCGAGGCATAAACGTTCTTAACCTGAGCACAACCTGCATGACCAGGCATCTAAGTGCAAAGCACAAGCTGCAGTGGAGTAGACACCTCAAAAACAAAGAAAGGTCTCTGGCTCCTCATGCTTCCTCTTCTGCTGCAGTCTCGGCCTCTTCATCCCCCTCTGGAGTGACAGTGGCACCTGCCACCCCGCAAATAGAGGATGTGCCAGCAACGCCACCCCCTAGGTCACCAAGCATCTCCACAATGTCCCATGGAAGCATTCAGCTGTCTATCTCCCAAACACTGGAGCGAAAGAGGAAGTATCCCCCTACCCACCCGCGATCCCTGGCTCTGAATGCCAGCATTTTAAAATTCCTGGCCTTTGAAATTCTGTCATTCCGTCTGGTGAAGATGGAGAGTTTTAAAAACCTTATGGCTTTGGCTGTCCCACAGTATGTCATTCCCAGCCACCACTACTTTTCCAGACGAGCCATCCCTTCCCTTCAGAACCAAGTGGGGGACAAAATCAGGTGTGCACTGTGCAACGCTATCTGTGGCAAGGTCCACCTAACTATAGATACATGGACCAGTAAGCACGGTCAGGGACGTTATATCTCCATAACAGCACAATGGGTAAATGTAGTGGCGGCTGGGCCTGAGGTGGATAGCAGTTTGGCGCATGTCCTTCCACCACCGAGGATTGCAGGGCGTTTCTCTTTGCCTCCTGTTGCTTCCTCCTCCTACTCTGCTTCCTTATCCTCTACCAGCTCCTCATCCAGTCAGCATAACCCCTTCACCACCAACTTCAGCACAGCCAGGGGTAAACGACAGTAGGCAGTTTTAAAACGTATCTGTTTGGGGGACAAACCCCACACTGCGCAGGAGCTGTGGACGGGCATGAAACAACAGATCGATGAGTGGTTGGTGCCAGTGAGCCTCAAGCCTGGCCTGGTGGTGTGCGATAATAGGCAAAATCTCGTAGCAGCTCTGGGCCTAGTCAGTTTGACGCACATCCCTTGCCTTGCACATGTGCTGAATTTTGTGGTGCAGAAATTCCTGAAAAACTACCCCAATATGTCAGAGCTGCTGCAGAAAGTGTGAGCCATCTGTGTGCACTTTTGGCGTTGTCACCCTGCTGCTGCTCGCCTGTCAGCGCTGCAGCGTAATTTCGACTTTCCCGCTCACCGCCTCATATGCGACGTGCCCACAAGGAGGAACTTTACCTTGCACATGCTGGCCAGACTGTGCGAGCAGCATCAGGCGATAGTGGAGTTTCATCTGCAGCACGCACGGGTGAGTCGCTCTGGGGAACAGCACCACTTCACCATCAATGAGTGGGCCTCCATGCAAGACCTGTGTACCTTGTTGTGCTGTTTCGAGTACTCCACCAACATGGCCAGTGCCAATGACGCCATTCTCAGCGTTACTATCCCACTTCTATGCCTCCTTTAAAAAACATTTCGGGCGATGATGGAAGAGGATGTGGCACAGGAGGAGGAGGAAGAGGGATTATTTACAAGGGTTTCAGGTAGAGGTGGGACGACGAAGCCGTCGAATCCACGAATCCCTCGAATCTAAAAAGATTTGAGAGATTAGTGGATTCGAATCCCGACCTACTTAGTAAAATTCGAATCCGACGAATCCCGACTGCAGGGACCAGTGCAGTCCATGTATTCTAATGCACCAGCCCTACTCACTGTTGTATAATCTTATTCTTATGTAACCTGTAGGCATTGTTAAAATATAATAATCATTTGTAATCCAGCTGTATTATTTACAGCTAAATTCCGTAGCAGGGAAGAGGGAGTAGGCAGGCAGGAGGCAGGCCGGGAGGACGGATGGGCGGCGCATCACTCACTACATCACGCGCCCGCACCGCCTGCTTCATTCATAAAGTGGGCGGCGCTGGCGTGTGACGTAGTGAGTGACGCACTGCCCACCCGTCCTCCCAGCCTGCCTCCTCCCTCCTCCCTGATACGGAATTTAGCTGTAAGTAATACAGCTGGATTACAAATGATAATTATATTCAATGCCTACAGGTTAGATAAGAATAAGATTATACAACAGTGAGCAGGGCCGGTGCATTATAATACAGGGACTGCACCGATCTCCGCTGTCATTATTAATCCAGATGCCCCCAGTCCCTGTATTTTGGGTCATTCACACTGCAGGGATACTGTTATGGGGAGATCTGTGGATGGCACATAGCATAAGATGCATATGTGTCATCCACAGATCCCCCCATCACAGTACCATCCAGAGATCCCCATAACAGTGCCATCCAGAGATCCCCCATAACAGTGCCATCCACAGATCCCCCATAACAGTACCATCCAGAGATCCCTCATAACAGTGCTATCCAGAGATCCTCCATAACAGTGCCATCCACAGATCCCCCATAACAGTGCCATCCACAGATCCCCCATAACAGTGCCATCCACAGACCACCCCCCCCATAGCAGTGTCATCCACAGACCCCCCCCATAAGTGTTTGGATCACCAGTCACACAATTCTTATGTACAGGATTCGTAGAATTCGAGATTCTAAAGATTCAATAGATTCGAGAACCTTTTCGGATTGGGATAAAAAAAAAATAGGATTTGTCCCACCTCTAGTTTCAGGCCAGTCATTCACAAGTGGCTCCGAGGGTGGTTTCCTGCACCAACATACGCCAGGTACACAATTGTCCAGCCAGGGCACAGTTCTGGAGGATGACGAGGTGGAGGATGAGGAGATGGAGGAGGAGGAACAGTGTTCACAGCAGGGTGACACCCAAACCAGCTCATGGCCATCACTGGTGCGTGGCTGGTGGAATACAGAGGACACAGACGATGCACCTTCCACAGAGGACAGCTTTTCGTTGCCTCTGGGCAGCCTGGCACACATGAGCGATTACATGCTGCAGTGTCTCCGCAACGACCGCCGAGTTGGCCACAGTCTAACTTGTGCTGAATACTGGGTGGCCACGCTGCTAGATCCCTGGTACAAGGACAACGTACCGTCCTTAATTCAGTCACTGGAGCGTGATTGGAAGATGCACGAGTACAAGCACACGCTGGTAGACGCGCTGCTCGTGGCATTCCCACCTGACAGCAGGGCAGAGTCGAAGTACAAGGCGAAGGCAGAGGAAGAGGTCGCCAATGCAGCTGGGGCACCGCCAGCACCTCAGAAGGCAGGGTTAGCATGGCCGAAATGTGGAAAAGTTTTATCAGCACGCCACAACAACCAGCACCACCAGCTGATATGGAACGTCTTAGCAGGAGGCAGCATTTTAGCAACATGGTAGAGCAGTATGTGTGCACACGCCTACACGTACTGACTTATGGGTCGGCCCTCTTCAACTTCTGGGTCTCCCAATTGGGCACATGGCCTGAGCTTGCCTTTTACGCCTTGGAGGTGCTGGCCTGCCCTGCAGCCAGCGTATTGCCTGAACGCGTGTTTAGCACGGCAGGGGGCGTTATCAAAGACAAGCACGGCCGCCTGTCCACAGTCAATGTGGACAAGCTCACATTCTTTAAAATGAACCAGGCATGGATCCCACAGGACTTGTCCGTACCTTGTGCAGAATAGACATGTATACCGGCCTCATCCAGCCATTGTTACACTCCAGCGCACTTTTTCATTGTTTTATTTTTTATATTTCCCAATGTTTTGGGGTGTACCCTAATTTAAACTTCACCAGCGCTTCCGCCTACACCGCCACGTCCACCGCCTACTCAACCTCCTACTCCATATGGACCTCCACCTCCTAGATCAAGATTATTATTTTTTATTTTTACGTATTTTATGTTATTTTAAGTAATTTCACTAATTCATCTGATACATTGTTGGGTGACATTCACAAATTTTGGGCTGTGACATACCCTTTCTTTACTTAGTGGACAGGGAAATACATTTCACAAATTCGTCTGTTACATTGTTGGGTGACATTCACCAATTTTTGGCTGTGATATACCCTTGCTCTACCTAGTGGACAGGGAAATACATTTCAGTAATTTGCCTGTTACATTGTTGGGTAACATTCACCAATGTTTGGCTGTGATATACCCCTGCTCTACATAGAGGACATGAAAATACATTTCACTAATTTGTCTGTTGCATTGTTGGGTGATATATTTACCAATTTTTGGCTGTGATATACCCCTGCTCTACATTGTGGACAGGAAAATACATTTCAGTAATTCGTCTGTTACATTGTTGTGTGACATTCACCAATTTTTGGCTGTGATATACCCCTGCTCTACATAGCGGACAGGGAAATACATTTCACAAATGCGTCTATTACATTGTTGGGTGACAAATTCTCATCTTTTGCGCTAGAAAGTACATTTGCAGCCTACTCTGCATTTTGGACAGTACGAATGGTGAGGCCAGAAAAAGTACAGGCGATAGTAGATTGGGTGGCTGACAGTGCCTCCAGTTCCTTCACATTGTCTCCCACCCAGTGTTCTGCTGAAAGATCAGAGTTGGGACCTACAGCCCATGGCCATCTGTCTTTTAGGTCATTCCCTTGCAAATCAGGCAAGCAGTCTGAGCTCCAAGTCATGCAGTAGTCTCTTATGCTTTTTGATGACTCTGCTGGCAGGATTTCCGTGGGCCATCCCCATAACCCTGCCCCAAAAGTGGAAGAGATTGAGTGCACTGATGCCCAAACACTTATGTTTCAGGATGAGGACATGGGAAGACCACCGCAGCATGTCTCTGATGACGACGAAACATAGGTGCCAACTGCTGCGGTTTTCTGCAGTCTGCATACCGACAAGGAGGGGTGAAGACTGGGTGGAAGATGATGTGGAGGATAATAAGGTACTAGACCCCACATGGATTTAAGGTCATGCGAGTGACGTGTGCAGTTTGGAGGAAGAGGCGGTGGTCCCACAGAGGCACCAGCACAGCAAAAGAGGGAGCAGGGTGCAAAAGCGTCTGTTACATTCTAGGGTGACATTTTAACATTTTCGCCGTGAATAAACCCCTGCTCTGCATAGGTGAGAGGGACCTAAATCTCTAAAAATCGTCTTTTACATTCTCAGGTGACATTTTACCATTTTTGCTGTATACAAACCCCTGCTCTGCATAGGTGACAGGGACCTAATTTTTGCAAAATCGTCTGTACAATTGGTGGGTGACATGAACCCAGTTTTGCTATGAATAAACCCCTGCTCTGCATAGTTGACAGGGACCGAAATTTTAAAAAATCTTCTGTTCCATTGGTGGGTGACATTAACCTATTTTTGCCATTGAAAAACCACTGCTCTGCATAGTTGACAGGGACTTAAATTTCTAAAATTTGTCTTTAAATGACGCGCACCCTCTCCTTTCATTTGATTCTTCCGCTTTAATAACTTGTCCCACATTTCCGCCCGATCACATTTCATTCATTGACCTCCCTTGGATGTGGTATCCCTTTCTTAGGCTCGCTCTCTGGTGTGGAACCCTGATTCGCCGCTACCCGTGATCACCATGGTAGGCGCATAAAAGAACATCGAAAGTTGATAGGGAAGATATCCAAATTGATCGTGGACATCACGGGGACGTGCAACATGGTGGAGCAGTATGTGTGCACACGCCTACACGTACTGACTGATGGGTCTGCCCCCTTCAACTTCTGGGTCTTCAAATTTGGCACATGGCCTGAACTTGCCCTTTAAGCCTCGGAGGTGCTGGCCTGCCCTGCAGTCAGTGTATTGTCTGAACATTTTGTTTAGCATGGCAGGAGGGGGTCATCACAGACAAGCGCAGCCGCCTGTCCACATTAAAATGAGCCAGGCAGGGATCCCACAGGACTTGTACGTATCTTGTGCAGAATAGACAGGTATACCTGCCTCATCCAGCCATTGTTGTACTCCAGCGCACAATCTCTTTGTTTTATTTTTTTATATTTCCCAATGTTTTGGGGTCTACCAAAATTTGAACAAAATAAAAAAAATAAATAAAATAAAATACAAAAACCAGTGTTGGCTACCTCCTCCTCCACCACCGCCGTTTCCATCTACACCGCCACATCCACCGCCTCCTCAACTGCCTACTCCATATGGACCTCAACCTCCTAGATCAAGATTATAATTTTTTTAATTTTACGTATTTTATGTTATTTTAAGTCATTTCCCTATCCACATTTGCCATGCTCTTAACCACATTTTGCTGCCTTTTGCAGCCCTCTAGCCCTTTCCATGACTTTTTTAGAGCCATTTTAGTGCTCCAAAGTTCAGGTCCCTATTGACTTCAATAAGGTTCGGGGTCAGTTTAGGTTCCGAACTCAAACTTTTTTGTGAAGTTCAGCCATACCCGTCGAACCCGAACATCCAGGTGTCCGCTCAACGCTACCTTTGAGTCAATTGTCCAATTACTTTTGGTCCCTTTAAAAACAGGGTGCCACATGTAAAGGAGCTGAAACTCCTAAACCCTTCATCCAATTTTAATGTGGATATCCTTAAATGAAAGCTAAAAGTCTGGACTTTATGTCCTTGTCCATTATATAACTACTGTATAACTTAAATATGGTTTAGTAAACAGGTAAATAAAACTAAATTTGTGTCGGTGTCCAAATATATATGGAACTAACTGTATATATAAACACTTATCTTCAATGAAGCTTTGGTAGCACCAGGAACTCAGCCGAGAACTAAACAGAAGCTAACCACAAGTCCAACAGAAGCTTTAAACCACAAAGCATAGTGGGAAAAACTAAAATAAATAGAGAAGGTTAAATGACCACAATAGCCACACCTGGGGAAAGAAGGCGTAGCAAGTAGAGTTGAGCGAACACCTGGATGTTCGGGTTCGAGAAGTTCAGCCGTACTTCCCGTAAATGTTCGGGTTCAGGATCCGAACCCGACCCGAACTTCGTCCCGAACCCGAACCCCATTGAAGTCAATGGATACCCAAACTTTTAGACACTAAAAAGGCTGTAAAACAGCCCAGGAAAGAGCTAGAGGGCTGCAAAAGGCAGCAACATGAAGGTAAATCCCCTGCAAACAAATGTGGATAGGGAAATGAATTAAAATAAAAAAAATAAAAAAATAAAAAATAACCAATATCAATTGGACAGAGGTCCCATAGCAGAGAATCGGGCTTCACGTCAGCAGAGAATCAGTCTCTTCATGCCATAGCAGAGAATCTGGCTTCATGTCAGCACCAGAATCAGTCTTCATGTTATAGCAGAGAATCAGGCTTCACGTCACCCACCATTGGAACAGGCCACTGTCACATATTTAGGCCCCGGCACCCAGACAGAGGAGAGAGGTCCCGTAACAGAGAATCTGGCTTCATGTCAGCACAGAATCAGTCATGTCATAGCAGAGAATCAGGCTTCACGTCACCCACCACTGGAACAGGCCACTGTCACATATTTAGGCCCCGGCACCCAGACAGAGGAGAGAGGTCCCATAACAGAGAATCTGGCTTCATGTCAGCACAGAATCAGTCTTCATGTCATAGCAGAGAATCAGGCTTCTTGTCACCCACCACTGGAACAGGCCACTGTCACATATTTAGGCCCCGGCACCCAGACAGAGGAGAGAGGTCCCATAACAGAGAATCTGGCTTCATGTCAGCACAGAATCAGTCATGTCATAGCAGAGAATCAGGCTTCACGTCACCCACCACTGGAACAGGCCACTGTCACATATTTAGGCCCCGGCACCCAGACAGAGGAGAGAGGTCCCATAACAGAGAATCTGGCTTCATGTCAGCACAGAATCAGTCTTCATGTCATAGCAGAGAATCAGGCTTCTTGTCACCCACCACTGGAACAGGCCACTGTCACATATTTAGGCCCCGGCACCCAGACAGAGGAGAGAGGTCCCATAACAGAGAATCTGGCTTCATGTCAGCACAGAATCAGTCTTCATGTCATAGCAGAGAATCAGGCTTCACGTCACCCACCACTGGAACAGGCCACTGTCACATATTTAGGCCCCGGCACCCAGACAGAGGAGATAGGTCCCATAACAGAGAATCTGGCTTCATGTCAGCACAGAATCAGTCTTCATGTCATAGCAGAGAATCAGGCTTCACGTCACCCACCACTGGAACAGGCCACTGTCACATATTTAGGCCCCGGCACCCAGACAGAGGAGAGAGGTCCCGTAACAGAGAATCTGGCTTCATGTCAGCACAGAATCAGTCTTCATGTCATAGCAGAGAATCAGGCTTCACGTCACCCACCACTGGAACAGGCCACTGTCACATATTTAGGCCCCGGCACCCAGACAGAGGAGAGAGGTCCCGTAACAGAGAATCTGGCTTCATGTCAGCACAGAATCAGTCTTCATGTCATAGCAGAGAATCAGGCTTCACGTCACCCACCACTGGAACAGGCCACTGTCACATATTTAGGCCCCGGCACCCAGACAGAGGAGAGGTTCATTCAACTTTGGGTTCCCCGCAATATAATGGTAAAATGAAAATAAAAATAGGATTGAATGAGGAAGTGCCCTGGAGTACAATAATATATTGTTAAGGGGAGGTAGTTAATGTCTAATCTGCACAAGGGATAGACAGGTCCTGTGGGATCCATGCCTGGTTCATTTTTATGAACGTCAGCTTGTCCACATTGGCTGTAGACAGGCGGCTGCATTTGTCTGTAATGACGCCCGCTGCCGTGCTGAATAGTGATGAGCGGGAGGTGCCATATTCTATTTCGCGATATTTCGCGAATATTCGCATGAATATTCGTGTTATATTCGTCGAAATCGAATATTCGCAATTATTCCAATTATCGCGAAATGATTTTTTCGCATATTGCGAAAATTTATCTTGATAGTATAAGGCAACGTTCCTATGCTAATGACTTGACTATGGCTAGGCTAATATGTGTATTTTACGAAATTTCGTAATATTGCTCTAACTTCGTCTCTTAGAATATTACGAATATTCTAAAAGACGAAGTTAAAGCAATATTAAGAACATTTGCAAAAGTCGAAATTGCGATTATAACACGAAATAGTCGCATGAAGATTTAAACTTAGCACTGCTATATTCCATATTCTAGCCTAATATGGAATATAGCTGTGCTAAGTTAGCACTGCTATATTCCATATTAGGCTAGAATATGGAATATAGCTGTGCTAAGTTGAAATCTTCATGCGACTATTTCGTGTTATATTACTCGCATCGCAATTTCGACTTTTGCAAATGTTCTTAATATTGCTCTAACTTCGTCTTTTAGAATATTCGTAATATTCTAAAAGATGAAGTTAGAGCAATATTACGAAATTTCGTAAAATACACATAGATTGTATTTAAGCTAATATACTGCTATAGTAATAATTTTTAATAGTGTACATATTTTACAAAACTTAAGTTCAGAAGAGGCAAAAAAAAATTACAGGAAAAAAAAGGGATTATAGCACTATATTAGCTAAATTACAATCTATATGTGTATTTTACGAAATTTCGTAATATTGCTCTAACTTCGTCTTTTAGAATATTCGTAATATTCTAAGAGACGAAGTTAGAGCAATATTACGAAATTTCTAAAAGACGAAGTTAGAGCAATATTAAGAACATTTGAAAAAGTCGAAATTGCGATGCGACTTATATAACACGAAATATTCGCATGAAGATTTCAACTTAGCACTGCTATACTCCATATTAGGCTAGAATATGGAGTATAGCAGTGCTAAGTTGAAATCTTCATGCGAATATTTCGTGTTATATTACTCGCATCGCAATTGCGACTATTGCGAAATTTCGTAAAATACACATATAGATTAGATTGTAATTTAGCTAATATGGAATATAGCAGTAAGTTGAAAACGCCACTGACTGGAGCAGCCAGGAAGCCAGGAATCCAAAGGACAGGTAAGAACAACTTTAGGGAAGTGGGAAAGAAAAAAATATAATTAAAAAAAAATGAAAAAAAAAGAATATTCGATTTCGCGAATATATAGAACGATATTCTAAATATTCGCAAAATCGCGAATATGCGATATTCGCGCGAAATATTCGCATCGCGAATATTCGCGCCCAACACTAGTGCTGAATACACGTTCAGACATAACGCTGGCCGCCGGGCAGGCCAGCACCTCCAAGGCATAAAAGGCTAGCTCTGGCCACGTGGACAATTTGGAGACCCAGAAGTTGAATGAAGCCGAACCATCAGTCAGTACGTGGAGGGGTGTGCACAGGTACTGTTCCACCATGTTAGTGAAATGTTGCCTCCTGCTAACACGTTCCGTATCAGGTGGTGGTGCAGTTAGCTGTGGCGTGGTGACAAAACTTTTCCACATCTCTGCCATGCTAACCCTGCCCTCAGAGGAGCTGGCCGTGACACAGCTGCGTTGGCGACCTCTTGCTCCTCCTCTGCCTTAGTCTTGGGCTTCCACTGGTTCCCCTGTGACATTTGGGAATGCTCTCAGTAGCGCGTCTACCAACGTGCGCTTGTACTCGCGCATCTTCCTATCACGCTCCAGTGTAGGAAGTAAGGTGGGCACATTGTCTTTGTACCGGGGATCCAGCAGGGTGGCAACCCAGTAGTCCGCACACGTTAAAATGTGGGCAACTCTGCTGTCGTTGCACAGGCACTGCAGCATGTAGTCGCTAATGTGTGCCAGGCTGCCCAGAGGTAAGGACAAGCTGTCCTCTGTGGGAGGCGTATCGTCATCGTCCTGTGTTTCCCCCCAGCCACGCACCAGTGATGGGCCTGAGCTGCTTTGGGTGCCACCCCGCTGTGAACATGCTTCATCCTCATCCTCCTCCACCTCCTCCTCATCCTCTTCCTCCTCGTCCTCCAGTAGTGGGCCCTGTCTGGCCACATTTGTACCTGGCCTCTGCTGTTGCAAAAAAACTCACTTCGAAGAGACTGGCCTGAAAGTGCTAAAAATGACCCCTCTTCCTCCTCTTCCTCCTGGGCCACCTCCTCTTCCATCATCGCCCTAAGTGTTTTCTCAAGGAGACATAGAAGTGGTATTGTAACGCTGATAACGGCATCATCGCCACTGGCCATGTTGGTGGAGTACTCGATACAGCGCAACAGGGAACACAGGTCTCGCATGGAGGCCCAGTCATTGGTGGTGAAGTGGTGCTGTTCCGCAGTGTGACTGACCCGTGCGTGCTGCAGCTGAAACTCCACTATGGCCTGCTGCTGCTCGCACAGTCTGTCCAGCATGTGCAAGGTGGAGTTCCACCTGGTGGGCACGTCGCATATGAGGCGGTGAGCGGGAAGGCCGAAGTTACGCTGTAGCGCAGACAGGCGAGCAGCGGCAGGGTGTGAACGCCGGAAGCGCGAACAGACGGCCCGCACTTTATGCAGCAGCTCTGACATGTCGGGGTAGTTGCGAATGAACTTCTGCACCAACAAATTCAGCACATGCGCCAGGCAAGGGATGTGCGTCAAACCGGCTAGTCCCAGAGCTGCAACGAGATTTCGCCCATTATCGCACACCACCAGGCCGGGCTTAAGGCTCACCGGCCGCAACCACTCGTCGGTCTGTTCTATACCCAGCCACAACTCCTGTGCGGTGTGGGGCCTGTCCCCCAAACATATGAGTTTCAGAACGGCCTGCTGACGTTTACCCCGGGCTGTGCTGAAGTTGGTGGTGAAGGTGTGTGGCTGACTGGATGAGCAGGTGGAAGAAGAGGAGGAGGAAGCTGAGTAGGAGGAGGAGGAGACAGGAGGCAAAGAATGTTGCCCTGCGATCCTTGGCGGCGGAAGGACGTGCGCCAAACAGCTCTCCGCCTGGGGCCCAGCCGCCACTACATTTACCCAGTGTGCAGTTAGGGAGATATAGCGTCCCTGGCCGTGCTTACTGGTCCATGTATCTGTGGTTAGGTGGACCTTGCCACAGATGGCGTTGCGCAGTGCACACTTGATTTTATCGGACACTTGGTTGTGCAGGGAAGGCACGGCTCTCTTGGAGAAGTAGTGGCAGCTGGGAACAACATACTGTGGGACAGCAAGCGACATGAGCTGTTTGAAGCTGTCTGTGTCCACCAGCCTAAATTACAGCATTTCATAGGCCAGTAGTTTAGAAATGCTGGCATTCAGGGCCAGGGATCGAGGGTGGCTAGGTGGGAATTTACGCTTTCTCTCAAATGTTTGTGAGATGGAGAGCTGAATGCTGCCGTGTGACATGGTTGAGATGCTTGGTGACGCAGGTGGTGGTGTTGGTGGTACATCCCATGTTTGCTGGGCGGCAGGTGCCAACGTTCCTCCAGAGGCCGAGGAAGAGGCCGAGGCGGCAGCAGCGGAAGAGGCAGAGGCGGCAGCAGCAGAAGAGGTAGCAGGGGGAGCCTGAGTGACTTCCTTGTTTTTAAGGTGTTTACTCCACTGCAGTTCATGCTTTGCATGCAGGTGCCTGGTCCTGCAGGTTGTGCTAAGGTTCAGAACGTTAATGCCTCGCTTCAGGCTCTGATGGCACAGCGTGCAAACCACTCGGGTCTTGTCGTCAGCACATTGTTTGAAGAAGTGCCATGCCAGGGAACTCCTTGAAGCTGCCTTTTTGGGTTCTCGGTCCCAGATGGCGGCGGTCAGTAGCAGGCGAAGTCTCTTGGCGGCGGGTGTTCTGATTTTGCCCACTGCTCCCTCTTTTGCTACGCTGTTGGCTCGGTCTCACCACTGCCTCTTCCTCCGAACTGTGAAAGTCAGTGGCACGACCTTCATTCCATGTGGGGTCTAGGACCTCATCGTCCCCTGCATCGTCTTCCACCCAGTCTTGATCCCTGACCTCCTGTTCAGTCTGCACACTGCAGAAAGACGCAGCAGTTGGCACCTGTGTTTCGTCATCATCAGAGACGTGCTGAGGTGGTATTCCCATGTCCTCATCATCAGGAAACATAAGTGGTTGTGCGTTAGTGCATTCTATCTCTTCCACCCCTGGGGAAGGGCTAGGTGGATGCCCTTGGGAAACCCTGGCAGCAGAGTCTTCAAACAGCATAAGAGACTGCTGCATAATTTGAGGCTCAGACAGTTTCCCTGATATGCATGGGGGTGATGTGACAGACTGATGGGCTTGGTTTTCATGCACCATCTGTGCGCTTTCTGCAGAAGACTGGGTGGGAGATAATGTGAACGTGCTGGATGCACTGTCGGCCACCCAATTGACTAATGCCTGTACCTGCTCAGGCCTTACCATCCTTAGAACGGCATTGGGCCCCACCAAATATCCCTGTAAATTCTGGCGGCTACTGGGACCTGAGGTAGTTGGTACACTAGGGCGTGTGGCTGTGGCAGAACGGCCACGTCCTCTCCCAGCACCAGAGGGTCCACTAACACCACCACGACCATGTCCACGTCCGCGTCCCTTACTAGATGTTTTCCTCATTGTTCCCGTTCACCACAATAAGAAAAATATTATTCGGGCCAATGTATTGAATTAAAATTCAGGCCTTTTTTTTAACAGACACCTAACACTGTCTGGCTATCTATTTAGGTACCGTATTACACTAATACAGGCACACCAGTAATGACAGATTTAGCTGAATATAAATGTCAGGCCTATTTTTTAGGCGCTGGGTGACAGGTATACGTTTAATCACAGAATTAGACTTGTATCTGCACTGTAGAGTGTGTGTTAAGTTTTTCAGAATGACCCTATCAGCACCTTGAATCTAATATACCCTTTTTGGGATAGATTTAAAGTAGGCCTGATATAGCAGAAACTACTAATTTTGAGAATGGCAAATTTGGGAATTGTTTTTCAACCCAGAACAAAAACTGTGTTTTTACGGTCACTAAAAATAACTTGACCAGCTAAAACAGTACTGATTTGGAGGAATATAAATGTCAGGCCTATTTTTTAGGCGCTGGGTGACAGGCTCAACTTGCCCCTGATGTAGTATATGGCCAAAAAATAACCACACTATTGATGGTTAAATGCACTTGGGAGACACAGGCTCAGCCTGCACCTGATGTAGCATATGGCCAAAAAATAACCACACTATTGATGGTTAAATGCACTTGGGTGACACAGGCTCAGCCTGCACCTGATGTAGAATATAGCAATAAATAACCACACTATAGATGGTTAAATGCACTTGGTGGTAGCTTGTGCTGGCGCACCAGAAGCCACAAAGTGGCCGCCGATCACCCCAGAAAAAAGTGATATAAAAACGCTCTGGGCAGCCTAAAAAAAGTGAGCAATTGAATATCAGCACTTCAATGATCCACAGCTGGAGATCAATCACTGAATGAAGTCTTTTGGAGGAGTTAATCTGCCTAATCTCGCCCTAACATCGCAGCAGCAACCTCTCCCTACGCTTGTATGAGCAGAGTGACGTGCAGCGCTACGTGACCCAAGCTTATATAGAGGCTGGGTCACATGCTGCACTGGCCAATCACAGCCATGCCAATAGTAGGCAAGGCTGTGATGGCCTCTTGGGGCAAGTAGTATGACGCTTGTTGATTGGCTGCTTTGCAGCCTTTCAAAAAGCGCCAAGAAAGCGCCGAACACCGAACACGAACCCGGACTTTTACGAAAATGTTCGGGTTCGGGTCCGTGTCAAGGACACCCCAAAATTCGGTACGAACCCGAACTATACAGTTCGGGTTCGCTCATCCCTAGTAACAAGCACCAGAAACAACACAGACGTCATTTGATCCAAAAGGAAAACATGTCAGATCAAACCACGTGTTGCCAGTCTCACAGATCTCCTGCCACTTGTCTCGGTACGTCCGTGACAAGACCTTAACATTGCCACAATCAACTTGTCTCCGTGAAGCAAAGGTTGCAGGCTGTTTGTTTTTTGATGTTTCTCACTTAACACACCAATATGGCTCATCCGTAGTGTTGGGCGCAATATTCGAATTGCGAATATTAATCATGAATATTGTCACTTTGAGAATTTGCGAATATTTAGAATATAGTGAGATATACACTCACCTAAAGAATTATTAGGAACACCTGTTCTATTTCTCATTAATGCAATTATCTAGTCAACCAATCACATGGCAGTTGCTTCAATGCATTTAGGAGGGTGGTCCTGGTCAAGACAATTTCCTGAACTCCAAACTGAATGTCAGAATGGGAAAGAAAGGTGATTTAAGCAATTTTGAGCGTGGCATGGTTGTTGGTGCCAGACGGGCCGGTCTGAGTATTTCACAATCTGCTCAGTTACTGGGATTTTCACGCACAACCATTTCTAGGGTTTACAAAGAATGGTGTGAAAAGGGAAAAACATCCAGTATGCAGCAGTCCTGTGGGCAAAAATGCCTTGTGGATGCTAGAGGTCAGAGGAGAATGGGCCGACTGATTCAAGCTGATAGAAGCGCAACGTTGACTGAAATAACCACTCGTTACAACCGAGGTATGCAGCAAAGCATTTGTGAAGCCACAACACGCACAACCTTGAGGCGGATGGGTTACAACAGCAGAAGACCCCACCGGGTACCAATCATCTCCACTACAAATAGGAAAAAGAGGCTACAATTTGCACGAGTTTACCAAAATTGGACTGTTGAAGACTGGAAAAATGTTGCCTGGTCTGATGAGTCTCGATTTCTGTTGAGACATTCAAATGTAGAGTCCGAATTTGGCGTAAACAGAATGAGAACATGTATCCATCCTCTGATGGCTACTTCCAGCAGGATAATGCACCATGTCACAAAGCTCGAATCATTTCAAATTGGTTTCTTGAACATGACAATGAGTTCACTGTACTAAAATGGCCCCCACAGTCACCAGATCTCAACCCAATAGAGCATCTTTGGGATGTGGTGGAACGGGAGCTTCGTGCCCTAGATGTGCATCCCTCAAATCTCCATCTGCAAGATGCTATCCTATCAATATGGGCCAACATTTCTAAAGAATGCTATCAGCACCTTGTTGAATCAATGCCACGTAGAATTAAGGCAGTTCTGAAGGCAAAAGGGGGTCCAACACTGTATTAGTATGGTGTTCCTAATAATTCTTTAGGTGAGTGTATATTCGTAATTTTGAATATTCTAGATTTTTTTTTTCATCACTAACCTCCCTTCTTGCTTGTGGACCAATGAGAAGGCTGCAATGTCTTTGTCTGAGCTTAGCAAACATCCCTAGCAACCAATAGGAAAGTTGCCTACCCCTTACTATATAAGAACCTCCCCAGCAGCCATTTTCTACAGTTTTTTAAAGTTCTGAAAGAGACAGCAGTGTCAGTGCTCTGTGCTTTCCACACTACAGTTAGATAGCTTTATATATATATATATATATATATATATATAAATATATATATATATATATATATAATACAGATTGTTAGTGGGAGATAGTCAGTGTAGGTTATATCCTGATATAGTATAGCTGTTGCAGTGTAGTGTGTTAGGTAGTGTGATAGTTCCTGCTGTCCATACATACATGCATACTTGCTAGAATGTGAAGTTTCGCATTATTAGTGCCGATTAGTGAAATCGCAAATATATTGGAGCACTCTGCATATAAAGCCATTTTTAATGTTCTGCCGTGCCAACCATTTTCACCAGTCTCAGGAAACTTCTAGCAGCTTTGAAAATGAAGCAAAAGTGACCCACGCCTGTATTTCACGCGCATTACGCGAATATTACATTGCCAATTTTTCGCAATCAAGAAAGTCATCTTAATTTGCGAATATATGACAAATATTTGTCCAAATATTAGTGAAATTTAGAAAATTCGAATATAGCCCCTGCCGCTCATCACTACTCATCATAGGGCAACCATTTTCCAATCAAAGAAGGTCCAATTCTGGTACTGCTACAAAAATTGAAGCCTTTTCTTATAATGTAACTTTGTTAGCCGAGGTGCAATGACCATCTGTTTGCTTCAGAGCCCCATACACAGTAGGGTTTGCTGAATTGTTGTTTTAGACAAATAACTGCGGTTCATTATGGAAGTGAGCTGCTCTACTGTAATGTGTTGGTCCGTTATAGTGCACCTGGTTTATTTGCAGTGGTGACATACAGTACAGACCAAAGGTTTGGACACACCATCTCATTCAAAGAGTTTTCTTTATTTTCATGACTATGAAAATTGTAGATTCACACTGAAGGCATCAAAACTATGAATTAACACATGTGGAATTATATACATAACAAACAAGTGTGAAACAACTGAAAATATGTCATATTCTAGGTTCTTCAAAGTAGCCACCTTTTTCTTTGAGTACTGCTTTGCACACTCTTGGCATTCTCTTGATGAACTTCAAGAGGTAGTCCCCTGAAATGGTTTTCACTTCACAGGTGTGCCCTGTCAGGTTTAATAAGTGGGATTTCTTGCCTTATAAATGGGGTTGGGACCATCAGTTGCGTTGAGGAGAAGTCAGGTGGATACACAGCTGATAGTCCTACTGAAAAGACTGTTAGAATTTGAAAGAAAAACGAGTGGCCATCATTACTTTAAGAAATGAAGGTCAGTCAGTCAGCCGAAAAATTGGGAAAACTTAAAAGTAAGGGCTATTTGACCATGAAGAAGAGTGATGGGGAGCTGCGCCAGATGACCTGGCCTCCACAGTCACCGGACCTGAACCCAATCGAGATGGTTTGGGGTGAGCTAGACCGCAGAGTGAAGGCAAAAGGGCCAACAAGTGCTAAGCATCTCTGGGAACTCCTTCAAGACTGTTGGAAGACCATTTCAGGTGACTACCTCTTGAAGCTCATCAAGAGAATGCCAAGTGTGCAAAGCAGTAATCAAAGCAAAAGGGGGCTACTTTGAAGAACCTAGAATATGACATATTTTCAGTTGTTTCACACTTGTCTGTTATGTATATAATTCCACATGTGTTAATTCATAGTTTTGATGCCTTCATAGCCATGAAAATAAAGAAAACTCTTTGAATGAGAAGGTGTGTCCAAACTTTTGGTCTGTACTGTATGTCCACTTGCTATACACTAGAACCACAGCAGCATGCGAGCAGTTCACAAACCACACAGTTTCAGAAATACTGGCAGCCTTCGCTCGAAAACCAATAATCATCCCTTTTTTAATTCGAATAAATTGCCTCTTTTGCCTGTGACAGCAACAAGGGACATGTGTGCAGACAGCTTATCGCACACCTTATATACTTATATATGTTTTTGCAGTATGCATTTGGAGATGTGACTCCTGTGCATCACTAACCAACCTTTTTCCCACTGAGTTTTTAATTAGTGCATTATACAGCTGAAGCCTGCCCTCCCTGAATAAATTTGAGGCCTGTTGGAACAATGAGAGCATTTATTATAGTGTAGGGTCCCATCTAAAGGAGGTCACCTTCCCATAGCATATGGCCACCAACCCATTATTTTCATTGATTGTTTTTAGTTAGTTCAGTATATAGGTGGAGCATGCTCTCTCTGAATTCATTTGAGGCCTGTTGGCACAGGGAGAGGAGTCATTATAGAGTAGGGTGCAATCTGAAAAAGGTTACCTACCAGTTCCCGAGATAGAAGGACACACATGTTTTTGATCCACATGTATTGGCTAAGTACCTTATATTCCTTTGTATTCTGAATATACTGTAACATTAGTTCATATATTCAATGTTTACAGAGTGCAGTTGTGTTCTGTTTTGTGTTTTTAGCCATAGTCATGTGACCCTACAAACATATATTGTTTTGCTAGATGTTTTACTGACTAGCTGTCACGAGGGTATCGAGAACCACGCCTGACTCAGTTATACCCGGGGTCAGGAAGTCGCAGCGGTTGGCTGCACGCTCTATTTAAGATAGGGCTGTTTTCCTTATGGTAGCTTTCTGGGTTTGCTTTGCAAACCCTTTTGGCTCACTCAGGGATCCGTAGCTCCTTCTCCTCAGCTGTTCCTTGTCCAGCACTCCCAAACCTCCTTATATTCCTCTCTCACACTTCTCTGGTTGCCAGAGATAGAACTTCCTGCCTGGACATCTATTCTGACCTTCTGGAGCTGTGTTGCTGCGTTCTCTGGTAGTTGGTCCAGAACGCTACCCTCCGGATCCCTGTTGGACCTTTGTGGTCTATTGTGATCGCCCACCTGGGTGTATGTGTTTGTCTGTTTTGTCTGTCCTCTCCCTGGTGTTTCCCTCTTAGTGATAGTGGTGCGGACTAGAGATCCCACCGGCCCGTTCACTATCTAGGGCTCATTTTAGGGAAAGCCAGGGTTTAGGCACGTGATCGCCGCACGGGTGAGGAACCCGTCTAGGGACGTCAGGGCAGTCAGGTGCCAGCCGCAAGGTGAGTTAGGGGTCACCACCTTTCCCTCTCCCTTGGGCAGGGCTTTCCCTTTTATCCTCCCTGTGCGTGACGTCGGTCATTACCCTAGCTTTGTGTTTTGCTTTTGCAGCACCCCACATTATATATTGTATCATCCAACAGTCTATGGAAGTCTCACCAAAACAAGAAAAAGAACAACAATACATAATAAAAAAGTTATAAAAGTTCAAAAAGTTTCAAACTGATAGCCTGATGCAGTATTTAATCTAGCAAGAGCACTATCATTCATGAAACAAAACTCAACAATCAAATGTAGTGAGAGCTCTTAATTCTTAAATATTGATTTTAAAAGTGGAACATCTATGTGACATGTAACACATCAAACTTACAAGGCTCAGCTTGTCTACACCATTGATTTCGAGCACTTGCATTCCATATTAAGGGGTTTATAAGGAATTTTATGCTTGAACTCGAACACCATAAAATGTTCAAACTTACCATGTAAAAAATCTCAAGTACAAGTTTGTGTAATAACGGACATTAAACTATTCAGGCCCAAACATCTGATTTCATTTTCCACTGGTCTTACGCTGACAATGCTTTTGATTTCCCAAAGCATGGTTGTTCAAAAGCCTCAATACAAAATGGCATATGAGGTGGAAAACGTGATAAAAGCTCTTTGTTGTTACATACGAAACATATTAGGTACAACTGTTTCTACACGCTAATTGTTCTTACCTTACTACCTGGGGGCATGTTCATGTTCATGTACTTTTCTAGATTTAGAGCAATTCCAAGAGGAACAATGTATAATTTAATATCCCTCGCTTCTCTTTTGCCTGTTTCTGTAACAATAGCAAATGTTATGAAGATAATTTCTAGTGTCGAGAATTGTAGAAATCAACATTTATTCAATTTTTTCAATACAATTTTGTCATATTTTCTCATAAATATTTGGCTGCATCTGTTTATTTTACTAATATGGTACAATTGCTGTAGTAGATGTAGTAATCATATTTTATAACATTGGCTTACATACACTACGCACAAAAAGTTTGGGATATTTCGGGTGAAATTTATGAAAAATGTAAAAGATTCATGCTACAGTGATATTATATCATAAAAGTAAGGCATTTAAGGAGAAGCATGCATTGGTGATTTCCTCATCTCAAACAATGCATTGAAACAAGAGCCAACAACAGTGGTGGGTATACTCCCTCAAAAAATGTCAATGTCTCAATAACTTGTCATGTAGTCTTGATACACAACACAACATATAATGCAACCAAATAAAATACAAAAACATATAATGCTATGCTAATAGAGATGCTTGGCAAATACATTTTGTACAAAATTGGGATGTGCTGACCAACCCCTTTTGTGTTTCCCTTGTATTTTGCACTGGAGGTGTGGCTAACTCCAATCGGTCGTGCACTCCTGACCAATCTGTCTACCCCATAGGCTGATTTTAATTAGTATAAAGCTTAGCCGGCTCCTCCCCACTCACTGGAAGCCCCTGACTCCAGGGGAGGTATGGAGTGGGTAGTGGACTCGGCATGCATGTTGGTACCTGCATCCCCTGTATTCAATGGAGGCCATTTTGGCACCAAAAATTATAAAAACCAAAGGGGACCCAGCATGAATGTGGAACATACACCCGCTGAATTTTATGGTCGCTGTCATGGCAATTAACAGGTAGAAATTAGTGTTAGGTTTCCGTCTTACAGAGATCACCTTGACGTGTGGCAGACGGGCTCAAATAATTTTGTACAAAATGTATTTGCCAAACATCTCTACTTTATTAGCATAGCATTAGCATTATAATTAGGGTTGAGCGAACCCGAACTGTCAAGTTCGGGTTCGTACCAAACTTTAGGATTTTTGGACCCCGGACCCAAACCCGAACATTTCAGTAAAAGTTCCGGGTTCGGTGTTCGGCGTTTTCTTGGCGCTTTTTGAAAGGCTGCAGAGCAGCCAATCAACAAGCGTTTAACTCTGTGCCCTTAAAAGCCATCACAGCCATGCCTACTAATGGCATGGCTGTGATTGGCCAGTGCAGCATGTGACCCAGGCTCTATATAAGCTGGAGTCACGTAGCGCTGCACGTCACTCTGCTGTTACTAGTGTAGGGAGAGGATGCTGCTGGTGATTTCAGGGAGAGAATAGAAGAGAATCTTTGTTCAGAACTGTAATCTAACTCAACGATCTACAAACATTTAGTTGTGTGGGTGCAGGGCACAATCTTTTTACCCTGCCCTGAGCCCAGTGACAGAAAAAAATTACTTTTAGCCGTCTGTTAGTTAGGTGGGCGGCGGCGGCCATTTTATGCAAGCTCAGTTCACCAGCACTGCATCTGAGCTTTTGTGACATTTAAATCCAAGCTTGAAAAACTGCACTAATAATCTGGTTTTTAAAGAAAAATCATCCTTTTTTGGCAATATAAAACATCTGGTGCATTTGCAGGATTAGTCAGTGTGCAATTTAAGCTAGAAATACAGCCATAATTTTCTGGGTTTTAAAAAAAAACTTTTTGGGCAAAATCCACTATTTTACAGATCTGTACGTGTGAAATTCAAGTTTAATATATACAGCTTTGATATTCTGTTACTAAAAAAACACACTTTTTTGGCAATATACAACATCTGGATTAGTCAGTGTGCAATTTAAGCTAGAAATATAGCCATAATTTTCTGGGTTTTTAAAAACACCCTTTTTTGGCAAAAATCCACTATTTTACAGTCCTTGCTGCATCAGCACGTGTGAAATTCAAGGGTTATATACAGCTTTCATATTCAGTTAGTAAAAAAAATAATAATAATTTTTGGCAATATCCAACATCTGGATTAGTCAGTGTGCAATTTAAGCTAGAAATACAGCCATAATTTTCAGGGTTTTTAAAAACACACTTTTTTGCCAAAATACCCAATTTTACAGCCCTTGCTGCACCTGTCACTGTGAAATTCAAGGGTTATATACTGATGTCATATTCAGTTATTAAATAAACACTCATTTTGGGCACAAATCTTTAATTGCGATCTAGTCTGGATAAGGGTGTGTGAGATACAGCCTTTACATACTGTGGTTCTATTCAGCTATTTGAAATACAGCCATTTTAGGCACAAATCTTTAATTGAGGTCTAGTGTGGATCAGGGTGTGTCAGATACACCCTTTATATACTGTGGTTATATTGTTCTATTAATAAAACACCCTTTTTTGGGCAAAATACCAAATTTTTCTGGCTTTGCACAATCAGCACGTGTGAAATTCAAGGGTTATATACTGCTGTCATATTCAGTTATTAAACAAACACTTATTTTTGGCACAAATCCTTAATTGCGGCCTAGTCTGGATAAGGGCGTGTGAGATACAGCCTTTACATACTGTGGATCTATTCAGTTATTTAAAATACAACCATTTTAGGCCCAAATCTTTAATTGCGGCCTAGTGTGGATCAGGGCGTGTGAGATACACCCTTTATATACTGTGGTTATATTGTTCTATTAATAAAACACCCTTTTTTGGGCAAAATACACAATTTTTCTGGCCTTGCAGCATCAGCACATGTAAAATTCAAGGGATATATACTGCTGTCATATTCAGTTAATAAACAAACACCTATTTTGGGCCCAAATCTTTAATTGCGGCCTAGTGTGGATCAGGGCGTGTGAGATACACCCTTTATATACTGTGGTTATATTGTTCTATTAATAAAACACCCTTTTTTGGGCAAAATACACAATTTTTCTGGCCTTGCAGCATCAGCACATGTAAAATTCAAGGGATATATACTGCTGTCATATTCAGTTAATAAACAAACACCTATTTTGGGCCCAAATCTTTAATTGCGGCCTAGTGTGGATCAGGGCGTGTGAGATACACCCTTTATATACTGTGGTTATATTGTTCTATTAATAAAACACCCTTTTTTGGGCAAAATACACAATTTTTCTGGCCTTGCAGCATCAGCACATGTAAAATTCAAGGGATATATACTGCTGTCATATTCAGTTAATAAACAAACACCTATTTTGGGCCCAAATCTTTAATTGCGGCCTAGTGTGGATCAGGGCGTGTGAGATACACCCTTTATATACTGTGGTTATATTGTTCTATTAATAAAACACCCTTTTTTGGGCAAAATACACAATTTTTCTGGCCTTGCAGCATCAGCACATGTAAAATTCAAGGGATATATACTGCTGTCATATTCAGTTAATAAACAAACACCTATTTTGGGCCCAAATCTTTAATTGCGGCCTAGTGTGGATCAGGGCGTGTGAGATACACCCTTTATATACTGTGGTTGTATTCTGCTATTAATTAAACACCCATTTAGGGCAAGATCCTAAATTTTAGAAATATGAGGAGAGCGTAAAATAAGGGACGTGGCCCAGGTCGTGGTGCTGCTGGTGGGGCTCCTGTTGCAGTGAGAGGACGTGGTCGATCTGTGCCAGCTACACGCACAAGTGAAACCCCTTCCTCAGGTGCGAGTAGGCAACAGAACCTGTAGCGGTATTTGGTCGGGCCTAATGCGGCTCTACGAATGGTGAGGCCTGAACAAGTACAGGCGATAGTAGATTGGGTTGCTGACAGTGGCTCCAGTTCATTCACATTGTCTCCCACCCAGTCTTCTGCTGAAAGATCAGAGTTGGCACCTGCAGCCGATGTCCATCAGTCTTTCACCTCACCCCCTTGCAAATCAGCCAAGCAGTCTGAGCCCCAAGTCATGCAGCAGTCTCTTCTGCTTTTTGATGACTCTGTTAGCAGGGTTTCCCAGGACCATACACCTATCCCTGCCCCAGAAGTGGAAGAGATTGAGTGCACCGATGCCCAACCACTTATCTTTCAAGATGAGTACATGGGAGGACCACCACAGCACGTCTCGGATGATGACGAAACACAGGTGCCAACTTCTGGGGCTTTCGAAAGTGTGCAGACCAACAAGGAAGGCAGGGGTGAAGACTGGGTGGAAGATGATGTGGAGGACAATGAGGTCCTCAACCCCACATGGAATCAAGGTTATGCAAGTGACCTATGTAGTTCGGAGGAAGAGAAGGTGGTCGCACAGAGCCACCAGCACAGCAGAAGAGGGAGCAGGGTGCAAAAGCGGAGCGGCCGTCCTCTAGACAGTACGCCTGCTACTGCCCACCGCAGCAAGGGACCGAGCACACCAAAGCCAGCTCCAAGGAGTTCCCTGGCGTGGCAGTTCTTCAGACAATGTGCTGACGACAAGACACGAGTGGTTTGCATGCTGTGCAATCAGAGCCTAAAGCAAGGAATAAACATTCTCAACCTGAGCACAACCTGCATGACCAGGCATTTAAGTGCTAAGTACAAGCTGCAACGGAGTAGACACCTCAAAAACCAATAAAGGTCTCTGGCTCCTCCTGCTTCCTCTTCTGCTGCAGTCTCGGCCTCTTCATCCCCCTCTGGAGTGACAGTGCCACCTGCCAAATCGCAAACAGAGGATCTGCCAGCAACACCAACACCTGGGTCACCAAGCATCTCCACAATGTCCCACGGAAGCGTTCAGCTCTCCATCTCCCAAACACTGGAGAGGAAGAGGAAGTACCCCCCTACTCACCCGCGATCCCTAGCCCTGAATGCCAGCATTTCTAAATTACTGGCCATTGAAATGCTGTCATTCCGTCTGGTGGAAACGGAAAGTTTTAAAGGCCTTATGGGGGTGGCTGTCCCACAGTACGTCGTGCCCAGCCGCCACTACTTTTCCAGGCGAGCCATCCCTTTTCTGCACAACCAAGTAGGGGACAAAATCAGGTGTGCACTGCGCAACACCATCTGTGGCAAGGTGCACCTCACTATGGATATGTGGACCAGTAAGCACGGTCAGGGACGTTATATCTCCATAACAGCACACTGGGTAAATGCAGTGGCGGCTGGGCCTGAGGTGGATAGCAGTTTGGCGCATGTCCTTCCACCACCGAGGATTGCAGGGCGCTTCAGTTTGCCTCCTATTGCTTCCTCCTCCTACTCCGCTTCCTCATCCTCTACTGGCTGCTCATCCGGTCAGCGTAACACCTTCACCACCAACTTCAGCACAGCCAGGGGTAAACGACAGCAGGCAGTTTTAAAACTTCTGTTTGGGGGACAAACCCCACACCGCACAGGAGCTGTGGACGGGCCTTGAACAACAGACCGATGAGTGGTTGGTGCCAGTGAGCCTCAAGCCCGGCCTGGTGGTGTGCGATAATGGGCGAAACCTTGTAGTAGCTAGTGTGACGCACATCCCTTGCCTGGCGAATGTGCTGAATTTGGTGGTGCAGAGATTCCTTAAAAATTACCCCGATATGTCAGAGCTGCTGCATTGTGCGCAATTTCAGCGTTCTCACCCTGCTGCTGCTCGCCTGTCAGCGCTGCAGCGTAACTTCGGCCTTCCCACTCACCGCCTCATATGCGACGTGCCCACAAGGTCGAACTCCACCTTGCACATGCTGGCCAGACTGTGCGAGCAGCCGACGATAGTGGAGTTTCAGCTCCAGCACGCACGGGTGAGTCACTCTGCGGAAAAGCACCACTTCACCACCAATGACTGGGCCTCCATGCAAGACCTGTGTTCCTTGTTGCGCTGTTTTGAGTACTCCACCAACATGGCCAGTGCCGATAATGCCATTCTCAGCGTAACTATCCCACTTCTATGCCTCCTTGAAAAAACGCTGCAGGCGAGGATGGAAGAGAATGTGGCACAGGAGGAGGAGGAGGAAGAGAGATCATTTCGTAGGGTTTCCGGCCAGTCATTCCCAAGTGGCTCCGAGGGTGGGTTCCTGCACCCACAAACGCCAGGTACACTATTGTCCAGCCAGGGCACAGTTCTGGAGAATGACGAGGTGGAGGATGAGGAGGAGGAGATGGAGGAGGATGAACCATGTTCACAGCAGGGTGGCACCCAGACCAGCTCATGGCCATCACTAGTGCGTGGATGGGGGGATACAGAGGACACAGAAGATACACCTCCCACACAGAGGACAGCTTTTCGTTGCCTCTGGGCAGCCTGACACACATGAGTGATTACATGCTGCAGTGTCTCCGCAACGACCGCCGAGTTAGCCACAGTCTAAATTGTGCTGATTACTGGGTGGCCACGCTGCTGGATCCCCGTTACAAGGACAACGTACCATCCTTAATTCTGTCACTGAAGCGTGATTGGAAGATGCACGAGTACAAGCACACGCTGGTAGACGCGCTGCTGATGGCATTCCCACCTGACAGCGGGGCAGAGTGGAAGTACAAGGCGGAGGCAGAGGAAGAGGTAGCCAACGCAGCTGGGGCACCGCCAGCACCTCAGAAGACAGGGTTAGCATGGCCGAAATGTGGAAAAGCTTTGTCAGCACGCCACAACAACCAGCACCACCATCTGATATGGAACGTCTTAGCAGGAGGCAGCATTTCACCAACATGGTGGAGCAGTATGTGTGCACACGCCTACACGTACTGAATGACGGGTCTGTCCCCTTCAACTTCTGGGTCTCCAAATTGGGCACATGGCCTGAGCTTGCCCTTTACGCCTTGGAGGTGCTGGCCTGCCCTGCAGCCAATGTATTATCTGAACATGTGTTTAGAACGGCAGGGGACGTCATCACAGACAAGCGCAACCGCCTGTCCACAGCCAATGTGGACAAGCTCACGTTCATTAAAATGAACCAGGCATGGATCTCACAGGACTTGTCCGTACCTTGTGCAGAATAGACATGTATACCTGCCTTAACCAGCCATTGTTATACTGCAGCACAGATGCTCATTCTTGCATTTTGGATATTTCACACTCTTTTGGATTGTACCCTAATTAAAAAAATTCAAATAAAATTAAAACCAAAAACCAGTGTTGGCTACCTCCTCCTCCACCGCCACTTCCACCTACACCGCTACGTCCACCACCTCCTCAAACTCCTACTCCATATGGAACTCCACCTCATAAATCATTAGTTTTTTTATTTGTACATATTTTATTTTATTTTATGTCATTTCACTACTTTGTCAGTTACATTTTCGGGTGATATTCACCAATTTTTGGGTGTGATGTATCACTGCTATACCTAGTAAGCAGGTAAAAAAAAATAAAAAAATGTGTCAGTTACATTTTCGGTTGAAATTCACAAATATACCCCTCCTATCTAGTTGACAGCTTAATACATTTCAATAATTTTTCTTTTACATTTTCGTGTGACAATAAACAATTTTTTTCTGTCATAGACCCCTGCTCTACCAAGTAGACAAGTTAATACATTTCTGTAATTTTTCTGTTACATTCTTGGGTTGACATTTTACAATTTTGGACGTGAATAAACCCCTGCTCTGCATAGGTGACAGAGAATAAAATTTCAGAAATTCTTCTTTAATTGATGTGCGCCACCTCCTTTCATTCAATGCTTAAACTTTAACAAGTTGTCCCACATTTGCACTTCAATAATTTGTCCCACATTTCTGCTTTACTATTTTTTTCTACATTTGCGCTTCAGTAATTTGTCCCACATTTGCACCTCAATAACTTTCTCCATTTGCGCTTCAGTAATTTGTCTCACATTTGCGCCACAATAACTTTTCCCACATTTGCGCCTCAATCAATTTTCCCATATTTCAGGTCGATCCCAAAAAAATATAATACATTTATCTCCATTGGATGTGGTCTCTCTTTCTCATGCTCCCTCCCCGGCGTGGAACCCTGATTCGCCAATAACCATGCTCAACATGGTAGGCTCAGAAAAGAACATCGAAAATTGATAGAGAATATATCAAAATGGATGGTGGATGTCGCTGGGGCACCTCTGCATAGGTGACAGGAACATAAATTAAAAAAAAATTGACAAATGTGGAGGATGCGTGGCGTGCCCCTTTATGACCAAGGCGAAAACATTTAGGAGTAATAACACGGGTAAAACATACACTGTAAGTGATTTTATCAATTGCAGAAGTATGGGAGTAATTTATAAAATCACATGCATTTGCGGAAAAGAATATGTTGGCAAGACAATCAGAGAATTAAGGAGAAGGATAGGAGAACATGTCGGTGACATTAAAAATGATAGAGATACACCAGTGTCGAGACATGTGAATACTGAACATGATGGAAGACTTGATTGTCTTTCCTTCATGGGCATTGAAAAAAATCAAGCCGGGCATTAGACGCGGGGATTTGGATAGGAGAATCCTTCAATGTGAAGCAAAGTGGATTTTCTATCTCAAGACAGTCCACCTGTCACGGATGGTGTACAGGAAACAAGATAATACAATACAAACAATGACTCACTGGACCCACAACTAAGGAACAAAAGGGAGACCCCTGCAATTGACCTGCCACTCTCCCTTATTGCTCAGCCTATGCGACCACCCCAAAGGTGGATGGGCGCATATCCACGTACCTCGGCTATCTTAGACCTGAAGGCCCTACAATAGTGAGGGGACACGACCACCGGCTCCCTACACAGACACGGAGGGAGTCAGGGTCACCTGGATCCAGAAAACAGAAAATCATAAATACATAAACAGAACTTATCTTGCAGACGACTGTGGACAGGGAACTGGGAACTGGGAGCTGGGAACTGGGAACTGGAACAGCATGCACACACACTCCAGGAAGTTGTATCAGCCGCACACTACTGCCTTATGGGTAGGAATTTAAAGGGAAGTAATCAGTCCGACTGCATGACAGCTGAGATAGACTAACGAGGTGAGGAACAGAAACCAAAACAAAGAAACTCAAGGAGGAGGATCTGGACGACTCCTGTCAGAGCTTCTTAGCTGTCTGGTTGTGACAGTACCCCTCCCTCTAGGAGTGGACTCCGGACACTCAGGGCCCACCTTCTCAGGATGGGACCTATGGAAAGCCCTGATGAGACGAGAGGCCTTAATGTCCGTCACTGGGACCCACATCCTCTCCTCAGGACCATAACCCTCCCAATGAACGAGGTACTGGAGGGAACCGCGGACAAGACGAGAATCCACAATCCTAGAGACCTGAAATTCAAGATTTCCATCAACAATAATCGGAGGAGGAGGCAAAGGCGAGGGTACAATAGGTTGAACATAAGGTTTCAATAAGGACTTATGGAAAACATTATGGATCTTCCAAGTCTGAGGAAGATCAAGACGGTAGGCAACAGGATTGATGACAGACAGGATCTTGTAAGGCCCAATAAACCTAGGACCCAACTTCCAGGAGGGAACCTTCAATTTGATATTCTTGGTAGACAGCCACACCAAATCACCAACATTCAGGTCCGGACCAGGCACACGTCTCCTATCCGCCACACGCTTATATCTCTCACTCATGTTCTTTATATTATACTGAATCTTTTGCCAAATAGATGACAAAGACGAGGAGAATCTGTCCTCATCAGGCAAACCAGAAGAGCCCTCTCCAGAGAAAGTCCCAAACTGCGGATGAAACCCATATGCACCAAAAAATGGTGACTTATCAGAGGACTCCTGACGACGGTTATTTAAAGCAAACTCAGCAAGGGACAAAAAAGAACACCAATCCTCCTGATTCTCCGCCACAAAACAGCGCAGATATGTCTCCAGATTCTGATTGACACGCTCTGTCTGGCCATTTGACTGCGGATGGAAAGCAGAAGAGAATGACAAGCGAACCCCCAAGCGAGAACAGAAGGCCTTCCAGAATCTGGAAACAAACTGCGTGCCCCTATCAGAGACTATGTCTGAAGGAATCCCATGCAATTTGACAATGTGGTCAACAAATGCCTGCGCCAGCGTCTTAGCATTGGGCAAACCAGGAAAAGGGATAAAATGCACCATTTTGCTAAAACGGTCCACCACCACCAGAATCACAGACTTCCCCGAGGAACGAGGCAAGTCCGTTATGAAGTCCATGGACAGATGTGTCCAAGGACGGGAAGGAATGGGCAAAGGAAGGAGAGGACCTGATGGCCGTGAATGAGGGACCTTGGCACGAGCGCAAGTCTCGCAAGCTGCCACAAAACCCTCAACCGACTTACGAAGCGCAGGCCACCAGAATCTCCGGGCAATGAGATCCAGTGTGGCTCTTGTCCCCGGGTGCCCAGCAAGGACCGTATCGTGGTGTTCTTTAAAAATCTTGTGTCTCAAAGCGAGAGGCACAAACAACCTCCCAGGAGGACAAAGATCAGGAGCTTCTGACTGAGCTGCCTGCACCTCTGCCTCCAATTCAGGAAAAAGAGCAGAGACCACCACACCTTCAGCCAAAATGGGACCCGGGTCTTCAAAATTCCCACCTCCCGGGAAACAACGTGATAGGGCATCTGCCTTCACATTCTTAACCCCAGGGTGGAACGTAACAACAAAATTAAACCTTGAAAAGAACAAAGACCATCTGGCCTGTCTCGGGTTCAGACGCTTGGCTGACTCCAAGTAGGCCAGATTTTTATGGTCAGTAAACACGGTAATAGGGTGTCTGGCTCCCTCTAGCCAATGGCGCCATTCCTCAAAAGCCAACTTGATGGCCAACAATTCCCTATCTCCCACATCATAATTTCTCTCTGCGGAGGAGAGCTTCTTTGAGAAAAAGGCACACGGTTGCCATTTGGCAGGAGAGGAACCCTGAGACAAGACCGCACCCACCCCTACCTCAGAAGCATCAACCTCAACTATGAAGGGTAACAAAACATCAGGTTGTACTAGGATGGGAGCGGAAGCAAAACTCTCCTTGATATTAGAAAAGGCCTTACGCGCCTCTACCGACCAGGAAGAAAAATCTACCCCCTTTCTGGTCATATCAGTGAGTGGTTTAACAACAGAGGAATAATTCAAAATAAATTTCCTGTAATAATTAGCAAAGCCCAAAAAACGCATCAGCGCCTTCTGATTCTCAGGAAGCTCCCACTCAAGCACAGCGCGAACCTTCTCGGGGTCCATGCGAAAACCAGAAGCGGAGACAAGAAACCCCAGAAATTGGATCTCTGGAACCGCAAACACACATTTTTCCAGTTTCGCGTATAATTTATTCTCCCGCAGGATGAGTAAGACCTGACATAAGTGTTCCTTATGAGTCTTGAAATCAGGAGAAAAAATCAAAATGTCATCCAAATACACTAATACAAATTTTCCCATTAAATGATAAAAAATGCTGTTGACGAAATGCTGAAAAACGGCTGGGGCATTCATCAAACCAAAAGGCATAACTAAATTCTCAAAATGGCCCTCAGGGGTATTGAAAGCCGTCTTCCATTCGTCTCCTTCTCTGACCCTAACCAGGTTGTATGCCCCTCTTAGGTCTAATTTGGAAAAGACTTTTGCCCCAACAACCTGGTTAAACAAGTCCGGGATCAGAGGAAGCGGATAAGGATCACGAATAGTGATACTGTTCAGCTCCCTGAAATCCAGACAAGGTCTTAAAGAACCATCTTTTTTCTTAACAAAGAAAAAACCAGCGGCAACAGGTGACTTCGAGGGTCGTATGTGTCCTTTTCTCAGACTCTCAGAGATATAAGCACGCATAGCGACCCTCTCAGGTTGGGAAAGATTGTATAAACGAGATTTAGGCAGCTTGGCGCCTGGGATGAGATCAATAGGGCAATCATACTCCCTGTGCGGAGGTAAACCCTGAACTCCACTCTCAGAGAAGACATCCAAAAATTCAGAGAGGAAAGGTGGTACAGTTTTAGTAGAAACCTCAGAAATAGATGTTATGAGGCAATTCTCTCTGCAAAAGTTACTCCAACCATTTATTTGCCTCGCTTGCCAATCAATGGTGGGGTTATGTTTAGTGAGCCAGGGTAGCCCCAACACTAGAGGAGTAGGCAAACCGCTAAGGACGAAACATGACACATCCTCAACATGAGCATTATTCACAATTAAACGGATATTGTGAACTATGCCCTTTAATGATTTCTGAGAAAGTGGAGCTGAATCAATAGCAAAAACAGGAATATCTCTTCCCAAAGTGCATACCTGGAAACCATGAGTTATTGCAAATTGATTATCAATGAGGTTGACAGCTGCTCCACTATCCACAAAAATCTCACAAGAAATGCTCTTGCTCTCTAGCGCCACCCTAGCAGGCAGGACAAAACGGGAACTACAAGCAAAAGGAAAACCTTCAATTTCCGCCTCAACCCTGCCAATAGTAACAGACGGAACATTCTTAAAAGATTTCTTCCTTTTTGTCTCTTTATTACTCCCAGAAAACTGCCTGAATCTCCTAGAGGGACAAACATTTGCCAGATGATTTATACCTCCACAACAAAAGCAAACCCTCCCCTGCGGGCTGAATCTTCTATTGTCAGAGGCAATCAACCCCAGCTGCATGGGCTCCTGCTCAGAAGGGGCTGACAGCGACTGAGACCCCTGCGCACAGAATGAGACCGCTGCACTGTCCCGGGACTGAGTATGACAGGAAGGAGAGATCTCTCCTCTCTCTCTAAGACGCCTGTCAATACGAACAGCCTGAGACATAGCAGAATTCAAGGAGGTAGGTCTTTCATGAAAGGCAAATGCATCTCTCAATCCCTCTGAAAGACCATAGCAAAATTGACTTCGGAGTGCAGCATCATTCCAACCCGTATCTGCTGCCCATCTCCGAAATTCTGAGCAGTAAATCTCTGCGGATTGTTTACCCTGGCATAACAGACGTAGTTTAGACTCAGCCAGAGCAATACGATCCGGATCATCATATATCTGACCCAGGGCTAAAAAGAATTCATCCACTGAACGGAGGGGCCGTGCCCCCTCCGGCAGCGAAAAGGCCCAGGACTGAGCGTTACCCCTGAGCAGCGATATAATGATACCCACTCTTCGTTCTACATCACCAGAAGAATGGGGAAGAAGGCGAAAATGGAGTTTGCAAGCCTCTCTAAAACGTACAAAATTCTCACTACCCCCGGAAAACGTATCCGGGAGCAAAATCTTAGGCGTTCAGCCAAAAGTGTAACCGGATCCATGCTTGAGACGGTTTTGGCGGCTGATAATGTCACGGATGGTGTACAGGAAACAAGATAATACAATACAAACAATGACTCACTGGACCCACAACTAAGGAACAAAAGGGAGACCCCTGCAATTGACCTGCCGCTCTCCCTTATTGCTCAGCCTATGCGACCACCCCAAAGGTGGATGGGCGCATATCCACGTACCTCGGCTATCTTAGACCTGAAGGCCCTACAATAGTGAGGGGACACGACCACCGGCTCCCTACACAGACACGGAGGGAGTCAGGGTCACCTGGATCCAGAAAACAGAAAATCATAAATACATAAACAGAACTTATCTTGCAGACGACTGTGGACAGGGAACTGGGAGCTGGGAGCTGGGAGCTGGGAGCTGGGAGCTGGGAGCTGGGAGCTGGGAGCTGGGAGCTGGGAGCTGGGACAGCATGCACACACACTCCAGGAAGTTGTATCAGCCGCACACTACTGCCTTATGGGTAGGAATTTAAAGGGAAGTAATCAGTCCGACTGCATGACAGCTGAGATAGACTAACGAGGTGAGGAACAGAAACCAAAACAAAGAAACTCAAGGAGGAGGATCTGGACGGCTCCTGTCAGAGCTTCTCAGCTGTTTGGTTGTGACACCACCCCTCCGGTCTAAACGAGCAACAGAATTACAGCTGTTTTATATGACTTTGTGCCACACATATATAATGTGTGACTTACTCTCATATTATATGCAAGAATGAGGGCCATGCTAAACTATATGTAATGATATCTGGTTGTTCAAATTGCCCTATATGCGCACATGCTCCAGTAATTTGAGTATGTCGGGCATGATGGGGTTAATGAACAGGTAGATGTCACTTAATAAAACACTCCTATTAATAGCAGAGAAGAATTTTCCCCTTGGTTTACTGCTACAATTACGGTGGGTACCGGGGCATGTATTTGGATATCCTGCCAGATAAATATCCACATTGCGATTCAGCAAGAATAAAACAGCTTGCAAGTTATCATTTGCGGCGTAAGGGCTATGCAGCTGTGATTCGGTGGTTGCCATGTAACAGGCGACGCTTGGATGCAGGTCCTTACCTCACTTCCGGTTAGCCCGCACCATGTGATGCCAACTTCCGGTCCAGTGGAATGCACGCGAGCGGCGTGCGTTCCACAGGTAATCACAGATGTTGTGGCCGCTATGGACAGGTGAGTTAGGTAATCAGGGGGGCGTACACCCACTAGGAAGTGGGGTAATATAAGGAGGTGAGCAATAACCACAAATTGCTCACCCAAATCGCCACTATTTGAGGTGAGACACAGCACTTGCATGGGACACTTCTCATGCTAAGGCTCGGATACGACTTACTACATATCCGGATTGAAAGTAGGAGGCTAAAATGATCTTCTTTCAGTAAGTAACCTGAGTTAGAACCCAATTTACCAACATTGGACACTCAGTTTTATATGTGACCTATATTTAGTGTGTGTTTGTTAATTTGTTTCTAGTTATCCCTAAATACTTCTGTGAAGTCCCCTGTTCTGGAGTCTAGGACCGAAACATGGCATGTAGGGCTTTGTAATTAGGGCTAAGTATAGCACAAGGCCCATACTGAGGGACAGGATCGGTATGGGGTCGCCCCTGTCGGGGCGGGTGCTCCATGTGTGCTAGGCAGGTGCTCAAACAGCCCCTTACCCCTATATAGGTAGGAAAGACATAACAGGGTTGTATAGGAGTGCCATATTGCCTATAGACATCAGCACCTTGGTCACACTGGTTCCGGTTGTTCATCTATTACCTGAACCATCCTCCACAGGCCGTGGAATCCACGAGATGTGGTAAGATCCACCCTTTATTTACCTTTATGCTGTAGTGGAGGTGTATGTTTTTGATGTTTCTCACCAAGTGGTATTTATTTTAAATGATCTAGTAAATGTTATGTTTTAATATTCCTATTCACAATACAATTCAGCTTTATTTGGGTGTGAATATATACCGCAACGCATTTTCACTTGTGTGTTGGTATAATTAATATTGTCCCATATTTACGCTCTATCATTTTTAATTTGAAACAATTAATCCTCCCTTGGATGTGGTCTCTCTCTTTCTCACGCTCCCTCTCCGGCGTGGAACCCTGATTCGCCGATAACCGTGATCAACATGGTAGGCTCAGAAAAGAACATCGAAAGTTGATAGAGAAGATTTCCAAATGGATGGTGGACGTCACAGGGAAGTGCGATCAGGCAGAAGTGCTAGAGTCAACAAAGCGGCAGCAGGGCCTCTCCTGGCTAACGTTTACAAATCAAAAATACCACAGTGACATTCCCTATAATTTTTTATTAATCATTCCAATAACAGGGCATCTTAAGAGTCCTGTATTGTTATTTATCGTCACTACCTCCCCGAGTCGGGAGTGGGTAATTGCCGCGCGCCCCCTGATTTATGGATCAAAAACCTGTTGTGAATTTTGACGTTAAGCTCCTTGTTAGAGAACAGCAAGTTGTGCAAAAAGTACTGAAACATTGAACAGTTGGACATGTGCATTCAAAGGTTTAGAGAAAGTCACATTAACTTCACCTGTAAAGGTTAGAGTGCATTTTACATATATCCTGAAATTTCACCCACAAGCCAAGCATTCCGAACTTTTCATGAGTAGTGTATATCTCACAGCTATAATGGGAGCCTCCCAGGGGCAGACACAGACAGCAGAGGGCACATGTGCAAAGAATGTGCCTGCCCCCACCTTCCCTCAGTGCTTTGTGGCAATGGGCAGGGGTACACCTAGCCTTTATGCTGCCAGAGGCAAAAATTGAGATGGCACCCCCCCTCCCCATGCCAAATTTTCCATCAAACCCCGTCCTTCCATCTCTAATGTTAAAGACATACCGTACTTGGAAACCATTACATACAGAGCTACAAACATACAGGAGAATACAGCACACATACCTCTTAAATCCAGTGACATCTTCTCCGATGTAGTCCTTCGCTTTCTTCATCTTCTCCATTCAGACCAAACGGCTAAGATGATTTCTTTCAGCCATCTCTCATCTCTGCAGAGTTTAACAAAAAGTCGACAGATAAATAAATAAAATAATAACAAACTAACAAAATAAAAATAACTGCGCCCAGGAAATAATATTCCTGACACTAGTAGTGTTTCTATAATGTCCCTCAAAAATAACTGTGCTAAGCTGATACTGTGCCAGGGAGCCCCCACAGTAATAGTGCTCCTCAAAGTCCTACCAATAGAAATAATTATCTGCCAGAGTGTGCTGAGTGTTAACAGTGCCCCCAATAGTGGTAAATTAATGTCCATATTGTGGCCCAAACGTAATAATGCTCCCATAGTGCCCATACTAGTAATCCTGTTTCCATTAGTCCCCCAATAGTAATAATTCTCCTTACAATGAGTGCCAGTAGAACAATGCCCCCTTGTAATTTGCACCAGTACAAAAATACCCCATATAATGTGTGACATTACAAAAAAAAAGCCCCCCTTCCTTTAGATCAGACCTCAAATCAGATCCTCAAATTAAACCTTCATATCAGATCCTCAAAGCAGACCCCCATATCAGATCAGACCCACAATATAAACTGCTCAGATCCCCATTTTAGATGCTCAGGCCCCCATATCAGCTGTTGATTCAGGCCCCCCATATGAGAAACTCAGGCCCTCATATGCCCAGACAGACCCCCATATCAGATGCTCATTCAGGCCCCCATATGAGAAGCTCAGGGGCCCCATATGCTCAGACCCCCCCGCCCATATCAGAAGCTCATTTAGTCCCCCATATGCTCACACAGGCCCTCATATCAGTTGTTCAGACTGACCGCCATATCAGTTGCTCAGACAGACCCCCATATCAGATGCTCATTTAGGCCCCCATATGAGAAGCTCAGCCTTCCCATATCAGAAGATCATTCAGGCCCCATATGCTCACACATGCCCCCATATCAGTTGCTCAGACATACCCCCATATCAATTGCTCAGATCCCCCATATCAGTTGCTCAGACCCCCTCATGAGATGCTTAGACTCTCCATATGAGCTTCTCAGACTCCCTTATTAGATGCTCAGGCCCCACCATATCAGATGCTCAAACAGACCCCGTATGCTCAGACAGACCCCCCCCCCCCCCCATGTCGATGCTCAGACCCCTATCAGACCTCAGATCAGACTCAAAATAAATAAATTAACTTACTCTTCTGCTCCTTAACTGCTCTCTGTGTCTGGGGTGTCCTACAGTGTCTGCTCTGCTGCTATCCTCTGGCCCACGCTGAGCAGTCACCTGACTGGCCCGCGCTGCACACAGTCATGACACAGCAGCGTTGCCTTGAGGAAACCAGGGAGGAAGGGTGAGTACAGCGCTGACAGCACTTTACTCCTCCTCCTACTGCATACTAGTGAGCACTTACATAATGGAAGAACTCACTAGTATGAATAGGCCTCCTCCCACGCTGGGCCCCTGTGCAGCTGAACCAGTTGCACAGGCAGTATGTCCACCCGTGGTACCTCTAATATTGTTTGAGTTCTTGTGAAAAAGATAGTTGTTCACTGGTCCCTGCAAATGATAGGAGCACATTACCCCTTCAAATTCCAGCATACATAAAACACAATAATTCAGACATACGCCTTTTTTGATCATATGCAGAACAACTTGCATTCGAAAATTTTAATGAAATGTAACAATCCAACATCACGATAGTTGACACATATATTTTATCCTTGGGACATAAACTGGAAAAGTCCAAAAGTTCATGTAAAGTGCAGAACTAATTAGGCATGGAGAGTGTCATACTGGGGTGTCTAGGGCCCACCAGTAAAGCTCCTTCTTACATAGTGGGCAGCCGCAAAAAGATTCTCAAGTTGATTGCTTATGGGGATCCCTGCATCAACTTTTAGAAGACCTGGGGAAACAAAATACTGGCTAATTGCCTCTGTACCTAGAAGTCATCTTATACATCTATAATAATAACCTGGGTAGTTTGTTAAATAATCTACCCAGTATTTATATGGCTACAGGCTGATTGAGAAGCTCTCCTAGGGGACTGGGGGGCCACCTTTGCTGGGGCCCCTAGGGGATTCACCTTTTCCCATGTGCACCAGTTTGAGCCTGGGCATGGAGAACACTGTGGAAGACAATATGACCTCTTGCCATGCAACAGCAACATTTTGAGGGGATGCCCCCTTTGTTAACTTAGTCTTCACACCTCTTGCTAGGAGTCTCAACCAGAAGCAGCTGACAAATTGGGCAGTAACACAGACAATTCATAGGTACTATGCACTTCCTGCAAAGCTGCTATGAAAGAAACTATCACATGGTTGCTTCTGCAATATTACCAACTTATTTTCCCCAGATGTCTCCAGTTAATGCATATTTGTCACAGAATGTAATATTTAATATACCATGGAACTAGAGATTAGCAAATCAATTCTAAATTTATTGGATACATTATGAATTTCTGCCATTCATTTCTGAAGTTTTTGCCATTCATTTCTAGAGATGTCCCGAACTATTCGCCGGCGAACATCGATTGTTCGCGTTCGCTGCGGCGGGCGAACATATGCGATGTTCGGTCCGCCCCCTATTCGTCATCATTGTGTAAACTTTGACCCTGTACCTCACAGTTAGCAGACACATTCCAGCCAATCAGCATCATACCCTCCCTCCCAGACCCTCCCACCTCCTGGACAGCATCCATTTTAGATTCATTCAGAAGCTGCAGTGTCACAAATTTGACTAAGTTGTAATTGCAATGCGATTAATACAGGTTATATTAATCGCATTGCGAATTTAACTTATCACACTCTGCGTCAACTACGTAATTCTCCATGGGAGTTTTGCCATGGATCCCCCTTCGGCATGCCACAGTCCAGGTGTTAGTCCCCTTGAAACAACTTTTCCATCACTATTGTGGCCAGAAAGAGTCCCTGTGGGATTTAAAATTCGCCTGCCTATTGAAGTCTTTGGCGGTTCGCCCGTCCGCGAACATTTGCAGAAATTCGCATTCGCCGTTCACTAACGGAAAAAAATTATGTTCGCGACATCTCTATTCATTTCCAAAGAATCACATAGAAAGGGCTCCCTGCAGAATTTTACAGTTAATATTGGAGGGGAAGACAATGAGAGAGAAAGCAGATGGAGGATCACAAGACACTGAGAGGAAGTAGGGGGGGAGGGATTTTCCTAATTGGCTCAGAGGCTGAAAAGCAGCCTGATCAGCCAATCAAGAGGTAGTGGGCAGCCAGGTCCTTCTGCTGAGATAAAAGGATCACCATCCTGTCTTCAGTTTGTTACAGTAACTCGTACAGACACAGTCCACTAGTAAAGTGTGATAGGGACAATATAAGCAGAATATAGGGGGGGAAATTAGAATACATACACGTAAGTGAGTATATTTTAGAGACTTTGATCAGGGAAAGCATGAGGGAGGGAGAAACTGGTCACCAAGTTGTGTGTTTAATACAGTTTCTGGCAGCTAGTTGTACATTACAAAACCCTGCAAGAACAACTCATTTTTTTTGCATATGAACAGAAAACTCACGTTTCTACAGTTCATAGGCTTATTATCAGAACATCAATAACATACATTCTGCTCCAAAGGCTGCAAAATACTGCAATAACGCCATTTTTATACCCATGATATTAAAGTATTACATATTACTGCAAAATAATGCATCATATCAAAGATATTTTACTAAACAAAATTACATTGTAATACCCATGTCAGTGAACTTATTGCTACATTATGCCTTGTAGTTCAAATACATTTTGGTACTAATATAATCCCTTGAGCTGGATCCTAGGGATAATCAATCATGAAACACACACTGGTCAAATTGGCCAGAACAATTCCCACTAGTGATCCTCTCACAAGTATATTTAAAGCTTAACTTTTATTTCATATATAGTTACAAGTGCAAAGATGTGCCCAACATTGGATTATTAATTAAAATTATGAGCTGGCTTCATGTACAAAGAGACAATATTTGGCATGTCTTTGCACTTATAACTATATATAAAATAAAAGTTAAGTTTTAAATATACTAGTGAGAGGATCCCTAGTTGGAATTGTTCTGGCCAATTTGACCAGTGTGTGTTTCAAATACATTTTACTACAAAAACTGCATCGATACACTCATGTTAGTGAATGCATTGCTGCGTCATACTGTGTAGTTCAAAGACATTTTACTGCAAAAACTGCAGTGTTTTTGTTTTAAAAAGGGAGGGACATTCAATTGCACCTCTGTCTTTAAATAAGAGAAAACAGTTGCAGTTTTGCTAACACTGTTTAATAATCTGTGTACGAAAAACAAGACTTTTCATTTATAGGCCTCATAATAAAATGTCTGGAAAATGGAAGACTGCAAAATGAACGACCCAGGGTCAGATAGTAGCAGCAGTAGTGATGGACGAAAATCGGCCGGGACGGTTCGCGGTCAAATGTTTGCGAACCACAAGTTCGCGGCGGGCCCCATTCACTTTAAAAACGGGCGAACCTTGAATACCTTGAGGTCATATTTGCAGCCACCAGATACTTACAAGAAGTGCACAAATAGTCCCACAACATGGACAGTGACATACCAGATGTATTATTTGAATTTGAGATCTCTTTTTTCAATGCAAAATAAATATCGGCATTGTAATTTTCGCCTATGCGCAAAATAGGCGCGACCTACTAAAGCAACTGGGTTTCCACCAGACCGAAGTTGGATGCAATCAGAAAAGATGGTTGCCACCAATTTTCATGACATGGAGGAAGAATTTCTGATCACTGTAAGTAATTTGACATTAAAGCAGTGTATTTGATTACATTTCACATGCATGTTATAACAATCCCTGTATATGCAGATCGAGTGTTTAAAAAAAGCGCCATGCTCTAATTTTCAAATAAAAAATTTGTGAAATAAAAAAAGCGCCATTGCAAAAATCCCTAATGATGCAATTTATTTTTTCGCGGTAACCACATCTTCACATTTTATAAGGTCTCATGAGATATTAGTGATTGGTGCACTAAGTATTGTTGTAAGAGCTTGCCACTCCAGTACAGGCCCCAAAAATTAGCCAATAGGCATTCACCTAACAGCAAAGAACTTTGGATTCTGTGGCTGGAGGTACATTAGGCGGTCACAGGATAAATATGTAACTGTCGGCCAGTACGGGCCCCAAAAATTAGCCAATAGGCATTCACCTTACAGCAAAGAACTTTGGATTCTGTGGCTGGAGGTACATTAGGCATTCACTGGATAAATATGTAACTGTCGGCCAGTACAGGCCCCAAAAATTAGCCAATAGGCATTACCTGACAGCAAAGAATTTGGGAATCTGTGGCTGGAGGTACATTATGCGGACAGAAGATAAATATGTAACTGTCGGCCAGTACAGGCCCCAAAAATTAGGCATTCAACGGACATAAAAGGCCTTTTATGCCGCTGTATTTACCTAAGACAGGGGCCATGATTTGTTCTGGGTGGTGGCGGATATTTGTGGGCTGTCATGAGGAATTTCAATCAAACATGGTCGAAATCACACCAGTAGAAATTATTTCTTCAAATAGTGTTTGTCAATCTGTGTAGATGCGGTGATGCAGCAAAACCACAGACAAATGCTGCACTACCTAAATGCACTATATAGTACGTATATTATTGGTATATAACATCCCTGCTTCAATCAGTTTTTTTGGGGGGCAACTGGTTAATCACACCGGTAGAAATTATTTCTTCAAATAGTGTTTTTCACTCTGTGTAGATGCGGTAAGGCGGCAAAACCGCACGCAACTGCTGCACAATACAATTGCACTATTATATACTTTCTATGTTAGAATGTATATTATAAGTATATTACACCCCTCAGTAAGTCACACCTATAGATAGCACACCTATACCAGTCCTTAAAAGGACTTTTGTGGCCCTATTAGCTAGTGATTTGTGTCCCTAACAGTCTGTCCCTGCTCCACCCAGCAACCTCTCCCTACACTGGCAAAAGACTGAATGTAAAATGGCGCCCAGATCAGATTTATTTATAAGGTAGGGGGTATGTCCATGTGCTGAAACGTCTCAATTGGCTATCCTGTACCACCTGATGGATGTGTCATGGGTCAAAGTTCTTCACAATGTAAAAGAATATGGCGGGCACGAATATCGCCAAAGTTCGCCACGAAACGACAGCCGGGCGAACCGCAAGGCCATCTCTAAGCAGCAGTAGCAGCACCAGCCAGCTGGCCAGTACTATTAGTAGGACACAGTAGGACACAGTTCTCCCAGACTTCTGATAGGCGCCACATTATTATTGAGGAATGAGAGGATGAGATTGTGGACTAGATGGCCCTCTCAGTCGCAGTAGGATGATGGGGATACCACTTCTGACACCATGACTTTGAGTAGGAGTCTTAGCATTCCACCTGTCCCGCCTCCTTGCAACCCCAGAAAAGCCTTTCATGTGTATCCTCTCTGTCTCTACTGCTCCCTCTTAGAGGGGCACCTTCTTTTTCCCCCAAAAAGAGTCAACAAAACCCCAATTCAGTGTCATAAACATGATGGAGAATTATTCTCATGCGCTACACCAGGCTGACGCAAATTAGCAAACAGAGATATACTGTACCTCCTGAAAAAACAGGTTCAGGCCTACCTGGACTATGGCCTTTCTCCAGCACATACCACGTTCCTGTCTGCTGCTGCCCCAATCATACCACGTCTGATCTCTTCCTGCCTACCATCATGTTCCGTACTGTATGGCTTCTGCAGCCTCCATTATGCCACTGCCACTGTCTGCCTGCCTTATATCATGTTCCATACCATATGGTTGCTGGTGCTGCCACCATTATGCCACTGCCACTGCCTGGCTGCTTAATATCATGTTCTATACTGTATGGTTGCTGCTGCCATTATACCACTGCTGCTGAATGCTTGCCTACTATCATATTCCATACCATATGGCTGCTGCCACCATCTTGTCACTGCCGCTGTCTGCCTACAATCATGTTCCATACCATATGACTGCTGCTGTTGCCGCCACTGTAGGTACACAATATCGACCTAAATTTACCACTGACATGAAGTACAATGTATTACAAGAAAACTTTCTCAGAATTGATTAGGTAAGTAAAAGCATACAAAAGTTTTTACCACATTAAATGACTTCTCCAAAGCATTTGACACTGTACCACATCAAAGGTTAGTATATAAAGTGAGAATGCTTGGACTGGGAGAAAACGTCTGTATGTGGGTAAGTAACTGGCTCAATGATAGAAAACAGAGGGTGGTTATTAACGGTACACAGATTGGGTCACTGTCACTAGTGGAGTACCTCAGGGGTCAGTATTGGGCCCTATTCTCTTCAATATATTTATTAATGATCTTGTAGAAGGCTTGCATAGTAAAATATCAATTTTCGCAGATGACACTAAACTGTGTAAAGTAATTAACACTGAAGAGGACAGTATACTACTACAGAGGGATCTGGATAGATTGGAGGCTTGGGCAGATAAGTGGCAGATGAGGTTTAACACTGACAAATGTAAAGTTATGAACATGGGAAGGAATAATGCAAGTCACCCGTACATACTAAATGATAAAACACTTGGTAACACTGACATGGAAAAGGATCTAGGAATTTTAATAAACAGCAAACTATGCTGCAAAAACCAGTGTCAGGCAACTTCTGCCAAGGCCAATAAGATAATGGGTTGCATCAAAAGGGCATAGATGCCCGTGATAAGAACATAGTCCTACCACTTTACAAATCGCTAGTCAGACCACACATGGAGTACTGTGTACAGTTCTGGGCTCCTGTGAACAAGGCAGACATAGCAGAGCTGGAGAGGGTCCAGAGGAGGACAACTAAAGTAATAACTGGAATGGGGGGACTACAGTACCCTGAAAGATTATCAAAATTAGGGTTATTCACTTTAGAAAAAAGACGACTGAGGGGAGATCTAATTACTATGTATAAATATATCAGGGGTCAGTACAGAGATCTATCCCATCATCTATTTATCCCCAGAACTGTGACTGTGACAAGGGGACATCCTCTGCGTCTGGAGGAAAGAAGGTTTGTACACAAACATAGAAAAGGATTCTTTACGGTAAGAGCAGTGAGACTATGGAACTCTCTGCCTGAGGAGGTGGTGATGGTGAGTACAATAAAGGAATTCAAGAGGGGCCTGGATGTATTTCTGGACCGTAATAATATTACAGGCTATAGCTACTAGAGAGGGGTCGTTGATCCAGGGAGTTATTCTGATTGCCTGATTGGAGTTGGGAAGGAATTTTTTATTCCCCTAAAGTGGGGAAAATTGGCTTCTACCTCACAGTTTTTTTTTTGCCTTCCTCTGGATCAACTTACTGGATGACAGGCCGAACTGGATGGACAAATGTCTTTTTTCGTTCTTATGTACTATGTTACTATTAGATTTGCAAAAGTACACTCGATCTTTAAAAAACTGTCTGTGTCCTGAAAGGGTAAAGGTATATGAGATAAATCTGAGATTGATCCTCACCAGCAAACAGTCCCACCAATGATAGGGTTAACCTTTCATCGGAATATAGTAAATACAGCTGGGCTCAACGCATTTCAGAGTTGTCCCCTTGTCAATGAACAGTTTCCATTTTCAATTGATGAACTAGAACAGGTCCAAAGATGGACTAGATGCCTACATTTCTATTGGAATACCTCCTTAAATCTTGAAATAATAATACTTTAACTTGTTAGCTAACTGATCTTTCTTTACTATTCTGTGTTACAAAACCTTTGAGAATTGCTTGCTGGTTACATGAGTCCAATAAGTTTCATAGCAATTAATAAATCGTTTCATTAGTCTCTTTTGTTAATATAAACCCCTTTTTGATCTTTTCTTGTTGACAATATAAAGCCTGAGGAAACCAAGAGAACTTCAGAGACAACATCGTAGCAGAGTCTTATTACCATACTTATTTTCTGTCGAAAAGAAAACATCGGAGAGTGATTGTGTTATGATGAGTCAAGTGAATGACCTGGTGGTCACTCAATATTGCTTTTACATTTGAGGTGTACGTTAATGTATGCATATATTAAGTGTAATGTTTGGAACTCGTTGAATTCTATTTGCTTTTCAATATCTTTCCCTATTTCTCCAAATGATAGCAACCAATCACTGACTCCTGGTATCATCAGAGACGACCAAATATGTTCACTTGTGGGCCTCCTGCTGTGCCTATGATTTTATCATCAGAATGTGTTAGGCAAAGGTAGAGAGGTTATGCCTCATCAGTGTTGACTGATGACTGGTGACAGCATATGACAAGACATAAGTAGTTTCCTGGCACAAATAATATATGCACAATGATTTATTTCAATATGTGGATAGTTCATGGCAGATAGATGTTTTCATATTTGAATTACAAAAGGTAACAGACACAACAAAAATTTATAGCATCAACAATAGAATATGTAAAGATTAGACCTTTAATTAGAACAGCTTCTATTTCTGCAATGGTAAGCTTTTGGGCACCATAAGGCTGGAGCTATACCTAGACTTTTTAGCAGCACAACTGAGTTTAACTATTAAGTTAAAGCTTCATTACACAAGAGTGCATGGAAGTCAACTTACTTCTTTGGACCGCAGCTATGGCTAAATAGTTACAATAAATAAAAAGTGCTACAGAAAATCTAGGCATAGCTCCAACCTAAGGCTTCCTAAGGCTTGCATTATGTGGCCCCTCAGCAGGATCTGCATGCAGCCACTGCTAATTGCTGGGCCACACGTACTCTTGCCAATATGCGTGTGTACATACTGTTTGAAACAAATAACATGTACAGATGCTGAACAAGTGTGGCCCAACAATTAGTGGTGATCTGCATGCAGATCATGCTGCATGGCTGCATTGTGTATGAGCAGCCTTAAAGGGGCTTTCTGGGATTACTATGGTTTTTAACAGATATGTTTATGTATGTAGTTTCTGACCTCATACAGATCTTCTCATGTTTTCTTATTTCCAATTTGGACTCTCCTGACCTGTTTTCTCCACGTAAAGAAAACACTCTGATTGTTTATCCTGTATGGAGCACTTCCTGTTCCTGTATCCAGCCAAACCCATGATGCACTTGTCCTTTCTCTGCCACAGCTCCAGCACTGTCTCTAACAATGGCCAGCTAGTTCATAGCTTCTCCCACCTATGTAGTTTCATACACTGTGTGCACAATTATTAGGCAAGTGCGTATTTTGAACATGTCATCATTATATGCAATATTTTCCAACTGCAAGCTGTATAAACTTGAATGCTTATTGGATTGAATTTCAGGTGATGAGTATTTGTGCAATGAGGGAGGGTGGGGGCCAAGGAGATCAAAACCCGATATCAAGGTGTGCATAATTATTAGTCAGCTTGTTTTGCTTTGGCAAAATGGGCCAAAAAGAGAATTAACTGACTGAAAAGCCAGTTAAAAGTCTTTCAGAGGGATGCATCACTCTTGAAATTGCTAAGATATTTGTATGCAAAAACAAAACCATCAAAAATGTTGTTGCAAATTGTCAACAGGGTCGCAAGAAACACATTGAGAAGAAAGATGCAAATTAACTGCCAAATATTCGAGAAGACTCAGACATGAAGCGAACCAGGAACCCATTGTGATCCAGTGCTGTCATATCCAGAATTGCAACCTCCTTGGAGTGCCCAGAAGTACAAGTTGTTCAGTGCTCAGAGACATGGCCAAGGGCCTGAAAGCTGATCACTCCGGAACAAGACACATAAGTTGAAATGTTAAGACTGGGACAAAAAAATATCTGAAGTCAGATTTTTAAAAGGTTTCATGGACTGATAAGATGAGAGTGACTCTTGACAGACAAGATGTATGGGCCTGTGGCTGGAGCAGTAATTGGTAAAGAGCTCTCCTCATTTGGACCTTTTCGTGTTCCAGATGTACTCAAAATTAACTCACAAACCTACTGCCAGTTTATAGAAGACACTTTCTTCAAGCAGTGGGACTGGAATAAGACTGCATCTTTCATGAAAACCATGCTTTTTATGCAAGACAATTCTCCATCCCATGCATCTAAGTACATGGCAAACCAATAGAGGCTTTTAAGATAAAAAAATAAATAATGACATGGCCACTACCTCACCTGACCTAAACCCTATTGAGAGCTTGTGGACCCTTCTTATATGGGAGATTTATGAAGAAGGAAAACAGTACACCCCTCTGAACAGTGTCTCGGAGGCTGTTTTTACCATTGCACAAAACGTTAATGGTCAACAGATTAAGAAATTGACAGACTACAGAGGTAGAAGGCTTATTACTGTTATTGAAAAGAAGGGTGGCTATATTCAAGGGTGGATTTGGAACTTAAAGTGGCCCTGACAAAAAAAATTAAAGTGGCCCCAAGTTGTAGGCAAGTCCAAATTGGCAGAAGGCGGGGCAACACAAGTCGGCAGGGCCAACACAAGTCGGCAGGGACAAAAGAAGTACAGGCTCTACTAAGTGGGCTTCTTATTAAGTGGAGTTAAAAAAAAGGAGTTTAAATACAAGGAGTTGGAAGCTAAGGTTGGATATAATTTCCTTGTGTGTTGTTGGCTTAATTCTAGGTAGTCCTTTAACTACAGCAGACAGGGTCTAATTCTAAATATATTTACTGTTTTACCTTTTTACTGTTGTAATCCCCATTTAGTATGTGTTGCACAATTGACAATGCAGTCCAGTGCACATCTTGCATGATGTATGCAGTCCTGGAACTGCCATTCGAGGGTGTATATATTTGTTCAAGATGTGAGCAAATTACCCATTTGAAATCGCAAATCGAGTCTCTAAACGGGCAAGTTCCAACACTGAGAGGCATTGACAATTTGCTAAAGAGTTTGCTTCTCACCGAGCAAGCACTCTTTGGGGTAGATGAGGGGGAGGGTGACAGAGAGGAGGCTGAGGAAAGTGAGGTAGCTAGGTGGGTAACAGTTAGAAAGCGGGGTAGAGGGAAGAGTGCCAGGGAGGCTAGCCCTGATCTGACACACCCCAACAAGTTTGCACGTTTGGCAGATGAGGGGGATGTCAGTCCAGCTGGCACTGCTGCAGCCGGACACTTCCTCTGCCAGTCAGGGGAATGTCAGCTCCAGTAAGCAGGGAACCAGGAGAGCAGGGCAGGCCAGACAGGTGCTGGTAGTGGGAGACTCCATTATTAGGGGAACAGATAGGGAAATCTGTCACAAAGACCGTGATCGCCGAACAGTGTGCTGTCTTCCTGGCGCTAGAGTTCGACACATCGTGGATCAGGTTGACAGATTACTGGGAGGGGCTGGAGAAGATCCAGCGGTCATGGTCCATATCGGAACCAATGACAAAGTTAGAGGTAGGTGGAGAGTCCTTAAAAATGATTTCAGGGATTTAGGTCAAAAGCTTAGGGCAAGGACCTCAAAGGTAGTATTTTCCGAAATACTGCCTGTACCACGAGCCACACAAGAAAGGCAGCGGGAGATTAGGGAGATTAACAAGTGGCTCAAGAACTGGTGTAGGAAGGAGGGGTTTGGGTTCCTGGAGAACTGGGCCGACTTTTCTATTGTCTACAGGCTCTATCGTAGGGACGGGCTGCACCTCAATGAGGAAGGGGCAGCTGTGCTGGGGAGAAAGATGGCTAGAAGGTTGGAGGAGTGTTTAAACTAGGGACTGGGGAGGGGGGGATTACTTTATAGGAGGGGAAGATAGGGCAGATAGAGACCGGGGGCAATGTAGTGGGACTGGGGGAGGAATGGAAGGAGGGACTAGAACAGTTCAGAAGGAAGGGTGTAGGGTAAAAAATATACATAAACCTCTCAAATGTATGCATACTAATGCCAGAAGCCTGACTAATAAAACTGGGGAGCTGGAATTAGTGATGTGTGAGGAGAACTATGACATAGTGGGAATAACTGAGACATGGCTGGATGATAGCTATGACTGGGCAGTTAATGTACAAGGTTACAGTCTGTTCAGAAAGGAACGTCAAAACCGGAGAGGGGGAGGGGTTTGCCTTTATGTAAAGTATTGTCTAAAGCCCACACTCTTCAATCTCCCGACAGCTCCTAATAGGTCGGACAGGATCACTAGTTGCCCAAAATGTAAGGTAATGCACACCGACCTATTTCATGGTTTATGGTCCTGTCCTCAAATACAAAGCCTATGGATCCAGGTAGCCCAGATTTCAAAGGATAGTTGGAACCTGACGGTCCCATTCAGCCCTGTGATCTTCTTGTTTCATTACTGGGAGGAACTGAAGGATGGGGTCCCTATGGAACGTAGACTGCCGACCCTCTTCCATGCACTTTGTATGGTAGCCAAAAGGAGCATATTGCAACACTGGCTTCAGCCTTCGGTCCCCTCTAGGGATGACATTTTAGCCTGTCTCAAAGAGTTACTGACCTTGGAGCGAGGGGATGTAATAAAACATAAGGAAGGGAAGGGAGGCAAATTTCTTAAGAAATGGAGAGGCTTCCTAACTCAGTTCTTCTCTGATTCCGAAATTGAGAATATTATGAAACCTTTTGCATTAACAAAGTGGTACTTAGAGGAGCAGTTAAAAGGGACGCTAGGTCGCTTGGCACAATGACTTTTTTATTATGATCGTTCGAGAAGTTACTCATATGTCAACATAATACCTTTAGCCCCTGTTTGTCAAGAGGTATGGTAATTGTCCTGGCAGGACAAAAGAAAGTTAGTTAGTTTTGATTTAGGGTTGGGAGGAGGGGGGGGGGATTTAGGTCTTCGATTTGGGTGGGGGGAGGACACTTAAATGAAGGGTTTTGAGTTAATTGTCTCTTTGGGTCAAATTGTTTTGAACCTTTGCTGTCTAACTAGACATTAATGTATGCTTTATGAAAATGATTTGTAACCGGCATGCATTGCTTTGAATTGTACTTTATGTTTTATCTTTTCTTTTGAAAAATAAAAATTGTCTTTAAAAAAAAAAAAGCCCACACTCCGTGAAGATATAAGTGAGGGACATGAACATGTGGAGTCACTGTGGGTAGAGATACATGGAGCTAAAAACAACAATAAATTACTAATACTACCACCTAATATACCAGAGTCCACAGAAAATCTACTACTAAACGAGATAGACAAGGTGGCAGATCATAATGAGGTGGTTATTATGGGGGACTTCAACTACCCAGATATAGACTGGGAAACTGAAACTTGTATATCTCATAAGGGAAACAGGTTCTTGGCAATAACCAAAGACAATTACCTCTCCCAACTGGTTCAGGGCCTGACTAGAGGGATGGCCATACTGGACTTAGTAACAACCAATAGGCCTGACAGAACAACAGACGTGCAGGTTGGGGGACACCTGGGAAATAGTGACCATAAAGTAATAACCTTCCAATTATCATTCAAAAGAGCATTTCTACAGGGAGGAACAAAAATACCAAACTTCAAAAAAGCTAAATTTAGCCAACTAAGAGAGGCCATAGGCCTCTAAATGGGATAAAGTCCTCAAAAATAAAAATACAGCCACAAAATGGGATATCTTTAAAAACATCCTAAAATCTCATTGTGAGAGGTACATACCGTATGGGAATAAAAGGTTAAGGAACAAAAAGAAACCAATGTGGATAAATAGAACTGTAAAGAAAGCAATAAATGACAAAAAGAAAGCATATAAATCACTAAAACAGGAGGGTAGCACGGAAGCACTGAAAAACTATAAAGAAAAAAATAGAACATGTAAAAAACAAATAAAAGCGGCCAAACTAGAGACCGAGAGATTAATTGCCAAAGAGAGTAAAACTAACCCTAAAATGTGTCGGCCCTTTAAAGAGTAATGAGGGGGGAGTCGCAGAGAGCGACGAGGAGAAAGCAAAGCTGTTAAATATTTTTTTCTCCAATATATTCACTGAGGAAAATAAACTGTCAGATGACATGCAGAATGTAAAAATAAATTCCCCATTAAAAGTGTCCTGTCTGACCCAGGAAGAAGTACATCAGCAACTTAAAAAGATTCAAATAGACAAATCGCCAGGACCGGGTGGCATACACCCCCGTATCCTAAGGGAATTAAGTAATGTCATAGCCAGACCCTTATTTCTGATATTTGCGGACTCTATACTGACGGGGAATGTCCCACAGGATTGGCGCATGGCAAATGTGGTGCCAATATTCAAAAAGGGTCCAAAAACAGAGCCTCGAAACTATAGGCCGGTAAGTTTAACATCTGTTGTGGGTAAACTGTTTGAAGGTTTTCTGAGAGATGGTATCTTAGAGCATCTCAACGGAAATAAGCAAATAACACCATATCAGCATGGCTTCGTGAGGGATCGGTCATGCCAAACTAATTTAATCAGTTTCTATGAGGAGGTAAGTTCTAGACTTGACAGCGGCGAATCAATGGATGTCATATATCTAGACTTCTTCAAAGCATTTGACACTGTACCACATAAAAGGTTAGTATATAAAATAAGAATGCTCGGACTGGGAGAAAACGTCTGTAAGTGGGTAAGTAACTGGCTCAATGATAATAACCACCCTCTGTTTTCTAACGGTACACACTCAGATTGGGTCACTGTCACTAGTGGGGTACCTCAGGGGTCAGTATTGGGCCCTATTCTCTTCAATATATTTATTAATGATCTTGTAGAATGCTTGCATAGTAAAGTATCAATTTTCGCAGATGACACTAAACTGTGTAAAGTACTTTACACTGAAGAGGACAGTATACTACTACAGAGGGATCTGGATAGATTGGAGGCTTGGGCAGATAAGTGGCAGATGAGGTTCAACACTGACAAATGTAAAGTTATGCACATGGGAAGGAATAATGCAAGTCATCCGTACATACTAAATGGTAAAACACTTGGTAACACTGACATGGAAAAGGATCTAGGAATTTTAATAAACAACAAACTAAGCTGCAAAAACCAGTGTCAGGCAGCTGCTGCCAAGGCCAATAAGATAATGGGTTGCATCAGAAGGGGCATAGATGCCCGTGATAAGAACATAGTCCTACCACTTTACAAATGGCTAGTCAGACCACACATGGAGTACTGTGTACAGATCTGGGCTCCTGTAAACAAGGCAGACATAGCAGAGCTGGAGAGGGTCCAGAGGAGGGCAACTAAAGTAATAACTGGAATGGGTCAACTACAGTACCCTGAAAGATTATCAAAATTAGGGTTATTCACTTTAGAAAAAAGACGACTGAGGGGAGTTCTAATTAATATATCAGGGGTCAGTACAGAGATCTATCCCATCATCTATTTATCCCCAGGACTGTGACTGTGACGAGGGGACATCCTCTGCGTCTGGAGGAAAGAAGGTTTGTACACAAACATAGAAAAGGATTATTTACGGTAAGAGCAGTGAGACTATGGAACACTCTGCCTGAGGAGGTGGTGATGGTGAGTACAATAAAGGAATTCAAGAGGGGCCTGGATGTATTTCTGGAGTGTAATAATATTATAGGCTATAGCTACTAGAGAGGGGTCGTTGATCCAGGGAGTTATTCTGATTGCCTGATTGGAGTCGGGAAGGAATTTTTTATTCCCCTAAAGTGGGGAAAATTGGCTTCTACCTCACAGTTTTTTTTTTGCCTCCCTCTGGATCAACTTGCAGGATAACAGGCCGAACTGGATGGACAAATGTCTTTTTTCGGCCTTATATACTATGTTACTATGTTACAGTAGGTGTGGTCAGCAATATTGTGGAGCACAAAATACTGCCAGAGGAAAAACAAATACCAGAGTGCAGCAGAAAATACTGCCCTATCACCATACTGAGAACAGTGATACAAATTAATTGAGGAGAGCACCTGTGACTGTTGACCAAGTGCATAGGTATCTGATGCTCCTAGCATTAATTAACTCTGAGAGCTTCAGATCGTTAAGTACCTAGCCCACATCTGGGCTCAAGCACCCCCCTGGGCATCTGTAACGCACCTAGTTGATCAGTTAGGATCTCAACTGCGGAAGCAATGGACATCCACTATTATCCCACCGCCCTTGTTTTTGGCTGTGGGATTCGCGGTTACTCAGTATGTACCCCAGGCGTCTCTCTCAGTCTTAGGCGGAGAGTTTGGGGTAACAAAATCATCTACCGCTATTCATCTAGTTAGTTTTACTGATGGAGAGGAAGATCTCCCAGTATACAGGAGTCACAAGTTAGTATAAGCTTGTGCACAGTTCAGAGTTAGTATCTAGTATGCGATAGGTTCAAAGTTAATATATAGCATGTCCTCAGTTTAGTATATAGTATGCCATAGGTTCAGAGTTAGTATATAGCATGTCCTCAGTTTAGTATATAGTATGCCACAGGTTCAGAGTTAGTATATAGCATGTCCTCAGTTTAGTATATAGTATGCCACAGGTTCAGAGTTAGTATATAGCATGTCCTCAGTTTAGTATATAGTATGTCATAGGTTCAGAGTTAGTATATAGCATGTCCTCAGTTTAGTATATAGTATGCCATAGGTTCAGAGTTAGTATATAGCATGTCCTCAGTTTAGTATATAGTATGCCATAGGTTCAGAGTTAGTATAGCATGTCCTGAGTTTAGTATATAGTATGCCATAGGTTCAGAGTTAGTATAGCATGTCCTGAGTTCAGAGTTGGTTTGGGAATACCGCCTCTCACCAGAAGGGAACCACCCCACTCTGAGTTCCAGGATATTGATCAAAACAGGTATCAGGCATATACTTGCGGTTAGTTGTTCCTGGCTAGGGAGCCAGCCGTGGGAAGCCAGTGGCAAGAGGTAAGCAGTCCTTCACGACGTTGTTAGGGATCCTGGTCTGGATATGGGGACGGAGTCCTCAGATGCAATGGAGCTAGCAGGGTGCGCACTCCATTAGTGGAACACCCTGCTTAGCACCTGTCTTCTATTTAAGAGCCGGACGGTAAGTGGGAGGAGTCACAGGACGGCCCGGCGGCCACTGCGTTCCACGCTGGAGCGCAAGCCAGCGTAACAACACAGGCGGTCACTGCGTTCCACGCTGGAACGCAAACCAGTGTATCATCGCAGACGGCCGGTGAGTTCCACGCTGGAGCGCAAGCCAGCGTATCATCACAGGGAGCCGCTGCGATCCAGGCTGGAGCGCAATCCCGTGTACTATTACAGTACCCCCCCCCTTAAGAGACCCCTCCGGGGTACCCCACTAGGAGAGGGTCGGTTGGGAAATATTCTATGGAACAATCTTTGGAGTCTGGGAGCATGAACGTTTTGCACATCTTCCCAAGAGTCATCCTGGGGACCATACCCCTTCCATCTAACGAGATACTGGATCTTCCCCCGTCTTCTTCTGGAATCAAGGAGCTGCTCAACTTCAAATTCTTCTTCTCCTTGGACCTCTATCGGGGGCAAGGGTCGAGGATCATTTGATGGGAACGGTCTAGGTCTAAACGGCTTTAGTAGTGACACGTGGAATGTGGGATGTACCTGTAATCGAGGAGGAAGGGTGAGTCTCACCGTGTTGGGGTTAATAATCCTTTCTATCGGAAAAGGACCCAGGAATTGTCTTCCCAATTTCTTGGAAGGTACCCCCAACCGAAGGTTTCTTGTCGATAACCAAACCGAGTCCCCGACCTGGTAGGGAGGATTTTCTCTCCTACGACGGTCGTAGTAATACTTCTGTCTTTCCTTTGCCCGTTGAAGGTTGTCTCTTAGCGTCTTAAGGGTAGTTTGCAAAGTAGTCAGATAATCGTCTGTGGCTGGAACGTTTGTGGGAAGGCTGGTTTGAGGAAGAGACCTAGGGTGAAGTCCGTAATTAGCAAAGAATAGAGAATGTAATGTGGAGGAATTCGTAGAATTATTATAGGCGAATTCAGCGAGAGGAAGTAGGCCCTCCCAGTCATCCTGGAGAAATGAGCAGTGAAATCTGAGAAACTGTTCCAGACACTGATTCACCCTTTCAGTCTGCCCATTAGTTTGGGGGTGATAGGCGGTAGACATTCTGTGGTTGATTTGAAGTCTGGAACAAAGTGCTCTCCAGAATTTGGATACGAATTGCGAACCCCTGTCGGATATGACCTGGCTAGGAATTCCATGTAACTTAATAATATTAGACAGGAATACCACGGCCGTTTCCTTGGAGGAGGGTAACTTCTTGAGGGGTACGAAGTGTGCCATCTTAGTCAGCAAATCCACTACCACCATGATGGTGTTGTTTCCTCTGGAAAGGGGAAGTTCAACTATGAAATCCATCGAGACCCATTCCCAGGGTCTATTGGCGATGGGAAGACTCATTAGGAGACCATAAGGTCGGTTCCTGTCAGTTTTACATGAGGCACAAGTCTTGCACGTGGAAACGTATTCCTCAATTTGTTTGGTCATCTTTGGCCACCAGAAGTTCCTGCGTACCAGGGTTGTGGTTTTAGCAATGCCGGGATGTCCTGCGAGGGGTAAATCATGGCAAAGTTTGATCACCTGATTGGTGAGGGGCCCACTTACAATATGGAACAGAAGACCGGCACTTCACAGGTGGAATCTTCAAACTTTTATTTCAGCATAGGAGGAAATAGCACAGATGCGACACGTGTTTCGGCTCAGGTGTGAGCCTTTGTCAAGCATAATGAACTATTGCATGAAACACATTTAAATAGGCCGCCTACATGGGCGTCGAACGTGATGAAGTCACATCACCATGGGAACGGAGATACAAATCATAAGGTGCAACAATTCTCTACATTGTTGCAACAAGGTACTATGCTGTATGTGATACAATTACATCTTTAAGAGTATTACAGAAAAGAGAAATCAATAGTAGACATGGGATACAATAAATCTAGAAATTACAATAAACATATTCAATGTAATGATAATAATAATCATCTATTTGAGAACTAAATAACCCACTGGCTGTCTCAAAATATCAACATATTAAATCTTGCTGCTCTTTTTTCTTTTTTTCAGATGCTTCATTATTTTCATTTTCTCTGTGACTGAATGAATAAAGAATACATATAGTACATTAAAAATGTAATTGCAGTAGAATTTCCTTTTGGATCTTACAGGAATGCACTCAAATCATATTCTCGATTTAAACCTTTCGGTTCAATGGTCTGCAGGGTGTGAATCCAAAAACTTTCACGTTTTTTCAGTAATAGCAACCTGTTGCCACCTCTGCGCGGTGGCAGTACCTGCTCAATTATTTGAAACCTTAATTGTGAGACATTGTGAGCACACCTGTCAAAATGAAGGGGAACAGGCAATAGCAAATTTTTCTTACGTATGGTGGATTTGTGATTACTGAACCTGTCCTTCATTCGGACAGATGTCTCACCAATGTACAATAAGCCACAAGGGCATTTTAGCAGATATACAACAAAATTGCTATCGCAAGTGAAGAAACCTTTTACTGGAAATTTCTTACCAGTGTGCGGATGAAAAAAGGATTCGCCCTTAATTACCGCAGAACAGTGAACACACTGTAGACAAGGGAAAGTGCCTCTTTTTGGTGTGGAAAGAAAAAGTTGACGGGGCATGCTAGTAGTACCACCTATGTCCGCTTTTACAATAGTGTCTCTAATGTTCCTGGTTCTCTTATAGCAGATCATAGGGATATCGTGGAATTCGGCAACATCTGGATAAGCTGAGCGCATAATCCCCCAGTGTTTATTAACCACATGACGAAACTTATTTATCCAGGGGTGATATTTGACAATAAACGGTAACCGCTTATTTTTAACATGGGGCTTAAATGTCTCAATCTTACATTTCTCTATCTCTGAATCTAAGAGGGGTTTAGGATATCCCCTTAGCAAGAATTTTTCTGCCATTTCATTGAATCTGACCTCCCTCACTGATGGATCTGACACAATCCTCTTGATACGCTTAAACTGTGAGGAGGGTAAAGACCTTTTCACCGCCGGTGAATGGTTGCTGGAGTAGTACAACAAACTGTTCTTATCCGTTTTTTTGATGTATAAATCAGTCTGTACACAACCATCATGACCCTTTATCACCAAAGTATCTAAAAAATTAATTTTGTCATGGTCATGCTGCACTGTAAAGCACAACTCGGGCCATATATTGTTAATGTACTGGGTAAATTTTTCCAAGGACTCAATGCCGCCCCGCCATACGCAAAAAATGTCGTCTATAAAACGACGCCAGGCAATACACGATTGTTTATATAATGGATTTACGTATATGAATTTCTCCTCAAGCCACGACATATAGCTATTTGCGTACGGCGGTGCGGCATGCGAGCCCATCGCGGTACCCCGTTTCTGCTGAAAGAATGTGTCCTGGAACAGAAAATAATTTTCCTGTAAAGTCAGTGCCAATAATTGTAGAAAAAATTGTTTTTCTTGACTAGAATATTCTGACTGTTCCAGGATCCATTCTACGGCAGTCAGACCTTTTGTGTGCTCAATAGATGTGTAAAGACTGCACACATCAAATGTTACCAATAAATCTCCTACCTCAAGACGTAAATTTTTAATGTCTAACAAAAATTGATTAGTGTCAAGTACAAAAGATGGCATTTTTTTCGTTAATGGGGTGAGCACTTTTTCAATCAACATGGCTGGTGCAGATAAGATGGAGTCATTTGATGCTACAATGGGCCGTCCCGGGGGGGCTGTCATACATTTGTGAATTTTAGGCAGCGTGTATAAGACTGGTGTGACAGGATGTTGATTTATCAGAAATTGACACAATTTTTCATCGAGCAGACCCAATTCTTTATATGTGTGAACAATACTGGTTAATTTACGTTTAATATCATAAACAGGGTCTCTATTTAGAGGTTGATAAGTATCTCTGTCAGACAGTTGTGACAAAATTTCTGAGATGTAATACTCTCTATCCAGCATAACTAGAGAGCCACCTTTATCTGCTGGCTTAAAAATAACAGATTTGTCATCCAGTATACTGCGTAATGCCTGTCTCTCTTCCTTTGACAAATTATGCGCTATAGTTAAACCATCATGTTGTATATCAGACAAAATAGCATCAAAATCCCTTTGCACCAGAGATATGAAAGCCTCTGTTGGATGTTGTGTTTTAGGAGGTTGGTGAGGGAGGGTGGTATGTACAGTCGTGGCCAAAAGTTTTGAGAATTACATAAATATTGGAAATTGGAAAAGTTGCTGCTTAAGTTTTTATAATAGCAATTTGCATATACTCCAGAATGTTATGAAGAGTGATCAGATGAATTGCATAGTCCTTCTTTGCCATGAAAATTAACTTAATCACAAAAAAAACTTTCCACTGCATTTCATTACTGTCATTAAAGGACCTGCTGAGATCATTTCAGTAATCATCTTGCTAACTCAGGTGAGAATGTTGACGAGCACAAGGCTGGAGATCATTATGTCAGGCTGATTGGGTTAAAATGGCAGACTTGACATGTTAAAGGAGGGTGATGCTTGAAATCATTGTTCTTCCATTGTTAACCATGGTGACCTGCAAAGAAACGCGTGCAGCCATCATTGCGTTGCATAAAAATGGCTTCACAGGCAAGAATATTGTGGCTACTAAGATTGCACCTCAATCAACAATTTATAGGATCATCAAGAACTTCAAGAAAAGAGGTTCAATTCTTGTTAAGAAGGCTTCAGGGCATCCAAGAAAGTCCAGCAAGCGCCAGGATCGTCTCCTAAAGAGGATTCAGCTGCGGGATCGGAGTGCCACCAGTGCAGAGCTTGCTCTGGAATGGAGGCAGGCAGGTGTGAGCGCATCTGCACGCACAGTGAGGCGAAGACTTTTGGAAGATGGCCTGGTGTCAAGAAGGGCAGCAAAGAAGCCACTTCTCTCCAAAAAAAACATCAGGGACAGATTAATCTTCTGCAGAAAGTATGGTGAATGGACTGCTGAGGACTGGGGCAAAGTCATATTCTCCGATGAAGCCTCTTTCCGATTGTTTGGGGCATCTGGAAAAAGGCTTGTCCGGAGAAGAAAAGGTGAGCGCTACCATCAGTCCTGTGTCATGCCAACAGTAAAGCATCCTGAGACCATTCATGTGTGGGGTTGCTTCTCATCCAAGGGAGTGGGCTCACTCACAATTTTGCCCAAAAACACAGCCATGAATAAAGAATGGTACCAAAACACCCTCCAACAGCAACTTCTTCCAACAATCCAACAACAGTTTGGTGAAGAACAATGCATTTTCCAGCACAATGGAGCACCGTTCCATAAGGCAAAAGTGTTAACTAAGTGGCTCGAGGACCAAAACGTTGACATTTTGGGTCCATGGCCTGGAAACTCCCAAGATCTTAATCCCATTGAGAACTTGTGGTCAATCCTCAAGAGGCGCGTGGACAAACAAAAACCCACTAATTCTGACAAACTCCAAGAAGTGATTATGAAAGAATGGGTTGCTATCTGTCAGGAATTGGCCCAGAAGTTGATTGAGAGCATGCCCAGTCGAATTGCAGAGGTCCTGAAAAAGAAGGGCCAACACTGCAAATACTGACTCTTTGCATAAATGTCATGTAATTGTCAAGAAAAGCCTTTGAAACGTATGAAGTGCGTGTAATTATATTTCACTACATCCCAGAAACAACTGAAACAAAGATCTAAAAGCAGTTTAGCAGCAAACTTTGTGAAAACTAATATTTGTGTAATTCTCAAAACTTTTGGCCACGACTGTACAGTTGGCTGTCCTTGTAAAGGAGACCCTGTTGGTTCTGCAAAAGACCAGGGGGGGTATTAGCATGGTCATTAATTAGAGCATCCTTGAGCTGGGTTTCCAACGTTATGGTGGCAAGGACGAGTTTCTTCGGTGGAATGATCCATGTGGGGGCCGTGTCTGTGGTGCGAATTTCAGCCAGTCTTGACAAGGCGTCGGCCTTCCCATTTTTTGAGCCTGGTCGGTATGTAATTTGGAAATTAAACCTGTCAAAAAAAAAACTCCACCGTACTTGACGGCCTGATAGTGTTTTATTGGTTTTCAGGTATTGTAGATTACGGTGATCCGTATAAATTGTGATGGGGTGTATTGATCCTTCAAGTAAATGCCTCAGGGAATATTCCAGGGAACATTTTATGGCGAGGAGTTCCTTTTCCCCTATGGGGTAATTGAATTCGGCGGTATTTAGCGTCCGGGAGTAGAACCCGATAGGATGTAACGGAGTTGAAAAGGAGCTTCGCTGGGACAGAACAGCTCCTATGGCTGCCTGGGATGCGTCTACTTCCAGCACGTAGTGATGGTTCGGATTTGGGAGAGTCAGTATCGGTGCCGTAGTGAACCTGTTCTTTAATAAATCAAACGCTGATTGGGCGTCCTTGGACCAAACGAATTTCATGTTGACACTAGTTAAGCGGGTTAGTGGTTTAGTGGTAGCGGAGAAATCTTTAATAAATTTCCTGTAGAAGTTTGAGAACCCCAGGAACCGTTGGATGCAAGTGCAATTTTGGATGCAAGTGATTTTCGAGTGATCCATCTGGATACCTTTGGGTGAGATTATGTATCCGAGGAAGGGAAGAGAAGTAGTCTCGAATACACATTTTTCCTGTTTGACGTATAAGCGATGGACACTTAACCGTGCAAGAACCCAACGGACATGTTTCCTGTGATCGTGTAAGTTATCAGAATACACCAGTATATCATCAAGATAGATGATTACACATACGTCCAGTAGATCCCTAAAGATGTCGTTAATAAAATTTTGGAATGTGGCAGGGGCGTTGCACAACCCGAAAGGCATCACTGTATACTCGAAGAGTCCGTACCGAGTGCGGAAAGCTGTCTTCCATTCATCACCCTTTCTGATCCTAACTAAGTTGTATGCGCCTCTCAAGTCCAGCTTGGTGTAGATTGTTGCTGTTTGTAATCTTTCTATGAGTTCGGATATTAGCGGCAGGGGGTAGCGATTTTTGATTGTCACTTTGTTCAAGGCTCTGTAATCTATGATGGGCCTTAGGCTTGAGTCTTTGTTTCTCACGAAGAACATTCCTGCTGCTGCCGGGGAGGTTGAAGGCTGAATAAAACCTTTTCGTAAGTTCTCTTCTAGGTACTGTTTGAGGTGAACAAGTTCTGGTTGTGCCAATGGATAAATTCTACCCGTGGGTATCTAGCTACCCGGCAGCAAGTCAATGGGGCAATCGTAAGATCTATGGGGCGGAAGAGATTCCGCCTTCTTAGCGCTGAATACCTCAGCGAAGTCCGTGTATTGGCTGGGGACAGGGCCGATCCTACACGGGGTGCAGTGGGTGCCCCGCACCCCAGCGCTGTCACCCGAAAGGCGCCGAGCGAGCCGCCGGGACTTTTTTTTTTTGACTTTTTTTTTTTTTTAAGCCTAGCAGCCGAGCCGCCGATTCGCCGAGGAATCTGCGAGCCGAGCGGGATGTCAGTGACGACGTGACGTCAGAGCCCGCGGCGCGCCGCCTCTGCGGCTGGAGATCATATAGCTCCAATCGGCTCCACCCACCTCTGCCATCTTCAGACAGCGTGGTAGCTAGGAGGCAGAGGAGGGACTGGAGCGAGCGGACAGCGGAGCATTTTAAAGCTGCTGCTGCCTGATTCAGCTGAGCTGATTGAGCCTGCCCAGTGCCTTGAATGCCTTCTGCCTGGTCTGGCTAGACAGACTGAGTGGCGTGCCATCGATCTGATCATCTGCCTGCTGGCTGCTGCAGTGCCTTGCGAAGTGGGTGCTGACTGCACCTGACCTGGCTGGCTTCCCTGGCTGCACCCTGTGTGTAAGTAATACTGTTACTGTGTGCCATTAAATGCAACCATTGTGCCCATCAAACTGCAGCCACTGTGCCCATCAACATGCAGCCACTGTGCCCATCAAAATGCAGCTACTGTGCCCATCAAAATGCAGCTATTGTGCCCATCAAAACACATACTGTGGCCATAAAAACACAGCCACTGTGCTGTGCCTGTCAAACGCAGCCACTGTGCCCGTCCAAACGCAGCCACTGTGCCCGTCAAACGCAGCCACTGTGCCCGTCAAACGCAGCCACTGTGCCTGTCCAAACGCAGCCACTGTGCCCGTCCAAACGCAGCCACTGTGCCCGTCCAAACGCAGCCACTGTGCCCATCCAAACGCAGCCACTGTGCCCGTCAAAATGCAGCCACTGTGCCCATCAAAATTCAGGTCACAAAGAGGGCCTCTGTTAGAGAGCCCCCCCTCCAGGATCCATTAGACCCCATTGTAGTTGCCTAATATATCCCACCCCTTGACATGTGTCATTGTAATAATATAATCAATGCTATTCACTTCACCTGTCAGTGGTTTTAATGTTGTGGCTGATCAGTGTAGTATACATTTGCTTTTCCCCTTAGATGTCTAGCAAAAAAACAAAGTTATCAGGATGTCAATACAAGCAACGCCGAAAAAGAAAGGAAGAAGCTCTGAAAAAAATTACTTCTTCTATTACAAGCTTCTTACAGCCACAGTCTTCATTAAGCAGTGGTCAAGATTCCCTTTGCACTGATGCATCAACATCAAGCAAAGAGTTAAGGTCCAGGGCCATAGAAACATTGTAAAGGGGAGGAGTTAGTAAGATAACCACGCCCATGTGGGGGCGCCAGAAATATTTCTGCACCCAGGCGCCTGTGACCCTAGGATCGGCCCTGGCTGGGGACCTGGTTCACTCCCACGTGCATGAGAGTTTTGAGAGGAAAGCAGGTCTCCATACAATAAGGTGACGTAAACTGAACTTTCCCCTGTTTCCATAGGAGGGCTGGCTGGTGTAGTTGCAACCATGGCAACCCAAGAATCATGGGAAACAATGGAGAGTGTATGATATCAAGGGATAAGAATTCTGTGTGGTTATTTTCACATGTCACCATGAGGGGATGAGTCTGACTGTGGATAGGACTAGACGTGGTACCGTCAATGAAACTCACGGATATAGGAACGTTTTTTCTCATGTGGGGAATTTTATTTCGCTCAACCAGATGCATGTCGATAAAATTCCCCGAAGCTCCCGTGTCCACCATGGCTTCAACGATAATCCGGTTTTGGTCCCACTGTAAGGTGAGCGACGTATATATGTAACCACCAGTACTATTATTTAAACTGCCTAAGGTACAAGACGTGCCGCTCTTACCTTCGCACTTCTTACGTATCGCGGGACAACCGTCAACGGTATGGTCAGCAGATGCACAGTATAAACAGAGGTTAAGGTTACGTCTCCTGGCTTTCTCTCTCTCGGTCAGAGGTCCTCGGATCGCCCCAATCTCCATCATCTCTACAGCAGGACCCTGGCTGGACGGTCTTGGATTGGGTGTGAAGCCTGAGACTCTCTCGGCTCTGCGTTCCCTCAGCCGTCTGTCAATAGTGGTGGCCTTCTGCATCAAGGCATTAAGTGTAAGTGGTAATTCTCCTTGGGCCAATTCGTCCTTCAGGGCCTCAGAAAGACCTAGGCGGAACTGATTCCTGAGAGTAAGATCATTCCATTCAGTCTCCCGGGCCCAGCGAGTGTATTCCGCAATAAAGTCCTCTACAGGTCGTCTCCCTTGTTTTAGGCTGCGTATAGCGGTCTCAGCAGTCAGCTGTTTACTATGGTCCTCGTAGAGAAGGGCCATTTTTTCAAGGAACAGAGGGAAGGATTCCAGGACTGGGTCTTCTTTTTCTAAATAAGTATTGGCCCATGCTCTGGGCTCCCCCCTGAGGTATGAGATCATGGTAAGTACTTTTGTTCTGTCGGTTGGGTAAGTCCAGGGCTGCAGCTCAAACATTAGTTTGCACGCGTTCAGGAAATCCCTGAACTGCCTTCGGTCACCCGAGAATAACTCAGGTGGGCTGACCTTGGGTTCTGGTCCATCACGGGGGTGTCCTGACCCGTGAGTGACAAGTTGCCGTAGTGTCTGGTTTTCTAGCTGAAGATGTTATACGGTCACATTGAGGGTCTCCACCCTCTTAGTGAGGGTGAGGAGGTGACCTGCAACCTCTGCTGGATCCATGAGGGTTCCACTAATATGTAACGCACCTAGTTGATCAGTTAGGATCTCAACTGCGGAAGCAATGGACATCCACTATTATCCCACCGCCCTTGTTTTTGGCTGTGGGATTCGCGGTTACTCAGTATGTACCCCAGGCGTCTCTCTCAGTCTTGGGCGGAGAGTTTGGGGTAACAAAATCATCTACCGCTATTCATCTAGTTAGTTTTACTGATGGAGAGGAAGATCTCCCAGTATACAGGAGTCACAAGTTAGTATAAGCTTGTGCACAGTTCAGAGTTAGTATCTAGTATGCAATAGGTTCAAAGTTAATATATAGCATGTCCTCAGTTTAGTATATAGTATGCCATAGGTTCAGAGTTAGTATATAGCATGTCCTCAGTTTAGTATATAGTATGCCACAGGTTCAGAGTTAGTATATAGCATGTCCTCAGTTTAGTATATAGTATGCCACAGGTTCAGAGTTAGTATATAGCATGTCCTCAGTTTAGTATATAGTATGTCATAGGTTCAGAGTTAGTATATAGCATGTCCTCAGTTTAGTATATAGTATGCCATAGGTTCAGAGTTAGTATATAGCATGTCCTCAGTTTAGTATATAGTATGCCATAGGTTCAGAGTTAGTATAGCATGTCCTGAGTTTAGTATATAGTAAGCCATAGGTTCAGAGTTAGTATAGCATGTCCTGAGTCCAGAGTTGGTTTGGGAATACCGCCTCTCACCAGCAGGGAACCACCCCACTCTGAGTTCCAGGATATTGATCAAAACAGGTATCAGGCATATACTTGCGGTTAGTTGTTCCTGGCTAGGGAGCCAGCCGTGGAAAGCCAGTGGCAAGAGGTAAGCAGTCCTTCACGATGTTGTTAGGGATCCTGGTCTGGATATGGGGACGGAGTCCTCAGATGCAATGGAGCTAGCAGGGTGCGCACTCCATTAGTGGAACACCCTGCTTAGCACCTGTCTTCTATTTAAGAGCCGGACGGTAAGTGGGCGGAGTCACAGGACGGCCCGGCGGCCACTGCGTTCCACGCTGGAGCGCAAGCCAGCGTAACAACACAGGTGGTCGCTGCGTTCCACGCTGGAACGCAAACCAGCGTATCATCGCAGACGGCCGATGCGTTCCACGCTGGAGCGCAAGCCAGCGTATCATCACAGGGAGCCGCTGCGATCCAGGCTGGAGCGCAATCCCGTGTACTATTACAGCATCGGCCCGCCAGAAAATTTCCCTGTAGGGTATATGGCCAGTCCCTGATTTTTTAATTTTTTTATTTAAGAAACTCTTATTTGTAAATTTAGTTAATGACTCTGGACACTAATTATTGAAATTTATTAAGCTGTCAACTAGGTAGAGGAGGGGTATATTACACCCAAAAATTGGTGAATTTGACCCTAAAATGTAACTGACAAATGTTTTTTTTTTTTTTTTTTACCGGTCTAATAGGTATAGCAGTGGTACATCACACCAAAAAATTGCTGAATTTCACTATAAATTGTAACTGGCATTTTTTTTTTTTTTACCGGTCTACTAGGTATAGCAATGGTACATTACACCCAAAAATTGCTGAAATTCACAAGAAAATGAAACTGACAAATTTTTATTTTTTTGTTAACCGGCCTACTAGGTATAGCAGTGGTACATCATACCCAAAAATGTGTGAATTTCACCATAAAATGTAAGAGACAATTTTTTTTTATTGTTTAACCCGTATTCTAGGTATAGCAGTAATACTTCACACCCAAAAATTGTTGAATTTCAACTGAAAATGTAACTGACAAATATATTTTTTTTGTTAACCGGCCTACTAGGTATAGCAGTGGCACTATACACCCAAAAATTGCTGAATTTCACCCGAAAATGTTAATGACAATTATATTTAATTTTTTTAACCGGCCTACTAGGTAGAGCAGTGGTACTATACACCCAAAAATTGGTGAATTCCACCAGAAAATGTAAATGACATAGTAGTGAAATGATATAAAATAAAACACGTACAAAAAAAAAAATGGATTTATGAGGTGGAGTTCCATATGGAGTAGGAGTTTGAGGAGGCGGTGGACGTAGCGGTGTAGGTGGAGGAGGACGAGATAGCCAACACAGGATTTTGGTTTTAATAAAATTTTGTAAAATTAAGGTACACTCCAAAAGAGTGTGAAATATCCAAAATACAAACATGAGCAATTGTGCTGCAGTATAACAATGGCTGCTTAGTGCCGGTATACATGTCTATTCTGCACAAGGTATGGACAAGGCCTGAGGGATCCATGCCTGGTTCATTTTAATGAACGTGAGCTTGTCCACATTGGCTGTGGACAGGCGGCTGCGCTTGTCTGTGATGACGCCCCCTACCGTGCTAAACACACGTTCAGATAATACACTGGCTGCAGGGCAGGCCAGCACCTCCAAGGCGTAAAGGGCAAGCTCAGGCCATGTGCCCAATTTGGAGACCCAGAAGTTGAAGGGGGCAGACCTGTCATTCAGTACGTGTAGGCGTGTGCACACATACTGCTCCACCATGTTGGTGAAATGCTGCCTCCTGCTAAGACGTTCCATATCAGCTGGTGGTGCTGGTTGTTGTGGCGTGCTGACAAAGCTTTTCCACATGTTGGCCATGCTAACCCTGCCTTCTGAGGTGCTGGCGGTGCCCCAGCTGCGTTGGCGACCTCTTCCTCCTCCTCTGCCTTCGCCTTGTGCTTCAACTGTGCCCCCGCTGTCAGGTGGGTATGCCACCAGCAGCGCGTCTACCAGCGTGCGCTTGTACTCGCGCATCTTACGATCACGCTCCAGTGAGGGAATTAAGGACGGTACGTTGTCCTTGTAACGGGGATCCAGCAGCGTGGCCACCCAGTAATCAGCACAAGTTAGAATGTGGGAAACTCGGCGGTCGTTGCGGAGCCACTGCAGAATGTAATCGCTCATGTGTGCCAGGCTGCCCAGAGGCAACGAAAAGCTGTCCTCTGTGGGAGGTGTATCGTCTGTGTCCTCTGTATCCCCCCATCCACTCACCAGTGATGGCCATGAGCTGGTCTGGGTGCCACCCTGCTGTGAACATGGTTCCTCCTCCTCCATCTCCTCCCCCTTTATCTTCCACCTGCTCATCCTACAGAACTGTGCCCTGGCTGGACAATTGTGTACCTTGGGTTTGGGGGTGCAGGAACCCACCCTTGGAGCCACTTGGGAATGAATGGCCGGAAACCCTACGAATTGATCCCTCTTCCTCCTCCTGTGCCACATCCTCTTCCATCATCCCCAGGAGCGTTTTTTCAAGGAGGCATAGAAGTGGGATAGTAACACTGAGAACGGCGTTATCGGCACTGGCCATGTTGGTGGAGTACTCAAAACAGCGCAACAAGGAACACAGGTCTCGCATAGAGGCCCAGTCATTGGTGGTTAAGTGGTGCTGTTCCGCCGAGCGACTCATCCGTGCATACTGCAGCTGAAACTCCACTATCGCCTGCTGCTGCTCGCATAGTCTGGCCAGCATGTGCAAGGTGGAGTTCCACCTTGTGGGCACTTCGCATATGAGGCGGTGAGCGGGAAGGCCGAAGTTACGCTGCAGCGCTGACAGGCGAGCAGCAGCAGGATGAGAACGCCTAAAGCGCGCACAGTTTGCCCGCACTTTTTGCAGCAGCTCTGACATGTCGAGTAATTTTTAAGGAATCTCTGCACCACCAATCTCTGCCCCAGGCAAGGGATATAAAATATATATTGTGGCCCGCTGCTAATGGCAATCCCCAGCAAAATGCATACAGTGGAGGATGCCATTAGCAGCGGGCCACAAGTCCAGGATTTGCTCCCCTATATATATGCACAACTGCATGTGGGTTTAAGCACCTCCTGCTAATGACAACCTGTCTTCTTAGTTTGTATATATAGATTCCTGGAGGTGTATAAACTCCAATTTAAATGTGCCTGTTTTCCATCTACAGGCCACATTTAGGTGCACCTGTGAGGCCTGGGACATATCAGCCAGTCTTGAGTGGAACTCGCAGACTCCTCCCTCCTCCAATTGCAAGCATGGCTACATGCTGGAGGTAACTGGTGAGCTGTTTGTGAGTCCGCCTTATGCTCCTGTAATTTGCCCACTGGCTCCTGGTATTGCCCATACGGCTCAGGTAGGAGAGTGTTAGGTCCCGGGCTACTTGAGAAACCTTGGCGTGGTGCCCTGGCTTAGACATGTTCTACACCGTAGGACATGTTGACTAATCTCTCAATTTTAAAATCAGTTTGAGGGTTTAGTGAGACTGCAGAGTGCACCTGTCTTTGTTATTGTTTTGTTACCTGACTGTATCTGAAGAATGTCTTATCACCTTTTTTCACTGACTGAGCTAATTTCTCTTCTGCCTGCGCTTTAGAAGCTCTTATAACTTGCTTGGCCTCTCTCTGCCCAATCTTATAAATTTCCCTGTCATCCTCGTTTTTTTTTTATAATTACTAAATGCTATCTTTTTGTTTTTAATGATTTTGGCCACTTCTGAGGGGCACCACAGTGGTCTCTTCCTTTTTTTTGCTTTTACGGACTAGCCTATAGTGTTGATCACGAATATTTGAATTTCGAATTTTTATCGCGAATATAGGTACTTCAAAAATTCGCAAATATTTTGAATATAGTTATATATATTTGTAATTTCGAATATTCGAATTTATTTTCAGATAATTTTTTTTTTTCTTTTTTTTTTTTTCTTTATCAGTACACATGATCCCCCACTGCTTCTAGCTTGTGGGCCAATAAGAAGGCTGCAATATACTTGACTTTAGGAGTAGTAGTGCTTGCGAATTTTGCTCTATATTCGTTTTTTTGAATATTCGCTATATTGCTATATATTCTTGTTTTAGAATATTACGAATATTCAAAAAAAACTAAGTTATAGCAATATAGAGAATATTCGAAAAAAAATCGAATATAGAGCAATTTAGCTAATATAGTGCTATAATCTTGTTTGTCTAATAGTTGTAAGTTGAAAAATTCTCAATAAAAAATTCAAATCCGAAAATTCGAATTCCGAAAATTCGCATATTACACAATCATTACCTTTCCGATTTTTCGAGTAAAAAAAAAAAATCGCAAATTTTCGAATTTGCGAATTTTCAACGAATATTCTACAAAATATTTGTGAAATATCGCGAATTTGAATATGACCCCTGCCGCTCATCACTACTAGCCTAATGCAATTATCAGTTGCCTTCAATAGTGCCACTTTTAAGTAGTCCCATTTCTCCTGGACTCCATTGAAACTGTTCCAATCTGATAGGGGTAGAGGGAAGAAAAAATATAAAAATAAAATAATATGGTTGCATAAGTGTGCACACCCTTAAACTAATACTTAGTTGAAGCACCTTTTGATTTAATTACAGCACTCAGTCTTTTTGGGTATGAGTCTATCAGCATGGCAGATTTTGACTTGGCAAGATTTGCCCACTCTTCTTTGCAAAAACACTCCAAATCTGTCAGACTGCGAGGGCATCTCCTGTGCACAGCCCTCTTCAGATCACCCCACAGATTTTCAATCGGATTCAGGTCTGGGCTTTGGCTGGGCCATTCCAAAACTTTAATCTTCTTCTGGTGAAGCCATTCCTTTGTTGATTTGGATGTATGCTTTGGGTCATTGTCATGCTGAAAGATGAAGTTCCTCTTCATGTTCAGCTTCCTAGCAGAAGCCTGAAGGTTTTGTGCCAATATTGACTGGTATTTGGAACTGTTCATAATTCCCTCTAGTTTAACTAAGCCCCCAGTTCCAGCTGAAGAAAAACAGCCGCATGCTGCCACCACCATGCTTCACTGTGGGTATGGTGTTCTTTTGGTGATGTGCAGTGTTGTTTTTGTGTCAAGCATATCTTTTGGAATTATGGCCAAAAAGTTCAACCTTGGTTTCATCAGACCATAACACCTTTTCCCACATGCTTTTAGGAGACTTCAGATGTGTTTTTGCAAAATGTAGCCTGGCTTGGATGTTTTTCTTCAAAAGGCTGTCTTGCCACTCTACCCCATAGCCCAGACATATGAAGAATACGGGAGATTGTTGTCACATGTACCACACAGCCAGTACTTGCAAGATATTCCTGCAGCTCCTTTAATGTTGCTGTAGGCGATAGTTACAGGGTTTTATGGTTTCGTTTGTTAGGGAGGGATTATTGTCTGCGTCTTTTGTCTGTTGGTAGCCTCCCAGACCAGTTTGCTTCTCGTCCTTTCATCAATTTTGGAGGGATGTCCAGTTCTTGATAATGTCACTGTTGTGCCATATTTTCTCCACTTGATGATGACTGTCTTCACTGTGTTCCATTGTATATCTAATGCCTTGGAAATTCTTCTGTACCCTTCTCCTGACTGATACCTTTTAATAATAAGATCCCTTTTGATTCTTTGGAAGCTCTCTGTGGACCATGGGTTTTGCTGTGGGATGCGACTTAGAAAATTTCAGGAAAGACCAACTAGAGCAGCTGAACTTTATTTGGGGTTAATCAGAAGCACTTTAAATTATGGCAGGTGTATGCTGACTCCTATTTAACATGATTTTGAATGTGATTGCTTAATTCTGAACACAGCTACATCCCCAGTTATAAGAGGGTGTGCACACTTATGCAACCACATTATTTTAGTTTTTTTTTTGTTTTCTTCCCTCCACCTAAAAGATTGCAGTTTGTTTTTCAATTGAGTGGTACAGTTTATAGGTCACATTAAAGGTGGAAAAAGTTCTGAAATGATTTATCTTTGTCTCATTTTTTTACATCACAGAAACCTGACATTTTAACAGGGGTGTGTAGACTTTTTATATCCACTGTATTTTTCTAATTTCACTTTACCAACTTTACCAGACTATTGTGTTCTGATCCATCACATCGAATTCAGATTAACAAAATATTGAAGGAAAGGCTGTAATGTAACAAAAAACAAAAAAAGTCAAGGGGTGAATACTTTTGCAAGGCACTGTATACTCCAGATAGTTAGTGTAGATAGTGTAGGTTAGTTAATGTAGCTGATCCAGTGTAGGGTGTTAGATACATTAGTTAGTTAGCTCAGTCATATATATATATATATATATATAATCCAGATAGTGTGAGATAGTGTAGGTTAGTTAGTTAATAGTGTAGCTGATAGGGTTTAGTGCAGGGTATAGTGTAGGTTAGATAGAGATATAGTATACTGTAGTCTTTTGCTATCTGTTTAGTCTGTGGGGGAAAAAAAGTATTTTGCTCTGTTTTAGGTTTTTGTGTGCTAGAATTATCTGCGTCTTTTGTCTGTGAAAAAAAAAAAAAAAAAGTCTTTTTTTTTTTAGTGTTTCTGTTTTAGATCCCTTACACACGAGCGAGTTTTCCACGCGGGTGCAATGCGTTGTGTGAAAATCGCAGCCCTGGCCCCATAGAAGTGAATGGGGCTTTAGTGAAAAACGAATTGCATCCGGAAGCAAGTGAGTTTTTTACTGGTTGCTAGGAGATGTTGGGACCATCAGTTGCGTTGAGGAGAAGTCAGGTGAATACACAGCTGATAGTCCTACTGAATAGACTGTTAGCTGCTTTTTTCTTGCCATAATACAAATTCTAACAGTCTATTCAGTAGGACTATCAGCTGTGTATTCATCTGACTTCTCCTCAACGCAACTGATAGTCCGAACCCCATTTATAAGGCAAGAAATCCCACTTATTAAACCTGACAGGGCACACCTGTAAAATGAAAACCATTTCAGGGGACTACCTCTTGAAGCTCATCAAGAGAATGCCAAGAGTGTGCAAAGCAGTATTCAAAGCAAAAGATGGCTACTTTGAAGAACCCAGAATATGACATATTTTCAGTTGTTTCACACTTGTTTGTTATGTATATAATTCCACATGTGTTAATTCATAGTTTTGATGCCTTCATAGTCATGAAAATAAAGATAACTCTTTGAATGAGAAGGTGTGTCCAAACTTTTGGTCTGTACTGTATGTGTATATATATATACACTCACCTAAAGAATTATTAGGAACACTTGTTCTATTTCTCATTAATGCAATTATCTAGTCAACCAATCACATGGCAGTTGCTTCAATGCATTTAGGGGTGTGGTCCTGGTCAAGACAATTTCCTGAACTCCAAACTGAATGTCAGAATGGGAAAGAAAGGTGATTTAAGCAATTTTGAGCATGGCATGGTTGTTGGTGCCAGACGGGCCGGTCTGAGTATTTCACAATCTGCTCAGTTACTGGGATTTTCACGCACAACCATTTCTAGGGTTTACAAAGAATGGTGTGAAAAGGGAAAAACATCCAGTATGCGGCAGTCCTGTGGGCAAAAATGCCTTGTGGATGCTAGAGGTCAGAGGAGAATGGGCCGACTGATTCAAGCTGATAGAAGAGCAACGTTGACTGAAATAACCACTCGTTACAACCGAGGTATGCAGCAAAGCATTTGTGAAGCCACAACACGCACAACCTTGAGGCGGATGGGCTACAACAGCAGAAGACCCCACCGGGTACCACTCACCTCCACTACAAATAGGAAAAAGAGGCTACAATTTGCACAAGCTCACCAAAATTGGACTGTTGAAGACTGGAAAAATGTTGCCTGGTCTGATGAGTCTCGATTTCTGTTGAGACATTCAAATGGTAGAGTCCGAATTTGGCGTAAACAGAATGAGAACATGTATCCATCATGCCTTGTTACCACTGTGCAGGCTGGTGGTGGTGGTGTAATGGTGTGGGGGATGTTTTCTGGGCACACTTTAGGCCCCTTAGTGCCAATTGGGCATCGTTTAAATGCCACGGGCTACCTGAGCATTGTTTCTGACCATGTCCATTCCTTCATGACCACCATGTACCAGGGGCGTAGCTAGAAATGACTGGGCCCCATAGCAAAAAAAAAAATTATGGGCCCCCCCCCCTCCCGGATCTCCCACCCACACATACCTCTCAGACCTCCCACCCCAACATCCCCACACCACACTATTAAAGGCATTCTGTCATCAGATTTAACCCCTCTAACCTAAGCTTATGCTCATGTCCAGACTAATAAAAAGAATCCTAAGCTGGCCTTATTAAACCTCACTGTGGCTAGTGCGCAGGCGCAGGATCTGGCAGAGGGACGGGGAGGATTGCGGAGGCGGCGGTGAGCTGTAGAAGGCGGTGCTGAAGACAGGGAAGGCGGCGCTGGGCACCAGACGGCAAGGGGTGTGGTCGGGCACCCTGTATTAACGGACCTCCCCTTGGGCACTTTAAGTAAGTGCTTGACAGGTTATAAAAACCTGTTTTTTGGGCAAATAGAGCCACAGTGAGGTTTAATAAGGCCAGCTTAGGATTCTTTTTATTAGTCTGGACATGAGCATATGCTTAGGTTAGAGGGGTTAAATCTGACAGAATCCCTTTAAATGATGCAGCTGCGCCTCCCAGGCTTGAGCAGGTATATGTGTGAATATGGATTAGGGAAGATACTGAGATCTGGCTGTAGCGCACTGTGAGGTACGGCCGGACCTCAGCATCTTCCCTATTCACACATATACCTGCTCAAGCCTGGCAGGCGCAGCTGCATTATTTAATAGTGTGGTGTGGTAATGGTTAATGGCATTTTGGCGAAGACACAGCCACCTAATCACAGACCCCTCAGATAGGATTAGGTGGCTGTGTCTTCGCCAATGCCATTAACCATTACCACACCACACTATTAAATAATGCGGGCGCAGTTGCGCCTGCCAGGCTTGAGCAGGTATATGTGTGAATAGGGAAGATGCTGAGATCCGGCGGTAGCTCACACACACAGATGAAATAACTCCAGTCTCCTCCACTTGTCCACTACACTAGTCTCCAGAGTGACTCCAGTTACAGTACTCCAGTCTCCACATCTCTCCACTGACTGCCGCTGCCGTCTGCCGCTTCGGTCGGACACACAGTGCAACAGTGACAGACTCAGTCAGACTCAGTCCCACTCCCCAGCCAGCCCTCACCTCAGCCACTTGAAGTTGAACCAACCGAACTGTACCCCGTACTGCGCATGCCCGCCGATCCAGCCAGCCACCGACACTCCAGCAGCTCAACTCGCAGCTTCCCAGTACGTGCCGCTCCTAGTCTGCGACCCCACCTCCTCCACTTCCGGCGACTGCCTCTCTACCTCCGCCGGCTCCGAGTCCGACCACCCCCTATCCAGTGCTCCAGACTAAAAAAAATACCTAGTAGCCATTGGCTCCTGAACTGAAAAATTTAGGAGCCAAATTACATTTTTAGTCGCCAAATCAAAATTTTGGTATCGTGACAACGCTACGCCGATGAGATTGGCGTAGGGTTGTTTCGATACCAAAGTTTTGATTCGCTTTCGTCACCATAAAAAAGTATTGCGATACTCAATACCGTGCAAAAAAAAAAAAACACTAAAAAAAGCCGCGTGTATTTCGCATTTTATGAAACGTTCGGCCCATAATAGAACAGTCCTATCCTATTTTTTGGGGTGACAAGGTGACTAAAAATGGCGAATGCTCACCGCATAGGAGAAATTTGAAATTTTTTTTATAGTTTGTTCTTTTCGGACACAGCGCTATGTAATATGTTTATTTATTGTTTATATATTTTATATGTAAAATTGGGAAATGGGGTATTTAAACTTAATATTTTAGGGTACTTTCACACTAGCGTTTTTCATTTCCGGCATAGAGTTCCGTCACAGGGGCTCTATACCAGAAAAGATGTCTTCAGGTCAGTCTTTTTGACTGATCAGGCAAAAGATAAAACCGCAGCATTCTACGGTTTTATCTCTGGCGAAAAAAACTGAAGATTTGCCTGAATGCCGGATTCGGCATTTTTCCCCATAGGAATGTATTAGTGCCGTATCCGAAATTCAAAATACCGGAATGCCGGATCCATCCTTCCGGTTGAACCGTGCGATTTTCACACATGGTTGCTAGGATGAAAGTCTATTCACTGTATTACTTTCCCTTATAACAACATGGTTATAAGGGGAAATAATAGCATTCTTTAATGCAGAATGCGCAGTAGAAGGTCAATATAATAAACATTGGTGGCGCAGTGCGCCCCCCCCAACACCCCAGTATAATAAACATTGGTGGCGCAGTGCGCCCCCCCAACATAATAAAAATTGGTGGCGCGGTGTGCCCCCCCTCCCTAGTATAATAAACATATAAACATTGGTGGTGCAGTGCGCCCCCCCCCCAACACACCAGTATAATAAACATTGGTGGCGCAGTGCGCCTCCTCCCTAGTATAATAAACATATAAACATTGGTGGGCAGTGCCAATGAGGGTTAAAAAAATAAATAAAAATTAACTCACCTCCTCCAATTGATCGCGTAGCAGCCGGTCTCCTGTACTTTCTCCAGGACGCAGGACCTGTGGTGATGTCACTGAGCTCATCACATGATACATCACATGATACATCACATGATCCATCACCATGGTAATGGACCATGTGATGGAGGCTGGAGCTCAGTGACATCACCACAGGTCCTGAAGAAAGAACAGGAGACCGACAGCTACGCGATCAATTGGAGGAGGTGAGTTAATTTTTTATTTTTATTTTTTAACCCTCATTGGCACTTCCCACTGCCCACCAATGTTTATATGTTTATTATACTGGGGGGGGGGGCCGCACTCAATGTTTATTATACTGGGGGGGCCGCACTCAATGTTTATTATACTGGGGGGGCCGCACTTAATGTTTATTATACTGGGGGGGCCGCACTCAATGTTTATTATACTGGGGGGGTGGGGCCGCACTGAGCCACCAATGAAGGTAACTGACCTGTTAATACAAATACAGGAGGCGGGTGCCGGAATCAAATAGCCGGCACCCGACGACTATGACAGGGAGCTGCGATCAGCGGCAGTTAACCCCTCAGGTGCCGCTCCCTGTGATAGAGGTTGGGTGCCGCTATTTGATTCCGGCACCCGCCTCCTGTATTTGTATTAACAGGTCAGTTATCTTCATTGGTGGCGCAGTGGCCACAGCCCCTCCCCCTGTCCCCCTTCTTATTGGCCGCGGCGGCAGCAGCACAGGGGGGAGGGAGAGACCATCTGGAGCCCTGCCCCTATCACAGCGCCACGCCTGGCCCACTCGCCATATTTTTTAAAAAATTTTTTTTAATCCTCCGTCGGCGGCGGGCCCCCAGTGGCGTAGGGCCCCATAGTCATTGCTATGGCTGCTATGGCGATCCCTACGCCACTGCCATGTACCCATCCTCTGATGGCTACTTCCAGCAGGATAATGCACCATGTCACAAAGCTCAAATCATTTCAAATTGGTTTCTTGAACATGACAATGAGTTCACTGTACTAAAATGGCCCCACAGTCACCAGATCTCAACCCAATAGAGCATCTTTGGGATGTGGTGGAACGGGAGCTTCGTGCCCTGGATGTGCATCCCTCAAATTTCCATCAACTGCAAGATGCTATCCTATCAATATGGGCCAACATTTCTAAAGAATGCTATCAGCACCTTGTTGAATCAATGCCACGTAGAATTAAGGCAGTTCTGAAGGCAAAAGAGGGTCCAACACCGTATTAGTATGGTGTTCCTAATAATTCTTTAGGTGAGTGTATATATATATATATATATATATATATATATTACACATTAAGCCCGTTTGAATGACAAGCGCTAAAACAGTAGTGCATAGACATAAGCAGGAACATTATATCTTAAATGTCAAGTAAACTTCGGCTTTTTGTGTCGAATTGATTAATCATTATCCTCTGTGTGATCTCTAGACACTGCCCTCCATACATAAACCATATTGGAAAATAGACCTCTCAGATACCAATTGGCACACAGTGCTCCACACGCTGCCCACACTGGTCTGCTCTCAGTTTCCAAATCAGGCACATCGAGTCTAGAGAAGAACACTGCAGTAACGCAGCCTGCCGCGCCATGTGCTGATTCCTTTAAGCCAGAGGGCAGTAGGACTGGCGTGGTTTAGCAGCGACTCTCTTATCCTCCTTTTGTTTGTGAAGAGTCATGGTTACCGACGCTCGCACAACCCATACATGATCAGCGCCACACACACACCGGGCACCAGCCATCGGCAGCACCACCCAGCCGTCCTCTGCCAATCAGAGCACAGAAGCCAGTGAGGAGCCAGCTTGCCCCGGCCCGGGTGTGGAAGTGTACCCGGCTCTGCTGCCGGGATTAGTTCCCTTCCCCTCGGTGATGACTCTCTCATGGTCCCCGGCTGCTGGCGGGGTCCTCGGCGGCTACCTCCAGTGCGCAGCCCGGATCATCAATCGCAGGTCATGCTTCTGAATAAGTCTTTAGCTGCGAGCCTTGGCTACACACAGGGGGTAGTGTCACACAGCCCGGGGCAGACTTCACCAGAAAGGGGCTGACAAGGCACCGGGGAGCACCTACACTGTCATCCAGCAGAGCGGAGTTTGTAGTCTGTTTTGAAGGCATCATGTGCTCTCGAGTTACATCAAACAGCCTGACTTCCAATTTGACCTCTCCACATGGTTGGGTGTGACTGGCGTTATACTCATCCGTGTGGTAATCCTGTTTTGGGAATGGAGCGTTTTTGCCACATGTATATATCTATATATACATTTTTATTTGATGTTATTTCTTGACAACTATGTAATGATAATTTACACATGCGATTTTTATAGAATCAAAGCTTTTCACTTTACAACATGAAATGTGGTATATATAATATTCTTGCAGCTATATCACCATTTATTCTTATCATTTCCAAGGTTTGCTATCATGTGACCACATAGACTGGATGCGTGTGTGGCTCAGCTTGCTTTCACTTTCTGGTGTGAACACGTGATCTGTTATCATGTGAACGCCCTGTCTATGGACAAACGCGGCCTGTGTGTGTTCCTCCTTTGATGCGATCACATTATTGCATAACATTTTTCTTTACGTAATGCGGAAACAATGCGCCAACATGTGCAGTTAACCAAACGGGACGCTATATTGGATCCATGCTGGTTAGTTCTTGGCCCCCTCCATTATGTTTTTAATCAGTACACCTGATATTTTAGTGACAAAATAGCTTTTTGATATATTTTTTAAATATAGAATTTTGATGAATTAAGCAGATGATATAAATTCACATACATTAATGGAAGTTATTAATCTCTCCACAGTATGTATACTAGTTTATTATTGCATTTATTTTAACATTAATTTTTTGTTTTAGACACAATACGAATCAAACACATTAACCCTTTAAGGACCTCCGCCATAAGGCTGATCGCATACATTTTCCCTTTCAGATGCCGTGGTCCAGAAGCGCACTTACGCTCTGGTAACAGTATTCCCCGGCTGAGATCGGGGAACCTGTTACATTGATCTAATAGGCTGAAGCCTTAAGCAGACTTCGGTTCCTATTAGATGATTATACCAACACAGGCCACTAGGTGGCAGCATTGTATTGCTTTAGTGCAAATTAAGTGTTCAATGGTGTCTATATAGACATCAATGAACACAATAGGCAATACAAAGATTGCCAGTTATTGTCACCCAAGGTGACTTAAAGGGTTTCTACCATCAGAATTACTGTTATGTAGCTGACTGACATTAGCGATGTGCTAATGTCAGCACTACATAACAGTATGTTTTTTACATTTCTCCCTGCAGCCGTTTTGCTAAAATACACACTTTTATAATATGCTAATGAGCCTCTAGGTGCTATGTGGGCATAGACTCAGCACCTAGAGGCTCCCTCTACTCACCATTTATCCCGCCCAGGTCCTCCGTTCTGGAAATCTGTTGAGGAAATCCTGCGCCTGCTCCGTTCACTTCTGTATTCGGCGCAAGCGCAGTGAGTGAAGGCAGCGCTCCTGGTGCCGGCTTCCTCACTGTGACATAGTCGGTGCAGACGCAGTGAGGAAGCCGGCACCAAGAGTACGGCCTTCACACACTGCGCCTGCACCAAATACAGAAGTGAATGGCGCAGGCGCGGGATTTCCTCAACAATGCATGGAACTTGATCATCAATCAAGAGGAGCGGGGCGGGCAGAATGGAGGACCTGAGCGGTATAAAGGGTGAGTAGACGGAGCCTCTAGGTGCTGAATCTACGTCCACATAGCACCTAGAGGCTCATTAGCATATTATAAAAGTGTTTTTTAGCAAAACGGCTGCAGGGAAAAATTTGAAAAAACATACTGTTATGTAGTGATGACATTAGCACATCGCTAATGTCAGTCAGCTACATAACAGTAATTCTGATGGTAGAAAACCTTTAAAAAAAGCTAAGAAAAAAGTAAAAAAAAGTATTTTCAAATATAAAAAAACAAAAACAAAGTTCAAATCATCCTCCTTTCCTTAAAATAAAAATACTTAAACAATAAAAAAAAATTCATATCATGGGCATCATCGCGTGTGAAAATGCTTATACTATTAAATTCTAACAATATTAATGGCATACGGCAAATGGCGTAACAGGAAAAAAAATACAAAAACAGCCAATTTGCAATTTATTGTCACTTCAACTACACAATCATTTTTTTAATAAAAAGTAGCGAAATGTTGCACACACTTTAAATTGGTATCACTGAAAAGAACAGATCATCCCGCAAAAAATTAGCCCTCACACAGCCCTGTATACATAACTACCAAAAAGTTATAGGTGTCAGAATATGGTTATAAAAAAAAAAAAAATTTCCTCAAAGGTTTGTGGTATCGTTGTAACCGTACTGACCTGGAGAATGAAGATGACAAGTCAATTTTATCACAGTGTACAGTGTAAAAAAAAAAAAAAAACTTTATCAGAATTGTGTTTTTTCCCAATTCTACCACATTTGGAATTTCTTCCCCGCTTCCTACTACATGGTATGTGACCGTAAATGGTGGCATTAGAAATTACAACTTGTCCCGCAAAAGATAAGCCCTCATAAGGCTATGTGAATGGAAAAAATAATATTTTATATATATATATATATATATATATATATATATATATATATTTATTTATTTTATTTCTTGTGGGCTCTACAATCTGAAAAATCCTTTAAAATAAATATTGTCAAAGGAATATATTGAAATTTGTATGCATGGAAACACATTCCTGCTGCCAACAAAGAACATGCTGCTGTCAGAGGTGTATAAGCTTATTTTTGGGGTGGACCCGTATAATGTAAGTCAATGGGAGAACCCGAGTATTAAACCAGGCACCCCCTGCTCTGAAGAGGGCAGGATGCCTGGTTAATAGGAAAAGGTCAGAAATGGATGGAAACACTACCGAAATGGTTCGGGAACAGGATGGGGAGGATGTCTGGATGCATCTTGGACTCCCAGGTCGTTGTTGGGAACGATGTTGCCCGAGTAGTAGGCCAGTTTTACAGACTGGCAATGATAAGCACAAAACCGAAGATAAAATCGATTTTAGAGGAAAAGTTGTTAGGAAACATTCTTTCCTGTATATTTACTTGTATATAAAGTGCAAGTGCTGCCGAAAATTACAAGGAAGAGGCACTCCGATACAACCTGTATATTACATAAAGTAGTGCCATTGTGGTACAATTGTTCATGTAGTGGGACTCCTGCACTCATAAAGCCTAAGCATATTTAATTGAAAATTACAAAAACCGGCACTACAATACACCCTTCGTTACACATAAAGAAGGGCATCATACACAGCCTGGAAAAATCATGATTGATGACCTACTGGTGATCCTCTAAAACATTTGGAGCAAGGGCCTGCTGATCTGACCATCTAAAACATTATGGGCGAGGGCCTGCTGCCACTTTGGTGACTCTAGATAACCTGGGGCCGATCGAAAATCCCTGTGACAGCGACGATCCATTCGTATGTCTGCCCTATTAACTTTCGATGTTATTTTCAGCCCAAACCATGTAGACTATGGGTAACGGGGGAATCATGGTTCGATTCCGGAGAGGGAGCCTGAGAAACAGCTACGGCTACCACTTCCAAGCAAGGCAGCGTGCACGCAAATGACCTATTAGGTATAATTAGGTGAGGGTCGGCAGGTGAGCTGACCCTGTAAAAGATTTTAGGTGCATGCCTGCAGGTGAGCTGACCCTGAAAAAGATTGTAGATGAAGGCCTACTGGTGAGCTGACCCTGTAAAAAATTATATGCGAGGGCCTGCTGGTAAGCTGACCCTGTAAAAGATTTTAGGTGAGGGCCTGCTGGTGAGCTGACCCTCTAAAAAGATGTAGGTGAGGGCCTGCAAGTGAACTGACCCTCTAAAACATTATATGTGAGGGCCTGCTGGTGAACTGACCCTGTAAAACATTATATGCGAGGGCCTACTGGTGAGCTGACCCTGTAAAAAATTATATGCGAGGGCTTGCTGGTGAGATGACCCTGTAAAACATTATATGCGAGGGCCTTCAGGTAAGCTGATCCTGTAAAAGATTGTAGGTGAAGGCCTGCTTTTGAACTGACCCTGTAAAACACTATATGTGAGGGCCTGCTGGTGAGCTGACCCTCTAAAAAAATTATATGTGAGGGCCTGTGGTGAGTTGACCCTGTAAAACATTATATGCGAGGGCCTGCTGGTGAGCTGACCTTCTAAAAAATTATATGCAAGGGCCTGCTGGTAAGCCGATCCTCTAAAAAAAATATATATTTGAGGGCCTGCTGGTGAGTTGACCCTGTAAAACATTATATGCGGGGGCCTGATGGTGAGCTGAGTATCTAAAAAATTATATGCGAGGGCTTTCAGGCGAGCTGACCCTGTAAAAGATTGTAGGTGAAGGCCTGCTGATGAGCTGACCCTGTAAAACATTATATGCGAGGGTCTGCTGGTGGACTGACCCTCTAAACAATTATATGCGAGGGCCTGCTGGGGAGCTGACCCTCTAAAAAATATATGTGAGGGCCTGCTGGTGAGCTGACCCTTTAAAAAATTATATGCAAGGGCCTGCAGCTGAGCTGACCTTGTAAAACATTATATGCGAAGGGCATATATGCGAGGGCATTATATGCGACGAATAAGCATGTTGATATGATGGAAGAGGAGAAGGAGGATGAGAAAAGGAAGATGCAACCATATACCCTTGTTTGTGGTGGAAGGGATTCATGGGAATAAAGTGTATTCAGTACATTATAAACAACACATTTAGGCTCAATTCACACCTGAGCGTTTTACAGCGCGTTCCTACGCGCTGTAAAACGCTCAACAAGGAGAAACCAATGCTTCCCTATGGGAATGGTTCTCACCTGGGCGTTTTACAGCGCGTACGATCGCGCTGTAAAACGCCCGACGCTCACACAAGTTCGGTAGCGTTTTTTTGGGCGCTTGTCGCGCGTTCCCGTACATAGACTTTCGGGAACGCGCGACACTGTGTGCACACTTGTCTCTGTATGCGCGCTTGTAAACGTCCGTACAATCGCGCATACAGAGCGCTCCTTTCAGAACGCTCAGGTGTGAATTGAGCCTTAGGCTGGGTTCACACTTGAGCGTTTTACAGCGCATTCAAACGCGCTGTAAAACGCTCAACACATGAAAACCAATGCTTCCCTATGGCCCTGGTTCTCACTTGAGCGTCTTACAGCGCGTTTGAACGCGCTGAAAAACGCCCTATGCTCAAACAAGTTCTTGAGCTTCTTTGGGGCGTTTTGACGCGCGTTTGTGGCCATAGGACACTGCAGTCAATCACACAAACGCGCGTTTAGGCTGGGTTCACACTTGAGCGTTTTACAGCGCGTTCAAACGCGTTGTAAAACGCTCAACACATGAAAACCAATGCTTCCCTATGGCCCTGGTTCTCACTTGAGCGTTTTACAGCGCGTTTGAATGCGCTGTAAAACGCCCGACGCATAAACAAGTTCTTGAGCTTCTTTGGGGCGTTTTGACGCGCGTTTGTGGCCATAGGACAATGCAGTCAATCACACAAACGCGCGTCAAACGCGCGTTTACTATTGCAAAAAACGTGCATAAAAACGCGCGACAAAAACGCGCGTTAAACGCGCATATCAAATACGCTCAGGTCTGAACCCAGCCTTACTATTGCAAAAAACGCGCATAAAAACGCGCGACAAAAACGCGCGTTAAACGCGCATATCAAATACGCTCAGGTCTGAACCCAGCCTAAGGCTACTTTCACACTAGCGTTCAGAGCGGATCCGTCCGGGGTCTGCCCAGACGGATCCGCTCATATAATGCAGACTTGGGATCCGTCTGCATTATATTGTAGAAAGAATTCTAAGTGTGAAATTAGCTTCAGACGGATCCATCCAGACTTTACATTGAAAGTCAATGGGGGACGGATCCGTTTGAAGATTGAGCAATATTGTGTCATCTTCAAACGGATCCGTCCCCATTGACTTACATTGTAAGTCTGGACGGATCGGATTGCCTCCTCACGGCCAGGCGGACACCCGAACGCTGCAAGCAGCGTTCAGGTGTCCGCTTGCTGAGCAGAGCGGAGGCTGAACGCTGCCAGACTGATGCATTCTGAGCGGATCCGCGTCCACTCAGAATGCATTAGGGCAGTACGGATGCGTTCGGGGACGCTTGTGAGCCCCTTCAAACGGAGCTCACAAGCGGACACCCGAACGCTAGTGTGAAAGTAGCCTTATCTGTTATATTGCAACCAGCAGCACTAAATACCCGCTCAGACAAAACACTTGCGGCAGGGCAGGCCAGCACCTCTAAGGCGTAGAGCGCCAATTCATGCCACGTGTACAGCTTGGACACCCAGTAGTTGTAAGGCACTGAGGGATCATTGTGGACACTGACACGGTCTGCTATGTACTCCTTCACCATCTTCCAAAATGTTTCCATGCTTGTGACACTAGACCGCGCATCATGGTGAGGGTGCTGGCGGGATGTCATGAAACTGTCCCAGGCTTTGGAGAGTGTTGCCCTGCCTTTGTTGGAACAGCTGTGTGTTCCCCTTGTCTCATCAGGAGGATCACTTTCAATCTCCTCATCCTCTTCCTCCTCTTCTGCTCACCCATGCTGACCAGATGGAATTAAACTTCCAAGGGTACTACCATCTGTAGCGGAGGCAACCGTCTCATGCTCCTCCTCCTCTTCATCATCCCATTCGTGCTGAGAAGACGAACTGAGGGTGGTCTGGCTAACACCCTGTGTAATGTCTTCCCTTATTTTCACCTCTTCCACATGCAAAGCGTCGTCCTTAATTGTGAGCAATGAGCGTTTGAGTAGACGCAGAAATGGGATGGTTACGCTGATAATAGTGTTATTGCTGTTAACCATCTGTGTTGATTCCTCAAAGTTTCCACTACTGCCCTCTGCTGCTCACAAAGCCTGGCCAACATGTGGAATGTAGAGTTCCAGCGCATGCTCACGTCGCACAACAGCCAGTGAGCTGGCAATTTCAAGCGCTGCTTTAGCGTTGACAGACCTGCTGAAGCTGTCAATGACTTGCGGAAATGTGCACACACGTGGCACACCTTCACCAGTAGCTCAGGCAAATTGGAGTAGGTTTTGAGAAACCGCTGAACCACAAAGTTGAACACGTCGGATAGTCATGGGATTGGTCTGAGCTTGCCGAGCTCCAAAGCCGCCACCAAGTTACGGCCATTATCAGACACAACCATGTCTGGTTCTAGGTTGAGTGGCGAGAGCCACAGCTCAGTCTGGTCTCTTTTTCCCTGCCACAGCTCTGTGGCGGTGTGCTGTTTGTCCCCTAAGCATATCAGCTTCGGCACGGCCTTCCACACTGCAGTGCTACACTGCTTCCAGCTACCGACTGATGACTGACTGGTGCTGCACACGGATAAATCAGAGGTGGAAGTGGAGGAGGAGCCACTAACGTAGGTGCTGGTGGAAACCCTGATCGACGTAGGGCCCTCAATCCTTAGCATCGGTAGCACCTGTGCCATCCCAGGTTACGACTCGCTCCCGGACTCCACAACATTCACCCAGTGTGCCATCGGATGCTGCGCTGGGATACTGAAAGTGGTTGAGGTCACTGATGGTGCTTGCGAAGGTCCAGGTGCAGGACGGGAGTCATCCGGGCCTGCGCCTTCGACAGGGTATTGGCCAGCACGTAACCTAGGGAAGTGATGGGCAAACTGCGGCTCTCCAGCTGTTGTAAAACTACAAATCCCATCATGCCCTGCTTTAGGATGATAGCTGTAGGCAGTCTGGGCATACTGGGAGTTGTAGTTTTACAACAGCTGGAGAGCCGCAGTTTGACCATCACTGACCTAGGGGAAGAGGAGGCAGTGGTGTGACCCGCAGACACACATTGTGGACCTAGGCGTTCGTCCCACTTATTACGGTGCTTGAACACCATGTGGCAGATCATGTTGGTGGTGGTGAGATTGCTAGTGTTCACGCCCCGTATGGGTTGCAAACTACTATTCTTTTGTCGTCCGCACTTTCCTCAAAAAAGCACGATACTGCGGAACAGCTACCCCTTGGCAAGAGAGATTTCTGCAAGGGGGTGATCCGTGGAACTTTTGCGGGCCTGTTTGGTGTGGCCTGCATTCTCCCTTTTGGCACCCCACTGCCTCTTCCAGCCTGTTGCGGTGCAGCAGATCCCTCCCCTCTGTACTGCTGTCCTCACTCAGCTCATTAAACACTAATTGCTGTTCCCCACCGTCATGTTCTTGCAACTGTGGATGCTCAAGAGGTTGGGAATCAGGGCACAAGATCTCATGTCCCTCTTCAAGCGTGCTTGGGGAGATGCCCAAATGAAGGAATGGCGCTGAAAAGAGCTCCTCGGAATATCCGAGTGTGGGATTACTTGTTTTGCAAGACTCTCTATGGTGGGAGGAAGGAGGATCAGGGTGAGGATTGTGTTGACCAGACTACTAAGACTGAACTTGGTGGAAGACAGGGTGGTGCTTAACCGACTGGAAGCATTATCTGCTGCAATCCAACCGACCACCTGGTCGCACTAGTCTGACTTCAAGAGTGGTGTCCTGCTCCGCCCTGCAAACTGGGACATTAAGCTAGGCATCGTGGATGATTGTTTTTCTTGTGCTCTGGCAGCAGGCACAGTTTCTCCACGCCCAGGGCCATGGCCTCTGTATGCACCATCAGCATCACGGCCACTTCCGCGTCTCTTACTGCTCACCTTATTCATTTTAAATGTGATATATGCTTAAATGTATGTCACATGTACAGTAGCGTAGGATTTGGATGTGTATGCTCAAAAAAAAATTCTAAGTTATTTGTGATTAGGAAACAGTATACAGGACAGGTACCACAGGTAATGTCACTGTTCGCAGTGTCTACGGAAAAAGTTACACTGGATGTCACTGATATTTTAGGGATGCGCACACTTTAAACAGGAGATGTGGCGCAGATAATTTAACTGTCCTCATCGGACACCGTCTACGTACGTAAAAATGCACTGGATGTCACTGATATTTTAGGGATGCGCACACTTTAAACAGGACATGTGGCGCAGATAATTTAACTGTGCGCAGCGGGACACCGTCTACGAAAAAAGTACACTGGATGTCACTGATATTTTAGAGATGCACACACTTTACACAGGAGATGTGGCGCAAATAATTTAACTCCCCGCAGCGGCTTATTACACGGTATTTAGCGCCAGATGCGCTAAAAATATATATTGCTGCTGTCACACACAATAGTTCTTAAAAGGACTTTTGGGTCTCTGAAAAGTTTTTTGTATAAAAATCTTCCTATTACACTCCTTACACTGTCTGTCCCTTTCTATGCACAGCTTTCCCTAACACTGAGCAATTTAGCGCAGGTTGCGCTGCAAACATATATTGCTGCTGTCTTACACAATAGTCCTTACAAGGACTTTTGGGTCTCTGAAACGTTTTTGTACAAAAAAAATATTCTAATCCACTCCTTACACTCTCTGTCTCTTCCTATGCTCAGCTCTCCCTGACTACGAATGAGCCGAACATTTGCCCAGCCAATCACTGTAATTCCAGTAGCCAACATGGCTACTGACATTACAGCAAGGGCAGCACTATGCTGCATGTTTATTGGCTGCTTAGCAGCCAAGAAACATGCGGAGAGGAGACTTGAGGATGGCGCTCTAACATATGCGGTACTGGGCCAAGTACCCCAATGTGCCGAGCATCGAGACGCTGGAGCCAAACAGGTGTTTGGCCATGCATGCTTGATCATCACCAGCGGGGGCCCATTCGTGGGAACATACTGTATTCATCCTACAAACAAAGAATCCGTTCTGACTGAGTTTGGCCCAGCTATGTGTAGTGCCTTATAGTACACCATTACTATTTACCTGCTGCTGTCTGTCCTGATACATTTGGCTGAGCTATGTGTAGGTAGAGATGGACTTGCGGTTCGCCCGGCGGTTGTTTCGGGGCGAACTTTGCTCATCCGCGATTTGCCAAACATTCAAACATATGGCGATATTCGCAGGTGCCATATTTTTTTGCATAGCGCCGAACTTTGACCCATGACACATCCATCAGGTTGGACAGGACAGCCAATTGAGACATTTCAGCACATGGACACACCCCCAACCCTATAACAGAACCCGATCTGGCAGCCATTTTACATTATGTGTTTTGCCAGTGTAGGGAGAGGTTGCATTTTGGAGCAGGGACAGTTAGGGACACCAAACGCTAGCAAATAAGGGCACAAAATTCCTTTTAAGGACTGTTATAGGTGTGCTATCGATAGGTGTGAAATGGAGGGGTGTGATATACATATAATATACTTTCTAACATAGAAATTATATTATGGTGTATTTGTATTGTGCAGCAGTTGTGTGCGGTTCTGCTGCAATACCGCAGCTAGATAAAGGGACAAACGCTATTGGAGTAACTAATTGAAATGGGTGTGATATACCTGTTGCGTCAAAAAAATCTGCTTGAGGGCTGCGATATACCTTCTTCCTCAAAATCCTGATTGAGGGGTGCTATATACCTGTTTCCGTCAAAAACTGATTGAGGGGTGCGATATACCTGTTTCCGCCAAATACTGATTGAGGGGTGCCATATACATTCTTTCACAAAATACTGATTGAGGGGTGCTATTGCTATATACCTTCTTCCACCAAATACTGATTGAGGCCTGCGATATACCTGCTTCCACAAAATACTGATTGAGGGGTGCTAAATACCTGTTTCCGCCAAATACTGATTGAGGGGTGCCATATACCTGTTTCCGCCAAATATTGATTGAGGGGTGCCATATACCTTCTTCCACAAAATACTGATTGAGGGGTGCTATATACCTTTTTCCACCAAATACTGATCAAGGGTTGCGATATACCTTCTTCCACAAATACTGCTCTTCTCTACGGACTTAGGCAGAGGGTAATTTAGAAAATGACAAGCAGAGTTAGAGGCAGACCGTTCCGCAGGGATGGTAGGGGTCGGGCAGGTGCACCAGACCGGAGCAATTGAGGGGTGCTATTGCTATATACCTTCTCCACCAAATACTGATTGAGGGCTGTGATACACCTGTTTCCACCAAATACTGATTGAGGGGTGCCATATACCTGTTTCCGCCAAATACTGATTGGGGGGTGCTATATACCTTTTTCCACCAAATACTAATTAAGGGCTGCGATATACCTTCTTCCACAAATACTGCTCTTCTCTATGCAGAGGGTCATTTAGAAAATGACAGGCAGAGGAAGAGGCAGACCGTTCCACAGGGATGGTACGGGTCGGGCAGGTGCAACAGGCCGGAGCCTTAGTGGGAAGTTGGAGAAGGTGTGTGCGATAATTTCAAAGGGCACACCAGAGTTGGTAGAGTGGCTCACTCAGCCTTACGCTTCTGCACCTTCCTCACAGGACAGCAACTGCTCCACGTTCTTCATCAATAAATCAAATCCTTGGCTTCTCCGTGACAACTCGAAATTTGCATGCATTGCACAAATCCTCTTTGAGCTGCAGCGGCAGAACGCATCCCCCAACATAGGCTGATATGCGACGTTTCCAGCTGTTGGAATTCCACCCTCCATATGTTGGACCGACTATACGAACAGAAAAAGACCATATACAATTTCTTGATGATTCAAGCAGACAGCAGTCCTCCCCTGTGTAACTTCGATGTCAGCCAGTGGCAGCTCATGCGTGACACCTGCTGTTTGCTCAGGCCCTTTTAGGAGGCCACGTTATTTGTCAGCCGCCAGGACTACGGGATGAACAATATCATTTCACTGCTTCATGTCCTGGAACAGATGCTGCTAAATCTGGCTGGTAAATGGTAGATCTTAGGCCACATGAGCCATGTGGGGGCTGAACTGGAGGAGGAGAACATTAGAGCACAAGCAATGTGTAGCGAAATGGGTGGTTTTACTACACAGGTGAGAGGTGGAGGAGCAGGAGCAGCAAGAGGAGCTACAGGGCGATGAAGATGAGGCAGAGGACTCAGACACACCGTGGCAGTATGCAGTGGAGACAAAGGTAGGGAGACCCTCCGAGTCACTTGCACAAATGGCCCGATGCATGCTCACTTGCTTGCATAGTGACAACTGAATTGTCACTGTTTGGCAGATGGATGACTTTTGGCTCTCCACCTTGTTGGACCCTCGCTACCAGTCCAAAATGAGGTCCTTTTTTACCCCCGCTGAGAGGGAGGACAAACTGAACTACTATAGAGACATCCTATGTAGTTAGCCGCTGCCTATCTGCGCCATCGTCCATCCTCTTGCAGGTCTTACCGGGGGGGCCCCTCTCCGTTCACGTTTCTCTGCCATGGCTGCTGTGGCAGGGTGGGGGTGGGGGGTAGGAGCAGTTTCAGCTCTATCAGCAGCAACTTGAGTCTAGAGTCGCTGATGAGCAGCTTTCCTCACCCGCCTAGTAAAAAAACTACTCACCAGCAGCAGCAGCAGCAGCTAGACCTGGAGCAGGACCAGAACCAGCAGGTGACATACTTGGACAGTACACTGCCAACCCACATTGAAGATCCACTGTACTACTGGGCAGCCAAATTGGATTTGTGGCTGCAACTGGCAGAGATTGCCCTGGAAAAGTTGTCCTTCCCGACCAGTAGTGTGGCATCAGAGCGGGTGTTTAGTGCGGTGGGGGCCAGAGTTACCAAAGAAGAACTCGCCTGTCCACCCAAAATGTGGAGAAACTGACCTTAGTCAAAATGAATCAGGCGTGCATTAGCCAGAATTTCCACTCACCAATGCCCGATGCATCAGACTAGATCATCCATGGTGCCACACCAACACTTTGACAAAAGAGACCGATTTCTTCTGGCTACCTGCCTCAGATACTGCTCTGATGCTGTCACCCGCCTGATGCCACACACCTGATGCCAACTGCTCCTTCTTTCACCCACCATCTTCAGCTGGTAGTGGTATTGCCACCCACCTCCCCACTCTGTCACTGGGGTCACTATGTGATCTTCTGATGCTGCTGCCACCTCCACACTATGTCACCTTGCCACTCTGTGGTTTTCTGCTGCTGCTGCCACCTCCACACTATGTCACCTTGCCACTCTGTGGTCAACTGATACTGCTGCCACCTTCACACCATGTCACCTACCCACTCTATGGTCTCCTGATGCTGCTACTGCCACCTCCACTCTGTCATTGTGCCACTCTGTGGCCTCCTGATGCTGCTGCTGCCACCTCCACGCTATGTCACCTTGTCACTCTGTGGTCTCCTGATGCTGCTGCTACTTCAACACTATGTTACCTTGCCACTCTGTGGCCTCCTGATGCTGCTGCTGTTGCCACCTCCACAGTTTCATTGTGCCACCCTGTGGCCTCCTCCTGATGCTGGCATGGCCACCTCCACATTTTGTTATTGTGCAACTCTGTGGCATCCTGATAATGATGCTGCCACCTAAACAATCTGTCATTGTGCCACCCTGTGGCCTCTTCCTGATGCTGCTGCCACCTCCACACTCTGTCATTGTGCCATTCTGTGGTCTCCTCATGCTGCTGCTGCTGTTACCACCTCTACACTGACATTGTGCCACCCTGTGGCCTCCTCCTGGTGCTGCTGCCACCTCCACACTATGTCACCTTGCCACTCTGTGGCCTCCTGATGATTCTGCTGCCACCTTCACCCTGTCATTGTGCCACTCTGTGTCCTCCTCTTGATGCTGCTGCTTCTGCCACCTCTACAGTCTGTCATTGTGCCACTCTGTGGTCTCCTCAAGCTGCTTCTGCCACCTCCACACTGTCATTGTGCCACCCTGTGGCCTCCACCTGATGCTGCTGCCGCCACCTCCACTCTCTGTCATTGTGCCATTCTTTGACCTCCTCCTGATGCTGCTGCTCCTGCCATCTCCACACTCTGTCATTTTGCCACTCTGTGGTCTCCTCATGCTGCTGCTGCCACCTCCACACTGTCATTGTGCCACCCTGTGGCCTCCACCTAATGCTGCTGCCGCCACCTACACACTTTTTCATTGTGCCATTCTGTGACCTCCTCCTGATGCTGCTGCTCCTGCCACCTCCACACTCTGTCATTGTGCAACTCTGTGGTCTCCTCATATTGCTGCTGCTGCCACCTCTACACTGTCATTGTGCCACCCTGTGGTTTCCTCCTGATGCTGCTGCTGCTGCCTCCACCTCCAAACTCTATCATTGTGCCACTCTTTAACATAGAAACATAGAATGTGTCGGCAGATAAGAACCATTTGGCCCATCTAGTCTGCCCAATATACTAAATACTATGGATAGCCCCTGGCCCTATCTTATATGAAGGATGGCCTTATGCCTATCCCATGCATGCTTAAACTCCTCCACTGTATTTGCAGCTGCCACTTCTGCAGGAAGGCTATTCCATGCATCCACTACTCTCTCAGTAAAGTAATACTTCCTGATATTACTTTTAAACCTTTGCCCCTCTAATTTAAAACTATGTCCTCTTGTAGCAGTTTTTCTTCTTTTAAATATTCTTTCCTCTTTTACCTTGTTGATTCCCTTTATGAATTTAAAAGTTTCTATCATATCCCCTCTGTCTCGTCTTTCTTCCAAGCTATACATGTTAAGGTGCTTTAATCTTTCCTGGTAAGTTTTATCCTGCAATCCATGTACCAGTTTAGTAGCTCTTCTCTGAACTCTCTCCAAAGTATCAATATCCTTCTGGAGATATGGTCTCCAGTACTGAGCACAATACTCCAAATGAGGTCTCACTAGTGCTCTGTAGAGCGACATGAGCACCTTCCTCTTTCTACTGGTAATTCCTCTTGCTATACACCCAAGCATTCTGCTAGCATTTCCTGCTGCTCTATGACATTGTCTGCCTACCTTTAAGTCTTCTGAAATGATGACCCCTAAATCCCTTTCCTTAGATACTGAGGTTAGGACTGTATCACTGATTTTATATTCTGCTCTTGGGTTTTTACGTCCCAGGTGCATTATCTTGCACTTATCAACGTTAAATTTTAGTTGCCAGATTTTTGACCATGCCTCTAGTTTTCCTAAGTCCTTTTCCATTTGGTGTATTCCTCCAGGAACATCAACCCTGTTACAAATCTTTGTGTCATCAGCAAAAAGACACACCTTACCATTGAGGCCTTCTGCAATTTCGCTGATAAAGATATTAAACAATATGGGTCCCAGAACAGATCCCTGAGGTACCCCACTGGTAACAAGACCTTGGTCTGAATATACTCCATTGACTACAACCCTCTGTTGCCTGTCCCTCAGCCACTGCCTAATCCATTCAACAATATGGGAGTCCAAGCCCAATGACTGCACTTTATTGATAAGCCTTCTATGTGGGACAGTATCAAAAGCCTTACTAAAGTCTAGATAAGCGATGTCTACTGCACCTCCTCCATCTATTATTTTAGTCACCCAATCAAAAAAATCAATAAGATTAGTTTGACATGATCTCCCTGAAGTAAACCCATGCTGTTTTTCATCTTTCAATCCATGGGATTTTAGATGGTCCACAATCCTCTCCTTAAGTATGGTTTCCATTAATTTCCCCACTATTGATGTCAGGCTTACTGGCCTGTAGTTGCCCGATTCCTCCCTACTACCTTTCTTGTGAATGGGCAAAACATTTGCTAATTTCCAATCTTCTGGGACGACTCCTGTTACCAGTGATTGGTTAAATAAATCTGTTAATGGTTTTGCTAGTTCACTGCTGAGCTCTTTTAATAGCTTTGGGTGTATACCATCAGGCCCCTGTGACTTATTTGTATTAATTTTAGACAGTTGACTTAGAACCTCTTCCTCTGTAAAGACACATGCGTCAAAAGATTTATTAGTCTTCTTTCCTAACTGAGGTCCTTCTCCTTCATTTTCCTTTGTAAAAACTGAACAGAAGTATTCATTGAGGCAGTCAGCTAGTTCTTTATCTTCTTCCATATACCTTCCTTCTTTAGTTTTTAATTTGGTTTCCTTGTTTTAGTTTCCTTTTTTCATTTATGTATCTGAAGAATGCCTTATCACCTTTTTTCCCTGACTGAGCTAATTTCTCTTCTGCCTGTGCTTTAGAAACTCTTATAACTTGTTTGGCCTCTCTCTGCCTAATCTTATAAATTTGTCTGTCATCCTCGTTTTTTTTTTTTTTTTATAATTCCTAAATGCTATCTTTTTGTTTTTAATGATTTTGGCCACTTCTGCTGAGTACCACAGTGGTTTCTTCCTTTTTTTGCTTTTACTGACAAGCCTAATGCAATTTTCTGTTGCCTTCAATAGTACCACGTTTAACCACCTCAGCCCCTATGGCTTAAACACCCTGAAAGACCAGGCCACTTTTTACACTTCTGACCTACACTACTTTCACCGTTTATTGCTCGGTCATGCAACTTACCACCCAAATGAATTTTACCTCCTTTTCTTCTCACTAATAGAGCTTTCATTTGGTGGTATTTTATTGCTGCTGACATTTTTACTTTTTTTGTTATTAATCGAAATTTAACGATTTTTTTGCAAAAAAATGACATTTTTCACTTTCAGTTGTAAAATTTTGCAAAAAAAACGAGATCCATATATAAATTTTGCTCTAAATTTATTGTTCTACATGTCTTTGATAAAAAAAAAATGTTTGGGTAAAAAAAAAATTGTTTGGGTAAAAGTTATAGCGTTTACAAACTATGGTACAAAAATGTGAATTTCCGCTTTTTGAAGCAGCTCTGACTTTCTGAGCACCTGTCATGTTTCCTGAGGTTCTACAATGCCCAGACAGTACAAACACCCCACAAATGACCCCATTTCGGAAAGTAGACACCCTACGGTATTCGCTGATGGGCATAGTGAGTTCATAGAACTTTTTATTTTTTGTCACAAGTTAGCGGAAAATGATGATTTTTTTTTTTTTTCATACAAAGTCTCATATTCCACTAACTTGTGACAAAAAATAAAAAGTTCTATGAACTCACTATGCCCATCAGCGAATACCTTGGGGTCTCTTCTTTCCAAAATGGGGTCACTTGTGGGGTAGTTATACTGCCCTGGCATTCTAGTGGCCCAAATGTGTGGTAAGGAGTTTGAAATCAAATTCTGTAAAAAATGACCAGTGAAATCCGAAAGGTGCTCTTTGGAATATGGGCCCCTTTGCCCACCTAGGCTGAAAAAAAGTGTCACACATCTGGTATCTCCGTATTCAGGAGAAGTTGGGCAATGTGTTTTGGGGTGTCATTTTACATATACCCATGCTGGGTGAGAGAAATATCTTGGCAAAAGACAACTTTTCCAATTTTTTTATACAAAGTTGGCATTTGACCAAGATATTTATCTCACCCAGCATGGGTATATGTAAAATGACACCCCAAAACACATTCCCCAACTTCTCCTGAATACGGAGATACCAGATGTGTGACACTTTTTTGCAGCCTAGGTGGGCAAAGGGGCCCATATTCCAAAGAGCACCTTTCGGATTTCACTGGTCATTTTTTACAGAATTTGATTTCAAACTCCTTACCACACATTTGGGCCCCTAGAATGCCATGGCAGTATAACTACCCCACAAGTGACCCCATTTTGGAAAGAAGAGACCCCAAGGTATTTGCTGATGGGCATAGTGAGTTCATGGAAGTTTTTATTTTTTGTCACAAGTTAATGGAATATGAGACTTTGTATGAAAAAAAAAAAAAAAAAAATCATCATTTTCCACTACCTTGTGACAAAAAATAAAAAATTCTAGGAACTTGCCATGCCCCTCACGGAATACCTTGGGGTGTCTTCTTTCCAAAATGGGGTCACTTGTGGGGTAGTTATACTGCCGTGGCATTCTAGGGGCCCAAATGTGTGGTAAGGAGTTTGAAATCAAATTCTGTAAAAAATGACCAGTGAAATCCGAAAGGTGCTCTTTGGAATATGGGCCCCTTTGCCCACCTAGGCTGAAAAAAAGTGTCACACATCTGGTATCTCCGTATTCAGGAGAAGTTGGGCAATGTGTTTTGGGGTGTCATTTTACATATACCCATGCTGGGTGAGAGAAATATCTTGGCAAAAGACAACTTTTCCCATTTTTTTATACAAAGTTGTCATTTGACCAAGATATTTATCTCACCCAGCATGGGTATATGTAAAAAGACACCCCAAAACACATTCCCCAACTTCTCCTGAATACGGAGATACCAGATGTGTGACACTTTTTTGCAGCCTAGGTGGGCAAAGGGGCCCATATTCCAAAGAGCACCTTTCGGATTTCACTGGTCATTTTTTACAGAATTTGATTTCAAACTCCTTACCACAGATTTGGGCCCCTAGAATGCCAGGGCAGTATAACTACCCCACAAGTGACCCCATTTTGGAAAGAAGAGACCCCAAGGTATTCGCTGATGGGCATAGTGAGTTCATGGAAGTTTTTATTTTTTGTCACAAGTTAGTGGAATATGAGACTTTGTATGAAAAAAAAATAAAAAAAATCATCATTTTCCACTAACTTGTGACAAAAAATAAAAAATTCTATGAACTTGTCATGCCCCTCACGGAATACCTTGGGGTGTCTTCTTTCCAAAATGGGGTCACTTTTGGGGTAGTTATACTGCCCTGGCATTTTCCAGGGGCCCAAATGTGTGGTAAGTAGGTAAATGACCTGTGAAATCCGAAAGGTGCTCTTTGGAATGTGGGCCCCTTTGCCCACCTAGGCTGCAAAAAAGTGTCACACATGTGGTATCTCCGTATTCAGAAGAAGTTGGGCAATGTGTTTTGGGGTGTCATTTTACATATACCTATGCTGGGTGAGAGAAATATCTTGGCAAAAGACAACTTTTCCCATTTTTTTATACAAAGTTGGCATTTGACCAAGATATTTATCTCACCCAGCATGGGTATATGTAAAATGACACCCCAAAACACATTCCCCAACTTCTCCTGAATACGGAGATACCAGATGTGTGACACTTTTTTGCAGCCTAGGTGGGCAAAGGGGCCCAAATTCCTTTTAGGAGGGCATTTTTAGACATTTGGATACCAGACTTTGTCTCACGCTTTGGGGCCCCTAAAATGCCAGGGCAGTATAAATACCCCACAAGTGACCCCATTTTGGAAAGAAGACACCCCAAGGTATTCAATGAGGGGCATGGCGAGTTCATAGAAAAAAATTTTTTGGCACAAGTTAGCGGAAATTGTTTTTTTTTTTTTTTTCTCACAAAGTCTCCCTTTCCGCTAACTTGGGACAAAAATTTCAATCTTTCATGGACTCAATAAGCCCCTCAGCAAATACCTTGGGGTGTCTTCTTTCCAAATTGGGGTCATTTGTGGGGTGTTTGTACTGCCCTGGCATTTGAGGGTCTCCGCAATCATTACATGTATGCCCAGCATTAGGAGTTTCTGCTATTCTCCTTATATTGAGCATACGGGTAATGAGATTTTTTTTTCCGTTCAGCCTCTGGGCTGAAAGAAAAAAATGAACGGCACAGATTTCTTCATTCGCATCGATCAATGTGGATGAAAAAATCTCTGCCAAAAAAAGAAAAAGGAGGGGAAAGGCGTCTGCCAGGACATAGGAGCTCCGCCCAACATACAGTGGGATGCGAAAGTTTGGGCAACCTTGTTAATCGTCAGGATTTTCCTGTATAAATCGTTGGTTGTTACGATAAAAAATGTCAGTTAAATATATCATATAGGAGACACACACAGTGATATTTGAGAAGTGAAATGAAATTTATTGGATTTACAGAAAGTGTGCTATAATTGTTTAAACAAAATTAGGCAGGTGCATAAATTTGGGCACCACAAAAAAGAAATGAAATCAATATTTAGTAGATCCTCCTTTTGCAGAAATTACAGCCTCTAAACGCTTCCTGTAGATTCCAATGAGAGTCTGGATTCTGGTTGAAGGTATTTTGGACCATTCCTCTTTACAAAACATCTTTAGTTCATTCAGGTTTGATGGTTTCCGAGCATGGACAGCTCTCTTTAAGTCACACCACAGATTTTCAATTCTATTCAGGTCTGGGGACTGAGATGGCCATTCCAGAACGTTGTACTTGTTCCTCTGCATAAATGCCTTTCTGGATTTTGAGCAGTGTTTAGGGTCGTTGTCTTGTTGAAAGATCCAGCCCCGGCGCAGCTTCAGCTTTGTCACTGATTCCTGGACATTGGTCTCCAGAATCTGCTGATACTGAGTGGAATCCATGCGTCCCTCAACTTTGACAAGATTCCCAGTCCCTGCACTGGCCACACAGCCCCACAGCATGATGGAACCACCACCATATTTTACTGTAGGTAGCAGGTGTTTTTCTTGGAATGCTGTGTTCTTTTTCCTCCATGCATAACGCCCCTTGTTATGGCCAAATAACTCAATTTTAGTTTCATCAGTCCACAGCACCTTATTCCAAAATGAAGCTGGCTTGTCCAAATGTGCTTTAGCCCACCTCAAGCGGCACTTTTTGTGCTGTTGGCGGAGAAAAGGCTTCCTCTGCATCACTCTCGCATACAGCATCTCCTTGTGTAAAGTGCGCCGAATGGTTGAACGATGCACAGTGACTCCATCTGCAGCAAGATGATGTTGTAGGTCTTTGGTGCTGGTCTGTGGGTTGACTCTGACTGTTCTCACCATTTGTCGCTTCTGTCTATCCGAGATTTTCCTTGGTCTGCCACTTCGAGCCTTAACTTGAACTGAGCCTGTGGTCTTCCATTTCCTCAATATGTTCCTAACTGTGGAAACAGACAGCTGAAATCTCTGAGACAGCTTTCTGTATCCTTCCCCTAAACCATGATGGTGAACAATCTTTGTCTTCAGGTCATTTGAGAGTTGTTTTGAGACCCTCATGTTGCTACTCTTCAGAGAAAATTAAAAGAGGAGGGAAACTTACAATTGACCCCCTTAAATACTATTTCTCATAATTGGATTCACCTGTGTATGTAGGTCAGGGGTCACTGAGCTTACCAAGCCAATTTGAGTTCCAATAATTAGTTCTAAAGGTTTTGGAATCAATAAAATGACAACAGTGCCCAAATTTATGCACCTGCCTAATTTTGTTTAAACAATTATAGCACACTTTCTGTAAATCCAATAAACTTCATTTCACTTCTCAAATCTTACTATGTGTGTCTCCTATATGATATATTTAACTGACATTTTTTATCGTAACAACCAACGATTTATACAGGAAAATCATGACGATTAACAAGGTTGCCCAAACTTTCGCATCCCACTGTATATACCCACTTAGCTCGTATGCCCTGGCAAACCAGATTTCTCCATTCACATCAATCGATGTGGATGAATAAATCATTGCTGGGATTTTTTTTTTTATATATATACAAAGTGTTTGCCAAAGCATAGGAACACCGCCACCTCCTCAGCTCATATGCCTCAGCAAACGTATCTTTTACTGCAGAGGAGAAATCTCGTCTTGCAGCGCCGCATACACCGACTTGCGTGTAATCTGACAGCAGCGCAATGCTTCTGTCCGAATGCACATCAGTGCTGCAGCTAGTCGATCGGTTGGTCCACCTGGAAGGTAAAAAAAACAAAACAAAAAAGAAAAAACCAGGCCGCAACGCAATAAATTTATTAACTTCAGAACAGAACATATTAACTTTTTTTTTACTTTTTTACTTACCAGTAATTTTTTCTCCTTCCCCATGGGACAATGTGCAAACGCAAATCTCCCAAAGATGTGGCGAAGTACGTTATGCACTTTATCACAGGTGAAAGGAGAGGTTTGCAGCAGCTGTGAGTAAAAGGGCCCTAATAGCCCTGTGTGCCTGTCCTGTGAGATGCAATCCCTATGCTAGGTGTACCTGTGTGTGGTACTTCCGGAAACACTCTCCTAAGCATAGGGCAGGGTGGTCAGGACAGTCAGGACAGAAATAGCGGGTGTCACGCCTTATTCTACTCCTGCTACAGACACGACATTTTTTTCGGGGTGGCGATTGGGTTGAGGTACCAGCAACGACACTGGGGAAATGTCGCTCGTGTAGACGGCTAACTACACTGGTGGATGGGGCCACGGAACCTTCTGGATACAGGAGGTTCTCAATGATCTCTTCCTGGAATTTGAGGAAGGATCGTGTTCTCCCAGCCTTACTGTAGAGAACAAAACTATTATACAGCGCCAATTGAATTAAATATACAGACACCTTCTTATACCAGCGTCTGGTTCTGCGGGAAACTAAATAGGGAGCCAACATCTGGTCATTGAAGTCCACCTCTCCCATGAGCGCATTATAGTTGTGGACTGAGAGGGGCTTTTCAATGACACGGGTTGCCCTTTCAATTTGAATTGGAGGAGAGCATGTAAATGGAGGAGAGCATGTAAACGTCACGCTTGTCTCTCCATTTCACCGCGAGCAGTTCTTCATTACACAAGGCAGCCCTCTCCCCCCTTGCAAGACGGGTGGTAACGAGCCGTTGGGGGAAGCCCACGCGACTAGTTCGCGCGGTGCCACAGGCGCAAATCCGTTCTAGAAACAAATGCCTAAAGAGGGCCACACTTGTGTAAAAATTGTCCACATAAAGATGGTACCCCTTGCCGAATAAGGGTGACACCAAGTTCCAGACTGTCTTCCCACTGCTCCCCAGGTAGTCAGGGCAACCGACCGGCTCCAGGGTCTGATCTTTTCCCTCATAGATCCGAAATTTGTGGGTATAGCCTGTGGCCCTTTCACAGAGCTTATACAATTTGACCCCATACCGGGCACGCTTGCTTGGGATGTATTGTTTGAAGCCAAGGCGCCCGGTAAAATTTATTAGGGACTCGTCTACGCAGATGTTTTGCTCAGGGGTATACAAATCTGCAAATTTCTGGTTGAAATGGTCTATGAGGGGCCGAATTTTGTGGAGCCGGTCAAAAGCTGGGTGGCCTCTGGGACGGGAGGTGGTGTTGTCGCTAAAATGCAGAAAACGCAGGATGGTCTCAAATTGTGTCCTGGACATAGCAGCAGAGAACATGGGCATGTGATGAATCGGGTTCGTGGACCAATATGACCGCAATTCATGCTTTTTAGTTAGACCTATGTTGAGGAGAAGGCCCAGAAAAATTTTAAGTTCGGAAACTTGGACTGGTTTCCACCGGAAAGGCTGGGCATAATAGCTTCCCAGGTTTGCGGTTATAAATTGTGTGGCATACCGGTTTGTCTCTGCCACGACTAAGTCCAAGAGCTCCGCAGTCAAGAACAGCTCAAAAAATCCCAGGGCCGAACCGATTTGAGCCGCCTCAACCCGAACTCCAGACTGGGCGGTGAAAGGGGGAACTACTGGTGCGGCTGAAGTTGGTGACTGCCAATCAGGGTTTGCCAGCACCTCAGGGATTCTAGGGGCTCTACGGGCCTGTCTGTGCGGTGGCTGCGACGGGGTAACTACTGCACGTGCCACCGTACCAGCTTCAACTGCCCTTCTGGTGCTCGCTACTTCACCAGGTTGTACGGCAGTGCTGGTACTAGGTCCAGGAAGGGCTGCGCTGCTGGTGTATGCCTCACCACGTGATCCGGCAGCGACAGCCCCACTCTGCTGCTCTTGAAGCGGATCCTGCGTAACCTGTGGTCTAGCGACACGGGGCCAGGTACGCCTGGGGCTGTCAGGGACCTCAACCTCCTCGTCCGAACTTTGGGTCAGAGAGCCACTGCTTTCCACAGGTTCATATTCTGACCCGCTAGATTCGTCAGATGAGGGTTCCCATTCCTCATCCGACCCGGTCAGAATCCTGTAGGCCTCTTCAGAAGAATACCCCCTGTTTGACATTTTGGACTACTAAATTTAGGGGTATTCCCTGAGACTACCCAAGAAAAAAAGCAAGCCTGTCTTACAAAGGGGAGGCTAGCAAAGTACTGGAGGCCGCTGCGGTTGATAAAAAAATATCAAAACTGATTTTTTTATCGCCGCAGTGCGTGTAAAATGAATGTGCAGTGATCAAAAAAAAATTATTTTTTGTCACTGCGGTGGGGCGGGCGTGGGTGAGCGCACGTGTGGGCGACCGATCAGGCCTGATCGGGCAAACACTGCGTTTTGGGTGGAGGGCAAGCTAAGGTGACACTAATACTATTATAGATCTGACCGTGATCAGTTTTGATCACTTACAGATACTATAAAAGTACAAATGCTGATTAGCGATACGCTAATCAGCGAATAAAAGTGACTGCGGTGCGGTGGGCTGGGCGCTAACTGACGCTAACTACCTAACCAAGGGGCCTAAACTATCCCTAAAACCTAACAGCCAATACTAGTGAAAAAAAAAAAGTGACAGTTTACACTGATCACTTTTTGTCTTTCACTAGTGATTGACAGGGGCGATCAAAGGGGTGATCAAAGGGTTAATTGGGGTGCAGGGGGTGATCTGGGGCTAAGGTGTAGTGTTGGTGCTACTCACTGTGAAGTCTGCTCCTCTGCTGGATCCAACCGACGAAAAGGACCAGCAGAGGAGCAGAGAAGCCATATAACAGATCATATTTACTAATATGATCTGTTATATGGCTTGTGATTTGATTTTTTTAAAATCAGCAACCTGCCAGCGACGATCATTGGCTGGCAGGTTGCTGATGCAATTGTCCTCGAACTTTTGCCGGCCTGCGATGCGCATGCGCGGGCCGGCTGTGACCGAAATCTCGCGTCTCGCGAGAGGACGCGCCGGCGCGTCCACTCGGAATGAATCAACCACCTCCAGGACGTGTCTGTGCGTACAGCGGTCCGGAGGTGGTTAAGTAGTCCCATTTCTCCTGGACTCCAATTAAACTGTTCCAGTCTGATAGGGACTCGTATACCACTAATCTAATTTTAGAAAAGTCTGTTTTTCTAAAATCTAAAACTTTTCTTTTTGTGTGGTGTGACTCGGTCACTGTACTTATAGTAAACCACACTGACTGGTGATCACTAGATCCCAAGCTTTCCCCTACAGTAATATCAGATACCAAATTCCCATTTGTGAATACTAAATCGAAAATGGCCTCCTTCTGGCTTATGATTTGGTAGCCAAAAGCAGGAGTGGGTACTAAACACAGAAGATATGCAAATATTCCCTTCACGTGTAATTTCTGTTTTGGATCCACTCCTGTTTTTTTTGGCTTTAGCAATAGTGATGGATTACTGACCAAATGCTGACCGAGTGAAGGCAGATGCTCAACAGACAGGATGCATTTTTTGTGGGTTAAATTGTTCTGAAGGATCAGAACAAGGGCAAAATAATCAGTGACGTCAACACAAACTTACTGCTGACAATCTTTCCACTCTGTCGGAGGTGGCTCTACTTGTATAAGCGTTTAATAGAACAGGTTCTGTAGACATCTATGTGAAATCAGTTGACAATGGTGTCAAAGGAGTGCGCTTCTTCTTGACACTAACTTTGACCTGTAAGGCTGCGTTCACACGAGCGTGTCCGGATTAGTTCCGGATGCGTCCCGGTGTGTTGCGGCAAACCCGCGCGAGTAGGAATGCAATTGCAGTCAGTTTTGACTGCGATTGCGTTCCGATGTTCAGTTTTTATCGCGCGGGTGCAATGTGTTTTGCACGCGCGTGATAAAAAACCGACTGTGGTATCCAGACCCGAACATCTTCACAGAAGTTCAGGTTTGGGTTCGGTGTTGTGTAGATGTTATTATTTTCCCTTATAACATGGTTATAAGGGAAAATAATAGCATTCTGAAAACAGAATGCATAGTAAGTGATCAGTTGAGGGTTAAAAAAAATAAAAAAAATTAACTCACCTTCTCCGTTTGTTCGCGTAAGTCCCGGTCTCTTCTTTACTTCTCAAAAGATGAACTATGGGCTAAAGGACCTTTGGTGACGTCAGATCACATGCTCCAATCACATGGTCCATCACCGCGGTGATGGACCCTGTGATTGGAGCATGTGATCTGACGTCACCAAAGGTCCTTTAGCCCATAGTTCATCTTTTTAAAGAACTAAAGACCGGGAGAACTACGCGAACAAGAGGACAAGGTGAGTTAATTTTTTTTATTTTTTAACCCTCAATTGATCACCTACTAAGCATTCTGTATTCAGAATGCTATTATTTTCCCTTATAACCATGTTATAAGGGAAAATAATACAGTGTATAGACAGTCACCTAGCAACCGTGCGTGAAAATCGCACCGCATCCGCACTTGCTTGCGGATGCTTGCGATTTTCACGCAACCCCATTCACTTCTATGGGGCCTGCGTTGCGTGAAAAACGCAGAATATAGAGCATGCTGCGATTTTCACGCAACGCATAAGTGATGCGTGAAAATCATCGCTCATCTTAACAGCCCCATAGAAATGAATGGGTCCAGATTCAGTGCGGGTGCAATGCGTTCACCTACCGCATTGCACCCGCGCGGAAATCTCGCCCGTGTGAACGCAGCCTAAGGCTGAGTTCACAATTGAGTCATTTGGTCAGTTTTGGCCCAGCAACTGCCCAAATGAGCGAAGTGTGCAGTGATTCTAAGAGCGACGCCTGTCATCTGCATGTCATACTGACTCACAGTATTGTTTAGCTACCACAGAAGACTCCCTATGCATGTTACTGCAAGGCACAGTGTTGTACACCACTATCAAGGCTCTCTGCAGCCAGGAAATAGCAGTTTTTTAACACGATTCGCCACAAATAAATTTGGATCAAACCAATTTTTTTTTTTTTATTCGGCAAACAGGCTAAATTTTGAGAAATTTGCTCATCTCCTGACACAATCCAAGGGACAGTACATATATTAGATATCCTGTATTCCCGTTTCCTGACTATTTTTAGTGAATGCCTGCATTCATCATGACATACAGTAATTCAGGAGCATCTTTGTTCATAATTCTGAGTTGAGACAATTCACTTATTATTCTTCTGAATATTTATGATTTAATTTCCAACTGGTGGTTACTAGTCCCTTCATCAAAAGGATATGTCCCTGCATAGTTTGTGAAAGCATGGACACGCTGCGCAACTGTGCAGCAGCTAAAACACAGCTGTAGTGCGACCTGAACTGCTCGGCCATGCAAGCTGCAGCAGCATTCAACTGGCTCATTATAAATAGTTTAAATTGTATAAATGAGTTAGTTGAATGCTGCCTCAGCTTGCATGGCTATGTGATTCAAGCCACATAGCAGCTGCGGTGTGTTGCCGTATCCTGACTCTCACCACTGATTCGACATTGTCCTACTGCCAAACTCTGACTGTCAGCCAGGGGTGCAACAGCAATGAAGCCAGGTGAGGAGATCGCCTCAGGCAGCACCAGGTAGGAGCAAGAGGGGGGCAACGGAAGGGCCATGGGCAATGAGCGCTTTCATTGTGGCAAAGGGGTTAGGTTAAGAAATTGGCATTGGGGGGGCGCTGTTTCAGTTTTCCCCTCGGGCAGCAAAAAGGCTAGGTGCACCCCTGCTGTTACCACTGATTGGACATTGTCAGAGTGTTTTGGTGAAAATCCTGGAAACATTTAATTGTTAATTTATTCATCTCTGAGGAATAATACAGAAATGACACAAGAAAGACTTTTTAATAGAACATGTAACTTTTTTGTAAAGACATGTGACTTTTGTAAAGCGCTTACTGAAGGATAAACTGCTACTGTCAAACCACATTTATCACAGTATTAAAGGACCATTAATAAATCTGATTTAGCCAAAAGTGACTTTGGACATATGTAAAAGTAGAGTAAGATGTAAGTGTAATGATAATATGGGCCTTTATATTTTGTGACATTTTTTATTTGGGTAAAAACAATTCAGACCCAAATCAAATCAGTCAACAGATTCGGTCAAATCTAACCCGAATCGAATTTTGAATGATTTGCTATTCTGTAATTATAAATAGATTCTATAAAAACCTTGCAAACCAAACTCATTGTTCCTTAAGTTGTTAAGGTACAGCATTGCTTTAGTGTTATGTATTAAGATTTGATCATACTGTACATTTTATTATACAGGTGATGGTATGTATACTGGTTCGCGAACGGCGAACGCAAATTTCTGCAAATGTTCGCAAACCGGGCGAACCGCCATAGACTTCAATAGGCAGACGAATTTTAAAACCCACAGGGACTTTTTCTAGCCACAGTAGTGATGGAAAAGTTGTTTCAAGGGGACTAACACCTGGACTGTGGCATGCCGGAGGGTGATCCATGGCAAAACTCCTATGGAAAATTACATAGTTGACGCAGAGTTGGATTTTAATCCATAAAGGGCATAAATCACCTAACAATCCAATTTTTTTTTTGAACAACGTGGTTTAAAACATCCAGTGTGTGTATACGATCAGGTATGATGTTGTATCGATCAGGTAGTTTAAGGGTTACGCCGGCTTCACAGACATTGATAGACCAAACTCCTCTTTTAATGCACCGCAAACAACCGCAAACAACCGCAAACAACCGCAAACAGTCCATTTGCCCAACCGCAAACTTCCCATTTGCACAAGGTTGGATACCAAGCTAGCCATGTCCCGTTGATGTCATTAAAGGTTTCTTCCTCTACCCAGCAACGTACAACACCAAGGGTCCCTGAAAGGTGAATTGAATTGATTTTTCGAACGGGGAGATGGTTAAAAAAACGCTGGCTCTCTCCTCTTTGTTTGAATCCATGCCACAGTCACTGCGTCTGCGCCCGTGCAATTTACTGTCACACCCGTGAGTGGTATTTTCGGTAGTACTATTCTCATCAGTTTAATCCCTGTATGGTCCCCAATCTGGGATCCATTTATTAAATTGATTTTTCGAACGGGGAGATGGTTAAAAAAACGCTGGCTCCCTCCCCTTTGTTTGAATCCACGCCACGGTCACTGCGTCTGCGCCGTGCAATTTACTGTCACACCCGATATGAGTGGTATTTTCTGTAGTACTATTGTCATTAGTTTAATCCCTGTTACGTCCCCAATCTGGGGTCCATTTATTAAATTGATTTTTCGAACGGGGAGATGGTTAAAAAAAATCTGGCACCCTCCCCTTTGTTTGAATCCATGCCACGGTCACTGCGTCTGCACCGTGCAATTTACTGTCACACCCGATATGAGTGGTATTTTCTGTAGTACTATTCTCATCAGTTTAATCCCTGTTACGTACCATATCAGGGTGGGATTACCTTTTGTGAAAAAAAATTTAGGCCGGGTACCTTCGACTGCCTTCACAGTGACAGACCAAACTCTGATACACCAAACTGAATTGATTTTAGGAACCGGGAGATGGAAAAAGCAGCTTGGTCGGTCCTCTTACTCCCAAGTTGGGGCACTGCGCGTGCACGGAGCAATGTGCTGTGACACCCTATATGAGTGGTGTCTTAACTAGTACTATTCCTATCAGTTTAATCCCTGTTACGTCCCCTATCCGGGGACGTGTGTCGAATTGATTAACCATTGTCGAATTAACGAACCATTACGACATCCTGGAATAATTTAGTTCTGAGCTTTGTACTTGCTTTGTATTGGAATTGAAGGGGATTTTTTAAATTGTCTATATCACAGAAAAAGATTAAATAGAATTTGTTTTTATCTGCGAGGTATTTGTGAGTGAGTGACACCCTGTAACGGTATGAGTGGAGGCCTAGCCACTAGCCAGTGGCCACAATACAGTCTGTGTGGGCCTGACACACACGGGCTTGCAAATGTGATTATATCACAGAAAAATATTAAATAGAATTTTTTTTTATCTGAAAGGCATTTGAGTGAGTGACACCCTGTAACGGTATGAGTGGAGGACTAGCCAGTGGCCACGATACAGTCTGTGTGGGCCTGACACACGCTGGCTTGCAACTGTGATTATATCCCATAAAAAGATTAAATATAATTTTTTTATATCTGCGAGGTATTTTCTGTCACACCCTGTATGAATGGTGTGCACATAGTAATGTCTGTGACTGAGGCTGCAGCCTCTCACACACGGGCAGGCAACTGCAATATATATATATATATATATATATATATATATAAAAAAAGAAAAAAAGAGATGGCAGCACCGTCACAATAGAAAAAATGGATGAAGGGTGCACAGGCCCAGTATGGATATAAGCCAATCCAGTAAAATATAAGCGATGAAAAAGGGCAGCACTCCAATAGATAAAAATAAAAATAACTTTATTTACCCATAAGGCTGTAGCGACGTTTCGGCTCTTACACAGGAGCCTTCCTCAAGGCTTGAGTAAGGCTCCTGTGTAAGAGCCGAAACGTCGCTACAGCCTTATGGGTAAATAAAGTTATTTTTATTTTTATCTATTGGAGTGCTGCCCTTTTTCATCGCTTATATATATATATATATATATATATATATAAAAAATATCAAAATAAAGCAGACTGATGTACCAGCCCTGAAAAGGGCTTTTTGGGGTGCTGTCAGGACGCTGTCCTTACAGCAGATGAGTCTGTGGACACAGAACAATGCCCTAGCTAACGCTTTCCCTATCGAATCAGCAGCAGCAGCACTGTTTCTCCTCTCACTGAGAATGCAGCTTCCGAATGAATCTAAAATGGATGCTGTCCAGGAGGTGGGAGGGTCTGGGAGGGAGGGTCTGCTGCTGATTGGCTGGAATGTGTCTGCTGACTGTGAGGTACAGGGTCAAAGTTTACTCAATGATGATGTATAGGGGGCGGACCGAACATCGCATATGTTCGCCCGCCGCGGCGAACGCGAACAAGCTATGTTCACCGGGAACTATTCGCCGGCGAACTATTCGGGCCATCTCTAATACTGGTTATTGTGTTTGCATGGTACCTGATGCAACCCTGAAGCATAACTGATTGTAGAGCTCTGCAACATCCTGCAAATTTCTAAGAGAAAGACCATATTTCCGTATGGTTTAACAGTAATGACCAGTGACCACTGGTGTACTTTAAATAGAGATATCACATGACTGCTACGTGGCCTGGAGTAGTAGCCCAACTCTGAACTCCTCCTTCTTTGTCCAATGTGAAAGCATACATTTTTATGGATCTGCCACAAGAGATGATTATAGCTTCCATTTCAGAGAATAGTAACTAGTGGTAGCTACTAATTTGTAATATGTGAAGTGAACCAGGAGATTTATCAGTGTATTTATGGCTAATGTAAATACATTGAGATATACTATATGGTGTTCAGAATGAGAACCATAGTTTTGAAGCACTAGTTCTACACTTTCCTACATAAATCCTGGGAAAAACCAAGGGGCGACGTTTTTTATTACTATTTTTTAAATTTAAATGTAATAAAAAAAATTGTTCATTTGTCTAATATATCGGGCTTTAAAGGGGTATTCCCATCACATACAATGGGGGCATATCGCTAGGATATGTCCCAATTGTCTGATAGGTGGAGGTCCCACCTCTGAGACCTGCACCTGCAACGAGAACGGAGCGGGGAGAGCTGTGGCTGGAGGACCCCGGATTTCCCGGGGTCCGTCCACCACCAAGTGCTGCTCCCCAAGAAGTGAATGGGAGTGGACTGCGCACGCGCGGCCGCTGCTCCCATTCATTTCTATGAAGCAGATGGAAATAGCCGGGCCAGCACTCAGCTATTTTCAGTGGCCCCATAGAAATGAATGGAGGGCGGCTGTAGGTGCGGGTCCCAGAGGTGGTACCCGCACCTATCAGACAATTGGGGCACATCTCCTAGCGATATGCCCCCATTGTCTGAGATGGCAAAACCCCTTTAAGGTTTGTGTTCCACTTACCTGGGAATGTTTGATACACACATACTGGGAAATTTGTGGTACAAGGGAGCCCATACTAAGATTTGCTATGCAGCTCTATAAGATCTGCGCATGCCCCTGCCAGAGGCTATTAAAACTCTGTAGCTCAGTGTAGACTTCATCAATTCAGTGGGGTACCATGGGAACCTGTATCCAGTGCCAAAATACAATATACGTGCTGAGTAGAGTTGAGCGAACACCTGGATGTTCGGGTTCGAGAAGTTCGGCCGAACTTCCCGGAAATGTTCGGGTTCGGGATCCGAACCCGACCCGAACTTCGTCCCGAACCCGAACCCGAACCCCATTGAAGTCAATGGGGACCCGAACTTTTGGGCACTAAAAAGGCTGTAAAACAGCCCAGGAAAGAGCTAGAGGGCTGCAAAAGGCAGCAACATGTAGGTAAATCGCCTGCAATCAAATGTGGATAGGGAAATGAATTAAAATAAAAATAAAAAAAATAAAAATGAACCAATATCAATTGGACAGAGGTCCCATAGCAGAGAATCTGGCTTCACGTCAGCAGAGAATCAGTCTCTTCATGCCATAGCAAAGAATCTGGCTTCATGTCAGCACAGAATCAGTCTTCATGTCATAGCAGAGAATCAGGCTTCACGTCACCCACCACTGGAACAGGCCACTGTCACACATTTAGGCCCCGGCACCCAGACAGAGGAGAGAGGTCCCGTAACAGAGAATCTGGCCTTATGTCAGCGCAGAATCTGTCTTCATGTCATAACAGAGAATCAGGCTTCACGTCACCCACCACTGGAACAGGCCACTGTCACACATTTAGGCCCCGGCACCCAGACAGAGGAGAGAGGTCCCGTAACAGAGAATCTGGCCTTATGTCAGCACAGAATCAGTCTTCATGTCATAGCAGAGAATCAGGCTTCACGTCACCCACCACTGGAACAGGCCACTGTCACACATTTAGGCCCCGGCACCCAGACAGAGGAGAGAGGTCCCGTAACAGAGAATCTGGCCTTATGTCAGCGCAGAATCAGTCTTCATGTCATAGCAGAGAATCAGGCTTCACGTCACCCACCACTGGAACAGGCCACTGTCACATATTTAGGCCCAGGCACCCAGGCAGAGGAGAGAGGTCCCGTAACAGAGAATCTGGCCTTATGTCAGCGCAGAATCAGTCTTCATGTCATAGCAGAGAATCAGGCTTCACGTCACCCACCACTGGAACAGGCCACTGTCACATATTTAGGCCCAGGCACCCAGGCAGAGGAGAGAGGTCCCGTAACAGAGAATCTGGCCTTATGTCAGCACAGAATCTGTCTTCATGTCATAGCAGAGAATCAGGCTTCACGTCACCCACCACTGGAACAGGCCACTGTCACACATTTAGGCCCAGGCACCCAGGCAGAGGAGAGAGGTCCCGTAACAGAGAATCTGGCCTTATGTCAGCGCAGAATCAGTCTTCATGTCATAGCAGAGAATCAGGCTTCACGTCACCCACCACTGGAACAGGCCACTGTCACACATTTAGGCAGTGTCGGACTGGGGTGCCTAGGGCCCACCAGTGGAATTGGTTTTGGGGGCCCACCCTAGAGCTGGAGATATAACTTGTTCATTTTTCAGTCTCGCACACATGAATGTATGCATTTTAGCACACAATACAGTATGCTAAACAGAACAGTATTGTGCACTGCACTATATCAAATAGTTTCTCTTTAAAGGGAGTCTGTCATCAGTTTCACCTTTTTAACCCTTCCCATAGCTTTCGAGCAGCATTACAGTTGATAAAAACGTTACCTTTATAAGCAATCATTGACTTATAAATCATCTTAGTAGGATATGCAAATGAGGGCTCGCAAGTGCCCAGGGGCGGCGTTAACCTCGTAGGTGCCCAGGCAGCTCTGCCTTATCGTCGCTTCCCCCCGCCCATCCTTTCCCTCTGCCCGCCCATCTTCTTACTTCTTCTTTTGCCGAGATCCCGCGCCTGCGCACTGAGTCCGTTAGCCGGCACATGCGCATTAATTACTGTGATGCCGTACCAGGAATGGACATCGCAGTGCGCATGCGCCGGCCGATGGACTCAGTGCGCAGGCGCGGGATCTCGGCACCTACGAGGTTGGCGCCGCCCCTGGGCACTTGCGAGCCCTCATTTGCATATCCTACTAAGATGATTTGCCAGTTTTATAAGTCCACGATTGCTTATAAAGGTAACGTTTTTATCAACTGTAATGCTGCTCGAAAGCTATGGGAAGGGTTAAAAAGGTGAAACTGTGATGACAGACTCCCTTTAAGCAACTCATTTAGTTGATAACTGTATCTGTTATTTACAGTCCGTAGTGTGGACAGCAGTCACACATGGACATTCCATGTCCTAGATTAACCACCCAGTCCCCCAGCCTAAACAATATCCAAAGTGAAGGAAATGTTTCCTGCATATTCAAAAGGATAAGTTTATTGAAGTGCTGGCAGTAGTGCCCCGGCCTCCTCACAGCTCACCAGGCTCAGCGCCGTACATTGTATAGCGGTTGTGCTTGGTATCATGTTCAGCCCCTTTCACTTCTATGGGGCTGAGCTGCTCCTAGGCCACTTGATCAATGAAAGTGACGTCACATGGCCCAGAAAAATCCCAGAGAAGGGCACAGGGCTCACAGGAGCCCCGGTGCCTTCTCAAACAGCAGATCGGCAGTGGTCCCAGGTAGGGATCGACAGATTATCGGATTTACCGATATTATCGGCCGATATTCAGGATTTTCAAAGTTATCGGTATCAGCATCTAACCTTGCCGATATGCCGATAACGAATCGCGAACATGGATCGTGCTGCTATCAACGCGATCAATGTTCCCTCAGCAGCACAGGGGAGAAGGAAGCCGTCCCTCCCCCCTGTGCCGCTGCTGCCACCAGTGAGAGGCAAGAGGGGAGGAGGAGGGGAGGGGCTGTGGCCATTGCGCCACCAATGATGTTAACTCAGTTATTAATTCAAATATAGAAGGCGGGTGAATCATATAGCTGCACCTGAGGGGTTAACTGTCGCAGATCGCAGCTACCTCTCATAGAGGTCAGGTGTCGCTATATTTGAATTAATGGGCAAGTTATCTTCATTGGCGGCAGTGGCAGCTTCTGATCAGAGCCCAAGCAGTGTAATTGCGGGGCTCTGATCGGTTACCATGGCAGCCAGGACGCTACTGACGCCCTGGCTGCCATAGTCAACTCCCTGCTGACATGTGTACTATGCACAGGGCAGCAGGGAGAGTGTGAAGTCCTATTCACCCTGATAGAGCTCTATTAGGGTGAATAGGACAAGGGATCCAGGTTCTAGCCCCTAAGGGGGAAATAGTTATTAAATTTAAAAAAAACAGCAAAATATTAAGTATAAATATTTAATCTTAGATATATAATGGCATCTCTTCATTTAACAACAGATTTGTGTAGGAATTTGTGAAAATGCACAAAATATTGCTATAAATTATCGGCTATCGGCCTGAAAGTTCACAGGTTATCGGCTCTAAAAAAAATCTATATCAGTTGATCCCTAGTCCTGGGTGTCAGACCTCCACCAATCAGATACTGATGACTTATCCACAGTCATATGTGACTGATATCAGCCGCTCCTCTTATAACACTCCAGCACTGATATAACCTCCAGAGACATTACATCCTATGTGACTGATATCAGCCGCTCCTCTTATAACGCTCTAGTACTGATATACCGTATTTTTCGCCCTATAAGACGCACCGGCCCATAAGACGCACCTAGGTTTTTGGGGAGGAAAATAAGAAAAAAAAATTTTTAACCAAAAGGTGTGCTTTTGGTGGGTTTGGAACTAATGGTGGTCTCTGGATGGCACTATTACTGGGGATCTGTGAAGGAGACTGTTATGGGGGGGGGATCTGTGAAGGACACTTATGGGGGGATCTGGGGATGGCACTGTTATGGGGGATCTGTGGATGACGCACTGTTAGGCCTCATGCACACGACCGTTGTTTTATTCCGTGTCCGTTCCGTTTTTCGTGATTTTCTGCGGACCCATTGACTTTCAATGGGTTTGTTGAAAACTCGGCTAATGCACCGTTTGTCATCCGTGTCCATGAGCCGTGGTTCCAGTCCGTCAAAAAAATATAACCTGTCCTATTTTTTCCACGGAAAATGGTTTGCGGACCCATTCAAGTCAATGGGACCGTGAAAAAACGCGAAGGCACACAAGATTGTAATCCACGTCCACGTGTCCGCATCCGTTTTTTTTCCTATCATTTGCATGGCAAACTTGACTTAGATTTTTTTTTACTTTCCTTCATGTCTGGTGATCCTCCAAAAATAAAGGAAGACACACGGAAACAAAAACGGAAACGGAACAACGGAACCCCATTTTGCGGAACGGAACACAACAACGGTCGTGTGCATGAGGCCTTATGGGGGGATCTGTGGATGACGCACTGTTATGGGGGGATCTGTGGATGGCACTGTTATGGGGGATCTGTGGATGGCACTGTTATGGGGAATCTGTGGATGGCACTGTTATGGGGAATCTGTGGATGGCACTGTTATGGGGAATCTGTGGATGGCACTGTTATGGGGAATCTGTGGATGGCACTGTTATGGATGTGCCATCACAGACCCCCCCACCCCATAACAGTGCCATCCACAGACCCCCCCCACCCCATAACAGTGTCATCCACAGACCCCCCACCCCTTAACAGTGCCATCCACAGATGTCCCCCATAAAACTGTCATCCACAGATCCCCCCCCCACCGCTCCAGTGCTGCAGTATACAAATATAAAATGTCTCATTCAATTAAAAGTGATTAAACATGCCCCCTCACTCCTAATATTACCGTACACCCTAACAGCTTCTGTACTACGTAAGCAGGCAGGCCGGGCGGCCAGCGCGTCACTCACTGACGTCACGTGCCTGCGCCGCCTGCTTGATTCATAAAGTAGGTGGCGCAGGCAAGTGGCATCAGGGAGTTATGCTGCCGCCCGCCCGGCCTGCATTCTACAGAAGGTGTTAGGGTGTACGGTAATATTAAAAGTGGGGGGGGGGGCATGTTTAATCACTTTTAATTGAATGAGACATTTTATATTTGAATATTGCAGCACTGGAGCGGCGGGGCCGGAGTACAGTGACTGCACCAGCCCTGCCGCAATTGCCGGCCCCCAGCTCCTCCTCCCAGTCCCTCCCCGCTCGCTCATACATCGCAGCCTGCGATGTAAAAATGTCAGCATTCCACCCATAAGACGCAGCTCTGTGTGTGAGTGTGAACCTCCGCTCTCGACATAGCGACATAAAGCTGTCAGTATGATTCTGTAGAAATAAGGTCAAGCAGAGGCACATAGCATTATAAATCATGATAATGCCGTGCGCTCCTGCAAGTCTAGAGCGGAGGATCACACTCACACACAGAGCGTGATTCCCGCAATGGACTCGCTCGTGTGAAACAGCCCTTATACAGGCAGGCACAGCACTACTGCAGGGCGGGGCCAGGGGTCCTGCCGCCCAGTGTTGCGTTTCTGCGCTGCAGTGCCAGGCCAGGCCAGCCCTACCCTCCTTGAGTGAGAGTCTCCTCCCCCTGATTCTCGTCCCCGTGCGGGTGCGGCGTGCCTAGTCATTTCCTGTTGGGTGGCCGCACCGGACATGACGTCAGCACATTTATGGTGAGTGAGTTCAGAGTAGACTCAGAGTGGGGTCTGATGGGGGCTGGCTTTATAACTAGCTCTGCTATATTTCTGTAGCCTGCAACCTCTGACTGCCCAGTTGGGCTGAAACTACTACACCCAGCATGTTCTGGCAGTAATAGTAAATGGATATTGGTGCAATTCTGAGCTACTAGTCTATATTATATTATATTGTATTATATAGACTGGTAGCTCAGAATTGCACCAATATCCATTTACTATTACTGCCAGAACATGCTGGGTGTAGTAGTTTCAGCCCAACTGGGCAGTCAGAGGTTGCAGGCTACAGAAATATAGCAGAGTTAGTCTACTTTCACACCTGCGATTCAGGGTCCGCTTGTGAGATCTGTTTCAGGGCTCTCACAAGCGGTCCAAAACGGATCAGTTTTGCCCTTAATGCATTCTGAATGGATAAGGATCCGCTCAGAATGCATCAGTTTGCCTCCGTTCAGCCTCCATTCCGCTCTGGAGGCGGACACCAAAACGCTGCTTGCAGCCAAACGGATCTGTTCTGAACGGATACAAGCATTTGCATTATAGGTGTGGATCCGTCTGTGCAGATTCGTTTTGGTGTCCGCCTGGCGATGCGGAGCCAAACGGATCCGTCCTGTCTTACAATGTAAGTCAATGGGGACGGATCCGTTTTCACTGACACAATATGGTGCAATTGAAAACGGATCCGTCTCCCATTGACGTTTAGTGTAAGTCAAAACGGATCCGTTTGCATTATCTTGTTTTTTTTGTTCGTGGTAATGCAAACGGATCAGTTCTGAACGGATACAAGCGTTTGCATTATAGGTGCGGATCCGTCTGTGCAGATACCAGACGGATCAGCACCTAACGCAGGTGTGAAAGTAGCCTAACTCTGCTGCTGGTGGAGGGAGGTTGGGGGGGGGGGGGGGCGGCGACGGGGAAGGGGGCCCCATGGATTGTGTGTACGCCACTGATCCAGAGACATTACATATTATGTGGGGGTGAGGGGCTGGGAAAGTGTGAAATGCTACTGATGAGAGGGAAGAGGTGGACACTGGGAGACATAACTTCTTGCCCTGTATAAAGTATAGGTGAGATAGTTGGTGGGAAAGGTCTGTGAGGGGCTGGAACAACAGGGGGACACAAGATGTGCAGGGGCAGCAGCTTCAGGACTCTCCTAACTTCCCAGTTCCCTCCCACAGTAACTTACCCCAGTTCTGCTGTGTGGAGTAGTGGGACCAGTGAGAGAAGAGAACTTTACACTGGAGGCACAGTGACTCAGAGAGCAACGTCTCCATATCTCCTGCTGCTGCCTGGCTGTCGGCTCCTCTGGCTCCGCCCCCTCCTCATACATGATGGAATATCACAATGCAGAGAGGAGGGGGGGGGAGCTGTCTGCTCATGTCGGGTCGGTGAAGTTTACTTTGGAGAAAGGAACAAGCGCTGCAAAGTACTGTGCTGTCCCTTTCACCAAAGTAAAATGATATGTGTGCCAGTGCTGCAGTCCAGCACCTGATAACAGCCAGGTGCCTGAAAGTATAGTAACTGCCCTGCCCCTGCTGGTGGCTCTGGCTGCAGTATAAGCAGACAGGCAAGGGGCCCACCAGGCATTTCACCGGCTTCCCGGTGAGCCAGTCCGAGCCTGCATTTAGGCCCAGGCACCCAGGCAGAGGAGAGAGGTCCCGTAACAGAGAATCTGGCCTTATGTCAGCGCAGAATCAGTCTTCATGTCATAGCAGAGAATCAGGCTTCACGTCACCCACCACTGGAACAGGCCACTGTCACACATTTAGGCCCAGGCACCCAGGCCGAGGAGAGAGGTCCCGTAGCAGAGAATCTGGCCTTATGTCAGCACAGAATCTGTCTTCATGTCATAGCAGAGAATCAGGCTTCACGTCACCCACAACTGGAACAGGCCACTGTCACACATTTAGGCCCTGGCACCCAGGCAGAGGAGAGAGGTCCCGTAACAGAGAATCTGGCCTTATGTCAGCGCAGAATCAGTCTTCATGTCACAGCAGAGAATCAGGCTTCAAGTCACCCACCACTGGAACAGGCCACTGTCACACATTTAGGCCCAGGCACCCAGGCAGAGGAGAGAGGTCCCGTAACAGAGAATCTGGCCTTATGTCAGCGCAGAATCAGTCTTCATGTCATAGCAGAGAATCAGGCTTCACGTCACCCACCACTGGAACAGGCCACTGTCACATATTTAGGCCCAGGCACCCAGGCAGAGGAGAGAGGTCCCGTAACAGAGAATCTGGCCTTATGTCAGCGCAGAATCAGTCTTCATGTCAAAGCAGAGAATCAGGCTTCACGTCACCCACCACTGGAACAGGCCACTGTCACACATTTAGGCCCAGGCACCCAGGCAGAGGAGAGAGGTCCCGTAACAGAGAATCTGGCCTTATGTCAGCACGGAATCTGTCTTCATGTCATAGCAGAGAATCAGGCTTCACGTCACCCACCACTGGAACAGGCCACTGTCACATATTTAGGCCCAGGCACCCAGGCAGAGGAGAGAGGTCCCGTAACAGAGAATCTGGCCTTATGTCAGCGCAGAATCAGTCTTCATGTTATAGCAGAGAATCAGGCTTTACGTCACCCACCACTGGGACAGGCCACTGTCACACATTTAGGCCCAGGCACCCAGGCAGAGGAGAGTGGTCCCGTAACAGAGAATCTGGCCTTATGTCAGCACAGAATCTGTCTTCATGTCATAGCAGAGAATCAGGCTTCACGTCACCCACCACTGGAACAGGCCACTGTCACACATTTAGGCCCCGGCACCCTGACAGAGGAGAGAGGTCCCGTAACAGAGAATCTGGCCTTATGTCAGCGCAGAATCAGTCTTCATGTCATAGCAGAGAATCAGGCTTCACGTCACCCACCACTGGAACAGGCCACTGTCACATATTTAGGCCCAGGCACCCAGGCAGAGGAGAGAGGTCCCGTAACAGAGAATCTGGCCTTATGTCAGCGCAGAATCAGTCTTCATGTCATAGCAGAGAATCAGGCTTCACGTCACCCACCACTGGGACAGGCCACTGTCACACATTTAGGCCCAGGCACCCAGGCAGAGGAGAGAGGTCCCGTAACAGAGAATCTGGCCTTATGTCAGCACAGAATCTGTCTTCATGTCATAGCAGAGAATCAGGCTTCACGTCACCCACCACTGGAACAGGCCACTGTCACACATTTAGGCCCAGGCACACAGGCAGAGGAGAGAGGTCCCGTAACAGAGAATCTGGCCTTATGTCAGCACAGAATCTGTCTTCATGTCATAGCAGAGAATCAGGCTTCACGTCACCCACCACTGGAACAGGCCACTGTCACATATTTAGGCCCAGGCACCCAGGCAGAGGAGAGAGGTCCCGTAACAGAGAATCTGGCCTTATGTCAGCGCAGAATCAGTCTTCATGTCATAGCAGAGAATCAGGCTTCACGTCACCCACCACTGGAACAGGCCACTGTCACACATTTAGGCCCAGGCACCCAGACAGAGGAGAGGTTTATTCAACTTTGGGTTGCCCCGCAATATAATGGTAAAATGTGGATTGAATGAGGAAGTGTCCTGGAGTACAATAATATATTGTTAAGGGGAGGTAGTTAATATCTAATCTGCACAAGGGATGGACAGGTCCTGTGGGATCCATGCCTGGTTCATTTTTATGAACGTCAGCTTGTCCACATTGGCTGTAGATAGGCGGCTGCGTTTGTCTGTAATGACGCCCCCTGCCGTGCTGAATACACGTTCAGACAAAACACTGGCCGCCGGGCAGGCCAGCACCTCCAAGGCATAAAAGGCTAGCTCTGGCCACGTGGACAATTTGGAGACCCAGAAGTTGAATGGGGCCGAACCATCAGTCAGTACGTGGAGGGGTGTGCACAGGTACTGTTCCACCATGTTAGTGAAATGTTGCCTCCTGCTAACACGTTCCGTATCAGGTGGTGGTGCAGTTAGCTGTGGCGTGGTGACAAAACTTTTCCACATATCTGCCATGCTAACCCTGCCCTCAGAGGAGCTGGCCGTGACACAGCTGCGTTGGCGACCTCTTGCTCCTCCTCTGCCTTCGCCTTGGGCTTCCACTGGTTCCCCTGTGACATTTGGGAATGCTCTCAGTAGCACGTCTACCAACGTGCGCTTGTACTCGCGCATCTTCCTATCACGCTCCAGTGTAGGAAGTAAGGTGGGCACATTGTCTTTGTACCGGGGATCCAGCAGGGTGGCAACCCAGTAGTCCGCACACGTTAAAATGTGGGCAACTCTGCTGTCGTTGCGCAGGCACTGCAGCATGTAGTCGCTCATGTGTGCCAGGCTGCCCAGAGGTAAGGACAAGCTGTCCTCTGTGGGAGGCGTATCGTCATCGTCCTGTGTTTGCCCCCAGCAGCGCACCAGTGATGGGCCCGAGCTGCTTTGAGTGCCACCCCGCTGTGAACATGCTTCATCCTCATCCTCCTCCACCTCCTCCTCATCCTCGTCCTCCTCGTCCTCCAGTAGTGGGCCCTGTCTGGCCACATTTGTACCTGGCCTCTGGTGTTGCAAAAAACCTCCCTCTGAGTCACTTTGAAGAGACTGGCCTGAAAGTGCTAAAAATGACCCCTCTTCCTCCTCTTCCTCCTGGGCCACCTCCTCTTCCATCATCGCCCTAAGTGTTTTCTCAAGGAGACATAGAAGTGGTATTGTAACGCTGATAACGGCTTCATCGCCACTGGCCATGTTGGTGGAGTACTCGAAACAGCGCAACAGGGCACACAGGTCTCGCATGGAGGCCCAGTCATTGGTGGTGAAGTGGGGCTGATCTGCAGTGCGACTGACCCGTGCGTGCTGCAGCTGAAACTCCACTATGGCCTGCTGCTGCTCGCACAGTCTGTCCAGCATATGCAAGGTGGAGTTCCACCTGGTGGGCACGTCGCATATGAGGCCGAAGTTACGCTGTAGCGCAGACAGGCGAGCAGCGGCAGGGTGTGAACGCCGGAAGCGCGAACAGACGGCCCGCACTTTATGCAGCAGCTCTGACATGTCGGGGTAGTTGCGAATGAACTTCTGCACCACCAAATTCAGCACATGCGCCAGGCAAGGGATGTGCGTCAAACCGGCTAGTCCCAGAGCTGCAACGAGATTTCGCCCATTATCGCACACCACCAGGCCGGGCTTGAGGCTCACCGGCAGCAACCACTCGTCGGTCTGTTGTTCTATACCCCGCCACAACTCCTGTGCGGTGTGGGGCCTGTCCCCCAAAAATATGAGTTTCAGAACGGCCTGCTGACGTTTACCCCGGGCTGTGCTGAAGTTGGTGGTGAAGGTGTGTGGCTGACTGGATGAGCAGGTGGAAGAAGAGGAGGAGGAAGCTGAGTAGGAGGAGGAGGAGACAGGAGGCAAAGAATGTTGCCCTGCGATCCTTGGCGGCGGAAGGACGTGCGCCAAACAGCTCTCCGCCTGGGGCCCAGCCGCCACTACATTTACCCAGTGTGCAGTTAGGGAGATATAGCGTCCCTGGCCGTGCTCACTGGTCCACGTATCTGTGGTTAGGTGGACCTTGCCACAGAAGGCGTTGAGCAGTGCACACTTGATTTTATCGGACACTTGGTTGTTCAGGGAAGGCACGGCTCTCTTGGAGAAGTAGTGCCGGCTGGGAACAACATACTGTGGGACAGCAAGCGGCATGAGCTGTTTGAAGCTGTGTGTGTCCACCAGCCTAAATGACAGCATGTCATAGGCCAGTAGTTTAGAAATGCTGGCATTCAGGGCCAGGGATCGAGGGTGGCTAGGTGGGAATTTACGCTTTCTCTCAAATGTTTTGTGAGATGGAGAGCTGAACGCTGCCGTGTGACATGGTTGAGATGCTTGGTGACGCAGGTGGTGGTGTTGGTGGTACATCCCATGTTTGCTGGGCGGCAGGTGCCAACGTTCCTCCAGAGGCGGAGGAAGAGGCCGAGGCGGCGGCAGAAGCAGCAGAAGAGGCCGAGGCGGCAGCAGCAGAAGAGGTAGCAGGGGGAGCCTGAGTGACTTCCTTGTTTTTAAGGTGTTTACTCCAATGCAGTTCATGTTTTGCATGCAGGTGCCTGGTCATGCAGGTTGTGCTAAGGTTCAGAACGTTAATGCCTCGCTTCAGGCTCTGATGGCACAGCGTGCAAACCACTCGGGTCTTGTCGTCAGCACATTGTTTGAAGAAGTGCCATGCCAGGGAACTCCTTGAAGCTGCCTTTGGGGTGCTCGGTCCCAGATGGCGGCGGTCAGTAGCAGGCGGAGTCTCTTGGCGGCGGGTGTTCTGATTTTGCCCACTGCTCCCTCTTTTGCTACGCTGTTGGCTCGGTCTCACCACTGCCTCTTCCTCCGAACTGTGAAAGTCAGTGTCACAACCTTCATTCCATGTGGGGTCTAGGACCTCATTGTCCCCTGCATCGTCTTCCACCCAGTCTTGATACCTGACCTCCTGTTCAGTCTGCACACTGCAGAAAGACGCAGCAGTTGGCACCTGTGTTTCGTCATCATCAGAGACGTGCTGAGGTGGTATTCCCATGTCCTCATCATCAGGAAAAATAAGTGGTTGTGCGTTAGTGCATTCTATCTCTTCCACCCCTGGGGAAGGGCTAGGTGGATGCCCTTGGGAAACCCTGGCAGCAGAGTCTTCAAACAGCATAAGAGACTGCTGCATAACTTGAGGCTCAGACAGTTTCCCTGATATGCATGGGGGTGATGTGACAGACCGATGGGCTTGGTTTTCATGCGCCATCTGTGCGCTTTCTGCAGAAGACTGAGTGGGAGATAATGTGAACGTGCTGGATCCACTGTCGGCCACCCAATTGACTAATGCCTGTACCTGCTCAGGCCTTACCATCTTTAGAACGGCATTGGGCCCCACCAAATATCGCTGTAAATTCTGCTGGCTACTGGGACTTGAGGTAGTTGGTTCACTAGGACGTGTGGCTGTGGCAGAACGGCCACGTCCTCTCCCAGCACCAGAGGGTCCACTAACACCACCACGACCATGTCCACGTCCGCGTCCGTGTCCCTTATTAGATGTTTTCCTCATTGTTCCCGTTCACCACAATTTTGAGAATGGCAAATTTGGGAATAGTTTTTCAACCCAGAACAAAAACTGTGCTTTTACGGTCACTACAAATAACTTGACCAGCTAAAACAGTACAGATTTGGTTGAATAGAAATGTGAGGCCTGTTTTTTTTTTGCGCTGTGTGACAGGTATACGTTTAATCACAGAATTAGACTTGTATCTGCACGGTAGCGTGTGTGTTAAGTTTTTCTGAATGACACTATCAGCACCTTGAATCTAAGATATCCTTTTTGGGATAGATTTCAAGTAGGCCTGATATAGCATAAACTACTTATTTTGAGAATGGCAAATTTGGGAATAGTTTTTCAACCCAGAACAAAAACTGTGCTTTTACGGTCACTACAAATAACTTGACCAGCTAAAACAGTACAGATTTGGTTGAATAGAAATGTGAGGCCTGTTTTTTTTTGCGCTGTGTGACAGGTATACGTTTAATCACAGAATTAGACTTGTATCTGCACGGTAGCGTGTGTGTTAAGTTTTTCTGAATGACACTATCAGCACCTTGAATCTAAGATATCCTTTTTGGGATAGATTTCAAGTAGGCCTGATATAGCATAAACTACTTATTTTGTGAATGGCAAATTTGGGAATAGTTTTTCAACCCAGAACAAAAACTGTGCTTTTACGGTCACTACAAATAACTTGACCAGCTAAAACAGTACAGATTTGGTTGAATAGAAATGTGAGGCCTGTTTTTTTTTGCGCTGTGTCACAGGTATACGTTTAATCACAGAATTAGACTTGTATCTGCACGGTAGCGTGTGTGTTAAGTTTTTCTGAATGACACTATCAGCACCTTGAATCTAAGATATCCTTTTTGGGATAGATTTCAAGTAGGCCTGATATAGCATAAACTACTTATTTTGAGAATGGCAAATTTGGGAATAGTTTTTTTAACCCAGAACAAAAACTGTGCTTTTACGGTCACTACAAATAACTTGACCAGCTAAAACAGTACAGATTTGGTTGAATAGAAATGTGAGGCCTGTTTTTTTTTGCGCTGTGTGACAGGTATACGTTTAATCACAGAATTAGACTTGTATCTGCACGGTAGCGTGTGTGTTAAGTTTTTCTGAATGACACTATCAGCACCTTGAATCTAAGATATCCTTTTTGGGATAGATTTCAAGTAGGCCTGATATAGCATAAACTACTTATTTTGTGAATGGCAAATTTGGGAATAGTTTTTCAACCCAGAACAAAAACTGTGCTTTTACGGTCACTACAAATAACTTGACCAGCTAAAACAGTACAGATTTGGTTGAATAGAAATGTGAGGCCTGTTTTTTTTTGCGCTGTGTGACAGGTATACGTTTAATCACAGAATTAGACTTGTATCTCCACGGTAGCGTGTGTGTTAAGTTTTTCTGAATGACACTATCAGCACCTTGAATCTAAGATATCCTTTTTGAGATAGATTTCAAGTAGGCCTGATATAGCATAAACTACTTATTTTGAGAATGGCAAATTTGGGAATAGTTTTTCAACCCAGAACAAAATCTGTGCTTTTACGGTCACTACAAATAACTTGACCAGCTAAAACAGTACAGATTTGGTTGAATAGAAATGTGAGGCCTGTTTTTTTTTGCGCTGTGTGACAGGTATATGTTTAATCACAGAATTAGACTTGTATCTGCACGGTAGCGTGTGTGTTAAGTTTTTCTGAATGACACTATCAGCACCTTGAATCTAAGATATCCTTTTTGGGATAGATTTCAAGTAGGCCTGATATAGCATAAACTACTTATTTTGAGAATGGCAAATTTGGGAATAGTTTTTCAACCCAGAACAAAAACTGTGCTTTTACGGTCACTACAAATAACTTAACCAGCTAAAACAGTACAGATTTGGTTGAATAGAAATGTGAGGCCTATTTTTTTTTGCGCTGTGTGACAGGTATACGTTTAATCACAGAATTAGACTTGTATCTGCACGGTAGCGTGTGTGTTAAGTTTTTCTGAATGACACTATCAGCACCTTGAATATAAGATATCCTTTTTGGGATAGATTTCAAGTAGGCCTGATATAGCATAAACTACTTATTTTGAGAATGTCAAATTTGGGAGTAGTTTTTCAACCCAGAACAAAAACTGTGCTTTTACGGTCACTACAAATAACTTGACCAGCTAAAACAGTGCAGATTTGGTTGAATAGAAATGTGAGGCCTGTTTTTTTTTGCGCTGTGTGACAGGTATACGTTTAATCACAGAATTAGACTTGTATCTGCATGGTAGCGTGTGTGTTAAGTTTTTCTGAATGACACTATCAGCACCTTGAATCTAAGATATCCTTTTTGGGATTGATTTCAAGTAGGCCTGATATAGCATAAACTACTTATTTTGAGAATGGCAAATTTGGGAATAGTTTTTCAACCCAGAACAAAAACTGTGCTTTTACGGTCACTACAAATAACTTGACCAGCTAAAACAGTACAGATTTGGTTGAATAGAAATGTCAGGTCTATTTTTTAGGCGCTGGGTGACAAGCTCAACTTGCCCCTGATGTAGTATATGGCCAAAAAATAACCACACTATTGATGGTTAAATGCACTTGGGTGACACAGGCTCAGCCTGCTCCTGATGTAGTATATGGCCAAAAATTAACCACACTGTTGATGGTTAAATGCACTTGGGTGACACAGGCTCAGCCTGCACCTGATGTAGTATATGGCTAAAAATTAACCACACTGTTGATGGTTAAATGCACTTTGGTGACACAGGCTCAGCCTGCACCTGATGTAGTATATGGCCAAAAAATAATCACACTGTTGATGGTTAAATGCACTTGGGTGACACAGGCTCAGCCTGCACCTGATGTAGTATATGCCCAAAAAATAACCAGACTGTTGATGGTTTAATGCACTTCGGTGACACAGGCTCAGCCTGCAGCTGATGTAGGATATAGCAAAAAATAACCACACTATTGATGGTTAAAAGCACTTGGTGGTAGCTTGTGCTGGCGCACCACAAGCCACAAAATGGCCGCCGATCACCCCAGAAAAAAGTTATATAAAAACGCTCTGGGCAGCCTAAAAAAAGTGAGCAAGTCGATATTAGCACTTCAATGATCCACAGCTGGAGATCGATCACAGAATGAAGTCTTTTGGAGGAGTTAATCTGCCTAATCTCGCCCTAACGTCGCAGCAGCAACCTCTCCCTATGCTTGAATCAGCAGAGTGACGTGCAGCGCTACGTGACCCAAGCTTAAATAGAGGCTGGGTCACATGCTGCACTGGCCAATCACAGCCATGCCAATAGTAGGCAAGGCTGTGATGGCCTCTTGGGGCAAGTAGTATGACGCTTGTTGATTGGCTGCTTTGCAGCCTTTCAAAAAGCGCCAAGAAAGCGCCGAACACCGAACCCGAACCCGGACTTTTACGAAAATGTATATAGTTCGGGTTCGCTCATCCCTAGTGCTGAGTATTCACAAGTATACACTCACCTAAACATTAGGAACACCTGTTCTATTTCTCATTAATGCAATTATCTAGCCAACAAATCACATGGCAGTTGCTTAAATGCATTTAGGGGGGTGGTCCTGGTCAAGACAATCTCCTGAACTCCAAACTGAATGTAAGAATGGGAAAGAAAGGTGATTTAAGCAATTTTAAGTGTGGCATGGTTGTTGGTGCCAGACAGGCCAGTCTGAGTATTTCACAATCTGCTCAGTTACTGGGATTTTCACGCACAACCATTTCTAGGGTTTACAAAGAATGGTGTGAAAAGGGAAAAAACATCCAGTATGCGGCAGTCCTGTGGGCAAAAATGCCTTGTGGCTGCTAGAGGTCAGAGGAGAATGGGCCGACTGATTCAAGCTGATAGAAGAGCAACGTTGACTGAAATAACCACTCGTTACAACCGAGGTATGCAGCAAAGCATTTGTGAAGCCACAACACGCACAACCTTGAGGCGGATGGGCTAGAACAGCAGAAGACTCCACCGGGTACCACTCATCTCCACTACAAATAGGAAGAAGAGGCTACAATTTGTACGAGCTCACCAAAATTGGACTGTTGAAGACTGGAAAAATGTTGCCTGGTCGGATGAGTCTCGATTTCTGTTGAGACATTCAAATGGTAGAGTCCGAATTTGTCGTACACAGAATGAGAACATGTATCCATCCTCTGATGGCTACTTCCAGCAGGATAATGCACCATGTCACAAAGCTCGAATCATTTCAAATTGGTTTCTTGAACATGACAATGAGTTCACTGTACTAAAATGGCCCCCACAGTCAGCAGATCTCAACACAATAGAGCCTCTTTGGGATGTGGTGGAACGGGAGCTTCGTGGCCTGGATGTGCATCCCTCAAATCTCCATCAACTGCAAGATGCTATCCTATCAATATGGGCCAACATTTCTAAAGAATGCTATCAGCACCTTGTTGAATCAATGCCACGTAGAATTAAGGCAGTTCTGAAGCCAAAAGGGGGTCCAACACCGTATTAGTATGGTGTTCCTAATAATTCTTTAGGTGAGTGTATATGATCATGTCTCAAGCAAACAACATAACATACAGTGAATCCTCATTAGTCCTAGTCAGGATGCACTTCAGTGAAGTGAAAGATGTCTATAAGATAGGGCAGTGATGGCTAACCTCTGGCACTCCAGCTGTGGTGAAACTACGACTTCCAGCACGCTCAATTTATTTCTATGGAGTTCTGAGAACATCCAAGCAAGTGTGCATCTTGGGAATTGTAGTTTTACCACAGCTGGAGTGCTGGAGGTTAGCTATCACAGAGATAGAGTGTGCTTCACAGTGTTGTTAAGTGAACAAGGGCACCCCCATGAACATTTTTTAACTATCTCTAATTTATTTGGTGTCCGGTTAACTACATATACACATACAATATGGACAAACCCTTTAGCATGAAATCAACATCTAATTTGAATACTTTGCCTGTCTTTTCAGTATTATATTCATTGATCAAAACAAGTCTGCAGTTGATCAAAGGCAATGAAGTCAAGCAAAGAACATCACCAATGCCCACACATGTAACTTTATCAATAATCCCCTTTGTTGGCCTAAGTTGCATCAGCAAAATTAATTGTGATTTGCTTTTCATGTGGCTTTACAATCTTTATATTAATATTCTACCCTGTCTTGTAGCTCAGGCCATTAATCCATCTCCTGCACTGATCTCTGTTTATTTCTTTAAAATTTAAAGATGTTATCTTTCCTGCACATTGCCATTTTACTCTGTGTAATTGCAGCTCCCGCTGCTCAAGTATACTTTGAATAGAAATGAATAAACAACTAGGACATTGCTCACAACTTTAGCCAAAGTAAATATCTGCATATGTCCCGTAATTGCCAGATCTGTTTATATGTAACATTGTCCTTTTGCCAGTTTGCCTCTCTTCATAGCTTTTTGACTCACATTACCTATGATTGTAACTGTACTATACTGTACTATAAATAGAATATTTAGCTGTATTAATTGGTAATATGGTAGAGTAAGGGTACAAAAAGTTTTGTACCACTCCCAAAGTGTTTGAGGCAGTGAGTGTGGACCCATTGTGCCAACCAACTGGATAGGCTAGTTCTGAGGGTGTTATCCTTTTGCTCTCCTGGTTTTCACTCTTTAACCCCTATACAGGGATCTAGCCTTAACTGCAGGGTAGCCACCAGGCTGCTACTTCTTGGAATAGTCCTGATGTGGTTGACTGCTGATCAATGTTTATCAGAGACTAGTACATATAGTCAGGAAGTAGGCAGAGGTCAGTGCTGGCAGAGCTTGTGAAACAATCCAAAGCTCAGGGCACCCACTACAAGATCAGTATGGTGAACAGGCAAAGGTGGTCATGTCAGGCAGCAGAAGATCATGTACGAGGAATAGTCAGTACCCAGGAAGACATGGGTTATATCTATCAACAGACTCTAGTAAGTTAGAGAGACCTAACAAGATTAGCAGAGACCAATTGCTCAGGAAAGGAAGTAAGGTCAGCAGTTGAAAAATAGTTTTGAAAAATTCAATTTGGTAGCTTCACTGGAAATCCCCAAGAAATTTGATTTATTAAAAATTTATTTGTCATGAATCACTATAAATCAGTTATATGGCCGTGTTGTGGGTAAAAAACATGTGATCAATTAGCCAGCAGCTGCCATTCATTTATTAATGAAGACCGCACTGTATAGTCTTTCTTCATTGTTAATGGACGTGCAGCACCTTTAAACAGGGGCTGTTGCTGGTATGGGGTTTGGCTGGTTAGGTGGGGGCACAATATGCTGGCATACCCACTTCTCCAACCCCAGTGCTCACCTGCCATACAGGTGGGAGACTTTCTACCGCCATCTGCTTTTCCTCCTTTTCCACATCATCTAATATCTATGAGAATATGTCATCAGGGACATCAGCTCCTACTCTCTCTGCATATTGTGGACTTTTCTAGGAAGTAAAACCAGCAAAAGATGAGGATAGTCATCATTAAGACCTGGCACCCCTAAAGGGTGCAGACTGGAGGGTATTGGTTGGCACTCTGGGCACTGGAATAATAAAGGCTTCCATCTTATTGGTATTGAAATCCTCTATTAATTGTTTTCAGAAACACTGTCCCTAGCGCATGAGTGCTTGCCACATCTTTCCCTATGCTCAGCTCACAGAACAATGGCAGAGATGAGGGCTTTATAGGGCTGTGACATCACAGAGGATGGCTATCTGCGGATTGGCTGGCTGTACAGCATTATGGGTGATCTCATATTCCCAGGCTTGTCATCTTTACACTTAGTTTTGCTTTGTAACATGTGCAGCTGCCATTTTAGGAAAACCCGATTCATTACCACAAAATGCAAGAAAATTTGAATCATTGTGAATCAAAATTTTCCTAAACTTCAGACTGAATTCTGTTTCGAATGCTTCACTTCACTCAGCACTAGTCAGCAACACAGCTATCCAGGAGAGTTGATTAGCTCATTAGTCAAGTAGCTGACCACAAGATCATAAAGGGAATTAACCCCTGCAGTTCAGGAAACACTATCTCTAATACACACCCAGGAAGAGACTTTGCAGCCAGGCTGCGGCCTGCAGCACGAGATACAGAATTCTGATGGCCAGGCAGAAGCTAGGTGAGTGACGTGCCTAGCTTGGATAGCACAACAGTGATGAGTATGGAGCACCACCTTGACACAATGGTATCAATAAAACATTTACACATTTATGGAGTATTAGGGTATGTTCATATGGTGGATTTTTTGTGCAGATTTTGGTGCATATTCTATGCCAAATTTTAATTTGGGTATCCACCTTGCTGTTTATACAGTCCAACCTGTGGTATTCAAACTACAAGCTGAGACAAAAATTTACCTTGGAATACAGATGCAGATTCTGCTAAAAATGCATAACAATTTTTCTGACGTGTATTTTCTGCTGTGTGATCATCGTTAACTGTATTTTCTATAAATGTCTATAGTTGGAAGAGAAAGGTACGCTTATCCCTTCACCTCGTCACTTCCTCTATGGTGTGCCGAACCTGAGATAAATATGGTATAGTTATACAAATCAACATCTCACAAAGGAATACTCCTTTAAAGAAACAACCTGAGTAAAACGTACACATTGTGTTATGCCTAGAGAACCATAGAGAATACCAGTCACTGAAAAAAAGGTTAAAAATGTATTTTGTATGGTATTTTCATTTCTGTATGCTTATGTACTAGCTATTAATAGGCCATATTCACAGACACCACTATGTGGGGTTGGTGTCATCCTCTCTATATAGTGGGGAGGGGTTGGAGCACATTAGACCAGTCTAGATCAGTCTGTGTCATAATAGAAAGGACAGAGGACATGTTAAGTGAGAAAGTTGACAGGGAAGCTAGCTCTGAATTAGGCATCGGCCAGGGCCAGACCAGAGAATAACTTTACTGGAAAAGCAAGCCAGAACAAAGAGGGGCAGAGAAACTGTTTTGTAGAGGTGAATTCCATTACAAATAGCTTATAGATAATGAGGAGCGAACCAGTTCGGAACGAAATGGGTTTAGACTTTGCTATTTTTCAGATGGCAGATGAACCCGAATATTTTCAGCTTAGTGCCATTTTAGTGCAAATGTTGGTGGGAAAAAAACACTAGGGAGGAAGAAGAAGGGGTCTCACATGACCCTGAGAGGAAGTGGGGGGAGGCCCTGATTGTCTCCAAGGCTGACAACCTGAAAGAGGAAATCAATGCTGCAGGCAGAGAGGTTCCTTAGCAGAATGAGCAGAATGTCATTCTGTGCTGGGCTGATAATGAGGGTGGTTGGGTCAATATCTGTCAGCAAAACAATCTTTAGAAATCAAGGAGAGAGATAAAAACAATCAGGTCAGAAATCAATCAAGCTTGTATTATACTGCCAGGGAGAGTGAAGGGAAAGGCTAGAATTACAAAGAAGAAGGATTGTGTGTGTAGAATAGGAACAAGCAGGGAAGCTGACAGCCAGGGAGGAAGGAATGAGGAGCTGTGGCCACTGTACCTCCTAGCAAAACTGCAGCTAAATCTCAAAAGCAGCTTTTGATATTTAATATCATTTTTTTGTTTTAGATTTAAAAATCATATAATTGATCAGTAATTGAGAACAAAAAATTTTTTTTCTTGGGGAGTGATATTGAATTTAATCAAACCAGCATATAGTTGATCAGTACACCAATTCACACTAGGGTAACAATTTACCTGTGAGTGTTAACACGATATTAAGGGTCAGGCCTCAATCTTCTATTTTCGTATATTCAGTTTCCACAGGGTTGGAATGTTTTTTTTGATTGGCTCAATTTAAGTAAACCGGTATATATACGTGAGTACTACAGCGAAACACAGGGTGAGGCAGCAATCTACCTGTGAGTGTTAATGTGAAATTGAGCATCAAGCCTCAATCGTCTGTTTCCGTGAAATCCATTTCCACACGGTTGGAATTACATTTTTGGGGGGATTGTTTAATTTAATTAAAGAAGCATATACCCTAGGGAAGCAATTTAATTTACCTGTGAGTGTTAATGTGAATTCGATCATCAATCCTCAATCATCTGTTTCTGTTTATTCTATATCCACACAATTAGAATATAATTTTTTGGGGGATTGTTTAATTTAATTAAACCAGCATATATACTTTATTACTACAGCGAAACACAGGGTAGTGCAGCAATCTACCTGTGAGTGTGAACTTGAAACTAAGCATCAGGCATGGCCCTTAATCATCCATTTACATTTATTTCTTCATATGTTTGTATATTTTTTTTTTTGGGGGACTTGCTCAATTTAATTAAAACAGCATATAGGTGATCAGTACACCAATATACAGGGCAGCACACAAACGTATCTGTAAGGGATAATGAATTTAGGTCTACTCTAAACCCTTTATTTTAGTGTTCACATGTTTCCAATCAACTTTTTTTTATTGTGGTTTGATTACACTCAAACCAGTATATACACGTGATTACTGTACCAATAGACAGGGTAGCACACAAAAGTATCTGGGAGTGATACTGAATTTAGGACTAAATTTAGTTCCCTTCATTTTAGTGTTCACACGTTTTCGATCAAATATATAAATTTTTTTATTTGGATTATTGATTATATTCAAATCAGCATATATACGTGATTACTACATCAATACACAGGGTAGTGCACAACATTATCTGAGAGGCCCAAAAATGTCCGGGCTACGGAAGGGCTCCAAATGAAAGATGCAGAGCCAAAATGTGGGCAGTAGCAGCACCAGTTGTCTGGCCATAGCCGTGTTGGTGGTGGTAGTGGTGGTACTCTTGGCCTTGTATTGTCGTTTTGTGTGTCAGCAGGGACAACTGCGGCATGAACAATGTCATCCCGTTCATATTTTTCTTAGAACAGGCACTGATGCTCATACAGCAAGGGACCACAGCAGAAGAATAGCAACTGACGCATTTTGCTGTCCATTCTGTAGCTGTTGGGGATACACAAAGGGACTCTGCCATTGAGGAGGAGGATGATGAAAATGAGGAAGATGAGCATGAGGAGCTGTCACTGCAAGAGGAGGTGGAGGAGCAAGAGGACGAGGATGCCGACCTGTATGCTCGCTTGCTTAATGATTACTGGATAGCCATGCTTTTAGACCTCCACTACCAAGACAAAATAGGTAAATGTTTCCCTTTGGCAGAAAGGGAGCACACGTTATATTATTACCAGGAAACACAATGTACGCAGCTTTCCGCAAAAGTTAATTGTTTTAATTTAATGTTAAAAACACCCATTTCTTTATACACTGTGTATTCCCAAATAGTTGAGTATGGACAACAGACAGTGAACACTGGCAGTCTTAGCCTAGTTTCCAGAATGATGGGCTGGTTCCACTTCCTGGCTAGTGTGAGTGTTAGTTGAGCAAAGCTAGAGGCAAAACCTGCATGTGTGAGCTCCTGCCAAGTAGGGCCAAAGAAGCCTCATCCAAGAAACACCATTCCTGAGATTTAAAAAATACCATAAAACAATTTAATTGAGAGACTAGACTTGAGGGAAATAGAACAGACATTCATAGAACGTCTAGAACCATCATGGCCGTGCTGGATTTAGCAATGCTGCCAATGAGTTTTTACGTTCTAAAATTTTTAGTGTATATTTTTTGGAATAAATAACATAACTTTACTCTCTTAATCAGTAATACCAAATTAATACTGCTTTTTATTTTTTTACTTTTTACTACTTTTGCACAGTAAAAACCCTTTTAAAAAAAATAAAACTTTTTTTACACCTTTCTATTTTTTTTTATGGAAAATAAGCAAAAAACTGCTTTTTTTGCGGTGGATCTTCAATTAAGATGGCCGTGGCAGCCTCTTTACGCTGAAATGGATGAGGTGAGTATGATTTTTTTTTAACCACCATTTCAGTGAAAATAGATTTGTTACCACGAAGCACAAAGAAATTCGGCTTAGGGGCTAATCAAAATTTCCCTTAAATTAGAATTAAAGTTCATCATATAATGACTCCTGAAATTCCTAAAAATGTGGGTTTCTAACATAATAGTTGCATCAGGTCGGAATTAATCCATCCTACAATTTTGGAGAATACTTGTGTTTGCTAGTGATGAGCGGCATAGGCAATATTAGTTTTCGTGATTGCATAATATTTGTGATCGCCAGTCATTATTTTTGCGAATGCGCTAATCGGCACTAATGATGCACATTTTTTTTGCACAATACATGCAACTTCACATTTTATAAGGTCGGAGTAGATATTACTGATGGGTGCACTAAATATTGTTGTGACATCACAGCACTATGTCTGTAGCATGTATGTATGGACTGCAGAGAATAATGGAATTGATCAGTAGTGGGCATTTATGTAACAAAATACACAGAATGTAAAGGGACCCTTAAAAAACTTGCTTGGCTATTTCTGTATCCAGAGGTGGACTGTTAACGTAAATTGGCCCTGGAAATGACCCTAAAAGTGTACCCATGTGGTAGGTGGGTCCAAACTGACAAAAGGCAGGGCAACACAGTAAAGGAGAAAACAGAAGTAGGCCAGCAACACTGTAGTGCAGCACAAAATACCGCCCCAACAGAACCAAATACCACAGTGCAGCACAAAATACTGCCTCTACAAAACCAAATACCACATTGTAGCAAAAAACAGTATCACAGTATGAAACTGTATCATTGCCCTGAGGAAAGCAATACAGTTAATTTCAGGAGGGGACCTGTGGCCTCTGGCCAGGTGCATAACTACATGATGCTCTTACATTTCATGTAATTAATTCTGAGAGTATCAGATCTTTATGTATCTGGCTGACTGCCATAAAGAGTGCTTAGTTGGCCCCCGGGCATCGGCCCACCTGGAAATTTCACTGTAGGGTTTATGGCCAGTCGGCTCCTGTCTGTATCTTCCTTATACTTGAATAAAGAGCTGCAGAGATGTTCGGCCACCTCTCCATCTTGTAGATAGGCCATAGGTGTCAGTAGTGGAGAAAAAACTCTTGCTTTTCAGTCAGTTTCAGTAACCTGGATTTGCCCCACAGTAGTTCAATATACAGTATGTAATATTATTGATGCATATTTTGAAGAACATTAAATGATAAATGAAATAATCCATGAGGCAATAAAAAAGAAAAAGAAATCCACAATCATGCAGTCATAAAAAGATAAAGTATTTCTGTGGGTAATAAAGGGAAAATGAAGACTACCCAGGATCTCCAAATTCTATCATAAAACCAATTTTACCCCTTGTCAAGTCTATCATTTCACCACTGATACTGAATTTGGAAATTCCAAACAGAATCATAGAAATAGGGGTTGTTTATAGTCTCCACTGATCTTGCAAATGTCATTTCACATAAGTTATGGCTAATTGGGAACAAGCAAAGGAGAATTTAACTTGGTTGAATCAACTTCACTTCGGAATAAGTAAAGTATACCTTGCATTTCAAATGAACATATTAATTTCTTTCTTTAGTTTGAGATCTATTACAGGGGCTCTTATTAATATACTTTCATGTCATAATTTTCAAACTAAATTACAACTTAGCTACTACATGTCATATTCCTCACTTCCATTTTAATCATTGAGTTAGTTGACAGGTTTTACAAGTGTTTCCTCTTCACTTCTTTTGCAAAAAGATTAGCCAACTGAGCCTTTCAAAGATAAATTAAAAACTGTCAATTTCTCAGTTTTTATTTGAATCTACTGGAACATTTTCAACATGGTATATAAGACAGAGTGATATATATATGTATATATATATATATATATATATATATATATATAGTATGTAACTGAGTTGCTGATAAAATAATAATTATAATAATAACATAGATAGTTGCAATAATAATTATATTTATAATAGAAATAAGAGTACTATTAATAATGTTAATTATTTTAAAGAAATAACATCAGTGGGATAGTTACTATTGTTGCCTTGCTGTACTATGTAATATATCACCATCATTATCTTTAGCATAACATAAAAACATTAGTGATACGAGAACCAGCACAAAAAACAACAACACAATAAACCATGAAAAGTCCAAAAAGTATTATTATATTTATTATTATTACCGTATTTGTGTATAAATAAAATTGATGTTGTTTAGATGAGTTTCTATGGTGTATAGTTTACACCTAAAAAGACCTTTGAAAATATTAACAAATTTACTCGTTTTTGTAGGATAAAATCGTTTTTAAACTGGCTAACAATCACTAACGTCAGTTCTATTTTATAAAGAGCAATGCATACAAAGTGCGTAACATATTTTCTTTCCACGGGAGGTAGTTATGACAAATTAGAAGCCGAAATATTTTCGGATGGTGTAAAGATCCCAGCTGTCACTTGGGACATAGTGATCAGATTTCTTATAACCAAGGACCCCATGGTGCATTTGAGAGTTCCATATGGTCATCCAAATGTTTCAGCTAAATCCACCTAAAACGTATGATATAAAATTTTACAAGCAGAAAATAAAACTCTTCCTGTCAAGACACTGTACTACAGATTTGCAGATTTACGAAAGCTTAAGTCTCAATGCATATAATTAAATGACTGCAGAAGGCCTTGCTTATACTAGAGGACTCAAATAGTATATATATATATATATATATATATATATATATAAAATCATATATATATATATATTTCTGCCATTAAAAGAGATGCTTCATTTCACAGTAAATAAATATTTTAAATGTCTTTATGCATGGTTATTTTGTAAAGTGCTGTTTTGTTTCCATTTTTCAAAACTCTTATATACCCTGAATTATTAATACCTCGACTTTGGACAAAACACATCCATGGACATAAGTGATGTCTGCATGAGCCATGCACATTAAATGACCAATGCATAATTTATTCATTTATAAATGTATGTGTCCATGAAAGTATTTGTCATATGTAACTGTCAGGCATACATCTGTCTCCCAAAGCAGCGCACTATGAACAACAGCTGCCTTAAAATATATATTCTATTTTACAAGACATAGAAAAATAGGGGTCATTTTCTGCAAAATCCTCTTCATCATTATTTACACATATGATATGCAAATATTTTTACTGAAAAGATTATGGAGAATCACAAAAATGGTAGAAATCATTTTTAATTTAAAAACAACAAAATAGGAATAAACATGCAAATTAATAAGTTCAAATCATAAGGATAAAATATACTAATTCATAAGGATAAAATATGCATTTCCCACTATTCCATTGCAATTTTACTGTCAATGTCTAAGACTCTCTGGCCAGTTTAAACACTAAATGCAAGACTGATATGAAATCAATTTCAAGTCACATTTGTGTGGACTTAAATCAGATAAAATGCACATCCACTGCTAGGTGAGTCATTTTTTTTTAATTTTAAGTAGGCAAAAAAAAATAAAAAAAAATTGAATGACAGCAAAAGATGCACTAAAACAAACCCTGGCATGGATGGATGATCCGATTAGAAGAATGGCGCATAGTGATCCATTCTGTACTTTAAGTGAAATCAGACATTACATCCCAAGCCTAGGGTGGCTGGCAGTGTCTACAGTCGTGGCCAAAAGTTTTGAGAATGACAAAAATCTTAGTTTTCACAAAGTTTGCTGCTAAACTGCTTTTAGATCTTTGTTTCAGTTGTTTCTGTGATGTAGTGAAATATAATTACACACACTTCATACATTTCAAAGGCTTTTATCGACAATTACATGACATTTATACAAAGAGTCAGTATTTGCAGTGTTGGCCCTTCTTTTTCAGGACCTCTGCAATTCGACTGGGCATGCTCTCAATCAACTTCTGGGCCAATTCCTGACTGATAGCAACCCATTCTTTCATAATCACTTCTTGGAGTTTGTCAGAATTAGTGGGTTTTTGTTTGTCCACCCGCCTCTTGAGGATTGACCACAAGTTCTCAATGGGATTAAGATCTGGGGAGTTTCCAGGCCATGGACCCAAAATGTCAACGTTTTGGTCTCCGAGCCACTTAGTTATCACTTTTGCCTTATGGCACGGTGCTCCATCGTGCTGGAAAATGCATTGTTCTTCACCAAACTGTTGTTGGATTGTTGGAAGAAGTTGCTGTTGGAGGATGTTTTGGTTCCATTCTTTATTCATGTTTTGGGCAAAATTGTGAGTGAGCCCACTCCCTTGGATGAGAAGCAGCCCCACACATGAATGGTCTCAGGATGTTTTACTGTTGGCATGACACAGGACTGATGGTAGCGCTCACCTTTTCTTCTCCGGACAAGCCTTTTTCCAAATGCCCAAAACAATTGGAAAGAGGCTTCATCGGAGAATATGACTTTGCCCCAGTCCGCAGCAGTCCATTCACCATACTTTCTGCAGAAGATCAATCTGTCCCTGATTTTTTTTGGGGGTAGAAGTGGCTTCCTTGCTGCCCTTCTTGACACCAGGCCATCTGTCACGAGGGTATCGAGAACCACGCCTGACTCCGTTATACCCGGGGTCAGGAAGTCGCAGCGGTTGGCTGCACGCTCTATTTAAGATAGGGCTGTTTTCCTTATGGTAGCTTTCTGGGTTTGCTTTGCAAACCCTTTTGGCTCACTCAGGGATCCGTAGCTCCTTCCCCTCAGCTGTTCCTTATCCAGCACTCCCAGACCTCCTTATATTTCTCTCTCACACTTCTCTGGTTGCCAGAGATAGAGCTTCCTGCCTGGACATCTATTCTGACCTTCTGGAGCTGTGTTGCTGCGTTCTCTGGTAGTTGGTCCAGAACGCTACCCTCCGGATCCCTGTTGGACCTTTTTGGTCTATTGTGGTCGCCCACCTGGGTGTATGTGTTTGTCTGTTTTGTCTGTCCTCTCCCTGGTGTTTCCCTCTTAGTGATAGTGGTACGGACTAGCGATCCCACCGGCCCGTTCACTATCTAGGACTCATATTAGGGAAAGCCAGGGTTTAGGCACGTGATCGCCGCACGGGTGAGGAACCCGTCTAGGGACGTCAGTGCAGTCAGGTGCCAGCCGCAAGGTGAGTTAGGGGTCACCACCTTTCCCTCTCCCTTGGGCAGGGCTTTCCCTGTTTTCCTCCCTGTGCGTGACGTCGGTCATTACACCATCTTCCAAAAGTCTTCGCCTCACTGTGCGTGCAGATGCGCTCACACCTGCCTGCTGCCATTCCTGAGCAAGCTCTGCACTGGTGGCACTCCGATCCTGCAGCTGAATCCTCTTTAGGAGACGATCCTGTCGCTTTCTGGACTTTCTTGGACGCCCTGAAGCCTTCTTAACAAGAATTGAACCTCTTTCCTTGAAGTTCTTGATGATCCTATAAATTGTTGATTGAGGTGCAATCTTAGTAGCCACAATATCCTTGCCTGTGAAGCCATTTTTATGCAACGCAATGATGGCTGCACGCGTTTCTTTGCAGGTCACCATGGTTAACAATGGTTAACAATGATTTCAAGCATCACCCTCCTTTTAACATGTCAAGTCTGCCATTTTAACCCAATCAGCCTGACATAATGATCTCCAGCCTTGTGCTCGTCAACATTCTCACCTGAGTTAACAAGACGATTACTGAAATGATCTCAGCAGGTCCTTTAATGACAGCAATGAAATCCAGTGGAAAGGTTTTTTTGGGATTAAGTTAATTTTCATGGCAAAGAAGGACTATGCAATTCATCTGATCACTCTTCATAACATTCTGGAGTATATGCAAATTGCTATTATAAAAACTTAAGCAGCAACTTTTCCAATTTCCAATATTTATTTAATTCTCAAAACTTTTGGCCACGACTGTACACAGACCATCAAAAGGACAATGGGCCACAAACCAGATGTCCAACTGACCTCAAGCTACAGTTCTCAAAGGCTATCATGGTGCAAAGCAAGACACCAATGAAAGCTGGAATGGAGGTCTATTCTCTTCAGCAATGAGTCCTGCTTTTGTCTCATATGCAACTAGAGATGAGAGAATCAATGTTGACGAAGTGGAATTCGATCTCAATTACAGGAAAAATTTGATTCTCACCGAATCAAAATTTCCTCGCGCTTTGTGGTAATGAATCGCTTTTTTTCCTAAAATGGCTGCTGCACGTGTTAGGACATGGAGCAAGGAACTCTGGGAATGAGGGATCACCCACAATGCCATGTATGCTGCTAATCAGCAGCCAGCCAGCCCTGTGATGTCACAGCCCTATAAATAGTCTCAGCCTTCTTGGATTCAGCCATTTTCCAGTGTACTTAGTGCAGTGAGAGACATTAGCAGGCGCTAGGGACAGTGCTAGAAAAGACTTTAAAACTTTTATTTTGCTTTATTGAAGTTCAGAGGAAGGATTGGGAGGAATTATTCCACAGTATTGAAGCAGGACAGGGTTCAGTAGGAGAGTTTACAGCCTAGGTAATAGGAACAATCCTATTACACCTTGCTTCACTGACTGCGGATCCAAATTGCCATTATACAGCTCTGTAATTCCAGCAAACCGTTCTTATTATTGGGGTGCAAGTGCTGTTTGATACAGCCATTAAAAGGGTTTATTACAAGGAAATGTTTATACGTCTTATTTGCCCTTGTGCGGTGCAGTTATATGTTCTAAAGCATTTTTTGGCGTGTATTAGTGGCAAAAAAAATATATATTTGCCGTTCAGTGTTGCAGTTATATGTTCTAAAACCCTTTTTGGCGTGTATTAGTGTCAAAAATATATATTTGCCGTTCAGCGGTGCAGTTATACAGTCCTGATCAAAAGTTTAAGACCACTTGAAAAATGGCAAAAAATCATATTTAGCATGGCTGGATCTTAACAAGGTTCCAAGTAGAGCTTCAACATGCAACAAGAAGAAATGGGAGTGAGACAAAACATTTTTTGAGCATTCAATTTAACGAAAACAACGAATAAACTGAAACAGGCTGTTTTTCACTCTATGGTCTACTACTGCTGCTGCTGCCATCTCACGCTATGGCACCTTGCCACTCTATGGTCTACCACTGATGCTGCTGTCACCTCCACATTATGTCACCTTGCCACTCTGTGGCCTCTTGATTATGCTGCTGCCACCTACACACTCTGTCATTGTGCCACTCTTTGGTCTCCTCATGCTGCTGCTTCTGCTGCTACCTCCACACTGTATATGTTCCACCCTGTGGTCTCCTTCTGATGCTGCTGACACCTCCACACTCTTTCAGTGTTCCACTCTATGGCCTCTTGATGCTGCTGCCACTTCCACACTGTAATTGTTCCCCCCTGCGGCCTCCTTCTGATGCTTCTGCTGCCACCACCTCCACACTCTGTCATTGTGCCACTCTGTGGCCTCCTGATGATGCTGCTACCACCTCCACAATCTGTCATTGTGTTACTCAGTGGCTTCCTGATGCTTCTACCACCTCCACCCTGGCATTGTGCCACCCTGTGGCCTTCTCCTGATGCTATATTATTTCAAGTGATCCACTGGACCCAGGAGGTAAAGGGGTACGGTTTCAATAGTCAGAGACTATATTTCCTGTTTCTGGTCTTTTCTCAAATTTTCCATTTAAAGTATAACTTTTATTTCTCTTTTAATAAACAGATTAGTCACAAAAACATATAAATTTAAAATACCATATGCAGGGCAATTACTAATGGGGGACTTATAGGCTTAGCACCCACTGCTTGATTGTATGTGAGCTAAGGTGTTGGTTATCTCTAGCAACAATTTGCGAGATGCGTGTCTGTAATGTCAGCCGACATCAGACACTTTTACAGCTGTCGCTCTTGGGTTTAAATACCCTTCCTATGGCGCTATATTTATCCAAGTCCGATATTTTTTATCTGGCACTCATAGCGGCTCTTGTCGCCCGTACTTATACCTATTATCTGCCCCTGTAAAGTGCTTGTGTAAGCGGCGTCTGCAGATCGCCGTTCAATTATTCATTCTTTTGCCCTGCATAATCATTAAAAACTAATGGTGCAGCTCCCCCAACATGTTTCACCGCGAGATGCGGCTTCTTCAGGGGGGTAAGGAGCTACTAGCAACCCGAAAAGGCCCCACAAGCTCATCTTTGATGATACCAGCCCAAACCAGTACTCCACCTCCACCTTGCTGGCGTCTGAGTCGGACTGGAGCTCTCTGCCCTTTACCAATCCAGCCACGGGCCCATCCATCTGGCCCATCAAGACTCACTCTCATTTCATCAGTCCATAAAACCTTAGAAAAATCAGTCTTGAGATATTTCTTGGCCCAGTCTTGACGTTTCAGCTTGTGTGTCTTGTTCAGTGGTGGTCGTCTTTCAGCCTTTCTTACCTTGGCCATGTCTCTGAGTATTGCACACCTTGTGCTTTTGGGCACTCCAGTGATGTTGCAGCTCTGAAATATGGCCAAACTGGTGGCAAGTGGCATCTTGGCAGCTGCACGCTTGACTTTTCTCAGTTCATGGGCAGTTATTTTGCGCCTTGGTTTTTCCACACGCTTCTTGCGACCATGTTGACTATTTTGAATGAAACGCTTGATTGTTCGATCATCACGCTTCAGAAGCTTTGCAATTTTAAGAGTGCTGCATCCCTCTGCAAGATATCTCACTATTTTTGACTTTTCTGAGCCTGTCAAGTCCTTCTTTTGACCCATTTTGCCAAAGGAAAGGAAGTTGCCTAATAATTATGCACATCTAATATAGGGTGTTGATGTCATTAGACCACACCCCTTCTCATTACAGAGATGCACATCACCTAATATGCTTAATTGGTAGTAGGCTTTCAGAGCCTATACAGCTTGGAGTAAGACAACATGCATAAAGAGGATGATGTGGTCAAAATACTCATTTGCCTAATAATTCTGCACTCCCGGTATGTCATAGTTCTACTCTGTGGACTTCTCATGCTGTTCCCACCCTCCCAACTTCATGACTGGGCCAATATTTTGCCTTTCGGCCTGGCTGACATCATCATCATTTATTTGACCCTTCTTCTGATCTGTCAGAAGGAAGGAAAAGTGAGACACACACCTATGTAACAGCTGTAAGACCTGTATGACATGGTCTCCATTTTGCATTAGAATTGGCTTATGATTTGGTAGCCAAAAGCAGGAGTGGGTACAAAATACAGAAGACATGCAAATATTCCAATCACGTGTCATTTCTGTTTTGGATCCACTCCTGTTTTTTTGGCTTTAGCAATACTGAGGGATTACTGACCAAATGCTGACCGAATGAAGGACGGATGGTCCACGGACAGGATCCATTTTTGGGGGTTTATTGTTCTGACTGTTCAGAGAAAAGGCAAAATAATCAATGACATCAACACAAACTTACTGCTGACACCCTCTCCACTATTTCAGGGGGCTCTACTTGTATAATCGCTTAATAGAACAGGTTCTGTAGACATCTATGTGGAATCAGCTGGCAACGGTATAAAAGGAATGTGCTTCTTCTTGACACTAACATTGACCTGTAAGGCTGAGTTTACACTTGAGTTATTTGGTCAGTTTTGGCCCTGTAACTGCCAAAATAAGTGAAGTGTGCAGTGATTCTAAGAGCGACGCCTGTCATCTACATGTCATACTGACTCAAAGTATTGTTTCACTACCACAGCAGACTCCCTATGTGTGTTACTGCAAGTCACAGTGTTCTACACCACTATAAAGGCTTTCTGCAGCCAGGAAATAGCCATTTTTAACACTATTCGCCACTAATAAATTCAGACCAATTTTTTTTTTAAATTTGGTGAACCGGCCGAATAGAGTTTTTGAGAAATCAGTTTATCTCTACGTGCAGAGATTGGTTTGTAGACCACACAGGTAGCACCATGAAGAGGCCTTCACAAGAGAATGCCACATCATTCCTACTTTCAGGATTATGGTGTGGGGTGGAATAATGTACAGTAGTCGGTCCCCTCTAGTCTTTGTTTCAAGCACACTAACAGGTCAGTCTTACATTGATTTGGCTGTGAAAACAGTGGTATGGCCTTTTCTCCAACTGGTCCTAGGAGCTGATTTTTAACACGATAACACCAGGCTACATGTTGCTCATGCTACAGTGAGAAGCCTGCATGGCATAAACATGATACCATGGCCTTCAACCTCTCTGGACTTGTCTCCTATCAAGCACATCTGGGACATCATTTGTCAGCAATTGCAAAGGGAGCTGTCAACTGCGGATCTTGACGATTTGCATGCCCAAGTGCATTTAGCATGGCAGAACATTTCTCAGACAACCATTAATCTCATTGATAGTATGAGAAGGTGTGTATTTCTGTGTGTGGTGCTCTTACTTGACACTGAATAAATCAAGATGTTTTGAATATTTTATTTCCATTTTATACCATTTGCATATGATGTCTATTGATCCTATGATTTCGATAATTCCAAGACTTTTCCTTCTTGGTGTTGCAAGTTTCATTTTGAAAATTGTATGTAAGAAATATATTTTCCATTATTCTGTAAAGTAAGAAAGGAAGAAAACTATGAAGATTGAATTTAAATCGTTTTCCAGGGAGTTTCTTTTTTTTTTAAAAAAGGGCCACAATTTAAAAATAACAAAGAAGCATTACTCACCTCCACCAATCCTTGCTACTACCAGTGCTCCAGTCCCTGCTACTCTGCATTTTTTCCCCAGATTCCCAGCTCTGTAAACCACCGGCTGAGATGGATCATTGGATATTTATCTGACTTGGACTTTTTTTTTTTAGCATTTCCAGTGTTGAGCATTGGAATGATATGTGTAGGTGACTAAAGCTTTATTTTATTTTTTTAAAGTCCTGGAGGGAGCCATGGCAATAGAAGATTGCAAACTACACATGTCCATATTGACTATTGTTGAGTCCAATTATGTTTTTTAAGTAAACACTGTATATAGATACCTCAAAGTTCAGATTATTAGATATTTGTATAAAGTAAATTATTACTGTAATAATTATACGATGATATTAATTTTTGTACTTTTACTTTGTATAAATCTTCCACTCATGAGAATCAGATCCAATTATATCAGCAAGGTGGAATGGGAGATGATGGCATTGGTCAGGTACACAATATTTTCCTGGGACATCTGAATGTGACATTGTCCTCTTTTCCTTGAGCAATCAGGTTTAGGGTCCATTCACACGTCCGCAATTCTGTTCCGCATTTTGCGGAACGGAATTGCGGACCCGTTCATTTCTATGGGGCCGCACTATGTTCTGTCCGGATCCGCATTTCCGGGTCCACACTTCCGGGTCTGCAATTCTGTCCCCGAAAAAAATAGAACATGTCCTATTCTTGTCCGCAATTGCGGACAAGATTAGGCATTTTCTATTATAGTGCCGGTGATGTACGGTCCGCAAAATGCGAAACGCACATTGCCAGTGTCCGTATTTTGTGGATCCACGCATCCGTGGATCCGCAAAACATATATGGATTTGTGAATGGACCCTTACAGAAGGTTGTACTAGGTCATATGAGAACAATCAGTTGCCAGACAGGCATTCTATAAATTACTTGGGAAGCTTATTCTACCTTATGGCTTTGCATATAGTACACATAGTACATATAGTAAAACACATAAAGTAAACAGGAAGGAAATTTACTCCATAATGTTGGAGCCCAGGAGTAAGCAAGCTGCTGGCTAATGTAGGTATCTATTGTTAGTATACGTTCTGTTGTTCTTTGTCGATAACTTCATTTTTTATGTTTGTATTTCACCTTGTATAATACACAAAGGTTTAATTAACTGAGGATTAATAGAGGTAGTTTATAATTAAACTGAAGTATGAACTGATGTCATCATCTCAGTATGATGATATACTTTTTCATGCCAAAGCACCTGTTGTTTTGGAAGAAAACAGCTGATATCATTATCTACTCAGTCTGATAGTCCTGTATCCTGCTGCTTAAAAAATTATTGCAAGGATTACCTGAGATGGGGCATCTATTTTTCATACATTAAAAAGTCTAAAAATTAGCTTTTTATGAAATAATCATTCTAAGCTTTTGAAAAAGATACGCAACTTAAAACATGATGCTATCTAAATGTGGATATGACTATTTAGCACATATTCATACAGTCAATTTGGAAATAGATCTTTACAACTGCAGTTGTTCATTGGTAATGTAAAAAGCACTGTACATGATTCTGTAGAAGAATAAAGCAACAATAACATAGACAGAAGATATATAGAATTATCTGTTGACAACTTAAAGGGAACCTGTCATCGGGATTTTGTGTATAGAGCTGAGGACATGGGTTGCTAGATGGCCGCTAGCACATCCACAATACCCAGTCCCCATAGCTCTGTGTGCTTTTATTGTGTACAAAAAAAACAATTTGATACATATGCAAATTAACCTGAGATGAGTCCTGTCCCTGAGATGAGTCCGGGACATGACTTATCTCAGGTTAATTTGCATATGTAACAAATCGTTTTTTTTTACACAATAAAAGCACACAGAGCTATGGGAACTGGGTATTGCGGATGTTCTAGTGGCCATCTAGCAACCCATGTCCTCAGCTTTATACACAAAATCCAGTTGACAGGTTCCCTTTAATACCATATAGCATAATTTAAGAATTCCACAGTATCTAAATTGGAAACAAAAAACATATCATGGAAGCATTTGGTAATATTGGTTTATGCCAGGGGTGTTGCTAGGGCCTCAAATGATCCGGGGTCCTAGCCCCAATGAATTTGGCCCAATTCTCTAAGTCTACCCCCCTCCCCCCACACCGTATTCTTAGGTACTTGCTATACAGCAGCACATACCTGTCACATCCAGGGCCTCCCAGGTGACGTCTCCTTCGATGTAGATCTTCTCTGTCAACATCTTCTCTATTTGGTCTGGACAACTTCTTTCAGCTGCGCCTCGCCTCTGCAGAGTGTGACACACGGACATCTTAGCTTCCTCACATTTCTATCATCATCTCCCAACCTGGAGTCCCCACTGTGTTATCCTGCTGCTTGCTGTGCTCCCCAATACCCCCAAATACTATCCTGAAGGAAAATGAGTGCCCCCCATAGTAATAGTGCTCCTCATAGTCCAACCAATAGTAATTCCCTTCTAGAGTGCCCTCATTAGTAATACTGCCCCCTACAGTGCTCCCAACCGTGATAACGCTCCCCAAGAGTGCCTCCATTAGTAGAAGAGCCCTCCAGTATTAACAATACCCTCACAGAGCCCCCCACTAGAAATAAGGCCCCCTATTGTTCCCCCAGTGGTAATAAAGCCCTCTACAGACCCCTCACTAGTAATACAGCCCCCCATAGTGCTCTTAGTAGAAATAAGGCGGATCTATTAGTCCCTCCTATAGAGCCCCCAGTAGTAATGAGAATGCCTATAATGTCCCCTGGATTTGCAGTACCCCCTGTAGTTGTATTCCTCCCTCCACCATACAGTCCCATGTAAATAACATCACACCATCTCTCCTACCCCCTCCAAAATACAGTCCTATGTAAATAACATCACTTATCTCCCTTCAGCCTCTCCAACATACAGTCCTATGTAAATAACACTATTTCCCACCCTCCGCCATAGAGTCCCATGTAAATAACATCACACCATCTCTCCAGCCCCTCCAAAATAGTCAAATGTAAATAAAATCCCTCTCTATCTACATCTCCCTCCAAAATACAGTCCCATTTAAATAACATCACCTCCTCCCCAGCCGCCACCAACATGCAATCCAATGTAAACATCACCCCCTCAACATTCAGTCCCATGTAAATAACATAATTCCCCCCACCAGCCACCAATAACCTTTCCCCCTCAACATTCAGTCCCATGTAAATAACATCACTTCTTCCCTCAGACCCCTGTAACATTCAGTCCCATGTAAATAGCATCACTCCCTCCCACAGCCACCTCAAACATACAGTCCCATGTATATAACATAATCCCCTCCCACAGCTGCCTTCAACATCCAGTTCCATGTAAATAATATCACTGTGTCCCAGCCCTGTCATGGATGAGATTTGCAGATAGCTGGAACCTATAAATAAACGAGTGACTGGCTTGATCCCAAACTAAGGAGCTTATAGGTGAGCCCTATAAAGCCCTAAGAGCTCTCCCTGACTGCTATGCACATACAAGGGTCTCGATGGTAGACGATTTCATGCCCACGTACCTAAGCCTGTGTGACACCTGAAAACCCTATAATAGTGAGGGGACACGACCACCGGCTCCCTGCACTTAATACGGAGGGAGTCAGGGTCACCTAGAATCAAGCCAGCAAGCAAACACAATAAAGTAAAAGGACTTATCTGAGCAAACAGCAGACGCAGCCTCCAGCAGTGAACCCTTCATCCAGGAAGTAGTATAAACCGCAGAGTGAGACAGTATGGGAGGGAATATAAAGGAAGACGATTATGTCTAAATAAGTGACACCTGGAAGGAAAGAAGATGAGAAAGTCAAACCAAAACAAAGAACATCATGCAAGAGGTAGAGAAGAACGTCTGCCAGAGCTTCTCCCAGAACTGGCAGTGACATTACCCCTCCCTCTACGGGTAGACTCCGGACACTCAGAGCCCACCTTCTCAGGATGAGACCTATGGAAAGCCCTGATGAGACGAGTGGCCTTAATGTCCGCCATTGGGACCAGGGCCGGCGCCACCACCCGGCAAACCCGGGCAAATGCCGGGGCCCCCTGCTCCTGGGGGGGCCCACTGTGCCCGCTCACTTCTGCAGCTGTGTCCTGCCTGTTCTGAGTTCTGGGGCAGCTTACCCCCAGCAATGCAGACAATTTTCGCCATGTGCACTGCTGGGGTGGGCGGCCCCAGGACTCTGAACAGGGTAGATGGAGTTGTTTCGATAGATGATCGATCCTATGCTAGAATGTAGTTGTTAGAAGGAGTTCTGTGACATCACTGGTCACATGCTCCTTCATGGTCACATGACAAACCCTGACGGCAGCAGCAGCTTGTTGAAGGAGGAGGGGCTGTGCCTGCAAGATGCAGAGTGAGGTAAGATATGCTGCTGGAGAACCAGAACTTGTGAGGGGCAGCATATGAAGCTCATATATCAGGGGGCAGGTGGAGCTGAGATATGAGGGGGGCAGGTGGAGCTGAGATATGAGGGGGCAGGTGGAGCTGAGATATGAGGGGGGCAGGTGGAGCTGAGATGTAAGGGGGCAGGTGGAGCTGAGATATGAGGGGGCAGGTGGAGCTGAGATATGAGAGGGGCAGGTGGAGCTGAGATATGAGGGGGCAGGTGGAGCTGAGATATGAGGGGGCAGGTGGAGCTGAGATATGAGGGGGGCAGGTGGAGCTGAGATATGAGGGGGGCAGGTGGAGCTGAGATATGAGGGGGCAGGTGGGGCTGAGATATGAGGGGGGCAGGTGGAGCTGAGATGTGAGGGGGGCAGGTGGAGCTGAGATGTGAGGGGGGCAGGTGGAGCTGAGATATGAGGGGGGCAGGTGGAGCTGAGATATGAGGGGGCAGGTGGAGCTGAGATATGAGGGGGGCAGATGGAGCTGAGATATGAGGGGGGCAGGTGGAGCTGAGATATGAGGGGGGCAGGTGGAGCTGAGATATGAGGGGGGCAGGTGGAGCTGAGATATGAGGGGGGCAGGTGGAGCTGAGATATGAGATGGGCAGGTGGAGCTGAGATATGAGGGGGGCAGGTGGAGCTGAGATATGAGGGGGCTGGTGGAGCACTCAGGGGCAGTGGGGTTCAAGTGGAATCTGGTGCAATTAAGGGGGTTTATCATACAGATCCAGGTGTATTCTGAGGGCCATGATGTGTGTGTCAGTCTGTCCCTGTGTGTGTGTGTGTGTCAGTCTGTCCCTGTGTGTGTGTGTCTGTCCCTGTGTGTGTCTGTCTGTCTGTCCCTGTGTGTGTGTCTGTGCCTGTGTGTGTCTGTCTGTCTGTCTGTCCCTGTGTGTGTGTGTCTGTCCCTGTGTGTGTGTGTCTGTCCCTGTGTGTGTGTGTGTGTCTGTCCCTGTGTGTGTGTGTGTCCCTGTGTGTGTGTGTCTGTCCCTGTGTGTGTCTGTCCCTGTGTGTGTGTGTGTGTGTGTGTGTGTGTGTATGTGTATGTGTCTGTCCCTGTGCGTGTCCCTGTCCCTGTGTGTGTGTGTCTGTCACCTGTGTGTGTGTGTCTGTCCCTGTGTGTGTGTCACCATCACCATGCCCACAGTGTTCCCTTTGTCTTGACACAGCTGCATCAGGACATTCTGTGCGGGGCAAGATGAAGATGGAAGAGGAGACAGCACCGCCAGCATGGAGTCTGTGGTAGAGGCACAGGGAGACACACTAAGGACGCAGGTAACACTACCACATGATCTACACTAGTGTTATCTGTGGTTTACATAGGACTACAGGTAACACTATCACATTATCAGCACTAGTGTTATCTGTGGTTTTACATAGGACTGCAGGTAACACTACTACATTTTCTGTACTCAGATAGCCATGACTGTGTTATCTATGCTGTTACATAGGACTGCAGGTGATATCTACTGTATTATCTGTACTCAGAGAGTTACCACTGTGTAAGGGGCCCCACTGAGACTTTATCGCCCAAGGGCCCACATGATCCTGGAGCCGGCCCTGATTGGGACTAACATCCTCTCCTCAGGACCATAACCCTCTCAATGAACGAGGTACTGAAGAGAACCGCGGATAACGCGAGAATCCGCAATCCTAGAGACCTGAAATTCAAGATTACCATCAACAATAATCGGAGGAGGCGGCAAAGAGGAGGGTACAGTGGGTTGGACATACGGTTTTAATAGGGACTTGTGAAAAACATTATGGATCTTCCAAGTCAGGAAGATTAAGACGGAAGGCAACAGGATTGATGACGGACAAGATCTTGTAAGGCCCAATAAACTTAGGACCCAACTTCCAGGAGGGAACCTTCAGTTTGATATTCTTTGTAGAAAACCACACCAGATCACCCACATTCAGGTCCGGACCAGGCACACGTCTCTTATCCGCCACACGCTTATATCTCTCACTCATCCTCTTCAGATTACCCTAAATCTTTTGCCAAATAACTGACAAAGACAAGGAAAATCTCTCCTCATCAGGTAAACCAGAAGACCCCTCTCCAGAGAATGTCCCAAATTGCGGATGAAAGCCATATGCACCAAAAAATGGTGACTTATCAGAGGACTCCTGGCGACGGTTATTTAAAGCAAACTCAGCAAGGGACAAAAAAGAATACCAATCCTCCTGATTCTCTGCCACAAAACAGCGCAGATATGTCTCCAGATTCTGATTGACACGTTCGGTCTGACCATTTGTCTGCGGGTGAAAAGCAGAAGAGAACGACAACCGAACTCCCAAGCGAGAACCTTCCACAATCTGGAAACAAATTGCGTGCCCCTATCAGAAACGATGTCTGAAGGGATGCCATGCAATTTACCAATATGATCAACAAACGCTTGCGCCAGCGTCTTAGCATTGGGTAACCCAGGAAAGGGAATGAAATGTGCTTTTTTGCTAAAACGGTCCACTACCACCAGAATCACAGTCTTCCCCGAGGAACGAGGCAGGTCCGTAATGAAGTCCATGGACAGATGCGTCCAAGGACGGGAAGGAATGGGTAACGGGAGGAGAGAACCCGATGGCTGTGAATAAGGGACCTTGGCACGAGCGCAGGTCTCGCAGGCTGCCACAAAACCCTCAACCGTTTTACGAAGAGCCGGCCAGGAGAATCTCCGAGCAATGAGATCCACTGTGGCTCTACTTCCCGGGTGCCCAGCAAGGACAGTATCGTGGTGCTCCTTAAAAACCTTGTGTCGTAAAGCGAGAGGCACAAACAACCTCCCAGGAGGACAAAGATCAGAAGCCTCTGCCTGGGCTGCCTGAACCTCTGCCTCCAAATCAGGATAAAGAGCAGAGACGACCACCCCTTCAGCCAAAATGGGACCCGGGTCTTCAAAGTTCCCCCCTCCCGGAAAACAATGTGACAGGGCATCCGCCTTCGCATTTTTAACCCCAGGGCAGAACGTAACCACAAAATTAAACCTAGAAAAGAACAAAGACCATCTGGCCTGTCTTGGATTCAGACGCTTGGCCGATTCCAAGTAGGCCAGATTCTTATGGTCGGTAAACACGGTAATAGGGTGTCTGGCTCCCTCTAACCAATGGCCATTCCTCAAAAGCTATTCCACATCGTAATTTCTCGCTGCAGATGATAGTTTCCTTGAGAAAACGGCACACGGTCGCCATTTGGCAGGAGAGGGACCCTGAGACAAGACTGCACCCACACCCACCTCAGAAGCATCCACCTCAACAATAAAAGGTAGAGAGACATCAGGTTGTATCAAAATGGGAGCGGAAGCAAAACTCTCTTTAATACTAGAAAAGGCTTTAAGCGCATCTACCGACCACGAGGAAAAATCCACCCCCTTTTTAGTCATATCAGTGAGTGGCTTAACAACAGAGGAATAATTTGAAATGAACTTTCTGTAATAATTGGCAAAACCCAAAAACCGTATCAGCCCCTTCTGATTCTCAGGAAACTCCCAATCAAGCACAGCGCGGACCTTCTCAGGGTCCATCCGAAAACCAGAAGGGGAGAGAAGAAAACTCTGAAATTGAATCTCCGGAACCGCAAACACACATTTTTCCAGTTTAGCGTACAATTTATTCTCCCGCAGAATTAGCAAGACCTGACATAGGTGGTCCCGACGAGTCTTGAAATCAGGAGAAAAAAATCTAAATGTCATCTAGATACACCAGTACAAATTTCCCCATTAAATGATAAAAGATGCTGTTCACAAAATGTTGGAAGACGGCCGGAGCATTAATCAAACCAAAGGGCATAACCAAATTTTCGAAATGACCCTCAGGGGTATTGAAGGCCGTCTTCCATTCGGCCCCTTGCCTGACCCTGACTAGGTTGTATGCCCCTCTTAAATCCAACTTAGAAAAAACTTTAGCCCCAACAATCTGGTTAAACAGGTCCGGGATCAGAGGAAGCGGATATGGGTCACAAATCGTGATACGGTTCAGCTCCCTGAAATCCAGACATGGTCTTAAAGAAGCATCTTTTTTCTGAACAAAAAAAACCCCAGAGGCAACAGGGTCGGATGTGTCCCTTTCTCAGGCTCTCAGAGATATAAGTACGCATAGCGACCCTTTCAGGTTGGGAGAGATTGTATAGACGTGATTTTGGCAACTTGGCGCCTGGGATGAGATTAATAGGGCAGTCGTACTCCCGGTGAGGGGGCAACTCCTGGACACCACTCTCGGAAAACACATCCGAAAATTCAGAGAGAAAAGATGGCACAGTCTTGGTAGAAACCTCTGAAAGAGATGCCGTGAGGCAATTCTCTCTGCAAAACTCACTCCAACCATTTATTTGCCTTGCTTTCCAATCAATGGTGGGATTATGTTTAGTGAGCCAGGGTAGCCCCAACACTAGAGGAGTAGGTAATCCGTTTAAGACGAAACATGACATATCCTCAACATGAACGTCACCCACAGTCAAACGGATATTGTGAACTATGCCCTTTAACGATCTTTGAGAAAGTGGAGCGGAATCGATAGCAAAAACAGGTATATCCTTTTCCAAAGTGCATACCTGGAAACCATGCGTTGTTGCAAATTGATTATCAATGAGATTGACAGCTGCTCCACTATCTACAAAAATCTCACAAACAATGTTCTTGCTGTCTAGCGCCACCCTGGCAGGTAGGAGAAAACGGGAACTACAAGCAAACGGCAAACCTTCAATTTCCACATCATCTTGCCAATAGTAGCAAATGGAATGTTTTTAGAGTTTTTTTTTTGTTTTGTTTTGTTTTTATTACCCTCAGAAAACTTCATGAATCTCCTAGAGAGCTGAATCCTCTACTATCAGAGGCAAGCAAACCCAGCTGCATGGCCTCCTCCTCAGAGGGGAGTGAGACAGACTGAGACCCCTGCGCACTGAATAAGACAGCCCCACTGTCCTTGGGCTGACTATGACAGGAAAGAGTAGTCTCCTCTCTCTCTCTAAGACGCCTGTCAATGCGAACAGCTAGAGACATGGCTGACTCTAAGGACGCTGGTTTCTCATGAAAAACGAATGCATCTTTCAATCTTTCTGAAAGACCATGGCAAAATTGACTTCGGAGTGTAGCATCATTCCAACCAGTATCAGCTGCCCATCTCCGAAATTCAGAAAAATATATCTCTGCGGACTGTTTACCCTGGCATAAAAAACGCAGTTTAGATTCAGCCAGAGCAATACGATCCGGGTCATCATATATCTGCCCCAGGGCTACTAAAAATTCATCCACCGATCGGAGGGGCCGTGCCCCCACCGGCAGCGAAAAGGCCCAAGACTGAGCATTATCCCTGAGCAGCGAGATGATGATCCCCACCCTCTGCTCCTCATCACCAGAGGAATGGGGAAGTAGGCGAAAATTGAGTTTGCAAGCCTCTCTAAAGCAAACAAAATTCTCACTACCCCGGAGAACGTATCCGGAAGCGAGATCTTAGGCTCGGAACAAACTCCATGAACGCCAGCAGAACCGGTCACCTGAAACTGAGACACAGTTTTACGGAGATCTGCTACCTCCAGCGAAAGACCTTGCATGCGGTCAATCAAGGCTGAAACCGGATCCATGCTTAAGACGGTTATAATGTCATGGATGAGATTTGCAGATAGCTGGAACCTATAAATAAACGAGCGACTGGAAGTAGTATAAACCGCAAAGTGAGGCAGTATGGGAAGGAATATAAAGGAAGACGATTATGTCTAAATGAGTGACACCTGGCAGAAGGAAAGGAGATGAGAAAGTCAAACCAAAACAAAGAATTTTGCAGAACTGGCAGTGACAAGCCCCCTCCAACATTCAGTCCCATATAAGTAACATCACTCCCTCCTACAGCCGCCATCATACAGTCCCATGTAAATAACATTACCCCCTCCCCAGCCACCTCCAACACACAGTTCCATGTAAATATCATCCCTCCCTTCAGCCCTAACATACAGTCCCAGTTAAATAACCACAACTCCCAGCATTGCTCTGCCTCTCCCTTCACCTCTCCTCATGTAGCAGACATCACCACAGCTTCTTCCCCCAGAACTTCTCCTCTTCACTGCCATCTTCTCCTGTATTGGTCACATGATCGCAGGTCCTTCCAAACCACTGCCTGTTTTGCTGGTCCTTTAGCTCTTCCAGTGCATTAGATTCAATTGTATTGCCGTCAATAGGGCGGCAATACAATTGTATGTAGCTGTCAGGCAGGACATTCGAGCCTGGGACAAAACATCAGGGGCCCATGCCCCAAAGTTTTAACTTAGCAACGCCCCTGGTTTATGCATATATACAATGAGGACATAGATACAACATATTAAAAAATGCAATTAAGGATATGAGTAAAATTAGGGAGGAGCGAATCGATTCTAACAAATTGATTCATCTCATTTGCTGGAGCTCTTCCCCTGTGAGGGACTGACCCCACAGTTAAAGAAGCATCCCCCTGCTTGTTGATTGACAGGGCCAGACATCTAACTGGACCCCGAAACTCTGGGCTTTGCATCTGATGCCAAAGCTCAAATTTAAATTCAGCTTCGGAAACACAACTGTGCTTGTGCTGCTAGTCGGAGGTAGTTAGTGTTCTTCACCTGTGGGGACAACCCCTCACAGGCGAAGAGCCCATTCTAATGAGATGAATAGATTGGCTCAACCCAAATAGAGTTATCTGTGTGGTTTTAACAACCCATTTGCAAATACTTTATTAGTAAATTCTGAGTTAATAAAGGGTGAAGGTGACCAATTCTGAACACCCATGTATTAGGTATGGTAAGACTAATTACTAAGAGTGTTCTCTCTCTCTCTTTCCTAGTATGTTTATGTAGTACAGCACGGATGGCCAACCTCTGGCACTACAGCTGTGGTGAAACTACGACTCCCGGCATGCTTTACTCATTTCTGTGGAGTTCTGATAACAGTTAAGCATGTGTGCATCATCTGAGTTGTAGTTTTACAACAGCTCGTGTGTCGGAGGTTAGTCATCACTGTACTACAGAGAAAAACCATGGGCTCATAAAGAAGATGTCTAATGATTCACATGCTATGTAGTTCCACAAGAAGTACTGCTGGCTTCCATCTCAGTTTACTATAGGGCACCCTTTGACCAGCTTGTGATTTGGGGCCCTTCTTATACAGTATATTGAGATTGTTCAAAGTAGATAACTCATTTATAGGCCTATAAAATCTGCATTGGGTTTCAAAATTATTTTAAAAGGAATGTGTCATCAGAAAATTACCTAAATACAAAATAAATTCAGGGCTGCTACTAGAGCCTATTTTCATGTTAAACATATTTTTTTAATATTTTTTTTTAATGTTTTTTCAATATTATATCAATATTTAAAAAATGTATATAATCCTGCAAATTTCACACTGACATCTTGGTCTAATAAGTCATAATTTCCTGTTCTGCAACGGCAACTTTTCTATAGCTATTATTATTTTCACTATTGTTGAGTGAATCACTTCCAAAATAACTGACTTCGATTTGAATTTCAGGAAAAATTAGATTTGCCATGAAGCCGAATTTCCTTGTGCTTCGTGGTACATACTCACCTCATCCATCCAAAGAATCCATTGCAGCCATTTTGATTTCAGAAACTGTGCAAAATCTTGCTCTGGGTAATGTATTACATCACGACACTGGCACGCTGGCCTGGCGTGGTGACGTCATGACTAGAGTTGAGCGAACACCTGGATGTTCGGGTTCGAGAAGTTCGGCCGAACTTCCCGGAAATGTTCGGGTTCGGGATCCGAACCCGATCCGAACTTCGTCCCGAACCCCATTGAAGTCAATGGGGACCCGAACTTTTGGGCACTAAAAAGGCTGTAAAACAGCCCAGGAAAGAGCTAGAGGGCTGCAAAAGGCAGCAACATGTAGGTAAATCCCCTGCAAACAAATGTGGATAGGGAAATGAATTAAAATAAAAATAAAAAAAATAAAAATGAACCAATATCAATTGGACAGAGGTCCCATAGCAGAGAATCTGGCTTCACGTCAGCAGAGAATCAGTCTCTTCATGCCATAGCAAAGAATCTGGCTTCATGTCAGCAGAGAATCAGTCTCTTCATGCCATAGCAGAGAATCTGGCTTCATGTCAGCACAGAATCTGTCTTCATGTCATAGCAGAGAATCAGGCTTCACGTCACCCACCACTGGAACAGGCCACTGTCACACATTTAGGCCCCGGCACCCAGACAGAGTAGAGCGGTCCCGTAACAGAGAATCTGGCCTTATGTCAGCGCAGAATCTGTCTTCATGTCATAGCAGAGAATCAGGCTTCACGTCACCCACCACTGGAACAGGCCACTGTCACACATTTAGGCCCAGGCACCCAGGCAGAGGAGAGAGGTCCCGTAACAGAGAATCTGGTCTTATGTCAGCGCAGAATCTGTCTTCATGTCATAGCAGAGAATCAGGCTTCACGTCACCCACCACTGGAACAGGCCACTGTCACACATTTAGGCCCAGGCACCCAGGCAGAGGAGAGAGGTCCCGTAACAGAGAATCTGGCCTTATGTCAGCGCAGAATCTGTCTTCATGTCATAGCAGAGAATCAGGCTTCACGTCACCCACCACTGGAACAGGCCACTGTCACACATTTAGGCCCAGGCACCCAGGCAGAGGAGAGAGGTCCCGTAACAGAGAATCTGGCCTTATGTCAGCGCAGAATCTGTCTTCATGTCATAGCAGAGAATCAGGCTTCACGTCACCCACCACTGGAACAGGCCACTGTCACACATTTAGGCCCAGGCACCCAGGCAGAGGAGAGAGGTCCCGTAACAGAGAATCTGGCCTTATGTCAGCGCAGAATCTGTCTTCATGTCATAGCAGAGAATCAGGCTTCACGTCACCCACCACTGGAACAGGCCACTGTCACACATTTAGGCCCAGGCACCCAGGCAGAGGAGAGAAGTCCCGTAACAGAGAATCTGGCCTTATGTCAGCGCAGAATCTGTATTCATGTCATAGCAGAGAATCAGGCTTCACGTCACCCACCACTGGAACAGGCCACTGTCACACATTTAGGCCCCGGCACCCAGACAGAGGAGAGCGGTCCCGTAACAGAGAATCTGGCCTTATGTCAGCGCAGAATCTGTCTTCATGTCATAGCAGAGAATCAGGCTTCACGTCACCCACCACTGAAACAGGCCACTGTCACACATTTAGGCCCAGGCACCCAGGCAGAGGAGAGAGGTCCCTTAACAGAGAATCTGGCCTTATGTCAGCGCAGAATCTGTATTCATGTCATAGCAGAGAATCAGGCTTCACGTCACCCACCACTGGAACAGGCCACTGTCACACATTTAGGCCCAGGCACCCAGGCAGAGGAGAGAGGTCCCGTAACAGAGAATCTGGCCTTATGTCAGCGCAGAATCTGTCTTCATGTCATAGCAGACAATCAGGCTTCACGTCACCCACCACTGGAACAGGCCACTGTCACACATTTAGGCCCAGGCACCCAGGCAGAGGAGAGAGGTCCCGTAACAGAGAATCTGGCCTTATGTCAGCGCAGAATCTGTCTTCATGTCATAGCAGAGAATCAGGCTTCACGTCACCCACCACTGGAACAGGCCACTGTCACACATTTAGGCCCAGGCACCCAGGCAGAGGAGAGCGGTCCCGTAACAGAGAATCTGGCCTTATGTCAGCGCAGAATCTGTCTTCATGTCATAGCAGAGAATCAGGCTTCACGTCACCCACCACTGGAACAGGCCACTGTCACACATTTAGGCCCAGGCACCCAGGCAGAGGAGAGAGGTCCCGTAACAGAGAATCTGGCCTTATGTCAGCGCAGAATCTGTCTTCATGTCATAGCAGAGAATCAGGCTTCACGTCACCCACCACTGGAACAGGCCACTGTCACACATTTAGGCCCAGGCACCCAGGCAGAGGAGAGAGGTCCCGTAACAGAGAATCTGGCCTTATGTCAGCGCAGAATCTGTATTCATGTCATAGCAGAGAATCAGGCTTCACGTCACCCTCCACTGGAACAGGCCACTGTCACACATTTAGGCCCCGGCACCCAGACAGAGGAGAGAGGTCCCGTAACAGAGAATCTGGCCTTATGTCAGCGCAGAATCTGTCTTCATGTCATAGCAGAGTATCAGGCTTCACGTCACCCACCACTGGAACAGGCCACTGTCACACATTTAGGCCCCGGCACCCAGACAGAGGAGAGGTTCATTCAACTTTGGGTTGCCCCGCAATATAATGGTAAAATGAAATTAAAAATAGTATTGAATGAGGAAGTGCCCTGGAGTAGAATAATATATTGTTAAGGGGAGGTAGTTAATATCTAATCTGCACAAGGGATGGACAGGTCCTGTGGGATCCATGCCTGGTTCATTTTTATGAACGTCAGCTTGTCCACATTGGCTGTAGACAGGCGGCTGCGTTTGTCTGTAATGACGCCCCCTGCCGTGCTGAATACACGTTCAGACAAAACGCTGGCTGCTGGGCAGGCCAGCACCTCCAAGGCATAAAAGGCTAGCTCTGGCCACGTGGACAATTTGGAGACCCAGAAGTTGAATGGGGCCGTACCATCAGTCAGTACGTGGAGGGGTGTGCACAGGTACTGTTCCACCATGTTAATGAAATGTTGCCTCCTGCTAACACGTTCCGTATCAGGTGGTGGTGCAGTTAGCTGTGGCGTGGTGACAAAACTTTTCCACATCTCTGCCATGCTAACCCTGCCCTCAGAGGAGCTGGCCGTGACACAGCTGCGTTGGCGACCTCTTGCTCCTCCTCTGCCTTCGCCTTGGGCTTCCACTGGTTCCCCTGTGACATTTGGGAATGCTCTCAGTAGCGCGTCTACCAACGTGCGCTTGTACTCGCGCATCTTCCTATCACGCTCCAGTGTAGGAAGTAAGGTGGGCACATTGTCTTTGTACCGGGGATCCAGCAGGGTGGCAACCCAGTATTCCGCACACGTTAAAATGTGGGCAACTCTGCTGTCGTTGCGCAGGCACTGCAGCATGTAGTCGCTCATGTGTGCCAGGCTTCCCAGAGGTAAGGACAAGCTGTCCTCTGTGGGAGGCGTATCGTCATCGTTCTGTGTTTCCCCCCAGCCACGCACCAGTGATGGGCCCGAGCTGCTTTGGGTGCCACCCCGCTGTGAACATGCTTCATCCCCATCCTCCTCCACCTCCTCCTCATCCTCCAGTAGTGGGCCTGTCTGGCCACATTTGTACCTGGCCTCTGGTGTTGCAAAAAACCTCCCTCTGAGTCACTTTGAAGAGACTGGCCTGAAAGTGCTAAAAATGCACCCTCTTCCTCCTCTTCCTCCTGGGCCACCTCCTCTTCCATCATCGCCCTAAGTGTTTTCTCAAGGAGACATAGAAGTGGTATTGTAACGCTGATAACGGCGTCATCGCCACTGGCCATGTTGGTGGAGTACTCGAAACAGCGCAACAGGGAACACAGGTCTCGCATGAAGGCCCAGTCATTGGTGGTGAAGTGTGTCTGATCCGCAGTGCGACTGACCCGTGCGTGCTGCAGCTGAAACTCCACTATGGCCTGCTGCTGCTCGCACAGTCTGTCCTGCATATGCAAGGTGGAGTTCCACCTGGTGGGTACGTCGCATATGAGGCGGTGAGTGGGAAGGCCGAAGTTACGCTGTAGCGCAGACAGGCGAGCAGCGGCAGGGTGTGAACGCCGGAAGCGCGAACAGACGGCCCGCACTTTATGCAGCAGCTCTGACATGTCGGGGTAGTTGCGAATGAACTTCTGCACCACCAAATTCAGCACATGCGCCAGGCAAGGGATGTGCGTGAAACCGGCTAGTCCCAGAGCTGCAACGAGATTTCGCCCAATATCGCACACCACCAGGCCGGGCTTGAGGCTCACCGGCAGCAACCACTCGTCGGTCTGTTGTTCTATACCCCGCCACAACTCCTGTGCGGTGTGGGGCCTGTCCCCCAAACATATGAGTTTCAGAATGGCCTGCTGACGTTTACCCCGTGCTGTGCTGAAGTTGGTGGTGAAGGTGTGTGGCTGACTGGATGAGCAGGTGGAAGAAGAGGAGGAGGAAGCTGAGTAGGAGGAGGAGGAGACAGGAGGCAAAGAATGTTGCCCTGCGATCCTTGGCGGCGGAAGGACGTGCGCCAAACAGCTCTCCGTCTGGGGCCCAGCCGCCACTACATTTACCCAGTGTGCAGTTAGGGAGATATAGTGTCCCTGGCCGTGCTTACTGGTCCACGTATCTGTGGTTAGGTGGACCTTGCCACAGATGGCGTTGCGCAGTGCACACTTGATTTTATCGGACACTTGTTTGTGCAGGGAAGTCACGGCTCTCTTGGAGAAGTAGTGGCGGCTGGGAACAACATACTGTGGGACAGCAAGTGACATGAGCTGTTTGAAGCTGTGTGTGTCCACCAGCCTAAATGACAGCATTTCATAGGCCAGTAGTTTAGAAATGCTGGCATTCAGGGCCAGGGATCGAGGGTGGCTAGGTGGGAATTTACGCTTTCTTTCAAATGTTTGTGAGATGGAGAGCTGAACGCTGCCGTGTGACATGGTTGAGATGCTTGGTGACGCAGGTGGTGGTGTTGGTGGTACATCCCATGTTTGCTGGGCGGCAGGTGCCAACGCTCCTCCAGGGGCGGAGGAAAAGGCCGAGGCGGCGGCAGCAGCAGAAGAGGCCGAGGCAGCAGCAGCAGAAGAGGTAGCAGGGGGAGCCTGAGTGACTTCTTTGTTTTTAAGGTGTTTACTCCACTGCAGTTCATGCTTTGCATGCAGGTGTCTGGTCATGCAGGTTGTGCTAAGGTTCAGAACGTTAATGCCTCGCTTCAGGCTCTGATGGCACAGCGTCTAAACCACTCAAGTCTTGTCGTCAGCACATTGTTTGAAGAAGTGCCATGCCAGGGAACTCCTTGAAGCTGCCTTTGGGGTGCTCGGTCCCAGATGGCGGCGGTCAGTAGCAGGCGGAGTCTCTTGGCGGCGGGTGTTCTGATTTTGCCCACTGCTCCCTCTTTTGCTACGCTGTTGGCTCGGTCTCACCACTGCCTCTTCCTCCGAACTGTGAAAGTCAGTGGCACGACCTTCATTCCATGTGGGGTCTAGGACCTCATCGTCCCCTGCATCGTCTTCCACCCAGTCTTGATCCCTGACCTCCTGTTCAGTCTGCACACTGCAGAAAGACGCAGCAGTTGGCACCTGTGTTTCGTCATCATCAGAGACGTGCTGAGGTGGTATTCCCATGTCCTCATCATCAGGAAAAATAAGTGGTTGTGCGTTAGTGCATTCTATCTCTTCCACCCCTGGGGAAGGGCTAGGTGGATGCCCTTGGGAAACCCTGGCAGCAGAGTCTTCAAATAGCATAAGAGACTGCTGCATAACTTGAGGCTCAGACAGTTTCCCTGATATGCATGGGGGTGATGTGACAGACCGATGGGCTTGGTTTTCATGCGCCATCTGTGCGCTTTCTGCAGAAGACTGGGTGGGAGATAATGTGAACGTGCTGGATCCACTGTCGGCCACCCAATTGACTAATGCCTGCACCTGCTCAGGCCTTACCATCCTTAGAACGGCATTGGGACCCACCAAATATCGCTGTAAATTCTGCTGGCTACTGGGACCTGAGGTAGTTGGTTCACTAGGACGTGTGGCTGTGGCAGAACGGCCACGTCCTCTCCCAGCACCAGAGGGTCCACTAACACCACCACGACCATGTCCACGTCCGCGTCCCTTATTAGATTTTTTCCTCATTGTTCCCGTTCACCACAATTTTGAGAATGGCAAATTTGGGAATGGTTTTTTAACCCAGAAAAAAAAGTGTGCTTTTACGGTCACTACAAATAACTTGACCAGCTAAAACAGTAGAGATTTGGTTAAATAGAGATGTGAGGCCTGTTTTTTTTTGCGCTGTGTGACAGGTATAGGTTTAATCACAGAATCAGATTTCTATCAGCACGCTAGCGTGTGTCTTAGATTTTTCTGAATGACACTATCACTAGCTTCAATGTAAGATATTCTGTTTGGGATAGATTTCAAGTAGGCCTCAAATACCAGAAACTAGTTTTTTTGAGAATGGCAAATTTGGGAATGGTTTTTCAACCCAGAAAAAAAGTGTGCTTTTACGGTCACTACAAATAACTTGACCAGCTAAAACAGTAGAGATTTGGTTAAATAGAGATGTGAGGCCTGTTTTTTTTTTTCGCGCTGTGTGACAGGTATAGGTTTAATCACAGAATCAGATTTCTATCAGCACGCTAGCGTGTGTCTTAGGTTTTTCTGAATGACACTATCACTAGCTTCAATGTAAGATATTCTGTTTGGGATAGATTTCAAGTAGGCCTCAAATACCAGAAACTAGTTATTTTGAGAATGGCAAATTTGGGAATGGTTTTTCAACCCAGAAAAAAAAGTGTGCTTTTACGGTCACTACAAATAACTTGACCAGCTAAAACAGTAGAGATTTGGTTTAAATAGAGATGTGAGGCCTGTTTTTTTTTTGCGCTGTGTGACAGGTATAGGTTTAATCACAGAATCAGATTTCTATCAGCACGCTAGCGTGTGTCTTAGGTTTTTCTGAATGACACTATCACTAGCTTCAATGTAAGATATTCTTTTTGGGATAGATTTCAAGTAGGCCTCAAATACCAGAAACTAGTTATTTTGAGAATGGCAAATTTGGGAATGGTTTTTCAACCCAGAAAAAAAAGTGTGCTTTTACGGTCACTACAAATAACTTGACCAGCTAAAACAGTAGAGATTTGGTTAAATAGAGATGTGAGGCCTGTTTTTTTTTTTCGCGCTGTGTGACAGGTATAGGTTTAATCACAGAATCAGATTTCTATCAGCACGCTAGCGTGTGTCTTAGGTTTTTCTGAATGACACTATCACTAGCTTCAATGTAAGATATTCTGTTTGGGATAGATTTCAAGTAGGCCTCAAATACCAGAAACTAGTTATTTTGAGAATGGCAAATTTGGGAATGGTTTTTCAACCCAGAAAAAAAAGTGTGCTTTTACGGTCACTACAAATAACTTGACCAGCTAAAACAGTAGATATTTGGTTTAAATAGAGATGTGAGGCCTGTTTTTTTTTGCGCTGTGTGACAGGTATAGGTTTAATCACAGAATCAGATTTCTATCAGCACGCTAGCGTGTGTCTTAGGTTTTTCTGAATGACACTATCACTAGCTTCAATGTAAGATATTCTTTTTGTGATAGATTTCAAGTAGGCCTCAAATACCAGAAACTAGTTATTTTGAGAATGGCAAATTTGGGAATGGTTTTTCAACCCAGAAAAAAAAGTGTGCTTTTACGGTCACTACAAATAACTTGACCAGCTAAAACAGTAGAGATTTGGTTAAATAGAGATGTGAGGCCTGTTTTTTTTTTCGCGCTGTGTGACAGGTATAGGTTTAATCACAGAATCAGATTTCTATCAGCACGCTAGCGTGTGTCTTAGGTTTTTCTGAATGACACTATCACTAGCTTCAATGTAAGATATTCTGTTTGGGATAGATTTCAAGTAGGCCTCAAATACCAGAAACTAGTTATTTTGAGAATGGCAAATTTGGGAATGGTTTTTCAACCCAGAAAAAAAAGTGTGCTTTTACGGTCACTACAAATAACTTGACCAGCTAAAACAGTAGAGATTTGGTTTAAATAGAGATGTGAGGCCTGTTTTTTTTTGCGCTGTGTGACAGGTATAGGTTTAATCACAGAATCAGATTTCTATCAGCACGCTAGCGTGTGTCTTAGGTTTTTCTGAATGACACTATCACTAGCTTCAATGTAAGATATTCTTTTTGGGATAGATTTCAAGTAGGCCTCAAATACCAGAAACTAGTTATTTTGAGAATGGCAAATTTGGGAATGGTTTTTCAACCCAGAAAAAAAAGTGTGCTTTTACGGTCACTACAAATAACTTGACCAGCTAAAACAGTAGAGATTTGGTTAAATAGAGATGTGAGGCCTGTTTTTTTTTTCGCGCTGTGTGACAGGTATAGGTTTAATCACAGAATCAGATTTCTATCAGCACGCTAGCGTGTGTCTTAGGTTTTTCTGAATGACACTATCACTAGCTTCAATGTAAGATATTATTTTTTGGGATAGATTTCAAGTAGGCCTCAAATACCAGAAACTAGTTATTTTGAGAATGGCAAATTTGGGAATGGTTTTTCAACCCAGAAAAAAAAGTGTGCTTTTACGGTCACTACAAATAACTTGACCAGCTAAAACAGTAGAGATTTGGTTTAAATAGAGATGTGAGGCCTGTTTTTTTTTTGCGCTGTGTGACAGGTATAGGTTTAATCACAGAATCAGATTTCTATCAGCACGCTAGCGTGTGTCTTAGGTTTTTCTGAATGACACTATCACTAGCTTCAATGTAAGATATTCTTTTTGGGATAGATTTCAAGTAGGCCTCAAATACCAGAAACTAGTTATTTTGAGAATGGCAAATTTGGGAATGATTTTTCAACCCAGAAAAAAAAGTGTGCTTTTACGGTCACTACAAATAACTTGACCAGCTAAAACAGTAGAGATTTGGTTAAATAGAGATGTGAGGCCTGTTTTTTTTTTTCGCGCTGTGTGACAGGTATAGGTTTAATCACAGAATCAGATTTCTATCAGCACGCTAGCGTGTGTCTTAGGTTTTTCTGAATGACACTATCACTAGCTTCAATGTAAGATATTCTGTTTGGGATAGATTTCAAGTAGGCCTCAAATACCAGAAACTAGTTATTTTGAGAATGGCAAATTTGGGAATGGTTTTTTAACCCAGAAAAAAAAAGTGTGCTTTTACGGTCACTACAAATAACTTGACCAGCTAAAACAGTAGAGATTTGGTTTAAATAGAGATGTGAGGCCTGTTTTTTTTTTGCGCTATGTGACAGGTATAGGTTTAATCACAGAATCAGATTTCTATCAGCACGCTAGCGTGTGTCTTAGGTTTTTCTGAATGACACTATCACTAGCTTCAATGTAAGATATTCTTTTTGGGATAGATTTCAAGTAGGCCTCAAATACCAGAAACTAGTTATTTTGAGAATGGCAAATTTGGGAATGGTTTTTCAACCCAAAAAAAAAAGTGTGCTTTTACGGTCACTACAAATAACTTGACCAGCTAAAACCGTAGAGATTTGGTTAAATAGAGATGTGAGGCCTGTTTTTTTTTGCGCTGTGTGACAGGTATAGGTTTAATCACAGAATCAGATTTCTATCAGCACGCTAGCGTGTGTCTTAGGTTTTTCTGAATGACACTATCACTAGCTTCAATGTAAGATATTCTTTTTGGGATAGATTTCAAGTAGGCCTCAAATACCAGAAACTAGTTATTTTGAGAATGGCAAATTTGGGAATGGTTTTTCAAACCAGAAAAAAAAGTGTGCTTTTACGGTCACTACAAATAACTTGACCAGCTAAAACAGTAGAGATTTGGTTAAATAGAGATGTGAGGCCTGTTTTTTTTTGCGCTGTGTGACAGGTATAGGTTTAATCACAGAATCAGATTTCTATCAGCACGCTAGCGTGTGTCTTAGGTTTTTCTGAATGACACTATCACTAGCTTCAATGTAAGATATTCTTTTTGGGATAGATTTCAAGTAGGCCTCAAATACCCGAAACTAGTTATTTTGAGAATGGCAAATTTGGGAATGGTTTTTCAACCCAGAAAAAAAAGTGTGCTTTTACGGTCACTACAAATAACTTAACCAGCTAAAACAGTACAGATTTGGTTGAATAGAAATGTCAGGTCTATTTTTTAGGCGCTGGGTGACAGGCTCAACTTGCCCCTGATGTAATATATGGCCAAAAAATAACCACACTGTTGATGGTTAAATGCACTTGGGTGACACAGGCTCAGCCTGCACCAGATGTAGTATATGGCCAAAAAATAATCAGACTGTCGATGGTTAAATGCACTTCGGTGACACAGGCTCAGCCTGCAGCTGATGTAGTATATGGCCAAAAAATAACCAGACTGTTGATGGTTAAATGCACTTCGGTGACACAGGCTCAGCCTGCAGCTGATGTAGGATATAGCACAAAATAACCACACTATCGATGGTTAAATACACTTGGTGATAGCTTGTGCTGGCGCACAACAAGTCACAAAATGGCCGCCGATCACCCCAGAAAAAAAGTGATCTAAAAACGCTCTGGGCAGCCTCAAAAAAGTGAGCAAGTCAATAATAGCACTTCAATGATCCACAGCTGCAGATCGATCACAGAATGAAGTCTTTTGGAGGAGTTAATCTGCCTAATCTCGCCCTAACGTCGCAGCTGCAACCTCTCCCTATACTGATCATAGCAGAGTGACGTGCGGCGCTACGTGACTCCAGCTTAAATAGAGGCTGGGTCACATGCTGCACTGGCCAATCACAGCCATGCCAATAGTAGGCATGGCTGTGATGGCCTCTTGGGGCAAGTAGTATGACGCTTGTTGATTGGCTGCTTTGCAGCCTTTCAAAAAGCGCCAAGAAAGAGCCGAACACCGAACCCGAACCCGGACTTTTACGAAAATGTTCGGGTTCGGGTCCGTGTCACGGACACCCCAAAATACGGTACGAACCCGAACTATACAGTTCGGGTTCGCTCATCCCTAGTGATGACTTCATCACGTCACTGTCACCGTGCATGATTTCACGCAGTGTCTTCAATCAAGATGGTTGCGACGGCCTCTACGAGTGCAAATGGATAAGAATTTTTTTACTCTGATTAACCTCAGAAAGGCCTAAATTGTAGCCTCAGATACCGCGATCAGCGATGAATGCGGCATCTGAGGGGATCAATGATGGGGGGGCAGCGCTGTCTATAATTATCACCACATGCTGCATTTCAATGGCAAGTAACACCTCTATATAGATAACACGGGAACAACCATTCGAAATAGGTGATATCACAGCATATCTACTCCCTCCTGACCTCTGCACAGATCACAGACCATGCCTAGAAAACAATCCTATAGAAGTCAGTGGGGTCAGCTTCTGTCCATTGTGTCCATGGCCCATGTAGCTGCTCTCAAAAGACAGGAAGTTTAAATATATTTTTAACCACATATGTGCAAACCACATGGCCAGTGGCAATCAAAAAACAAATACACTGAACTAATTTACAAAATGTGTTAATTTGGGGCATTTGTCCTTACTGTGGACAGATCTCAACCTTGTGAAAACTGCTACATGGGATTCCACCCTTAGGATTGTTAGAGGCTTGATATGAGTGACAGTTTGGTATATTAAGCTCTACTAGCAGCCCTGAATTTATTTTGTATTTCTATTTTTTGAGTGCTGCCACACATGCAGTTTTTGAAGCCAAAATCAGAAGTGGATCATAAAAGGAGAAAAAGTATTAAGGACAGATACTCAGAGTTCTCATTTTTTGGATCCTTTCTTGGCTTTCAAAACTGCTTTAAAAAATCGTAGTTTGTGGCAGCACGGGCGAGTTTTCCACGCGGGTGCAATGCGTAAGGTGAACACATTGCACCCGCACTGAATCTGGACCCATTCACTTCAATGGGGCTGTGCAGATGAGCAGTGATTTTTACGCATTACTTGTGCGTTGCGTAAAAATTGCAGCATGTTCTATATTCAGTGCTTTTCAATCAACGCAGGCCCCATAGAAATCAGGACCTGCAAAAGGACCTTTGATGACGTAATCGCACTCACCACGTGGTGAATGCAGTGACGTCAGCACAGGTCCTTCTGAATGAAGATGGAAGGATCTTCTATCTTCATTCAGCAGGACCTGCGCTGACATCACTGCACTCACCACGTGGTGAGCTCGATTACGCCATCAAAGGTCCTTTTGCAGGTCCTGAAAGAAGAAGAAAGAAGACGATGCCGGCTGCACAATCAAATGGATAAGGTGAGTATTTATTTTTTATTTTTTAACCCCTAAATCGACATTTTAGTAAGCATTTTGTATTAATAATGCTATTATTTTCCTTTATAACCATGTTATAAGGGAAAATAATACCGTGAATTTACTTTAATGGGGTCCAGGGTTGCTCATCCCTATAATCTCCTAGAAACCATGTGTGAAAATCGCACCACATCCGCACTTGCTTGCGTATGCTTGCGATTTTCACGCAGCCCTATTCATTTCTATGGGGCCTGGGATGATTGAAAAGCACTGAATATAGAACATGCTGCAATTTTTAAGAAAGAAGACGATGCTGGCTGTGCGATCAAGTGGATAACGTGAGTTCATTATTTTTATATTTTAACCCCTCAATTGACATGTTAGTAAGCATTCTGTATAAAGAGTGCTATTATTTTCCCTTATAACCATGTTATAAGGGAAAATAATAAAATCTACAGAACACCTAATCCAAACCCGAACTTCAGTGAAGAAGTCCGGTTTCGGGTCTGGGTACCACATTCAGTTTTTTATCACGCGCGTGCAAAACGCATTGCACCCGCGCGATAAAAACTGAACAACGCAACGCAATCGCAGTCAAAACTGACTGAAATTGCGTGCGCACTCGTGTTTCCCGCAAATGCACATGCAATGCATCCGGAGCAAATCCGGGACGCCCGTGTGAAAGAGGCCTTAGAGTTAACAAATGGCTTTCCTATAATTTAATATATAGCAATATATTTAATATATCCCATTATGGAGATAGAATGATGTTACATTGCTACATTTTGTCTGTACTTATCACAGAAATAAAACATCTTACATTTTGCTCTTCAAGAATGCACCTATTGCTTTTCTTGATCCTTTTGGCATGTTAATTTGCTACAAATCCTACTATAAATAATGGGCATGTGTGAAAGGCACGTCTTGTCACACAGCAAATTGTCACATCATTTGTTACAGTAACTTGAGCCATTGTAGCTAGATAGACCATAAACATGTTAATTCAAGGGAACTTTAGCTTCCTGTTTCTGATTCATCTACAAATCCTATTCTGTAATGTCAAATATTAGCAATGAAAAAGTAAAAATATTTTCCTGTATCCTGTAATTTTTCCTATATCTAGGATATATTGTGAGATAAATTGTAGCTGCAACTGGTATATTGTGTATATAATTATATATAGCGGGTGAAATAAGCCTGCATGGATTTGATGGGTTGTTAACAACATCTGGTGAGAATTTCATGTCAATAGCACCTTTAGAAATATATTTATTTAGAAAATTGGTGACGTGTTCATTTGTTCTATACTTATTTCACCGGCTGTATATATATATACATATATACAGTATATACAGCAAACAATAGAACTAGGGATTAAAGATTATTCTGGATTACATTGATACTATACCTACTATACATGAAAAATTGATGTTCTTTGGGCACATTTTTGATCAAACGCATGTCAAGCCTATTTACCAAAGTCAAGGTGGCTTCTGCAGATGAGTACCTGACACTAACAGAACATTCTCTCCTGGTCCTAACATAAGCCTTAAATGTTCAGGGTGGTGTAGGAACCAGCTATATTTATACTCTGCTTAGAAGCACTGGACAGATAGGCAGAGAGTGCTTAACCTAAAAGGAGGCAGCTACCTTCCAATCACACTGCAAGAAAATTTAGACTAGCAAATCCAAAATCGCAGGTGCACATCTCTAAAACTAACATATAAGCAGCAGAAAACAAAATAAAAATGGCAACACACTGTTATACTTGCAAACAATAGAATTAGGTATTACAGATTATTCTGATTTACAGTGGTACTGCAATTCTTAAATTAGGCCCAGGAGAGGCAGTTCTGTTAGTGTCAGATACCCATCTACATAAGCCATTTTGACGTTAGTAGATGGGCCCGACACAAATTTGATCAAAAATGCGCGTAAAGAGTTTAAATTAGTCATGTATAGTAGGTAGGTCTCGTTCCTTCCTCAGTGGTATAAGCATTATACTGTGAGCCAGCCATTTTTATATAATCTGTTGTACCATATCTAAATGCCCTTGGGTAGAAAGCAGGGAGTGCTCCAAATTTGTCTTTGTTTTGGTACCTGTTGAGCATCCCTGTTAGGATAATATTGTGTCATTTTAAGGTTCACCAAGTTTTTGAAAAAGTTCAGTTCAGACTCAAATCTATTCTACACAAACCAACGTTGCTTCAATTGCCCTGAAAATTGGCAAATACCACTCTCTTGTCTCTTAGAAGTTTTAGGAAAAGGTGTTATTTCCTTTGGTTAATTTTTTATGAAATTTTCTTCTCCCTTCCTAAGCTCTTGAACACAATGTCAGCAATATTAAATCATGTCTGAGTGACACTGATATACATAGCTAAGGATAAATGCATATTTTAGGGTGTTAACAAACAGAGTGTTTAAAAACACACAGCGCTGGCAGATGTGTTATGATTTTCCATATTCCAAAGCTTATAAAAATTGGCCCTTATCAAAGGCAAATGGTCTTTAACACACATTGTGTTATGGAAAGAACAGTGACTTGTTGGGGGACCAGGTGTCCAAAAATTATGCCTTAATGGGGTAAAATTTTCCATATAGCAGTGGTACCCTTGCTTCCCTGTCCAGGCCACATACCAGAAAATAAAATGTAGGCAAAGGCACGTAAGTGCATCACATTTACAACAACAAAGTGGTATGGCAGCAACTTAACTGCCAGCAACTTGGCCAGGTGGGAGTTCAGGATGCACATAAGCTAATTGCTGGTTGAGAACAGTTATCTTGCGGCCACACATTCTGTTATAGATTTCTCATGATGGAACGGAGGGCGAGAAAAAACAGATGATGATAAGTAGGACATTGTACTGCTTGAGGAGACAGACTGACTGCCACAAAGAAGACCAGGAGATGGAGGTCAGATTTGTTCTGATTGAAAATGCAAGCTACTTTTATTTTTCCACAGGATCCTGTTATGCTGCCTTATGTGCTGCATATTTGAATGCGCACTGCTTATTTTAATCCTGCAATTTTAATAGTGCACATGGCTGTGGTTTTGTGTGCTTGCCTTGTTGAGAAAAAGCACCATATGGGAATTGCTTGCACAGAGCTAGATGCAGCTGAACTTGGCTTAGTTCTGGTACGTTTTGATCCTTTGCCCACAGTATCAGTGGCAGGTATTTTTCCTTCATATCTCAAATGTACAACTGCCACCAATAAAACAATACTAGACAATAAACCAATCACCATGTATGTTTAGTTTTAAAAAGACCTATAGATATGTAGGTTTAGGTTTGAAATTTTGAACTAGCCAATTAGATCCTCCACATGTTAGTCAAAAGGGTAAATATGGTATAAGAGAGGAAAGAATGACTGTAGGAGGGGGAGGACAGAAAGGAAGAACGCAAGGCAAGAATAAATGCTTGTGAGGTTATGAAGGAATGAATTGAAGTGATGGGTGAATTTACTGAGGTAACATCATTCTGGGTATTAGTAGGTTCATTCATCATAAGCGTGATAAAATTTGATGTATCTGGGCCTGATAATTGAAATAAAGCTTTATCTCTGGGGAAAAAAACAAGGATTTCCATCTTCCTACATCATTCTTTATTACAAAACCAACCTGCTCTATCGACACCACTGTGGCAACAAGTGCCATCGGCACTACCACCAACACAGCTATGCATGGGGTCCCCGACCTCCTCCAGAACCTCCTCCTCAGGACAGTCCAAATACTGACTGAGAAGAGGAGTGAGCCATCCAATCCACAATCGTATCCTCTTTCTGCTACTACTCACATTCTGGCTTTGGGAAGACAAGACCTGAGTCTTTCATTTTGAACCCATTCCATTTTACAGACATTTTATTATGAGGCCAAATGTAAATTTACAGTTTTTATGAATGAAAATTCAAGGGTTTGGTACACAATCACACAAATTATGGCATAGTAAAATTGCAAGCGTATTATCTGTAACTTAAAGACCAAGGCACAATTAAATATTCTTCCCCTACGACAAACACAGTGAATACTGATATTGACAATTTATTTTGGGCATAAAACAGCATTGGCACCCGTAAGATACCTACCTACTGTGTAATTTGCGTTTAAAAACACAGTTTCAAAAAAGAAATTTCTCTACTGTAATACACAGTTTGTAAATTTGTAATGTGATTATACTTGCCACACGCCAAAAACCTAACAATGCAGGAAAACAACAATATTTCTCTATGGTGTAATTTGAGATGATTTTCACTGCTATAAAAATGGAGTTATTGTAGTAAAATGCTTTTGTTATAATGCCAAACGTTTGATAACACTAGACAGACATAATTCACCGAAAAATAAATATGTAGTTGTTAGCAGCAGAATGCTATTATGGTGCTTTGCTGGAAATAATAATACGTAGAAACTTGAGGTTTTAGGGAAAAAAACAGCTGTCTATGTTCAAAAGAAAAATATTTTTATCTTGCAAGTGGTTGGTTTTGTATAATAGAACAGCAAGAAGGAGGTTCTGCAGCAGCTGTTATTAAGCATTTTCTTCTGTCCCTCACTCCCCCAAACTGCTGATCAAAGCCCTGATCAAAGTCCCTCAATTATTTAAATTTATTCTTTCCCTACACTGACCTCTTACACTAGAAAAATGCTTGTTTGTGGCTCTGTATATTGCCTAAGATCATTTTCGCTCAGACATTGCAAACACCCATCCACTCTCAAAAACAGTTCAACACAGAATAAGGTTCTGTTCATTCTGAAGACCTCATTGATTGGTTGATCCAGGCTGTCTGGTAGCCTGTGAGCTACTTTGGGCAAGCCCTTCCCCACTTCCTCTCAGCGGCATTGGAGCATCCTTCTTCCTCCCTCGTGGTGCTGCCACCAACATGTGCAGTAAAATGGCCCAGCACAATGTTTTACTGGATTCGTCTGAAATGAAACTCAAAACGTTTGGCTTTGTTTGGTGGGCAATTTTTGGGGAAATTTGTAAAAAAAGTTTTTTTTTTTAGCAATTCCCTCAACCTTAGGTCTGTTCTACAGGCCTGCTGCACAACAAATGCATTTGTTGTGGCATTAATCAAAATTGGGTCAAAAAATTACCCTAGAAACTATCAGCCTGTAAGTTTGACCTCTATTGTGGGCTCATTGGTTTTCTAAGAGATGCTATCCTGGAGTTTCTCGATGAACATAATCTTATATCATAGAATCAGCATGTGTTTTTGAGGTATTGATCCTGTTAAACTAATCTGATCAGGTTGGTTCTAGACTGGACTGGGTGAGTTGTTGGATGATTTATTTTTTTCAAAGGATCAAAAGTTGCCACAAAAATGTTGGTACATAAAATGAGAATGACTTTGTGGAAATGTGTATGTGTCTCAGTGATAGAAAGACACAGGGTGGTTATTAATGGTACACACCCAGATTGGTTTGCCATTACTAATGGGGTAGCACAGAGGTCAATATAGAGCCATAGTCTTTTTTCATATTCATTATTGGTATTGCATAGTAAAATATTTTTGCAGTTGATATTACATGTTGGGAATTAATTAATACAAAGGTGGACAGTTTTACGTTATCAATGGTCCTAGGTAAAGGAGAACTTGCAAATGAGATTTAAACTCCAAAGTGAAAGGAGACTAGCTGCTATACTTTCACCCATACACAGTACACAAAGAGAAGAGGAGTTCCTGCTCCCCTAGCTCTCACAAACATAAAGCAAAACAAATTCTTTCTTCTCCCTCCATCTCTCCCACTGCACCCATAGACTTCTATTAAAATCTGTTCCATCATTGCTTCTCTCAAGATGAATTTTAGCAGTGAATTAAAAATGATCAGTGCAGAAGGTAGAGGTAAAAGTAGAAGTGGCTGGTGATTACAGAAAGATGCATTTTCTCTGAAACAATACTGTATATTACAAAGTTTTTGTTGTCACTTGTTCTACTGATTTTTGGAAATTTGTCAAAATGATCATGCTCATTTAACTGTATCAATCAGTGTCAGACAGCTGCAGCCACGGCTAAAAAGAACATAGAATGCATCAAAAGCGGCATCAATACACATTATATAGTTCATCCAATTCACAAATTAGTCAGACAGCACATGTAATATTGTACAATTTTGGGCAACAGTGCAAGAAAGATATAGCTGAGCGGGTTCAGATGTGGGCAACCATAGTAATAACTGAAATAGGTTGCCTACTGCCCAGAAAGATAATCAAAATTACGGTTATTTAGTATATAAAAAGACAGCTGAGGGGAGATCTAATAACTATCTATAAATACAGATATAGCAGAGCTACAATTGACTCTGATAACTCTGATAACACATGTCACAGTTTTATCTCATGCCATCTTTATCTCAAAAGCCATTGAAGTACGTTGAAAGAGTTAGTTAATAGGGATGAGCGAACCCGAACTGTATAGTTCGGGTTCGTACCGAATTTTGGGGTGTCCGTGACACGGACCCGAACCCGAACATTTTCGTAAAAGTCCGGGTTCGGGTTCAGTGTTCGGCGCTTTCTTGGCGCGCTTTGAAAGGCTGCAAAGCAGCAAATCAACAAGCGTCATACTACTTGCCCCAAGAGGCCATCACAGCCATGCCTACTATTGGCATGGCTGTGATTGGCCAGTGCAGCATGTGACCCAGCCTCTATATAAGCTTGGGTCACGTAGCGCTGCACGTCACTCTGCTGTTACAAGTGTAGGGAGAGGTTGCAGCTGCGACGTTAGGGCGAGATTAGGCAGTGATTAACTCCTCCAAAACACTTAAGACAGTGATCGATCTACAGCTGTGGATCATTGAACTGCTGCTATTCAATTGCTCAGTGTTTTTAGGCTGCCCAGAGCGTTTTTCAGTCACTTTTTTCTCGGGTGATCGGCGGCCATTTTGTGGCTCGTGGTGCGCCAGTACAAGCTGCCACCAAGTCCATTTAACCATCAATAGTGTGGTTATTTTTTGCTATATCCTACATCAGGGGGAAGCTGTCACCAAGTCCATTTAACCATCAATAGTGTGGTTATTTTTTGCTATATCCTACATCAGGGGCAAGCTGTCACCAAGTCCATTTAACCATCAATAGTGTGGTTATTTTTTGGCTATATCCTACATCAAGGGCAAGCTGCCACCAAGTCCATTTAACCATCAATAGTGTGGTTATTTTTTGGCTATATCCTACATCAGGGGCAAGCTGCCACCAAGTCCATTTAACCATCAATAGTGTGGTTATTTAAATCTATCCATAAAAGGGTATATTAGATTTAAGGTGCTGATAGGGTCATTCTCAATAACTTCACACACACACTACTGTGCATATCCAAGTCTAATTCTGTCCGTAAACGTATACCTGTCACCCAGCGCCTAAATAATAGGCCTCAAATTTATATTCAGCTAAATCTGTGGCTATTGCTGTAGCTGGTCAAGTTATTTTGTGTCCGTCAAAGCACAGTTTTTGTTCTGGGTTGAAATACAATTCCCAACCTAGCAATTTCCTAAATTAGTGGTTTCTGCTGTATCAGGCCTACTTTAAATCTATCCCTAAAAGGGTATATTAGATTCAAGGTGCTGATAGGGTCATTCTCAATACCTTCACACACACGCTACTGTGCATATCCAAGTCTAATTCTGTCCGTAAACGTATACCTGTCACCCAGCGCCTAAATAATAGGCCTCAAATTTATATTCAGCTAAATCTGTGGCTATTGCTGTAGCTGGTTAAGTTATTTTGTGTCCGTAAAAGCACAGTTTTTGTTCTGGGTTGAAATACAATTCCCAACCTAGCAATTTCCTAAATTAGTAGTTTCTGCTGTATCAGGCCTACTTTAAATCTATCCCTAAAAGGGTATATTAGATTCAAGGTGCTGATAGGGTCATTCTCAATAACTTCACACACACGCTACTGTGCATATCCAAGTCTAATTCTGTCCGTAAACGTATACCTGTCACCCAGCGCCTAAATAATAGGCCTCAAATTTATATTCAGCTAAATCTGTGGCTATTGCTGTAGCTGGTCAAGTTATTTTGTGTCTCCGTAAAAGCACAGTTTTTGTTCTGGGTTGAAATACAATTCCCAACCTAGCAATTTCCTAAATTAGTGGTTTCTGCTGTATCAGGCCTACTTTAAATCTTTCCCTAAAATGGTATATTAGATTCAAGGTGCTGATAGTGTCATTCTCAATAACTTCACACACACGCTACTGTGCATATCCAAGTCTAATTCTGTCCGTAAACGTATACCTGTCACCCAGCGCCTAAATAATAGGCCTCAAATTTATATTCAGCTAAATCTGTGGCTATTGCTGTAGCTGGTCAAGTTATTTTGTGTCCGTAAAAGCACAGTTTTTGTTCTGGGTTGAAATTCAATTCCCAAACTAGCAATTTCCTAAATTAGTGGTTTCTGCTGTATCAGGCCTACTTTAAATCTATCCCTAAAAGGGTATATTAGATTCAAGGTGCTGATAGGGTCATTCTCAATAACTTCACACACACGCTACCGTGCATTTCCAAGTCTAATTCTGTCTGTAAACGTATACCTGTCACCCAGCGCCTAAATAATAGGCCTAAAATTTATATTCAGCTCAATCTGTGTTTATTGCTGAGGCTGGTCAATTTATTTTGTGTCCGCCAAAGCACAGTTTTTGTTCTGGGTTGAATACAATTCCCAACTTAGCAATCCTCTAAATATATTTTTTCTGCTGTAACAGGCCAAGTTTAAATTGATCCATAAAAGGGTATATTAGACTGAAGGTGCGGAGAGTGTCATCCTCAATAACTTCACACGCTATCGTGCATTTCCAAGTTTAAATAATTCTGTCCGTAAACGTATACCTGTCACCCAGCGCCTAAATACTAGGCCTACTATTTATATTCAGCTAAATCTGTCATTACTGTTGTGCCTGTATTAGTGTAATATGGTACCTAAATAGATAGCCAGATAGTGTTAGGTGCCTGTAAAAAAAGGCCTGAATTTGAATTCAATACATTGGGCCAAATAATTTTTTTCTTATTGTGGTGAACGGTAACAATGAGGAAAACATCTAGTAAGGGACGCGGACGCGGACATGGTCGTGGTGGTGTTAGTGGACCCTCTGGTGCTGGGAGAGGACGTGGCCGTTCTGCCACAGCCACACATCCTAGTGAACCAACTACCTCAGGTCCCAGTAGCCAGCAGAATTTACAGCAATATTTCGTGGGGCCCAATGCCGTTCTAAGGATGGTAAGGCCTGAATAGGTACAGGCATTAGTCAATTGGGTGGCCGACAGTGGATCCAGCACGTTCACATTATCTCCCACCCAGTCTTCTGCAGAAAGCACACAGATGGCGCATGAAAACCAAGCCCATCAGTCTGTCACATCACCCCCATGCATATCAGGGAAACTGTCTGAGCCTCAAGTTATGCAGCAGTCTTTTATGCTGTTTGAAGACTCTGCTGGCAGGGTTTCCCAAGGGCATTGACCTAGCCCTTCCCCAGGGGTGGAAGAGATAGAATGCACTAACGCACAACCACTTATGTTTCCTAATGATGAGGACATGGGAATACCACCTCAGCACGTCTCTGATGATGAGGAAACACAGGTGCCAACTGCTGCGTCTTTCTGCAGTTTGCAGACTGAACAGGAGGTCAGGGAGGAAGACTAGGTGGAAGACGATGCAAGGCACGATGAGGTCCTAGACCCCACATGGAATGAAGGTCGTGCCACTGATTTTCAGAATTCGGAGGAAGAGGCAGTGGTGAGACTGAGCCAACAGCGTAGCAAAAGAGGGAGCAGTGGGCAAAAGCAGAACACCCGCCGCCAAGAGAGTCCGTCTGCTACTGGCCACCGCCATCTGGGACCGAGCACCCCAAAGGCAGCTTCAAGGAGTTCCCTGGCATGGCACTTCTTCAAACAATGTGCTGACGACAAGACCCGAGTGGTTTGCACGCTGTGCCATCAGAGCCTGAAGCGAGGCATTAACGTTCTGAACCTTAGCACAACCTGCATGACCAGGCACCTGCATGCAAAGCATGAACTGCAGTGGAGTAAACACCTTAAAAACAAGGAACTCACTCAGGCTCCCCCTGCTACCTCTTCTGCTGCTGCCGCCTCGGCCTCTTCCTCCGCCTCTGGAGGAACGTTGGCACCTGCCGCCCAGCAAACAGAGGATGTACCACCAACACCACCACCACCTCCGTCACCAAGCATCTCAACCATGTCACACGGCAGCGATCAGCTCTCCATCTCACAAACATTTGAGAGAAAGCGTAAATTCCCACCTAGCCACCCTCGATCCCTGGCCCTGAATTCCATAATTTCTAAACTACTGGCCTATGAAATGCTGTCATTCAGGCTGGTGGACACAGACAGCTTCAAACAGCTCATGTCGCTTGCTGTCCCACAGTATGTTGTTCCCAGCCGGCACTACTTCTCCAAGAGAGCCGTGCCTTCCCTGCACAACCAAGTATCCGATAAAATCAAGTGTGCACTGCGCAACGCCATCTGTGGCAAGGTCCACCTAACCACAGATACGTGGACCAGTAAGCACGGCCAGGGACGCTATATCTCCCTAACTGCACACTGGGTAAATGTAGTGGCGGCTGGGCCCCAGGCGGAGAGCTGTTTGGCGCACGTCCTTCCGCCGCCTAGGATCGCAGGGCAACATTCCTTGCCTCCTGTCGCCTCCTCCTCTTGCTCGGCTTCCTCCTCCTCTTCTTCCACCTGCTCATCCAGTCAGCCACACACCTTCACCACCAACTTCAGCACAGCCCGGGGTAAATGTCAGCAGGCCATTCTGAAACTTATATGTTTGGGGGACAGGCCCCACACTGCACAGGAGTTGTGGCGGGGTATAGAACAACAGACCGACGAGTGGTTGCTGCCGGTGAGCCTCAAGCCCGGCCTGGTGGTGTGCGATAATGGGCGAAATCTCGTTGCAGCTCTAGGACTAGCCGGTTTGATGCACATCTCTTGCCTGGGGCATGTGCTGAATTTGGTGGTGCAGAAGTTCATTCGCAACTACCCCGACATGTCAGAGCTGCTGCATAAAGTGCGGGCCGTCTGTTCGCGCTTCCGGCATTCACATCCTGCCGCTGCTCGCCTGTCTGCGCTACAGCGTAACTTCGGCCTTCCCGCTCACCGCCTCATATGCGACGTGCCCACCAGGTGGAACTCCACCTTGCACATGCTGGACAGACTGTGCGAGCAGCAGCAGGCCATAGTGGAGTTTCTGCTGCAGCACGCACGGGTCAGTCGCACTGCGGAACAGCACCACTTCACCACCAATGACTGGGCCTCCATGCAAGACCTGTGTGCCCTGTTGCGCTGTTTCGAGTACTCCACCAACATGGCCAGTGGCGATGACGCCGTTATCAGCGTTACAATACCACTTCTATGTCTCCTTGAGAAAACACTTAGGGCGATGATGGAAGAGGAGGTGGCCCAGGAGGAGGAAGAGGGGTCATTTTTAGCACTTTCAGGCCAGTCTCTTCGAAGTGACTCAGAGGGAGGTTTTTTGCGACACCAGAGGCCAGGTACAAATCTGGCCAGACAGGGCCCACTACTGGAGGACGAGGAGGACGAGGATGAGGAGGAGGTGGAGGAGGATGAGGATGAAGCATGTTCACAGCGGGGTGGCACCCAACGCAGCTCGGGCCCATTACTGGTGTGTGGCTGGGGGGAAACGCAGGACGATGACGATACGCCTCCCACAGAGGACAGCTTGTCCTTACCTCTGGGCAGCCTGGCACACATGAGCGACTACATGCTGCAGTGCCTGCGCAACGACAGCAGAGTTGCCCACATTTTAACGTGTGCGGACTACTGGGTTGCCACCCTGCTGGATCCACGGTACAAAGACAATGTGCCCACCTTACTTCCTGCTCTGGAGCGTGATAGGAAGATGCGCGAGTACAAGCGCACGTTGGTAGACGCGCTACTGAGAGCATTCCCAAATGTCACAGGGAAACAAGTGGAAGCCCAAGGCGAATGCAGAGGAGGAGCAAGAGGTCGCCAACGCAGCTGTGTCACGGCCAGCTCCTCTGAGGGCAGGGTTAGCATGGCAGAGATGTGGAAAAGTTTTGTCACCACGCCACAGCTAACTGCACCACCACCTGATACGGAACATGTTAGCAGGAGGCAACATTTCACTAACATGGTGGAACAGTACGTGTGCACACCCCTCCACGTACTGACTGATGGTTCGACCCCATTCAACTTCTGGGTCTCCAAATTGTCCACGTGGCCAGAGCTAGCCTTTTATGCCTTGTAGGTGCTGGCCTGCCCGGCGGCCAGCGTTTTGTCTGAACGTGTATTCAGCACGGCAAAGGGCGTCATTACAGACAAACGCAGCCGCCTGTCTACAGCCAATGTGGACAAGCTGACGTTCATAAAAATGAACCAGGCATGGATCCCACAGGACCTGTCCATCCCTTGTGCAGATTAGACATTAACTACCTCCCCTTAACCATATATTATTGTACTCCAGGGCACTTCCTCATTCAATCCTATTTTTATTTTCATTTTACCATTATATTGCGGGGCAACCCAAAGTTGAATGAACCTCTCCTCTGTCTGTGTGCAGGGGCCTAAAAATATCTGACAGTGGCCTGTTCCAGTGGTGGGTGACATAAAGCCTGATTCTCTGCTATGACATGAAGACTGATTCTATGCTGAGTCGCTGACATGAAGCCTGAATCTCTGTTATGGGACCTCTCTCCTCTGTCTGGGTGCCGGGGCCTAAATTATATGACAATGGACTGTTCCAATGTTGGGTGACTTGAAGCATGATTCTCTGCTATGACATGAAGACTGATTCTCTGCTGACATGAAGCCTGAATCTCAGTTATGGGACCTCTCTCCTCTGCCTGGGTGCCGGGGCCTAAATATCTGACAATGGACTGTTCCAGTGGTGGGTGAAGTGAAGCCTGATTCTCTGCTATGACATGAAGCCTGATTCTCTGCTATGACATGAAGACTGATTCTCTGCTGACATGAAGCCAGATTCTATGTTATGGGACCTCTCTCCCCTGCCTGGGTGCCGGGGCCTAAATATCTGACAATGGACTGTTCCAGTTTTGGGTGACGTGAAGCCTGATTCTCTGCTATGACATGAAGACTGATTCTCTGCTGACATGAAGCCTGATTCTCTGCTATGGGACCTCTCTCCAATTGATATTGGTTAATTTTTATTTATTTTATTTTTATTCATTTCCCTATCCACATTTGTTTGCAGGGGATTTAACTACATTTTGCTGCCTTTTGCAGCCCTCTAGCCCTTTCCTGGGCTGTTTTACAGCCTTTTTAGTGCCGAAAAGTTCGGGTCCCCATTGACTTCAATGGGGTTCGGGACGAAGTTCGGGTCGGGTTCGGATCCCGAACCCGAACATTTCCGGGAAGTTCGGCCGAACTTCTCGAACCCGAACATCCAGGTGTTCGCTTAACTCTATTAGTTAACCTTTTTGTGCCATTATTTACTTAACACGTTAACCATCAAATTTAGCTCGGCTGCATCTGTATGTCAAAGGTCAATACAGAGATCTCTTCTATGATCTATTTATACCCAGGACTGTGACCATGACAAGAAGACATCTTCTACATCTGCACCAACATTAAAAGGAGTTCATTACTGTAAGAGCAGTGGACTATTGAACTCTCTTCCAGAGGAGGTGGTGATGGTGAATTCACTAAAAAAGTTCAATCGAGATGCATTTCTTGAGTGTAACAATATTACAAATTCTAAAATAAACTAAGTTAATCAGCACCTCCTAATGCACAGGTATATATCAAACACAATCCAGCAGTACTCTTCAAACACAGAATATAGTGCCTTGCAAAAGTATTCACCCCCCCCCCCCCCTTGACTTTTTCATGTTTTGGTACTTTGCAGCCTTAAGTTTAATGTTTTGTTAATCTTAATTTTATGTGATGGATTAGAACACAATAGTCTAAGTTGGTGAAGTGAAATGAGAAAAATATATAAATAAAACTATTGTTTAGAAATAAAAAAACAAAAAAATGCATGTGCATATGTATTCACCCCCTTTGTTAGGAAGCCCATAAAAAGCTCTGGTGCAACCAATTACCTTCAGAAGTCACATAATTAGTAAAATGATGTCCACCTGTGTGCAATCTAAGTGTCACATGATCTGTCATTACATATACACACCATTTTGAAAGGCCCTAGAGGCTGCAACACCTAGGCAAGAGGCATCACTAACCAAACACTGCCATGAAGACCAAGGAACTCTCCAAACAAGTAAGGGATAATGTTGTTGAGAAGTACAAGTCAGGGTTAGGTTATAAAAAAATATCCAAATCTTTGATGATCCCTAGGAGCACCATCAAATCGATCATAACCAAATGGAAAGAAAATGGCACAACAGCAAACCTGTCAAGAGATGGCCGCCCACCAAAACTCACAGACCAGGCAAGGATGGTATTAAACAGAGAGGCAGCATAGAAACCTAAGGTAACCCTGGAGGAGCTGCAGAGTTCCACAGCAGAGACTGAAGTATCTGTACATAGGACGACAATAAGCCGTCCACTTCATAGAGTTGGGCTTTATGGCATAGTGGCCAGAAGAAAGCCATTACTTTCAGCTAAAAACAAAAAGGCACGTTTTGAGTTTGCAAAAAGGCATGTGGGAGACTCCCAAATATATGGAGGAAGGTGCTCTGGTCTGATGAGAGTAAAATTGAACTTTTCGGCCATCAAAGAAAACGCTATGTCTGGCGTAAACCCAACACATCACAACACCCAAAGAACACTATCCCCACAGTGAAACATGGTCGTGGCACCATCATGCTGTGGAGATATTTTTCAGCAGCCGGGACTGGGAAACTGGTCAGAGTTGAGGGAAAGATGGATGGTGCTAAATACAGGGATATTCTTGAGCAAAATCTGTACCACTCTGTGCGTGATTTGAGGCTAGGACGGAGATTCACCTTCCAGCAGGACAATGACCCCGAAGAAACTGCTAAAGCAACACTTGAGTGGTTTAAGGGGAAACATGTAAATGTGTTGGAATGGCCCAATCAGATTCAAAGCCCAGATCTCAATCCAATAGAAAATCTGTGGTCAGACTTAAAGATTGCTGTTCACAAGTGCAAACCATCTAACTTGAAGGAGCTGGAGCAGTTTTGCAAGGATGAATAGGCAAAAATCCCAGTGGTAAGATGTGGCAAGCTCATAGAGACTTATCCAAAGCTACTCGGAGCTGTGATTGCCGCAATAGGTGGCTCTACAAAGTATTGACTTTAGGGGGGTGAATAGTTATGCACATTGACTTTTTCTGTTATTTGTCCTAATCCATGTTAATTCCAGGTTGTGAGGCACCAAAATACGAAAAAAAGGGGGGTGAATACTTTTGCAAGGCACTGCATATCAACTAATGTTATACTCTATGAATGAATGCAAGGTACCTAGCAAATATATTTTGATCAGTGTACAGAATTTTTGCCATCCTCTTGGTCAACCTTCCAGGATAATAGGTTGAACTGGATGGATTTTTAAGCCTCACAAACTGTATGACTTACCTTGCAAACGTCAAATCCTGTAAAGTGTTCACATGTGCTCTTCCTAATAGCTGTGAACTTTTACCATATTTCTCCTTTTGTTAGTCTGACATTTAAATGGTTATCTCAGGAATATGACTGTAAAATATGCCAGAAAAGCACTTACAAGTGAAAGGTCTGTCTACTTTTCAGCACAAAGTGTACTGACCTCTATACATTGTACTGATTGATAGTCTTATGCCTCTTTCTTTAGCTACGAGAAAAAAATTGGTGTGGAAATCATATATTATTGAAGCATGATTAAGGATATTGTTGACAGAAACATTAAATATATAATTGCTGCCTCTGAAATCAAGTGTGCCCAAATAACAGCATGTTCTGGGTTTTGGCAATTTTGCTGTTTTGGATGCTGTGCTACAAATCTGCAGTAAAGCCTTTTTTAAAATATTTTGTTACAAAATGATTTTGGAAATCTATTTAGTGTTTCAAATATATTCTTTAAACAGATTTCATTGTATGTGAAAGACATTTTACAATTCTAGCACCTTCTAGTTGCTGAAATAAAATATGATTTAGAAAAAAAAATGTTAGTCACATGCAACGGTACATAGTCAAGTATTCTAAGGCTGAACTATATTATGACTTGTAATCATGTACAACTTAATGGTTTTATTTTGCAAAAAAACTGTGGATATGGTACGGTACCTTATAGCTGTAACACAAGTTGGGTATGTTGGATCTTATGGAGCATTTTGTATTCAAATTGTAGGAAAACAGCACGTAAGCATCATCAAAGGTATTCAATAGAAAAGAAACAAAATGATAGTCCTCAACATGTGAAACCCTTTAATGGGCAATAATTAAAAAAAAGTGCAAATTTCACATGATTAGTTTTTTCTGTTTATGGTACATCTGTTTGTGTTACTTAATAAAGACTGATAATATTTAACATTTTGCATGTGGAGTTGCTTCTACTTGTAGTGGTACTCCACGTAGTATGTGACCCACTGACGTGCTGCTTGGCGGACACATCATTGCTGCAGCGAGTCATTGACTACACCGTCACACATGACCTCTAAGCACTCCAGAAGCTGGGAAGCAGAGGACCTGATTGTGTAAATTATATGTGCCAGAAATAAGCATCGGTTAATTATTCTTCCCACCCCAAGTGTGAGGCGGGCAGAGGGGTCTGCCCAGGGGCGTAACTAGAAGTGACTGGGCCCCACAGCAAATATTTGTAAGGGCCCCCCCCAGCGCGCTTCGCACCTCCCTCCTCCTGTGTAAACCCCACTCCTTTGGCACAGTGTAGCGGTATACTGTATATTGTGGGGCACAGTGGAGGCTATATGTGTATAACATAAACATATTTCACATGAAAACTTACAGTTACTTGACCCTTGGGGATCTCGGACGCCACTTCCACACTTTGGCCGGGGGCTCGGCGGAGCTGATGTTGTGTTTTATCCTAATGAGAAAGATTTCATAATAAGGATTTGGAGAAGGGGCAGTGGGGTCGCAGAGCAGGGAGAGGCTGGTGCTGCTACTAGGGGGTCATACCATGGGGGAGTAATAAAGCCCACCATAATTCCCCCCCCCCCCCCAGTAGTAATAATTCTCCTTATAATGTGACAGTGCAAAAATACCCCCTTGTAATGCCCCCAGTTGAGCTAATGTCCCCATAGTGCCCCCATAATGTCCCAGTATAAAATACCCCTATATAGTGCCCCCAGTAAATGCCTCCATAGTGCTCCTCTCCCCCCTTCCTGCTAGTGCCCCCCATAATGTACCAGTATAAAATGCCCCATATATAGTGCCCCAGTAGATGCCCCTCAGTGTCCGGCCTCTGATAGGCTGCCGGCCTAGTGTCCCCCATAATGCCCCCCCATCATGTGCCAGTATCAAGTGCCTCTCTCCTCCCCCCCCCCCACATGTCCCAGTATCATAGTGCCATCTCCCCCCCACAAAAAAAAGTGCCAGTATCAAGTGCCTCTTCCCCCCCCCCTCATGTGCCAGTATCAGGTGCCAACCCCCCCTCCCCCCCAGGTGCCAGTATCAGGTGCCAACCCCTCTCCCCCCCCATGTGCCAGTATCAGGTGCCTCCCCCCCCCCCATGTACCAGTATCGGGTGCCAACCCCTCTCCCCCCCATGTGCCAGTATCAGGTGCCTCTCTCCCCCCCATGTGCCAGTATCAGGTTCCAACCCCCCTCCCCCCCAGGTGCCAGTATCAGGTGCCTCCCCCCATGTGCCAGTATCAGGTGCCTCTCTCCCCCCCATGTGCCAGTATCAGGTGCCAACCCCCCCTCCCCCCCAGGTGCCAGTATCAGGTGCCAACCCCTCTCCCCCCCCATGTGCCAGTATCAGGTGCCAACCCCCCTCCCCCCCAGGTGCCAGTATCAGGTGCCTCTCTCCCCCCCCAGGTGCCAGCATCAGGTGCCTCCCCCATGTGCCAGTATCAGGTGCCTCTCCCCCCCCCCCAGGTGCCAGTATCAGGTGCCTCCCCCATGTGCCAGTATCAGGTGCCTCTCCTTCCCCCCATGTGCCAGTATCAGGTGCCAACCCCCCCCCAGGTGCCAGTATCAGGTGCCAACCCCTCTCCCCCCCCAAGGTACCAGTATCAGGTGCCAACCCCTCTCCCCCCCCATGTGCCAGTATCAGGTGCCAACCCCCCCTCCCCCCAGGTGCCAGTATCAGGTGCCAACCCCTCTCCCCCCCATGTGCCAGTATCAGGTGCCTCTCCCCCCCATGTGCCAGTATCAAGTGCCCCCCGCTCCCCCCATGGCAGTAACAGTCGGGTATTAAAAAATAAAAATTAAACACTTCTACTTACCTCCATGTCAGCGATGCGATGCAGCCTCTTACTGTGTCCCGCCCTGTATGTCCATATATGGAGTCAGTGCTTGTATTTCAGAAAAGGTTTTTGCTGGGATTCGAACCCATGACCTTCTGTATCAGAGGCAAAACACCTAACCTCTAGACCATAAGAGATGCCTTGCTGCTGGTTGAAAAAAAATGAGACTTCAATTGTTATAGCTGGCTAAGTGTACATCTATACACATGACAGCTGCTCATTTATAGAGATATAGCAGAGCTTAGTGTGCTGGGACAGCTGTCATATAGAGATATAGCAGTGATGGGTGTGTTGGGGCAGCTGTCATGTGTATAGCTGTACACTTAGCCAGCTATAACAGTAGAAGTCTCATTTTTTTTCACTCAGTTGTAATGCAGCCTTTATGGTTGTGAGGGTAAATGCTTTGCCTCTGATATACTCAGACTTTGGAGGTTGTGGGTGCGAATCCCAGGCACATCAGAAGACTTAAGATTAGATCACATTAGCGAGGGGGCCTGGTCAGCTGCTGTGAAGGGGCCCTGAACAGTAAGACATCGATATTTAACGAACTTGTAAATAACCTGTCACACATGCTGCCGGGACGCCGGGCCCCATTGGCAGCCCGGGCCCCGAAGCAGCTGCTTCCCCTGCTTCCCCGGTAGTTACGCCACTGGGTCTGCCAAAACGGGTACTGAAGTTGTAGTGACTGTAGCAAAAAAATATATATCTATATGTGGTGTTGATAAGGTGTGGTAATGTCAGTTCTCTGTCACTCCATTTAATAGTGTGTATAAGTAAACCATAACTAGTGTTTTTTCTTGTGAGCAGCTTCATCCATTGGCAATACTTTAAATCAAGCGATTTGCAACAGTGTTTTTGTGGATAGCACATGCCATATATTATCGAAAGTTGCTCATTAGAGTTGAGCGGACACCTGGATGTTCGGGTTCGACGGGTTCGGCCGAACTTCGGAAAAAAGTTCGAGTTCGGGACCCGAACTTGACCCGAACTTGACCCCGAACCCGAACTCCATTGAAGTCAATGGGGACCCGAACTTTGGAGCACTAAAATGGCTGTAAAAATGTCATGGAAAGGGCTAGAGGGCTGAAAATGGCATCCAAATGTGGTTAAGAGCATGGCAAGCACTCTGCAAACAAATGTGGATAGGGAAATGACTTTAAATAACATAAAATACGTAAAAATGTAAAATAATAATCTTGATCTAGGAGGACGAGGTCCATATGGAGTAGGAGGTTGAGGAGGCAGTGAATATGGCGGTGTAGGTGGAAGCGACGGTGGAGGAGGAGGAGGTAGCCTACGCTGCTTTTTGGTTTTAAATTTATTTATATTTTTTAAAATTAGGGTACACCCCAAAACATTGGGAAATATAACCTGTGATAACCTCTGCAGTCGTGCTAAACACACGTTCAGACAATACATTGGCGGCAGGGCAGGCCAGCACCTCCAAGGGGTAAAGGGCAAGCTCAGGCCATGTGCCCAATTTGGAGACCCAGAAGTTGCAGGGGCTGACCCCTGTCAGTCAGTTTGTGTAGGCGTGTGCACACTTACTGCCCCACAATGTTGCACGTCCCCGTGGTGTTCACAATCCAATTTAACCCCTTCCCGACTGCAATCCGTCTATATACGTGCTATTTGCACATGCTATGTGCAGATAGCACGTGTATAGACGTCAGGCAGCTATTTAATCCAAGTGGATTAAAGCTTCTGCCCCTGCCCTGCTGCTGTCACGGACAGCATACAGTGCAGTAATGCCGGCAAGGTACCAATAGAGTGGCCTCTTGCCGGCAATCAATCCGATTAGTTAGTCTATGCAGACTAACCAATCGGATTGCGGCAGTGAAAAAATGCCGGTTTCAGGCTCTGATCTGTGCTCTGCAGATCAGAGCCTGAAATCAGGTAGTGTCCTCGTGCCCCCCGATCTGTGCCCCTCGATCTGTGCCCACTTCCTGTGCGCCTCCAAGCCCCCCCTTGTCCCCGCCTGCCCCTTATGCAGTTCCCACCGCTCCCTACCACATTCATGTAGCCTGCCCTGATGCGGTCCGCCCCCTCCCCACCCCATACATTCCTCCTGCCCCCATTTGTGCTGCCTCCCTCAATGCTGGCCGTACCTTCCCCCTCCCCCTTTCCAGCGCTGCCCCCGATGAAGTGCGGTCCCCCTGCTGTGTTTGATGGCGGCGGCTCCATTCCTGAGCCGCCGCCATCAGCAGAGAGTGTCAGCTCTATGCTGACACTCTGCTGTAACCTCAAAGATGTTGCGGCAGCGGCATCCATGGGGTTAATAGAGGGGAGGGGGCTCGCTCTCTCAACCATCGGGGCTGCCGCGCTGCGATGGCAGCGCCCGATGGTTGCCATGGCAACCGGACGCTTTGCAAAAGCGTCCAGTGTTGCCACCTACAGGACATCTGATAGTATTATGCTTTGCAATGCAAGAGCATTGCAAAGTATAGTACAGCCATCAGCCCCACTGGATCTTGAAGATCCAAGAGGGACTTGATAAAAAAAATGTGAAAATAATAAAAGTAAACATAAATAAATAAATAAAAATTCATTTAATTAAATAAATAAAAAATGGCCTTTTCCTATAAAAAATGAAAAAAAAAATACACATATTAGGTATCACCGCGTCCATAACGACCGTCTCTATAAATATATCACATGATAGACCCCGTCTGATAAACACCATAAAAAAAAAACTGTGTAAAAAAAGCCATTTTTGTCACCTTACATCACAAAAAGTGCAACACCAAGCGATCAAAAAGGTGTATATCAAACAAAATGGTACCAATAAAACCGTCACCTAATCCCGCAAAAAATTAGACCCTACATAAGAAAATCGCAAAAAAAATAAAAAAAACTATAGTTCTTAGAATATTGAGACACTAAAACATAATTTTTTTATTTCAAATATGCTATTATTGTGTTAAAGTGAAATAAATAAAAAAAGTGTACATATTAGGTATCGCTGCATCCGTAATAATCTGCTCGATAAAAATATCACATGACCTAACCCCTTTAGGTGAACACCGTAAAAAAAAAAAAAAAACTGTGCCAAAAAAGCCATTTTTGTCACCTTGCATCACAAAAAGTGCAACAGCAAGCGATAAAAAAGGTTTACGACCCCCAAAATAGTACCAATCAAACCGTCACCTTATCCCGCAAAAAAATGATACCCTATTTAAGACAATCGCCCAAAAAATAAAAAAGCTATGGCTCTCAGACTATGGAGACACTAAAACATATTTTTTTTGGTTTCAGAAATGCTATTATTGTGTAAAATTTAAATAAATAAGAAAAAGTATACATATTAGGTATTGCAACATCCATAACGATCTGCTCTATAAAACTATCACATGACCTAACCCCTCAGATAAACGCTGTAAAATTTTTTGGTCACCTTGCCCCATAAAGTGTAATAATGAATGATCAAAAAATCCTATGTACCCAAAAATGGTACCAATATAAACCTCAACTCTTTCTGTAAAAAACGAGCCCTGCACAAGACGATCGGCAGAAAAATAAAAAACATATGGCGTTCAGAAAATGGACACACAAAAACATAATTTCTTTTTCAAAAATGCTTTATTATGTAAAACTGAAACAAACAAACAAAGAAAGTAGACATATTTGATATCATTGCATCTGTAACAACCTGCTCTATAAAAATAGCACATGATCTACCCTGTCAGATGAATCTTGTAAAAAAAAAAAAAAACTGTGCCAAAACAGCCATTTTTCAGTTACCTTGCCTCACAAAAAACTTAATATAGATGTAACGGGGTTCCGAAGGTGCTCTGGGTACCCCATTGCCCGCAGAACTGTTGCTTAGCTTTGGGAATGAGGATCTTTGTTTGACCTCATTCCCAGGGCGGCTTTACTGCTGGGTGGCTCCCTGCTCCTAAGTCTGCCTTGAGCGCCGAGCTGATCACTCTGTGCTCAACTGGTTGGTCTGTCGGTCATGTGACGCTGGCCACGTCACATGACCCTCACTCCCCACTATAAATACAGGCAGCCTGCTATCCACAGGTTGCCTGTTAATTTCTAGGTTCCTGGCTATTTGTTGGACTACTGAATACTCACCTGATTCCGTTCCCTGACGATCCTTTTGCCTGCTCCTCCTGTACTGCGCATCCGTCCTGGTATTGTGACCTCGGCTCCCACCTGACTACTCTCTTAGGATTCCTCTTGTACTTCTCTACTCTCCTGGTATTTGACCCCGGCTTCTCCTGACCATTCTTTGCTTAACCCTTTGTACTGTGTAGCTCTCTTGGTTCTGACCCGATCCGTTCATGTTCCGTATTTTGTCTTGTCTGTCTTCCCTGCACGTATCCTAAGTTAGGGACTGTCGTCCAGTTGTCCCCTGTCATCAGGACTCGTGAGGCAAGTAGGCAGGGCCAGGGGTGAGGGTGGAGCGCAGTGGTCACTATCCTTCCCCCTGTGTGTGTGTGGACGTGACTGTTACAATAGAGCAATTAAAAATCATATATACCACAAAATTGTACCAATAAAACTGGCACCTTATCCCCTAGTTTCCAAAATAGGGTCACTTTTTGGGAGTTTCTACTGTATGGGTGCATCAGGGGGGCTTTAAATGGGACATGGCATCTAAAACCAGTCCAGCAAAATCTGCCTTCCAAAAACCATACGGCGTTCCTTTCCTTCTGCGCCCTGCCGTGCGCCCTTACAACCACATGTGGGGTGTTTCTGTAAACCGCAGAATCAGGGTAATAAATATTGAGTTTTGTTTGGCTGTTAACCCTCAATGTGTTAAAGAAATTTTTTTTATAAAATGGAAAATCTGCCAAAAAAGTTAAATTTAGAAATTTCATCTCCATTTTCCTTTAATTCTTGTGGAACACCTAAAGGGTTAACAAAGTTTTTAAAATCAGTTTTGAGTAACTTGAGGGGTGTAGTTTCTACAATGGGTCATTTATGGGGGGTTTCCACTTTGTAAGCCCCACAAAGTGACTTCAGACCTGAACTGGTCCTTAAAAAGTGTTTTTTTATTTATTTTTTTTTTATTTTAAGAATTGCTTCTAAACTTCTAAGCCTTCTAACATCCTAAAAAAATAAAATGACATTTCCAAAATGATGCCAACAATAAATTGACATATGGGAAATGTTAAGTAATAAATATTTTATTAGGTATGACTTTCTGTTTTAGAAGCAGAGAAATTTTAATTTTGAAAATTGTGAATTTTAAAAAGTTTTTGGTAAATTTGGGATTTATTCATAAATAAAGGTGAAATATTTGACTCAGATTTATGACTATCATGAAGTACAATATGTCACGAGAAAACAATCTCAGAATGGCTTGGATAAATAAAAGTGTTCCAAAGCAATTAACACATAAAGTGACGCATGTCAGATTTGTAAATTTTGACCTGGACACTGGTGCATCAATGACCCTTGGTCATGAAAGGGTTAATATCTGCTCTATACAACTTTCGATGTTATTTTCTGCGCCTACCATAGTGATCACGGGTGGCAGGGAATCAGGGTTCCACGCCAGAGAGGGAGCGTGAGAAAGAGAGACCACATCCAAGAAGGATACATTTTTTCAAATTTAAAATTATAGAGTGGAATTATGGGAGAAATTATTAAAGCGTAAAAGTGGGACAACTTTTTAAAGTATAAGCATTGAATGAAAGGATGTGCCGCACATTAATTAATGAAGAATTTAATAAATTTTATTCCCTGTCAACTATGCAGAGCAGGGGTTTCTATCTGGCAAAATTTGAAAAATGTCACCTGACAATGTAATTGGCAATTTTTTTTTATTTATGTTCCTGTCACCTATGAAGACCAAATTTATAGATACATTTATAAAAAAAAATTGGGATCCAGCGGAAATGTGGGAAAAGCTGTTAAATCGCAAATGTGGGACAAATTACAGAAGCCCAAATGTGGGCCAGAAGAGTAAAGCGGAAATATGGGAAAAGTTATTGAGGCACAAATGTGGTACAAATTACAGAAGCCCAATGTGGGCCAAAAGAGAAAAGCGGAAATGTGGGGAAAGCTGTTAAATCGCAAATGTGGTACAAATTACAGAAGCCCAATGTGGGCCAAAAGAGTAAAGCGGAAATGTGGGGAAAGCTGTTAAAGCGCAAATGTGGTACAAATTACAGAAGTCCAAATGTGGGCCAAAAGAGTAAAGCGGAAATGTGGTAAAAGCTGTTAAAGCACAAATGTGGTACAAGTTACAGAAGCCCAAATGTGGGCCAAAAGAGTAAAGCGGAAATGTGGGAAAAGCGGTTAAAGCGCAAATGTGGTACAAATTACAGAAGCCCAAATGTGGGCCAAAAGAGTAAAGCGGAAATGTGGGCCAAAGTATTGAAGCGCAAATGTTGGCCAAAAGAGTACAGCGGAATTGTGGGACAAATTATTGAAGCGCAAATGTGGTACAACTTGTTAAAGTTTAGGCATTGAATCAAAGGAGGTGGCGCGCATCAATTAAAGAATAATTTCTGAAATTTTATTCCCTGTCACCTATGCAGAGCAGAAGTTTATTCATGTCTAAAATTGTATAATGTCAACCTAATAATGTAACAGAAAAGTTTGTGAAATTTATTAACCTGTCTACTTGGTAGAGCAGGGGTCTATGACAGAAAAAAAATTGTTTATTGTCACCCAAAAATGTTAAAGAAAAATTATTGAAATGTATTAAGCTGTCAACTAGGTAGAGGAGGGGTATATTACACCCCAAAAAAATTTGTGAATTTCACCCGACAATGTAACAGACAATTTTTTATTTTTTTTACCTGTCTACTCGGAATAGCAGTGTGTACATCACACCCAAAAATTGTTGAATTTCACCAGAAAATGTAACTGACAATTTTATTTTATTTTTACCGGTCTACTAGGTATAGCAGTGGTACTTCACACCCAAAAATTGGAGAATTTCACTAGAAAATGTAACTGACAAAGTAGTGAAATGACATAAAATAAAATACGTACAAATAATTTTTTTATTTTTATTTATGAGGTGGAGTTCCATATGGAGTAGGAGTTTGAGGAAGCGGTGGATGTAGCGGTGTAGGTGGAAGCGGTGGTGGAGGAGGACGAGGTAGCTAACACAGGTTTTTGGTTTTAATTTAATTTTTTTAAATTAGGGTACACTCCAAAAGAGTGTGAAATATCCAAAATACAAGAATGAGCAATTGCGCTGCAGTATAAAAATGGCTGCTTAGTGCCGATATACATGTCTATTCTGCACAAGGTACGGACAAGTCCTGTGGGATCCATGCCTGGTTCATTTTAATGAACGTGAGCTTGTCCACATTGGCTGTAGACAAGCGGCTGCACATGTCTGTGATGACACCCCCTGCTGTGCTAAGCGCACGTTCAGATAATACACTGGCCGCAGGGCAGGCTAGCACCTCCAAGGCGTACAGGGCAAGCTCAGGTTATGTGCCCAATTTGGAGACCCAGAAGTTGAAGGGGGCAGACCCGTCATTCAGTACGTGTAGGAGTGTGCACACATACTGCTCCACCATGTTGGTGAAATGCTACCTCCTGCTAAGACGTTCCATATCAGCTGGTGGTGCTGGTTGTTGTGGCGTGCTGACAAAGCATTTCCACATTTCGGCCATGCTAACCCTGCCTTCTGAGGTGCTGGCGGTGCCCCAGCTGCATTGGCGACCTCTTCCTCGTCCTCTGTCTTCGCCTTGTGCTTCCACTGTGCCCCCGCTGTCAGGAGGAAATGCTATCATCAACGTGTGCTTGTAGTCGCGCATCTTCCGATCAGTAACAGATGTTTTCACAAAATTTTGTTCCCTGTCAGCAATGCAGAGCAGGGGTTCATTCACGGCAAAAGGGGGTTCATCTCACCCAGCAATACAACAGAGGATTTTGAGAGATTTAGGCCCCTGTCACCTAGGCACAGAAGGGGTTCATTCACGGCAAAAGGGGGTTCATCTCACCCAGCAATACAACAGAGGATTTTGAGAGATTTAGGCCCCAGTCATCCAGGCACAGCAGGAGTTCATTCATGGCAAAAGAGAGTTCATGTCCCCTAGCAATAGAACACAGGATTTTGAGAGATTTAGGCCCCTGTCAGGAATGCAGAGCAGGGGTTCATTCACGGCAAAAGGGGGTTCATGTCACCCAGCAATAGAACAGAGGATTTTGAGAGATTTAGGCCCATGTCAGCAATGCAGATCAGGGGTTCATTCACGGCAAAAGGGGGTTCATGTCACCCAGCAATACAACAGAGGATTTCGAGAGATTTAGGCCCCTGTCAGCAATGCAGAGCAGGGGTTCATTCACGGCAAAAGGGGGTTCATGTCACCCAGCAATACAACAGAGGATTTTGAGAGATTTAGGCCCCAGTCACCCAGGCACAGCAGGGGTTCATTCATGGCAAAAGAGAGTTCATGTCCCCTAGCAATAGAACAGAGGATTTTGAGAGATTTAGGCCCCTGTCAGGAATGCAGAGCAGGGGTTCATTCACGGCAAAAGGGGGTTCATGTCACCCAGCAATAGAACAGAGGATTTTGAGAGATTTAGGCACCTGTCAGCAATGCAGATCAGGGGTTCATTCACGGCAAAAGGGGGTTCATGTCACCCAGCAATACAACAGAGGATTTTGAGAGATTTAGGCCCCTGTCAGCAATGCAGAGCAGGGGTTCATTCACGGCAAAAGAGGGTTCATGTCACCCAGCAATACAACAGAGGATTTTGAGAGATTTAGGCCCCAGTCATCCAGGCACAGCAGGGGTTCATTCACGGCAAAAAAGGGTTCATGTCACCCAGCAATACAACAGAGGATTTTGAGAGATTTAGGCCCCAGTCACCCAGGCACAGCAGAGGTTCATTCATGGCAAAAGGGTGTTCATGTCACCCAGCAATACAACAGAGGATTTTGAGAGATTTAGGCTCCTGTCAGCAATGCAGATCAGGGGTTCATTCACGGCAAAAGGGGGTTCATGTCACCCAGCAATACAACAGAGGATTTTGAGAGATTTAGGCCCCTGTCAGCAATGCAGAGCAGGGGTTCATTCACGGCAAAAGAGGGTTCATGTCACCCAGCAATACAACAGAGGATTTTGAGAGATTTAGGCCCCAGTCATCCAGGCACAGCAGGGGTTTATTCACGGCAAAAGGGGGTTCATGTCACCCAGCAATACAACAGAGGATTTTGAGAGATTTAGGCCCCAGTCATCCAGGCACAGCAGGGGTTCATTCACGGCAAAAGGGGGTTCATGTCACCCAGCAATACAACAGAGGATTTTGAGAGATTTAGGCCCCTGTCAGCAATGCAGATCAGGGGTTCATTCACGGCAAAAGGGGGTTCATGTCACCCAGCAATACAACAGAGGATTTTGAGAGATTTAGGCCCCAGTCATCCAGGCACAGCAGGGGTTCATTCACGGCAAAAGGGGGTTCATGTCACCTAGCAATATAACAGAGGATTTTGATAGATTTAGGCCCCTGTCAGCAATGCAGAGCAGGGGTTTATTCATGGCAAAAGAGGGTTCATGTCACCTAGCAATAGAACAGAGGATTTTGATAGATTTAGGCCCCTGTCAGCAATGCAGAGCAGGGGTTCATTCACGGCAAAAGGGGGTTCATGTCAATTTAGCAATACAACAGAGTATTTTGAGAGATTTAGGCCCCAGTCACCCAGGCACAGCAGGGGTTCATTCATGGCAAAAGGGGGTTCAAGTCACCCAGCAATACAACAGAGGATTTTAAGAGATTTAGGCCCCTTTCAGCAATGCAGAGCAGGGGTTCATTCACGGCAAAAGGGTGTTCATGTCACCCAGCAATACAACAGAGGATTTTGAGAGATTTAGGCTCCTGTCAGCAATGCAGATCAGGGGTTCATTCACGGCAAAAGGGGGTTCATGTCACCCAGCAATACAACAGAGGATTTTGAGAGATTTAGGCCCCTGTCAGCAATGCAGAGCAGGGGTTCATTCACGGCAAAAGAGGGTTCATGTCACCCAGCAATACAACAGAGGATTTTGAGAGATTTAGGCCCCAGTCATCCAGGCACAGCAGGGGTTTATTCACGGCAAAAGGGGGTTCATGTCACCCAGCAATACAACAGAGGATTTTGAGAGATTTAGGCCCCAGTCATCCAGGCACAGCAGGGGTTCATTCACGGCAAAAGGGGGTTCATGTCACCCAGCAATACAACAGAGGATTTTGAGAGATTTAGGCCCCTGTCAGCAATGCAGATCAGGGGTTCATTCACGGCAAAAGGGGGTTCATGTCACCCAGCAATACAACAGAGGATTTTGAGAGATTTAGGCCCCAGTCATCCAGGCACAGCAGGGGTTCATTCACGGCAAAAGGGGGTTCATGTCACCTAGCAATATAACAGAGGATTTTGATAGATTTAGGCCCCTGTCAGCAATGCAGAGCAGGGGTTTATTCATGGCAAAAGAGGGTTCATGTCACCTAGCAATAGAACAGAGGATTTTGATAGATTTAGGCCCCTGTCAGCAATGCAGAGCAGGGGTTCATTCACGGCAAAAGGGGGTTCATGTCAATTTAGCAATACAACAGAGGATTTTGAGAGATTTAGGCCCCAGTCACCCAGGCACAGCAGGGGTTCATTCATGGCAAAAGGGGGTTCAAGTCACCCAGCAATACAACAGAGGATTTTGAGAGATTTAGGCCCCTTTCAGCAATGCAGAGCAGGGGTTCATTCACGGCAAAAGGGTGTTCATGTCACCCAGCAATACAACAGAGGATTTTGAGAGATTTAGGCTCCTGTCAGCAATGCAGATCAGGGGTACATTCACGGCAAAAGGGGGTTCATGTCACCCAGCAATACAACAGAGGATTTTGAGAGATTTAGGCCCCAGTCAGCAATGCAGAGCAGGGGTTAATTCACGGCAAAAGAGGGTTCATGTCACCCAGCAATACAACAGAGGATTTTGAGAGATTTAGGCCCCAGTCATCCAGGCACAGCACGGGTTTATTCACGGCAAAAGGGGGTTCATGTCTCCCAGCAATACAACAGAGGATTTTGAGAGATTTAGGACCCTGTCAGCAATGCAGATCAGGGGTTCATTCACGGCAAAAGGGGGTTCATGTCACCCAGCAATACAACAGAGGATTTTGAGAGATTTAGGCCCCAGTCACCCAGGCACAGAAGGGGTTCATTCATGGCAAAAGAGAGTTCATGTCCCCTAGCAATAGAACAGAGGATTTTGAGAGATTTAGGCCCCTGTCAGGAATGCAGAGCAGGGGTTCATTCACGGCAAAAGGGGGTTCATGTCAACCATCAATAGAACAGAGGATTTTGAGAGATTTAGGCACCTGTCAGCAATGCAGATCAGGGGTTCATTCACGGCAAAAGGGGGTTCAGGTAACCAAGCAATACAACAGAGGATTTCAAGAGATTTTTTGCCCCTGTCAGCAATGCAGAGCAGGGGTTCATTCACGGCAAAAGGGGGTTCATGTCACCCAGCAATACAACAGAGGATTTTGAGAGATTTAGGCCCCAGTCACCCAGGCACAGCAGGGGTTCATTCATGGCAAAAGAGAGTTCATGTCCCCTAGCAATAGAACAGAGGATTTTGAGAGAATTAGGCCCCTGTCAGGAATGCAGAGCAGGGGTTCATTCACGGCAAAAGGGGGTTCATGTCACCGAGCAATAGAACAGAGGATTTTGAGAGATTTAGGCACCTGTCAGCAATGCAGATCAGGGGTTCATTCACGGCAAAAGGGGGTTCATGTCACCCAGCAATACAACAGAGGATTTTGAGAGATTTAGGCCCTTGTCAGCAATGCATTGCAGGGGTTCATTCACGGCAAAAGAGGGTTCATGTCACCCAGCAATACAACAGAGGATTTTGAGAGATTTAGGCCCCAGTCATCCAGGCACAGCAGGGGTTTATTCACGGCAAAAGGGGGTTCTTGTCACCCAGCAATACAACAGAGGATTTTGAGAGATTTAGGCCCCAGTCACCCAGGCACAGCAGAGGTTCATTCATGGCCAAAGGGTGTTCATGTCACCCAGCAATACAACAGAGGATTTTGAGAGATTTAGGCCCCAGTCATCCAGGCACAGCAGGGGTTCATTCACGGCAAAAGGGGGTTCTTGTCACCCAGCAATACAACAGAGGATTTTGAGAGATTTAGGCCCCAGTCACCCAGGCACAGCAGAGGTTCATTCATGGCCAAAGGGTGTTCATGTCACCCAGCAAAACAACAGAGGATTTTGAGAGATTTAGGCCCCAGTCATCCAGGCACAGCAGGGGTTTATTCACGGCAAAAGGGGGTTCTTGTCACCCAGCAATACAACAGAGGATTTTGAGAGATTTAGGCCCCAGTCACCCAGGCACAGCAGAGGTTCATTCATTGCCAAAGGGTGTTCATGTCACCCAGCAAAACAACAGAGGATTTTGAGAGATTTAGGCCCCTGTCAGCAATGCAGAGCAGGGGTTCATTCACGGCAAAGAGGGTTCATGTCACCCAGCAATACAACAGAGGATTTTGAGAGATTTGGGCCCCAGTCATCCAGGCACAGCAGGGGTTTATTCACGGCAAAAAAGGGTTCTTGTCACCCAGCAATACAACAGAGGATTTTGAGAGATTTAGGCCCCTGTCAGCAATGCAGATCAGGGGTTCATTCACGGCAAAAGGGGGTTCATGTCACCCAGCAATACAAAAGAGGATTTTGAGAGATTTAGGCCCCTGTCACCCAGGCACAGCAGGGGTTCATTCACGGCAAAAGGGGGTTCATGTCACCCAGCAATAGAACAGAGGATTTTGAGAGATTTAGGCCCCTGTCAGCATGCAGAGCAGGGGTTCATTCACGGCAAAAGGGGGTTCATGTCACCCAGCAATACAACAGAGGATTTTGAGAGATTTAGGCCCCTGTCAGCAATGCAGAGCAGGGGTTCATTCACGGCAAAAGGGGGTTCATGTCACCCAGCAATACAACAGAGGATTTTGAGAGATTTAGGCCCCTGTCAGCAATGCAGAGCAGGGGTTCATTCACGGCAAAAGGGGGTTCATGTCACCCAGCAATACAACAGAGGATTTTGAGAGATTTAGGCCCCTGTCACCCAGGCACAGCAGGGGTTCATTCACGGCAAAAGGGGGTTCATGTCACCCAGCAATAGAACAGAGGATTTTGAGAGATTTAGGCCCCTGTCAGCAATGCAGAGCAGGGGTTCATTCACGGCAAAAGGGGGTTCATGTCACCCAGCAATAGAACAGAGGATTTTGAGAGATTTAGGCCCCTGTCAGCAATGCAGAGCAGGGGTTCATTCACGGCAAAAGGGGGTTCATGTCACCCAGCAATACAACAGAGGATTTTGAGAGATTTAGGCCCCTGTCAGCAATGCATAGCAGGGGTTCATTCACGGCAAAAGGGGTTCATGTCACCCAGCAATACAACAGAGGATTTTGAGAGATTTAGGCCCCTGTCACCCAGACACAGCAGGGGTTTATTCACGGCAAAAGGGGGTTCTTGTCACCCAGCAATACAACAGAGGATTTTGAGAGATTTAGGCCCCTGTCACCCAGGCACAGCAGGGGTTCATTCACGGCAAAAGGGGGTTCATGTCACCCAGCAATACAACAGAGGATTTTGAGAGATTTAGGCCCCTGTCATCCAGGCACAGCAGGGGTTCATTCACGGCAAAAGGGGGTTCTTGTCACCCAGCAATACAACAGAGGATTTTGAGAGATTTAGGCCCCAGTCACCCAGGCACAGCAGAGGTTCATTCATGGCCAAAGGGTGTTCATGTCACCCAGCAATACAACAGAGGATTTTGAGAGATTTAGGCCCCAGTCATCCAGGCACAGCAGGGGTTTATTCACGGCAAAAGGGGGTTCTTGTCACCCAGCAATACAACAGAGGATTTTGAGAGATTTAGGCCCCAGTCACCCAGGCACAGCAGAGGTTCATTCATGGCAAAAGGGTGTTCATGTCACCCAGCAATACAACAGAGGATTTTGAGAGATTTAGGCCCCTGTCAGCAATGCAGAGCAGGGGTTCATTCACGGCAAAAGAGGGTTCATGTCACCCAGCAATACAACAGAGGATTTTGAGAGATTTAGGCCCCAGTCATCCAGGCACAGCAGGGGTTTATTCACAGCAAAAAAGGGTTCTTGTCACCCAGCAATACAACAGAGGATTTTGAGAGATTTAGGCCCCTGTCAGCAATGCAGATCAGGGGTTCATTCACGGCAAAAGGGGGTTCATGTCACACAGCAATACAACAGAGGATTTTGAGAGATTTAGGCCCCAGTCACCCAGGCACAGCAGGGGTTCATTCATGGCAAAAGAGAGTTCATGTCCCCTAGCAATAGAACAGAGGATTTTGAGAGATTTAGGCCCCTGTCAGGAATGCAGAGCAGGGGTTCATTCACGGCAAAAGAGGGTTCATGTCACCCAGCAATACAACAGAGGATTTTGAGAGATTTAGGCCCCAGTCATCCAGGCACAGCAGGGGTTTATTCACGGCAAAAGGGGGTTCTTGTCACCCAGCAATACAACAAAGGATTTTGAGAGATTTAGGCCCCTGTCAGCAATGCAGAGCAGGGGTTCATTCACGGCAAAAGAGGGTTCATGTCACCCAGCAATACAACAGAGGATTTTGAGAGATTTAGGCCGCAGTCATCCAGGCACAGCAGGGGTTTATTCACGGCAAAAGGAGGTTCATGTCACCCAGCAATACAACAGAGGATTTTGAGAGATTTAGGCCCCTGTCAGCAATGCAGAGCAGGGGTTCATTCACGGCAAAAGAGGGTTCATGTCACCCAGCAATACAACAGAGGATTTTGAGAGATTTAGGCCCCAGTCATCCAGGCACAGCAGGGGTTTATTCACGGCAAAAGGGGGTTCTTGTCACCCAGCAATACAACAGAGGATTTTGAGAGATTTAGGCCCCTGTCACCCAGGCACAGCAGAGGTTCATTCACGGCAAAAGGGTGTTCATGTCACCCAGCAATACAACAGAGGATTTTGAGAGATTTAGGCTCCTGTCAGCAATGCAGTTCAGGGGTTCATTCACGGCAAAAGGGGGTTCATGTCACCCAGCAATACAACAGAGGATTTTGAGAGATTTAGGCCCCTGTCAGCAATGCAGAGCAGGGGTTCATTCACGGCAAAAGAGGGTTCATGTCACCCAGCAATACAACAGAGGATTTTGAGAGATTTAGGCCCCTGTCATCCAGGCACAGCAGGGGTTCATTCACGGCAAAAGGGGGTTCATGTCACCCAGCAATACAACAGAGGATTTTGAGAGATTTAGGCCCCTGTCATCCAGGCACAGCAGGGGTTCATTCACGGCAAAAGGGGGTTCATGTCACCCAGCAATACAACAGAGGATTTTGAGAGATTTAGGCCCCTGTCAGCAATGCAGAGCAGGGGTTCATTCACGGCAAAAGGGGGTTCATGTCACCCAGCAATACAACAGAGGATTTTGAGAGATTTAGGCCCCTGTCATCCAGGCACAGCAGGGGTTCATTCACGGCAAAAGGGGGTTCATGTCACCCAGCAATACAACAGAGGATTTTGAGAGATTTAGGCCCCTGTCATCCAGGCACAGCAGGGGTTCATTCACAGCAAAAGGGGGTTCATGTCACCCAGCAATACAACAGAGGATTTTGAGAGATTTAGGCCCCTGTCAGCAATGCAGAGCAGGGGTTCATTCACGGCAAAAGGGGGTTCATGTCATCTAGCAATACAACAGAGGATTTTGAGAGATTTAGGCCCCTGTCAGCAATGCAGAGCAGGGGTTCATTCACGGCAAAAGGTGGTTCATGTCACCCAGCAATACAACAGAGGATTTTGAGAGATTTAGGCCCCTGTCACCCAGGCACAGCAGGGGTTCATTCACTGCAAAAGGGGGTTCATGTCACCCAGCAATAGAACAGAGGATTTTGAGAGATTTAGGCCCCTGTCAGCAATGCAGAGCAGGGGTTCATTCACGGCAAAAGGGGGTTCATGTCACCTAGCAACAGAACAGAGGATTTTGAGAAATTTAGGCCCCTGTCAGCAATGCAGAGCAGGGGTTCATTCACGGCAAAAGGGGGTTCATGTCAACCAGCAATACAACAGAGGATTTTGAGAGATTTAGGCCCCTGTCAGCAATGCATTGCAGGGGTTCATTCACGGCAAAACAGGGTTCATGTCACCCAGCAATACAACAGAGGATTTTGAGAGATTTAGGCCCCTGTCACCAGGCACAGCAGGGGTTCATTCACGGCAAAAGGGGGTTCTTGTCACCCAGCAATACAACAGAGGATTTTGAGAGATTTAGGCCCCTGTCACCCAGGCACAGCAGGGGTTCATTCATGGCAAAAGGGGGTTCATGTCACCCAGCAATACAACAGAGGATTTTGAGAGATTTAGGCCCCTGTCACCAGGTACAGCAGGGGTTCATTCACGGCAAAAGGGGGTTCTTGTCACCCAGCAATACAACAGAGGATTTTGAGAGATTTAGGCCCCTGTCACCCAGGCACAGCAGGGGTTCATTCACGGCAAAAGGGGGTTCATGTCACCCAGCAATACAACAGAGGATTTTGAGAGATTTAGGCCCCTGTCAGCCAGGCACAGCAGGGGTTCATTCACGGCAAAAGGGGGTTCTTGTCACCCAGCAATACAACAGAGGATTTTGAGAGATTTAGGCCCCTGTCATCCAGGCACAGCAGGGGTTTATTCACAGCAAAAGGGGGTTCTTGTCACCCAGCAATACAACAGAGGATTTTGAGAGATTTAGGCCCCTGTCACCCAGGCACAGCAGGGGTTCATTCACGGCAAAAGGGGGTTCATGTCACCCAGCAATACAACAGAGGATTTTGAGAGATTTAGGCCCCTGTCAGCAATGCAGAGCAGGGGTTCATTCACGGCAAAAGGGGTTCATGTCACCCAGCAATACAACAGAGGATTTTGAGAGATTTAGGCCCCTGTCATCCAGGCACAGCAGGGGTTCATTCACGGCAAAAGGGGTTCTTGTCACCCAGCAATACAACAGAGGATTTTGAGAGATTTAGGCCCCTGTCAGCAATGCAGAGCAGGGGTTCATTCACGGCAAAAGGGGGTTCATGTCACCCAGCAATACAACAGAGGATTTTGAGAGATTTAGGCCCCTGTCACCCAGGCACAGCAGGGGTTCATTCACGGCAAAAGAGGGTTCATGTCACCCAGCAATACAACAGAGGATTTTGAGAGATTTAGGCCCCTGTCATCCAGGCACAGCAGGGGTTCATTCAAGGCAAAAGGGGGTTCATGTCACCCAGCAATACAACAGAGGATTTTGAGAGATTTAGGCCCCTGTCAGCAATGCAGAGCAGGGGTTCATTCACGGCAAAAGAGGGTTCATGTCACCCAGCAATACAACAGAGGATTTTGAGAGATTTAGGCCCCAGTCATCCAGGCACAGCAGGGGTTCATTCACGGCAAAAGGGGGTTCATGTCACCCAGCAATACAACAGAGGATTTTGAGAGATTTAGGCCCCTGTCACCCAGGCACAGCAGGGGTTCATTCATGGCAAAAGGGGGTTCATGTCACCCAGCAATACAACAGAGGATTTTGAGAGATTTAGGCCCCTGTCAGCAATGCAGAGCAGGGGTTCATTCACGGCAAAAGGGGTTCATGTCACCCAGCAATACAACAGAGGATTTTGAGAGATTTAGGCCCCAGTCACCAGGCACAGCAGGGGTTCATTCACGGCAAAAGGGGGTTCATGTCACCCAGCAATACAACAGAGGATTTTGAGAGATTTAGGCCCCTGTCAGCAATGCAGAGCAGGGGTTCATTCACGGCAAAAGGGGGTTCATGTCACCCAGCAATACAACAGAGGATTTTGAGAGATTTAGGCCCCTGTCATCAAGGCACAGCAGGGGTTCATTCACGGCAAAAGGGGGTTCTTGTCACCCAGCAATACAACAGAGGATTTTGAGAGATTTAGGCCCCTGTCACCCAGGCACAGCAGGGGTTCATTCACGGCAAAAGGGGGTTCATGTCACCCAGCAATACAACAGAGGATTTTGAGAGATTTAGGCCCTGTCAGCAATGCAGAGCAGGGGTTCATTCACGGCAAAAGGGGGTTCATGTCACCCAGCAATACAACAGAGGATTTTGAGAGATTTAGGCCCTGTCAGCAATGCAGAGCAGGGGTTCATTCACGGCAAAAGGGGGTTCATGTCACCCAGCAATACAACAGAGGATTTTGAGAGATTTAGGCCCCTATCAGCAATGCAAAGCAGGGGTTCATTCACGGCAAAAGGGGGTTCATGTCACCCAGCAATACAACAGAGGATTTTGAGAGATTTAGGCCCCTGTCATCTAGGCACAGCAGGGGTTCATTCACGGCAAAAGGGGGTTCATGTCACCCAGCAATACAACAGAGGATTTTGAGAGATTTAGGCCCCTGTCAGCAATGCAGAGCAGGGGTTCATTCACGGCAAAAGGGGGTTCATGTCACCCAGCAATACAACAGAGGATTTTGAGAGATTTAGGCCCCTGTCATCCAGGCACAGCAGGGGTTCATTCACGGCAAAAGGGGGTTCATGTCACCCAGCAATACAACAGAGGATTTTGAGAGATTTAGGCCCCTGTCACCCAGGCACAGCAGGGGTTCATTCACGGCAAAAGGGGGTTCATGTCACCCAGCAATACAACAGAGGATTTTGAGAGATTTAGGCCCCTGTCAGCCAGGCACAGCAGGGGTTCATTCACGGCAAAAGGGGGTTCATGTCACCCAGCAATACAACAGAGGATTTTGAGAGATTTAGGCCCCTGTCACCCAGGCACAGCAGGGGTTCATTCACGGCAAAAGGGGGTTCATGTCACCCAGCAATACAACAGAGGATTTTGAGAGATTTAGGCCCCTGTCAGCAATGCAGAGCAGGGGTTCATTCACGGCAAAAGGGGTTCATGTCACCCAGCAATACAACAGAGGATTTTGAGAGATTTAGGCCCCTGTCATCCAGGCACAGCAGGGGTTCATTCACGGCAAAAGGGGGTTCATGTCACCCAGCAATACAACAGAGGATTTTGAGAGATTTAGGCCCCTGTCAGCAATGCAGAGCAGGGGTTCATTCACGGCAAAAGGGGGTTCATGTCACCCAGCAATACAACAGAGGATTTTGAGAGATTTAGGCCCCTGTCACCCAGGCACAGCAGGGGTTCATTCACGGCAAAAGAGGGTTCATGTCACCCAGCAATACAACAGAGGATTTTGAGAGATTTAGGCCCCTGTCAGCAATGCAGAGCAGGGGTTCATTCACGGCAAAAGAGGGTTCATGTCACCCAGCAATACAACAGAGGATTTTGAGAGATTTAGGCCCCTGTCAGCAATGCAGAGCAGGGGTTCATTCACGGCAAAAGGGGGTTCATGTCACCCAGCAATACAACAGAGGATTTTGAGAGATTTAGGCCCCTGTCAGCAATGCAGAGCAGGGGTTCATTCACGGCAAAAGAGGGTTCATGTCACCCAGCAATACAACAGAGGATTTTGAGAGATTTAGGCCCCAGTCATCCAGGCACAGCAGGGGTTTATTCACGGCAAAAGGGGGTTCATGTCACCCAGCAATACAACAGAGGATTTTGAGAGATTTAGGTCCCTGTCAGCAATGCAGAGCAGGGGTTCATTCACGGCAAAAGGGGGTTCATGTCACCCAGCAATACAACAGAGGATTTTGAGAGATTTAGGCCCCAGTCACCCAGGCACAGCAGGGGTTCATTCATGGTAAAAGAGAGTTCATGTCCCCTAGCAATAGAACAGAGGATTTTGAGAGATTTAGGCTCCTGTCAGGAATGCAGAGCAGGGGTTCATTCACGGCAAAAGGGGGTTCATTTCACCCAGCAATACAACAGAGGATTTTGAGAGATTTAGGCCCCAGTCACCCAGGCACAGCAGGGGTTCATTCATGGCAAAAGAGAGTTCATGTCCCCTAGCAATAGAACAGAGGATTTTGAGAGATTTAGGCTCCTGTCAGGAATGCAGAGCAGGGGTTCATTCACGGCAAAAGAGGGTTCATGTCACCCAGCTATACAACAGAGGATTTTGAGAGATTTAGGCCCCAGTCATCCAGGCACAGCAGGGGTTTATTCACGGCAAAAGGGGGTTCATGTCACCCAGCAATACAACAGAGGATTTTGAGAGATTTAGGTCCCTGTCAGCAATGCAGAGCAGGGGTTCATTCACGGCAAAAGGGGGTTCATTTCACCCAGCAATACAACAGAGGATTTTGAGAGATTTAGGCCCCAGTCACCCAGGCACAGCAGGGGTTCATTCATGGCAAAAGGAGGTTCATGTCCCCTAGCAATAGAACAGAGGATTTTGAGAGATTTAGGCTCCTGTCAGGAATGCAGAGCAGGGGTTCATTCACGGCAAAAGGGGGTTCATTTCACCCAGCAATACAACAGAGGATTTTGAGAGATTTAGGCTTCAGTCACCGAGGCACAGCAGGGGTTCATTCATGGCAAAAGAGAGTTCATGTCCCCTAGCAATAGAACAGAGGATTTTGAGAGATTTAGGCTCCTGTCAGCAATGCAGAGCAGGGGTTCATTCACGGCAAAAGGGGGTTCATGTCACCCAGCAATACAACAGAGGATTTTGAGAGATTTAGGCCCCAGTCACCCAGGCACAGCAGAGGTTCATTCATGGCAAAAGGGTGTTCATGTCACCCAGCAATACAACAGAGCAGGGGTTCATTCACGGCAAAAGGGGGTTCATGTCACCCAGCAATACAACAGAGGATTTTGAGAGATTTAGGCCCCTGTCACCCAGGCACAGCAGGGGTTCATTCACTGCAAAAGGGGGTTCATGTCACCTAGCAATAGAACAGAGGATTTTGAGAGATTTAGGCCCCTGTCAGCAATGCAGAGCAGGGGTTCATTCACGGCAAAAGGGGGTTCATGTCACCCAGCAATACAACAGAGGATTTTGAGAGATTTAGGCCCCTGTCATCCAGGCACAGCAGGGGTTCATTCACGGCAAAAGGGGGTTCATGTCACCTAGCAATAAAACAGAGGATTTTGAGAGATTTAGGCCCCTGTCAGCAATGCAGAGCAGGGGTTCATTCACGGCAAAAGGGGGTTCATGTCACCTAGCAATAGAACAGAGGATTTTGATAGATTTAGGCCCCTGTCAGCAATGCAGAGCAGGGGTTCATTCACGGCAAAAGGGGGTTCATGTCAACCAGCAATACAACAGAGGATTTTGAGAGATTTAGGCCCCAGTCACCCAGGCACAGCAGGGGTTCATTCATGGCAAAAGGGGGTTCAAGTCACCCAGCAATACAACAGAGGATTTTGAGAGATTTAGGCCCCTATCAGCAATGCACAGCAGGGGTTCATTCACGGCAAAAGGGTGTTCATGTCACCCAGCAATACAACAGAGGATTTTGAGAGATTTAGGCTCCTGTCAGCAATGCAGATCAGGGGTTCATTCACGGCAAAAGAGGGTTCATGTCACCCAGCAATACAACAGAGGATTTTGAGAGATTTAGGCCCCTGTCATCAATGCAGAGCAGGGGTTCATTCACGGCAAAAGAGGATTCATGTCACCCAGCAATACAACAGAGGATTTTGAGAGATTTAGGCCCCAGTCATCCAGGCACAGCAGGGGTTTATTCACGGCAAAAGGGGGTTCATGTCACCCAGCAATACAACAGAGGATTTTGAGAGATTTAGGCCCCAGTCATCCAGGCACAGCAAGGGTTCATTCACGGCAAAAGGGGGTTCAAGTCACCCAGCAATACAACAGAGGATTTTGAGAGATTTAGGCTCCTGTCAGCAATGCAGATCAGGGGTTCATTCACGGCAAAAGGGGGTTCATGTCACCCAGCAATACAACAAAGGATTTTGAGAGATTTAGGCCCCTGTCAGCAATGCAGAGCAGGGGTTCATTCACGGAAAAAAAGAGGGTTCATGTCACCCAGCAATACAACAGAGGATTTTGAGAGATTTAGGCCCCAGTCATCCAGGCACAGCAGGGGTTTATTCACGGCAAAAGGGGGTTCATGTCACCCAGCAATACAACAGAGGATTTTGAGAGATTTAGGTCCCTGTCAGCAATGCAGAGCAGGGGTTCATTCACGGCAAAAGGGGGTTCATTTCACCCAGCAATACAACAGAGGATTTTGAGAGATTTAGGCCCCAGTCACCCAGGCACAGCAGGGGTTCATTCATGGCAAAAGAGAGTTCATGTCCCCTAGCAATAGAACAGAGGATTTTGAGAGATTTAGGCTCCTGTCAGGAATGCAGAGCAGGGGTTCATTCACGGCAAAAGGGGGTTCATGTCACCCAGCAATACAACAGAGGATTTTGAGAGATTTAGGCTCTTGTCAGCAATGCAGAGCAAGGGTTCATTCACGGCAAAAGAGGGTTCATGTCACCCAGCAATACAACAGAGGATTTTGAGAGATTTAGGCCCCAGTCATCCAGGCACAGCAGGGGGTTATTCACGGCAAAAGGGGGTTCATGTCACCCAGCAATACAGCAGAGGATTTTGAGAGATTTAGGCTCCTGTCAGCAATGCAGATCAGGGGTTCATTCACGGCAAAAGGGGGTTCATGTCACCCAGCAATACAACAGAGGATTTTGAGAGATTCAGGCCCCTGTCAGCAATGCAGAGCAGCGGTTCATTTACAGCAAAAGAGGGTTCATGTCACCCAGCAATACAACAGAGGATTTTGAGAGATTTAGGCCCCAGTCATCTAGGCACAGCAGGGGTTCATTCACGGCAAAAGGGGGTTCATGTCACCCAGCAATACAACAGAGGATTTTGAGAGATTTAGGCCCCAGTCATCCAGGCACAGCAGGGGTTCATTCACGGCAAAAGGGAGTTCATGTCACCCAGCAATACAACAGAGGATTTTGAGAGATTTAGGCCCCAGTTACCCAGGCACAGCAGGGGTTCATTCATGGCAAAAGGGGGTTCATGTCACCCAGCAATACAACAGAGGATTTTGAGAGATTTAGGCCCCTGTCAGCAATGCAGAGCAGGGGTTCATTCACGGCAAAAGGGTGTTCATGTCACCAAGCAATATAACAGAGGATTTTGAGAGATTTAGGCTCCTGTCAGCAATGCAGATCAGGGGTTCATTCACGGCAAAAGGGGGTTCATGTCACCCAGCAATACAACAGAGGATTTTGAGAGATTTAGGCCCCTGTCAGCAATGCAGAGCAGGGGTTCATTCACGGCAAAAGTTGGTTCATGTCACCCAGCAATACAACAGAGGATTTTGAGAGATTTAGGCCCCAGGCATCCAGGCACAGCAGGGGTTCATACACTGCAAAAGGGGGTTCATGTCACCTAGCAATAGAACAGAGGATTTTGATAGATTTAGGCCCCTGTCAGCAATGCAGAGCAGGGGTTTATTCACGGCAAAAGGGGGTTCATGTCACCTAGCAACAGAACAGAGGATTTTGAGAGATTTAGGCCCCTGTCAGCAATGCAGAGCAGGGGTTCATTCACGGCAAAAGGGGGTTTATGTCAACCAGCAATACAACAGAGGATTTTGAGAGATTTAGGCCCCAGTCACCCAGGCACAGCAGGGGTTCATTCATGGCAAAAGGGGGTTCAAGTCACCCAGCAATACAACAGAGGATTTTGAGAGATTTAGGCCCCTGTCAGCAATGCAGAGCAGGGGTTCATTCACGGCAAAAGGGTGTTCATGTCACCAAGCAATATAACAGAGGATTTTGAGAGATTTAGGCTCCTGTCAGCAATGCAGATCAGGGGTTCATTCACGGCAAAAGGGGGTTCATGTCACTCAGCAATACAACAGAGGATTTTGAGAGATTTAGGCCCCTGTCAGCAATGCAGAGCAGGGGTTCATTCACGGCAAAAGAGGGTTCATGTCACCCAGCAATACAACAGAGGATTTTTTAGAGATTTAGGCCCCAGTCATCCAGGCACAGCAGGGGTTCATTCACGCAAAAGGGGGTTCATGTCACCCAGCAATACAACAGAGGATTTTGAGAGATTTAGGCCCCTGTCAGCAATGCAGAGCAGGGGTTCATTCACGGCAAAAGGGGGTTCATGTCACCCAGCAATACAACAGAGGATTTTGAGAGATTTAGGCCCCTGTCAGCAATGCAGAGCAGGGGTTCATTCACGGCAAAAGAGGGTTCATGTCACCCAGCAATACAACAGAGGATTTTGAGAGATTTAGGCCCCAGTCATCCAGGCACAGCAGGGGTTCATTCACGGCAAAAGGGGGTTCATGTCACCTAGCAATAAAACAGAGGATTTTGAGAGATTTAGGCCCCTGTCAGCAATGCAGAGCAGGGGTTCATTCACGGAAAAAGGGGGTTCATGTCACCTAGCAATAGAACAGAGGATTTTGATAGATTTAGGCCCCTGTCAGCAATGCAGAGCAGGGGTTCATTCACGGCAAAAGGGGGTTCATGTCAACCAGCAATACAACAGAGGATTTTGAGAGATTTAGGCCCCAGTCACCCAGGCACAGCAGGGGTTCATTCATGGCAAAAGGGGGTTCAAGTCACCCAGCAATACAACAGAGGATTTTGAGAGATTTAGGCCCCTGTCAGCAATGCAGAGCAGGGGTTCATTCACGGCAAAAGAGGGTTCATGTCACCCAGCAATACAACAGAGGATTTTGAGAGATTTAGGCTCCTGTCAGCAATGCAGAGCAGGGGTTCATTCACGGCAAAAGGGGGTTCATGTCACCCAGCAATACAACAGAGGATTTTGAGAGATTTAGGCCCCTGTCAGCAATGCAGAGCAGGGGTTCATTCACGGCAAAAGAGGGTTCATGTCACCCAGCAATACAACAGAGGATTTTGAGAGATTTAGGCCCCAGTCATCCAGGCACAGCAGGGGTTCATTCACGGCAAAAGGGGGTTCATGTCACCCAGCAATACAACAGAGGATTTTGAGAGATTTAGGCCCCTGTCAGCAATGCAGAGCAGGGGTTCATTCACGGCAAAAGGGGGTTCATGTCACCCAGCAATACAACAGAGGATTTTGAGAGATTTAGGCCCCTGTCAGCAATGCAGAGCAGGGGTTCATTCACGGCAAAAGAGGGTTCATGTCACCCAGCAATACAACAGAGGATTTTGAGAGATTTAGGCCCCAGTCATCCAGGCACAGCAGGGGTTCATTCACGGCAAAAGGGGGTTCATGTCACCCAGCAATACAACAGAGGATTTTGAGAGATTTAGGCCCCTGTCAGCAAGGCAGAGCAGGGGTTCATTCACGGCAAAAGGGGGTTCATGTCACCCAGCAATACAACAGAGGATTTTGAGAGATTTAGGCCCCTGTCAGCAATGCAGAGCAGGGGTTCATTCACGGCAAAAGGGGTTCATGTCACCCAGCAATACAACAGAGGATTTTGAGAGATTTAGGCCCCTGTCAGCAATGCAGAGCAGGGGTTCATTCACGGCAAAAGGGGGTTCATGTCACCCAGCAATACAACAGAGGATTTTGAGAGATTTAGGCCCCTGTCACCCAGGCACAGCAGGGGTTCATTCACGGCAAAAGGGGGTTCATGTCACCCAGCAATACAACAGAGGATTTTGAGAGATTTAGGCCCCTGTCAGCAATGCAGAGCAGGGGTTCATTCACGGCAAAAGGGGGTTCATGTCACCCAGCAATACAACAGAGCAGGGGTTCATTCACGGCAAAAGGGGGTTCATGTCACCCAGCAATACAACAGAGGATTTTGAGAGATTTAGGCCCCTGTCAGCCAGGCACAGCAGGGGTTCATTCACGGCAAAAGGGGGTTCATGTCACCCAGCAATAGAACAGAGGATTTTGAGAGATTTAGGCCCCTGTCAGCAATGCAGAGCAGGGGTTCATTCACGGCAAAAGGGGGTTCATGTCACCCAGCAATACAACAGAGGATTTTGAGAGATTTAGGCCCCTGTCAGCCAGGCACAGCAGGGGTTCATTCACGGCAAAAGGGGGTTCATGTCACCCAGCAATAGAACAGAGGATTTTGAGAGATTTAGGCCCCTGTCAGCAATGCAGAGCAGGGGTTCATTCACGGCAAAAGGGGTTCATGTCACCCAGCAATACAACAGAGGATTTTGAGAGATTTAGGCCCCTGTCACCCAGGCACAGCAGGGGTTCATTCATGGCAAAAGAGGGTTCATGTCCCCTAGCAATAGAACAGAGGATTTTGAGAGATTTAGGCCCCTGTCAGCAATGCAGAGCAGGGGTTTATTCACGGCAAAAGGGGGTTCATGTCACCCAGCAATACAACAGAGGATTTTGAGAGATTTAGGCCCCAGTCACCCAGGCACAGCAGGGGTTCATTCATGGCAAAAGGGTGTTCATGTCACCCAGCAATACAACAGAGGATTTTGAGAGATTTAGGCTCCTGTCAGCAATGCAGAGCAGGGGTTCATTCACGGCAAAAGGGGGTTCATGTCACCCAGCAATACAACAGAGGATTTTGAGAGATTTAGGCCCCTGTCAGCAATGCAGAGCAGGGGTTCATTCACGGCAAAAGAGGGGTTCATGTCACCCAGCAATACAACAGAGGATTTTGAGAGATTTAGGCCCCAGTCATCAAGGCACAGCAGGGGTTCATTCACGGCAAAAGGGGGTTCATGTCACCTAGCAATAGAACAGAGGATTTTGAGAGATTTAGGCCCCTGTCAGCAATGCAGAGCAGGGGTTCATTCACGGCAAAAGAGGGTTCATGTCACCCAGCAATACAACAGAGGATTTTGAGAGATTTAGGCCCCAGTCATCCAGGCACAGCAGGGGTTCATTCACGGCAAAAGGGGGTTCATGTCACCCAGCAATACAACAGAGGATTTTGAGAGATTTAGGCCCCTGTCAGCAATGCAGAGCAGGGGTTCATTCACGGCAAAAGGGGGTTCATGTCACCCAGCAATACAACAGAGGATTTTGAGAGATTTAGGCCCCTGTCAGCAATGCAGAGCAGGGGTTCATTCACGGCAAAAGGGGGTTCATGTCACCTAGCAATACAACAGAGGATTTTGAGAGATTTAGGCCCCTGTCAGCAATGCAGAGCAGGGGTTCATTCACGGCAAAAGTGGGTTCATGTCACCCAGCAATACAACAGAGGATTTTGAGAGATTTAGGCCCCAGTCACCCAGGCACAGCAGGGGTTCATTCACTGCAAAAGGGGGTTCATGTCACCTAGCAATAGAACAGAGGATTTTGAGAGATTTAGGCCCCTGTCAGCAATGCAGAGCAGGGGTTCATTCACGGCAAAAGGGGGTTCATGTCAACCAGCAATAGAACAGAGGATTTTGAGAGATTTAGGCCCCTGTCAGCAATGCAGAGCAGGGGTTCATTCACGGCAAAAGGGGGTTCATGTCAACCAGCAATACAACAGAGGATTTTGAGAGATTTAGGCCCCAGTCACCCAGGCACAGCAGGGGTTCATTCACGGCAAAAGGGGGTTCAAGTCACCCAGCAATACAACAGAGGATTTTGAGAGATTTAGGCCCCTGTCAGCAATGCAGAGCAGGGGTTCATTCACGGCAAAAGGGTGTTCATGTCACCAAGCAATATAACAGAGGATTTTGAGAGATTTAGGCCCCTGTCAGCAATGCAGAGCAGGGGTTCATTCACGGCAAAAGGGGGTTCATGTCACCCAGCAATACAACAGAGGATTTTGAGAGATTTAGGCCCCTGTCAGCAATGCAGAGCAGGGGTTCATTCACGGCAAAAGAGGGTTCATGTCACCCAGCAATACAACAGAGGATTTTGAGAGATTTAGGCCCCAGTCATCCAGGCACAGCAGGGGTTCATTCACGGCAAAAGGGGGTTCATGTCACCCAGCAATACAACAGAGGATTTTGAGAGATTTAGGCCCCTGTCAGCAATGCAGATCAGGGGTTCATTCACGGCAAAAGGGGGTTCATGTCACCCAGCAATACAACAGAGGATTTTGAGAGATTTAGGCCCCTGTCAGCAATGCAGAGCAGGGGTTCATTCACGGCAAAAGAGGGTTCATGTCACCCAGCAATACAACAGAGGATTTTGAGAGATTTAGGCCCCTGTCATCCAGGCACAGCAGGGGTTCATTCACGGCAAAAGGGGGTTCATGTCACCCAGCAATAAAACAGAGGATTTTGAGAGATTTAGGCCCCTGTCAGCAATGCAGAGCAGGGGTTCATTCACGGCAAAAGGGGGTTCATGTCACCTAGCAATAGAACAGAGGATTTTGAGAGATTTAGGCCCCTGTCAGCAATGCAGAGCAGGGGTTCATTCACGGCAAAAGGGGGTTCATGTCAACCAGCAATACAACAGAGGATTTTGAGAGATTTAGGCCCCTGTCACCCAGGCACAGCAGGGGTTCATTCATGGCAAAAGGGGGTTCATGTCACCCAGCAATACAACAGAGGATTTTGAGAGATTTAGGCCCCTGTCAGCAATGCAGAGCAGGGGTTCATTCACGGCAAAAGAGGGTTCATGTCACCCAGCAATACAACAGAGGATTTTGAGAGATTTAGGCCCCTGTCATCCAGGCACAGCAGGGGTTCATTCACGGCAAAAGGGGGTTCATGTCACCCAGCAATACAACAGAGGATTTTGAGAGATTTAGGCCCCAGTCATCCAGGCACAGCAGGGGGTTCATTCACGGCAAAAGGGGGTTCATGTCACCCAGCAATACAACAGAGGATTTTGAGAGATTTAGGCCCCTGTCAGCAATGCAGAGCAGGGGTTCATTCACGGCAAAAGGGGGTTCATGTCACCCAGCAATACAACAGAGGATTTTGAGAGATTTAGGCCCCTGTCAGCAATGCAGAGCAGGGGTTCATTCACGGCAAAAGGGGGTTCATGTCACCCAGCAATACAACAGAGGATTTTGAGAGATTTAGGCCCCTGTCAGCAATGCAGAGCAGGGGTTCATTCACGGCAAAAGGGGGTTCATGTCACCCAGCAATACAACAGAGGATTTTGAGAGATTTAGGCCCCAGTCACCCAGGCACAGCAGGGTTCATTCACGGCAAAAGGGGGTTCATGTCACCCAGCAATACAACAGAGGATTTTGAGAGATTTAGGCCCCTGTCAGCAATGCAGAGCAGGGGTTCATTCACGGCAAAAGGGGGTTCATGTCACCCAGCAATACAACAGAGGATTTTGAGAGATTTAGGCCCCTGTCAGCAATGCAGAGCAGGGGTTCATTCACGGCAAAAGAGGGTTCATGTCACCCAGCAATACAACAGAGGATTTTGAGAGATTTAGGCCCCAGTCATCTAGGCACAGCAGGGGTTTATTCACGGCAAAAGGGGGTTCATGTCACCTAGTAAAAGAACAGAGGATTTTGAGAGATTTAGGCCCCTGTCAGCAATGCAGAGCAAGGGTTCATTCACGGCAAAAGAGGGTTCATGTCACCCAGCAATACAACAGAGGATTTTGAGAGATTTAGGCCCCAGTCATCCAGGCACAGCAGGGGTTCATTCACGGCAAAAGGGGGTTCATGTCACCCAGCAATACAACAGAGGATTTTGAGAGATTTAGGCCCCTGTCAGCAATGCAGAGCAGGGGTTCATTCACGGCAAAAGAGGGTTCATGTCACCCAGCAATACAACAGAGGATTTTGAGAGATTTAGGCCCCTGTCAGCAATGCAGAGCAGGGGTTCATTCACGGCAAAAGGGGGTTCATGTCACCAGCAATACAACAGAGGATTTTGAGAGATTTAGGCCCCTGTCAGCAATGCAGAGCAGGGGTTCATTCACGGCAAAAGGTGGTTCATGTCACCCAGCAATACAACAGAGGATTTTGAGAGATTTAGGCCCCAGTCACCCAGGCACAGCAGGGGTTCATTCACTGCAAAAGGGGGTTCATGTCACCTAGCAATAGAACAGAGGATTTTGATAGATTTAGGCCCCTGTCAGCAATGCAGAGCAGGGGTTCATTCACGGCAAAAGGGGGTTCATGTCACCTAGCAACAGAACAGAGGATTTTGAGAGATTTAGGCCCCTGTCAGCAATGCAGAGCAGGGGTTCATTCACGGCAAAAGGGGGTTTATGTCAACCAGCAATACAACAGAGGATTTTGAGAGATTTAGGCCCCAGTCACCCAGGCACAGCAGGGGTTCATTCATGGCAAAAGGGGGTTCAAGTCACCCAGCAATACAACAGAGGATTTTGAGAGATTTAGGCCCCTGTCAGCAATGCAGAGCAGGGGTTCATTCACGGCAAAAGGGTGTTCATGTCACCCAGCAATACAACAGAGGATTTTGAGAGATTTAGGCTCCTGTCAGCAATGCAGAGCAGGGGTTCATTCACGGCAAAAGGGGGTTCATGTCACCCAGCAATACAACAGAGGATTTTGAGAGATTTAGGCCCCTGTCAGCAATGCAGAGCAGGGGTTCATTCACGGCAAAAGAGGGTTCATGTCACCCAGCAATACAACAGAGGATTTTGAGAGATTTAGGCCCCAGTCATCCAGGCACAGCAGGGGTTCATTCACGGCAAAAGGGGGTTCATGTCACCCAGCAATACAACAGAGGATTTTGAGAGATTTAGGCCCCTGTCAGCAATGCAGAGCAGGGGTTCATTCACGGCAAAAGGGGGTTCATGTCACCCAGCAATACAACAGAGGATTTTGAGAGATTTAGGCCCCTGTCAGCAATGCAGAGCAGGGGTTCATTCACGGCAAAAGGGGTTCATGTCACCCAGCAATACAACAGAGGATTTTGAGAGATTTAGGCCCCTGTCATCCAGGCACAGCAGGGGTTCATTCACGGCAAAAGGGGGTTCATGTCACCCAGCAATACAACAGAGGATTTTGAGAGATTTAGGCCCCTGTCAGCAATGCAGAGCAGGGGTTCATTCACGGCAAAAGGGGGTTCATGTCACCCAGCAATAGAACAGAGGATTTTGAGAGATTTAGGCCCCTGTCAGCAATGCAGAGCAGGGGTTCATTCACGGCAAAAGGGGGTTCATGTCACCCAGCAATACAACAGAGGATTTTGAGAGATTTAGGCCCCAGTCACCCAGGCACAGCAGGGGTTCATTCACGGCAAAAGGGGGTTCATGTCACCCAGCAATACAACAGAGGATTTTGAGAGATTTAGGCCCCTGTCATCAATGCAGAGCAGGGGTTCATTCACGGCAAAAGGGGGTTCATGTCACCCAGCAATACAACAGAGGATTTTGAGAGATTTAGGCCCCAGTCATCCAGGCACAGCAGGGGTTCATTCACGGCAAAAGGGGGTTCATGTCACCCAGCAATACAACAGAGGATTTTGAGAGATTTAGGCCCCTGTCATCCAGGCACAGCAGGGGTTCATTCACGGCAAAAGGGGGTTCATGTCACCCAGCAATACAACAGAGGATTTTGAGAGATTTAGGCCCTGTCAGCAATGCAGAGCAGGGGTTCATTCACGGCAAAAGGGGGTTCATGTCACCCAGCAATACAACAGAGGATTTTGAGAGATTTAGGCCCCTGTCAGCAATGCAGAGCAGGGGTTCATTCACGGCAAAAGGGGGTTCATGTCACCCAGCAATACAACAGAGGATTTTGAGAGATTTAGGCCCTGTCAGCAATGCAGAGCAGGGGTTCATTCACGGCAAAAGGGGTTCATGTCACCCAGCAATACAACAGAGGATTTTGAGAGATTTAGGCCCCTGTCATCCAGGCACAGCAGGGGTTCATTCACGGCAAAAGGGGGTTCATGTCACCCAGCAATACAACAGAGGATTTTGAGAGATTTAGGCCCCTGTCACCCAGGCACAGCAGGGGTTCATTCACGGCAAAAGGGGTTCATGTCACCCAGCAATAGAACAGAGGATTTTGAGAGATTTAGGCCCCTGTCAGCAATGCAGAGCAGGGGTTCATTCACGGCAAAAGGGGGTTCATGTCACCCAGCAATACAACAGAGGATTTTGAGAGATTTAGGCCCCTGTCACCCATGCACAGCAGGGGTTCATTCACGGCAAAAGGGGGTTCATGTCACCCAGCAATACAACAGAGGATTTTGAGAGATTTAGGCCCCTGTCAGCAATGCAGAGCAGGGGTTCATTCACGGCAAAAGGGGGTTCATGTCACCCAGCAATACAACAGAGGATTTTGAGAGATTTAGGCCCCTGTCAGCAATGCAGAGCAGGGGTTCATTCACGGCAAAAGGGGGTTCATGTCACCCAGCAATACAACAGAGGATTTTGAGAGATTTAGGCCCCAGTCACCCAGGCACAGCAGGGGTTCATTCAAGGCAAAAGGGGGTTCATGTCACCCAGCAATACAACAGAGGATTTTGAGAGATTTAGGCCCCTGTCAGCAATGCAGAGCAGGGGTTCATTCACGGCAAAAGGGGGTTCATGTCACCCAGCAATACAACAGAGGATTTTGAGAGATTTAGGCTCCTGTCAGCAATGCAGAGCAGGGGTTCATTCACGGCAAAAGGGGGTTCATGTCACCCAGCAATACAACAGAGGATTTTGAGAGATTTAGGCCCCTGTCAGCAATGCAGAGCAGGGGTTCATTCACGGCAAAAGGGGGTTCATGTCACCCAGCAATACAACAGAGGATTTTGAGAGATTTAGGCCCCTGTCAGCAATGCAGAGCAGGGGTTCATTCACGGCAAAAGGGGGTTCATGTCACCCAGCAATACAACAGAGGATTTTGAGAGATTTAGGCCCCTGTCAGCAATGCAGAGCAGGGGTTCATTCACGGCAAAAGGGGGTTCATGTCACCCAGCAATACAACAGAGGATTTTGAGAGATTTAGGCCCCTGTCAGCAATGCAGAGCAGGGGTTCATTCACGGCAAAAGGGGTTCATGTCACCCAGCAATACAACAGAGGATTTTGAGAGATTTAGGCCCCTGTCAGCCAGGCACAGCAGGGGTTCATTCACGGCAAAAGGGGGTTCATGTCACCCAGCAATACAACAGAGGATTTTGAGAGATTTAGGCCCCTGTCAGCAATGCAGAGCAGGGGTTCATTCACGGCAAAAGGGGGTTCATGTCACCCAGCAATACAACAGAGGATTTTGAGAGATTTAGGCCCCTGTCACCCAGGCACAGCAGGGGTTCATTCACGGCAAAAGGGGTTCATGTCACCCTAGCAATAGAACAGAGGATTTTGAGAGATTTAGGCCCCTGTCAGCAATGCAGAGCAGGGGTTCATTCACGGCAAAAGGGGGTTCATGTCACCCAGCAATACAACAGAGGATTTTGAGAGATTTAGGCCCCTGTCAGCAATGCAGAGCAGGGGTTCATTCACGGCAAAAGGGGGTTCATGTCACCCAGCAATACAACAGAGGATTTTGAGAGATTTAGGCCCCTGTCAGCCAGGCACAGCAGGGGTTCATTCACGGCAAAAGGGGGTTCATGTCACCCAGCAATACAACAGAGGATTTTGAGAGATTTAGGCCCCTGTCAGCCATGCAGAGCAGGGGTTCATTCACGGCAAAAGGGGGTTCATGTCACCCAGCAATACAACAGAGGATTTTGAGAGATTTAGGCCCCTGTCAGCAATGCAGAGCAGGGGTTCATTCACGGCAAAAGGGGGTTCATGTCACCCAGCAATAGAACAGAGGATTTTGAGAGATTTAGGCCCCTGTCAGCAATGCAGAGCAGGGGTTCATTCACGGCAAAAGGGGGTTCATGTCACCCAGCAATACAACAGAGGATTTTGAGAGATTTAGGCCCCTGTCACCCAGGCACAGCAGGGGTTCATTCATGGCAAAAGGGGGTTCATGTCACCCAGCAATACAACAGAGGATTTTGAGAGATTTAGGCCCCTGTCAGCAATGCAGAGCAGGGGTTCATTCACGGCAAAAGGGGTTCATGTCACCCAGCAATACAACAGAGGATTTTGAGAGATTTAGGCCCCTGTCAGCAATGCAGAGCAGGGGTTCATTCACGGCAAAAGGGGGTTCATGTCACCCAGCAATACAACAGAGGATTTTGAGAGATTTAGGCCCCTGTCAGCAATGCAGAGCAGGGGTTCATTCACGGCAAAAGAGGGTTCATGTCACCTAGCAATACAACAGAGGATTTTGAGAGATTTAGGCCCCTGTCACCCAGGCACAGCAGGGGTTCATTCACGGCAAAAGGGGGTTCATGTCACCCAGCAATAGAACAGAGGATTTTGATAGATTTAGGCCCCTGTCAGCAATGCAGAGCAGGGGTTCATTCACGGCAAAAAGGGGTTCATGTCACCCAGCAATACAACAGAGGATTTTGAGAGATTTAGGCCCCTGTCAGCAATGCAGAGCAGGGGTTCATTCACGGCAAAAGAGGGTTCATGTCACCCAGCAATACAACAGAGGATTTTGAGAGATTTAGGCCCCAGTCATCCAGGCACAGCAGGGGTTCATTCACGGCAAAAGGGGGTTCATGTCACCCAGCAATACAACAGAGGATTTTGAGAGATTTAGGCCCCTGTCAGCAATGCAGAGCAGGGGTTCATTCACGGCAAAAGGGGGTTCATGTCACCCAGCAATACAACAGAGGATTTTGAGAGATTTAGGCCCCTGTCAGCAATGCAGAGCAGGGGTTCATTCACGGCAAAAGGGGGTTTATGTCACCAGCAATACAACAGAGGATTTTGAGAGATTTAGGCCCCTGTCACCCAGGCACAGCAGGGGTTCATTCATGGCAAAAGGGGGTTCATGTCACCCAGCAATACAACAGAGGATTTTGAGAGATTTAGGCCCCTGTCAGCAATGCAGAGCAGGGGTTCATTCACGGCAAAAGGGTGTTCATGTCACCCAGCAATACAACAGAGGATTTTGAGAGATTTAGGCTCCTGTCAGCAATGCAGAGCAGGGGTTCATTCACGGCAAAAGGGGGTTCATGTCACCCAGCAATACAACAGAGGATTTTGAGAGATTTAGGCCCCTGTCAGCAATGCAGAGCAGGGGTTCATTCACGGCAAAAGAGGGTTCATGTCACCCAGCAATACAACAGAGGATTTTGAGAGATTTAGGCCCCAGTCATCCAGGCACAGCAGGGGTTCATTCACGGCAAAAGGGGGTTCATGTCACCCAGCAATACAACAGAGGATTTTGAGAGATTTAGGCCCCTGTCAGCAATGCAGATCAGGGGTTCATTCACGGCAAAAGGGGGTTCATGTCACCCAGCAATACAACAGAGGATTTTGAGAGATTTAGGCCCCTGTCAGCAATGCAGAGCAGGGGTTCATTCACGGCAAAAGGGGGTTCATGTCACCCAGCAATACAACAGAGGATTTTGAGAGATTTAGGCCCCTGTCATCCAGGCACAGCAGGGGTTCATTCACGGCAAAAGGGGGTTCATGTCACCTAGCAATACAACAGAGGATTTTGAGAGATTTAGGCCCCTGTCAGCAATGCAGAGCAGGGGTTCATTCACGGCAAAAGGGGGTTCATGTCACCCAGCAATAGAACAGAGGATTTTGATAGATTTAGGCCCCTGTCAGCAATGCAGAGCAGGGGTTCATTCACGGCAAAAGGGGGTTCATGTCACCCAGCAATACAACAGAGGATTTTGAGAGATTTAGGCCCCTGTCACCCAGGCACAGCAGGGGTTCATTCACGGCAAAAGGGGGTTCATGTCACCCAGCAATACAACAGAGGATTTTGAGAGATTTAGGCCCCTGTCAGCAATGCACAGCAGGGGTTCATTCACGGCAAAAGGGTGTTCATGTCACCCAGCAATACAACAGAGGATTTTGAGAGATTTAGGCTCCTGTCAGCAATGCAGATCAGGGGTTCATTCACGGCAAAAGGGGGTTCATGTCACCCAGCAATACAACAGAGGATTTTGAGAGATTTAGGCCCCTGTCATCAATGCAGAGCAGGGGTTCATTCACGGCAAAAGAGGGTTCATGTCACCCAGCAATACAACAGAGGATTTTGAGAGATTTAGGCCCCAGTCATCCAGGCACAGCAGGGGTTTATTCACGGCAAAAGGGGGTTCATGTCACCCAGCAATACAACAGAGGATTTTGAGAGATTTAGGCCCCAGTCATCCAGGCACAGCAGGGGTTCATTCACGGCAAAAGGGGGTTCATGTCACCCAGCAATACAACAGAG